>NC_090197.1:37123055-37802055 GCF_033026475.1 Channa argus
TAAGGCGTTTCTTAAGTAAATGTTAATTATGCATGACCCTGCAAGTGGATGTGCATTTGACATTTTCAGGACAGCTGGCATATTTTGCGGTTTGAAAAAACGTAGAAGAAAAACAAGTAGGAGTAAGACAGGTTCCTGAAGTCACAGTCATCTGCTCTATATTCATCTTAGAATAATGCCTTTCCCAAATGTCTATTGGGCTTTGTCAGACATGAAACATGCATTTCTAGCCTTCTTTTACAACTTTATGTCAGTTTTGTTAATGCACAGCAGTCAAATCACATTTGATTAGAACTAAACTGAAGGAAAGTTTCATTGTTGAATGGAAACTATGAGATTATCAGGTCCAATAAAACATTATAGTTCGATGTAACTAAATATGACCTCCTTAGTGGCCCAAAATTGAATGCTAATTCTAGCTATGATTTGTGTGTGCTGGAGTGCAGACAGCAGCTCTTTGCTCACAATAGCCAATGACTCAGGAGGGCACTAGAAAGGGCAGCTAAGATAATATGGCTCTTTGCCCAGGCTGTGATTTGTACAGGCAGATGAATAGAAGCCTATTTGGGCCCTCCTAAAGTTCTGTGAAGGGATGTTTGGTGTCCATCACCAATTGGCTCTGGTTACTGCATACTTGTGCGGAGTGCGCCTGGTGTCAAGACTTTGATAGGTGGCTGCAGCTAAAAGAAACCAACGATTTCATACTAATGAAATGAGGACCAAACAAACCTTGTGAATGTCTTATTTTTACAAAGTGAAATGTTAGTAAACTATTGACATTTGAACATTTTTCCCAAACTAGTTCGGCACTGCTAAAACCTTTCATGGTGCGTAAAGCTGAATGCGGACATTGATTTCACATAATGGATACCTTACCCAAACAATGGGAAACAAAATTAAAGTATCCAAACCAAAAGCTTTGCACACTCACGTTTTTGTCAGATGTGAATAAAAGGGCCTCATTCTATTTGAAAGCCTTTGGTGATTTTGAATTCAGGGTGAACACACACACAGCCACCCCACATGCATAATGCAGTCACGGTCATAAAAATGGTCCTAGAGAGGTCAAGACATACCATTGAATCCACTGGCCATCACCCTAGTACCCACTTGCAGGGGAACACAGGCCAAAAACAACACACCCTCACCCCATTAGATCTTCAGAAGTATATAAACAATGAAGTGCTCATTCTTTCAGACTTTATGAGTTGTGAGTAGTCAGGTCTGGCCTCCT
Organism: Channa argus; assembly: GCF_033026475.1. Lineage (NCBI taxonomy): Eukaryota > Metazoa > Chordata > Actinopteri > Anabantiformes > Channidae > Channa > Channa argus. Next base: position 37,124,290 of record NC_090197.1, read on the forward strand.
TCTGCAGTTTCCCCGAGGTTTCTTTAACAATGATGACCATCCACATCTGCATAGACATTGCACTTCAATACTCTGTTAATTAACCAAAATTAAAAGATCACAAGCTCCATTTTTACTTCGGAATAGGACAGGTTACCTATTACAACTCTGATGAAAATAGAGGTATGAATCATAACTCAAAAGAACTTTTTGAGCCCTGTTTCAATAGCCAACCTGAAAGTCCAGTTAACGCTGGAGTTCTTCTCACTACTTGGGCGTCATGAGCTCACACTAGCATTATATGCATGTGAAAGCACACTTCCCTTTGCAGTATATGGCTTCTACTTCCCTTGTGGTCACATGCCGCTGCTGAATTGGGTGTGGAGCGCATAAACTTCATTACTAAATACATTCAGACAGAAAAAGCCATGTGATATCCACAGAGCAATTGTGAGAGTTAACCTCACATATACTGCCCAACTTATCCACCTTCTGCTTTCAAAAATGGGAACATTGCAATAACTTAGGGCAACAATTATGACACTGGTTATAATTAACATTCACTGCAAATACACTGTACAGTAAAGAAACTACTAACTTGGCTCACCCCCACTATGATTACTTTCTGTATATTGAGATAAGTCTAATTTACCATATCTGCTACATCAGATGTTGTTACATTTACTTCCATAGTGAAAGCAGATACGTATTGCATATCATGTCAAATAATCTAGTTATACCAAGCATTAAAAGGGATTTTTATTTCCCAAATAAAGTCAACTCAGTAAGATTTTTCACAGATATTTCTGCAGGTCAGTTTCCATCTTACTTCATATAACAGTTTCTAAGTAGTAAACAGTTTCAAGGAATAATTTAATAGGTAACTATAGCAACCAAACACAAAACAGAGCATAACAGTGACAACTGGAGGTATAAAAAAAAAAGAAAAGGGGAAAAAAAAAAGGCAAGTAAAGAATAATATCCGGACAGCTCATCACTTCTTTATCAGTAAGTGTGTTTGTTATAGGAAACTAAACTACTGAACAAAGCCAGCTGACTAAGCTCGGTGACATGCAACAGGCACAAACAAAAGCTTCTCTATTCATGTAGCCTGAAATTTATTCAGGGTTGACCCTTGCGTCTCAGGCCAGGACTTAGTCAAGTAAAATCTTAAGCTTGACAAGCATAGGATAAGGTGTTTCTGTTTGAGTAAAAGGTATTGGGCCTCTTGCCCTCTGCAGTGAGCCTTACATGCCATGACTCTTGATACATCAGGTATACCACCCCCACCTTATTATCCAGGTCTGTTCTGTGCACACTAACCAGAGCCCTCATCTGTCAAGCAATTCCCTGCAATTGATCAGCTTAACAAGTGGGACCACTATGTTGTATAAGCAAGTGATGTTATGAAGTTATATAGTACCATCACAATGCAGAAATGTATTACAGTTGTGCTGAGAGTGGGTATAGGTGGAAGAATGTCAGACAGAAAACTGAGAAGCATTCCATCAGCCCATTCATTCATTCAAAATGGGGCTCAGCTCACCATATGGAGCCTCTGACTGCTCAGCATAGTGTGTAGAAGGGGTGGAAAACAGATGCATTGCAACGTATGGATTGAGGATTTGAAAGCTGGTGGAAGGTGTTGCAAGTCTGGGCGTTTACAATTAAACCTCACATACAGACTTACAGACTACAGACATACAGCTAAACATAGTATAAAATGAAACATGTGACTTCCCCATTCTGCAGAGATAACTAGAGAAAAAGTCTCTTTTGTTCTATTTTCTAAATCATTTTAATTACATTAAATTATACACATTGAGTTTGCAATTGGATCCAACTATTGCTGTAAAAAGTGTTGTAGTGTTGGACTATGTCATAAGGCCTAAATGCTGGGCCCAAACTACAGCGGAAACTTTTTTGTGTCCAACTCTTGGTTATAACAGACAGTGGGTTGAAATATGACAATTTTCTCACTCACACACACACTGCTCTGTTGCAGTACTCATGTCCTTGGGCATCGTCCTAAATCTGCTTACTGACATCGTGCCGTGAATCAGCTGATTTGCTGCCAGTAAGCTAATTCGTTCGAATACTTATTGATTGCTTGTGTCTTGTGCTGTTGTTTGGAATGACCTGCAGGTATATGTAAAACATGCTGGCTGACTCAAAGAAAACTTCTCAGAGCCAATTAGAAGATTTCAGTGCTGCGGCTGTGAGTTATGAGATATCAGCACAATAACTGGCCTTCTTTGTGCAAGCAGGATTGGCAGGACACACCAGCATTGTTCCCAAGCGCAGGCTTGCACAGAGAGACACTTATAAAGGATGTAACACATCAAGTATCAGATCTGTATGATGTAAAGCCATTGTGGTTAACCTTTAAGAGGACTGTTCCTTGGAGCAGCAGCTGGGAGCTTCCGTCACGACAGATTCTAAAAATACTGTAAATCACTTTGGGCCAATCACTGACCAAAGCTTTCATTTTTTTAACCACCACCACACTGAATCTAAGGAAAATCTATGATTCAGACAGTAGCTATGGGATAGCATAAAACTTTTAGGATAAGCCCATTTAAAGAAGCTGAGGAAAATAAACCAAAAACTGTCATTTCTGACCGAGACAGCAAGATACAAGAGCTGATGGCTCACCTGGGCTATGGCTTTCATAGAAGAACACAGACTATGTATGAAAAACTCAGTATGTATTAATACCCTCAGACGTGTCATGTGGAAACAACCAATGGGTTTTTTTCAAATGGAGATAAAACTAAAACCCTGCAGGCACAGAGTCACTTATTTGAGAATCAACCAGCTATACTAGAGCTACCTTATTTTATAGCATTGTTCCATCCACCCCAATAAAAACAGGCAAGACTAGGATAAATATCAAAAACAGTTCTGCAGACCAAGGTGTAACAAAATGGCACAGTGTGACATGTTTAACAGCTATTACATATCAGAATGTGGCTCATTTCTAAGTAGTTTGGTGTTTGGGGGTTGGGGGAGTGCTTCCTTGGTGCATGTAGGAAAGCCTTTTTTCTTTTTAGCTGCAGCTCTTTGGCTTTGTGGGTGTCTGGACACCAGAATAACAAATCTATCATGTAAATGAGATAGGAATATACACACTGAGGAGTAACAACAACAAATATACCATTTACTCCCTATATCTGTGATGAATATCAGTGGGTGTGAGGCAGCAGCAATTTTGACAACAGATCACAAAGAAAAGGAAGCTTCTGAAATCAATAGCGTATAAAATGGAGACACAGCCAGGCATGGCTAACAACCCTTTTTTTGGTAGTTCTACAGAATCCCTCGGGCCAGAGGAAGGCAATAAGGGGGCAAGCAACTGCATTACAGGAGCAAAAACAAAGTAACAGGCAAAAAAAAAAGAGAAAATCAGTCAAAAAGTGAGCCTGAAATATACAGAAAGGCAAAGAGAGAAAGTGGCAGCATGTGCATTAGTGTGTGGACTGAGTGAGAGCTGTATACACAGACTGAGAATGGACCAGTGGCTTGCTTAGCACACAGCTGCCCACTGACAGAATGGAGCTCTAATAGGCCCCTTTGCATGCAACACAAAGACAGTGCAAATGTGTGCGTCTTAAGCACACACTGGAGTGCAGAGCGTCCCTCTTTAAAAATCCCCCCCACCTTAATTGCTTCCATAAATTAAGCCAAGATTTTTTACCAATACCAAAACAGCTGTCCTTTATAATTATAGCACATCAAAACTGCTACTAAAAAGATTAAAAAGAAAAAGTTATTAGAAGCAACTGTGATAAGACACAGAAAGACGTTTTATAGCATATTTACGCAATTTTATTTTTTGGCTTGAGACAGCATCAATCACTAATGCACACTGAAGGAAAACATTATTTGTTTTTGGAAAAAACATATGTTTTATTGGAAGATCCTACATTTAAACTTTGGCACCAGTTCAGAGGAAAATTTGCTCAGCAGGTACATGAAACGACACATTTGCAGATCTGAACAGGTTTTCTCTGAGGTTAGTATTTCTAATGGCACCCTTATCTGCAACTCCTGGGTAATTACATACTAGAGCTGGCATGTGATTAAATCTTGGTCCAGCTTTCTGTTTCACATCCAACCTGAACTTCAACTACACCTTGCATTTGTGAGAGTAATTTATGATCATGATCTTTGAAAAAAAAAAACTACTGACAAATCTTTTTAAGATGCTAACCAAACCAGCCAGCCATCACTGAAAGGAAAGAACAACTTCTGCTACAGTGGCAACAAGAAAGATTTTCAGGGAATTTCGTTTGAAGTGCCCTGCCTGGTACCAAACCAGTTCTTCATGTGTATATGATGTCCACAAAGATCAACCAACCATTGTGCATTATAAGAAACTGCAAAACATAAGCACCAACAGTTAATTCCTCTCTCACAAAGGCGTGGAAACAACATTGAAAAATAAGCAGTTTTAGTGCCTTTTTGCCACTGCACTCCGCATTTCTAAGTAAATGGCTTTCATTCTGAACTAATAAAGCAATAAAGTAGTTGCAAAATGATTATAAACCCTGTTCTATGATTAAGAAACACAGCCACTAATACTTTTATAGCAACAATTATCTGACTCTTCTGTATGCATGCATACAAGAGATTTATTTTATGAATGTTCTCATCAATTCTTAGTGTGGATAAGCTTTGTTTCAGTTTTACTAATATAACATAACTTTAGCAGATACAGTATGACTGAGAACATCAAATGTGTACATTTAATTTGGACTCCATGGATGCAGCCTTGCATCTTTCCTCTGAAAACAGAAACACAATTGAGGAAGTGACTCATTGTTTCAATGTCTTTTCAGCTAAAATAAAAAAATAATAAAAATCAACTAAGATCACTACGACAAGACCAAAAACAAAACCCTAAATGTGTGGTGGAGATGACAACAGATATGAAACCAGGCCCTATGAGTCAAAGCACTTAAACTTAAATGCCTTTGCTCAGATTGTGGTGAGGAGCAGTGTATCAATAAGAGCTGCAGAACAACCACACGGCCTCTCCGCCTATCTACAGGTACTGTACTTCACGACAGCGTGAGTTTCATTATCATGGTTCATAGATGGAGGGGAGTTTTGCAGCCCACACAACTTTTGTGCAGCCCCTTCTCCAGCACAAACGTTTAATGCATCAACAGGTTTTTCACCCTGGCCAAGCAAACACATTGACAACATTCACATGGCGAGACTCACTAGGAAACTCCACAATGTCTGATTTAGCCCGCAAGTGTTGTAATAACTACAGTGTATTCAATAATGTGACATGCACAGAGTGCCGCATGCCACAAACTGCTCTTTGTTTGGGTCTAATCTAGTGTAGAAGCAGCAAATACTGTCATTTTTAAAAAGAGCTGTTTTCTTTGTGCCCCTCAGTAACTTAACAATGTAGTCATCCAATGGTTTGAGTCACAGATGTAAACCAGCATAAGCAGACAAAGTAAACCTAATAGCAGTGAAAGAAAAAACATGATGATGCGTCCCTGAACGCAGCTATATGAAGCATGTATTTGAACAAATGCCCTACTACCTGGCCGGCAGAGGCTCTTTCGAAGGTTAGGTCATCTTCAACAAAGGGCAAGTAGAAAAACCACTAAAGTTTCTCACGGTTGCAGCCGCCAGTTTAGCGTCCCCACCGCAAGACTGAGCAGGACTGCGCGCAGCTGAATGCTCGCTGCTGCTTTCAGCCTTCAGTCTTGATTGTAACTATATCCGCGTGCAGACTAACGGCGTCGACGGGAGGGGGGGGGAGTAATAGAAGAATGACGGGCCTGAAACCATGGTTACCAATGGAAATGCCTGATTACTATATAGATACACATAAAAAAGCAAAATATTTATCGCTAACAACGAAACCCTAAAGTGTATGCTCGCATACCGCCTAAAGTTTTATTTACAACAAACTCAGCACCCCTTTCGAGTTGGTATGTTCCGCTGTGGTCCATCCAGGCATTTACAATACTCCTGCTAGTTTGTATTACTATGTTTTTCATTGATGTTAAAGCGACACATGTCAGCATGTCAGTACTACCAGAAAAAGCAACATTTGCACAAATTGTTTAAACAAAAAGTTGCTACTATATACAACCTCTTGCTTGTTCTCTTCTCAATTGCACTTCCGTCAAACAATGACTTATTTATGTTTAATCAAAATTGCCTCAGAAACAGTAGCCAATACTGAAAAGGCAGAATTGGTTTCCCACTTCCACATTATATTTCATGCAATGGAAAAGTTCACTGCTACATGCCGGAGCAATTCTATCAGTCCTATTACAAGATCTTCAAACGTGTTTCCAGGAAGATGGGGTGGAAAAAAAGACATAAAAATATTTGCAGTATCACACTTGAGTGGTTATAATGAAAGCGAGGTATTCATGCTGGTAGGGCAGCCAGTGGGCTATGGCATCAAGTCTAAAAGCTTATAGGTTAACATTATGAGTGGAATAAAAGTGTAGTTTCCAACATGTGCCAACCCAACAGCTGTGGAACTGCTGATGGTAGTAAATGTACAGTACAGCTCAGTTTAACCTAACGTGATCCACAGGTTTGTGTTTTTTTTTTTTTTTTATGGTGGACAACACCAAGAGGCTTTGAAAGATGACAGAAAGAAATTGGCTCAACATGATTATGAATGGGCTTATAGGTTTATCTGACAAGGCCGTGATATAGTCACAGTTCCAAATTAATAGATACATATTTGTAACTGTCAGCTGAGTACATTACTCCAACCACTATTAGCCTACATATTAAAATCTACGAGTATCTACCATTAACTTTAATCAGCTCTCTACAAGTAAAGCTTTTTCTGATATGATAATTCCTCTAGCAGTGCAGTATCCAGAACTATGCAAACAGAACTGTAGTCTCTCAGCATCTGTGGATGGTAAATGAGTAGGTCAAATGTATATCAAAAAAAGTATTTTCAGCACATTTTTAAATCTAAAAATACTGTGACACAATCAAGACATTAAAAAGGTTGCCCAATACACACCAGGAGAGGGAATGTTGACAAAGGAGACAGTATTTCACAGAACTAGAGCTTCATGGGAAATTCTCTGAGAGTTGTGGGCAGAGTATGTACATCCAGGCAGGATATCCAGACTGCCTTGTAAAATTCCAGTCAGTAATTCTTGTAAAGCTTGCATGTGTTTACTCAACAGCATGCCTCAACATTAGCGGCTCCCATTGGGCCACTGGCCTAGCTTGCAATTAGGACCCTGGGCTTTGCAGTTATTAATGATGCCATTGAGAAAGGAAATGGCAGACAAGCTTCTCTGCTCGCAGTTGCTGTGGCCTTTTATTTATTCAATATGTTGGAAGTTTTTAATTATGGTCCTCAGGACCGCGTGTTCTACTGAGTTCAAGTTGAGCCAATTAGGCAGGGGCTATTTTTCACATGGCCTGAAAGATGGATGCAATTAACTACCTGGGGGGACAGAGCAGTGGGTCAGGGCTCACAACAGGTTCCCTGAAATTCTTTGAGGTGTTTATAGATGTAATAGGGAAAATCTTTACAAATATATATTTTCTTTGGAATAGAAAATATGCTTTAATGAAAGACACAATCATTGTACGGCTGATTGTTTAACACAAACAGCCTCAGGAAAGTACCATTACAGTCAAACAAGTGACAGCAGGGGAAGGTTGAAGAGTTTACATATGAAAGGTTCTTAATGATTCAAGATGGTTACAAGGACCAGAGTCATGTTAATCATAGGTAAAAAATATCATGTGGCCTCCTCATTTATCTTGAATGGGGTGGCCAAAACTTTAGAACCTTTTATTGTAACACACTCCAATACAACTCCATCATCCACTATAACCTTAGTACTAAACACACAGAATTATCAGCTTTCTGACTGTTTCAACTTAAAGGGCAACTTCACTAATTTTCAACTTGCTTTCTATGGCTTTAGTTTAGGGTGCAAATGTACATTAATGCTTTTAATGTTTCATCTGATTTACCTATATGAAAATATTTCTCTGCTTCTGGTAAATTCTTCCAGATGATTTAACCATAACCTCATCATAAGAAGTTCAGATGATGTCATGTGGAGGACCTCTGGAAAAGCATGCTGACCATGATTACAACCTCCACAGTGTCAACAATGAGATGCAATAATCTGAACTGAAGGTTCCTGAAGGCTTTTTTCAGGTAGAAGCAGAGAGATGCTTTGAAGTCAGAGTGATGGTTAGTGACATTTATTTATTTATTGTATGTACCACCCAAACTGGAACCAAACAAACCAAGTTAAGTATCCTTTAGAAAATGAGAAATTATAACCTAGAGAATTAAAAAGTAGAATTGTTAAAAAGTAGAGGTGCTGCGGTGAATTACATTAGATTGTACAGGTGTAAAAGGTATTGCTTCGATTAGTAGAAAAATACTTAAGTACTATTTCTGAAATGCTATGGGATACAGTCTAGTACATTCCAACAAGAAACACCATCCTTAATTTATGAAAGCAACCTTGAAACTGCAATTGAAATAACCAATTAAGCTTGTTAATTGTAGACATAACTATAGGCAAATACAAACAGTAATAACTGCAGATTTATGCAGTTTAAAGCAAAACAGACATCTCAAGAGAAAGGAACCAGTCATCTGCTTTATTCCAAAAAACTAAGTTTATAAAACAAAGGATGTTTGATTTAAAAAAAATGTACACAGATAAAATGAAAAAAGCCCTGACTTGATGGGACAAGAAAAAAGAAATATACTGTTGGGACATGAATCAGTGAACTCGCTTAAAGATGAGTGCTGACACGCTATTGCCAATCTTGCCTCCAAACTGGAAACTGGGTGTAGGTAACTCCTGTACAAACTCAAATCCTGTAAGGCAACAGAAAACAAATTGCAAGTTAAAAAAATAAGCATAATGCACTGTACCATTTATTAATATGCTGACTTAAACACTAATGTCTAAAATCTTTTCTTGTGGACTGAGGGGTTATGAGAAGACTTATGAGTATCCTGCCAACATCTGTGCAGCTCTCTGGGGCCCAATAAAGACTATCGGTCAGCTACAGATGAGCTCTCACAGCCCTTTGGCCCCCTGCAGGCTCCCCACAGTGACTGCACAGAGAAAAATGTCAGGTAATGAAAATTCTGTCTTTATAAGGCTGTTGTTGCCTGCTGCTTAACAACCTGCCACGTAACTGTCATGGCTGTGGAATTGTGTCTGTGTTTTGACTGATGGTTGGTCCAAAAAATAGAACATTTAAATAAGAAAATAAACCCAGATGGTGCATGTCAAATGCCAGGAAGACACACCTTGATGCACACCTTAAAGAGCAACATGTTCCCTCAGTGTTTTAACCAATTTAGAACATGGCAACATGCCTCTTACTTTTAGTTGTATTCATGCATTTTCCTTTGGAATCATCCATTTACCTATATATTTGTTTGGTCTGTCTGTCATCTTGCTCAACACATGGTTAAAAATGGAAATTGGTTGTTTAAAAAAATATTGACAACATGATGACATTTTTTTGGATTATGTTGCTGTAGTTCATAGATTAAGTTTTAATCTGGATAGGTATTGTACTGTAGCACAAAAATACACAATCTATGTTAAATACAGATGCAAAAAACAGTAGAGTGCTATGTGGCATCCTAACTCATAATTTACATACAATACTAAACACCTGTGTTAATGTTAAAATATGTTGCTGAAGAGCATAATAAGTGCAAATATGCAATTACTATTTTGGCCTGGATCAATGTCTTCATGCTTCGCATTGAATAAACTGCTGTATGAAGCCAGCGAAAAATATTATTTTTTTATTGGGCATCTGTTACAAATAACTTTTAAGAAAGACAATTTGTTAGCTGTCATGTTATTAGGAAAACTAGTTTCCAGTAACAAGGTTTCTTAAGTACATGTTAAGTTCCCCCAATTACCCCCCCAAAACTGGATAACTTTACGGAAGGTCATAAGCAGAGGTTCTGTAGAAAATAAAAAAGGTTCAACAGAATCAATCAGTATTTAATTTCAGTATTTCTTCTTACCTTCACTGAATCTAACTAGCAGCTGCTCTTTGGTCCAATTGCAGGAAGTGATTGCAAAGAATCCTTTGTCCTTAAGACAATCTTTAAGAGCGTGGAGATAGAGTTTTTTGCCCTCCTCCATGTTTTCTGGGTTTAGACTTATAGCATCAAAGGTTCCTTTGTCGATGCATATATCAAAATCTTTTAGCTCCCCTTGACATTTTAAAAAATCCATCTCCTAAAATACAAAAAATGAGAAGTGAAGGAAATGCTTGTCAATCAGCCTTGCAGAAAATAAACAACACGGCACCTGATGTTTAGTCTGACTTTTCAGATGTTGGGTGAGCTAGAACTGCAAGAGAAATCTTTCAGCATCAACTAAGATAAAAGTTTTTACCTCCCTGGTTCAATTTAAAACTAAATTGCAACTGCTGACATGACAGCATTTAAATCTGCAGAGGTTGCTGACCTACCATACCACAAGTGAAAGGAGGAAACAATCAACACAAATATCTATATATCGTTGAAAATGACCCGGGTTTAAAATAAGTCCGAGCATGTAAAATGGAAAAACTACAAAGATGTTAAAGGATTTGAAGAAGGGAAGGTGTCTAAGCACGAGTGACAGTGACTAATGCAAATAGATATTGGGCTGGATACAGTCCGAGAAAAATACCTTGATGTCAAACCTAATGAGGAAGCTGCTTCTAATCATCGTGTGGATGGATCTCCTCAAACTCCTAAATATGCACGCAAACATGGACACATTCACCCTAATTATTGTGACGTTCTGCATAATTTAAGATATGAAAAACATGCCAACATACCATTTCTAACTCACATACACATGCTCACAGAACCACTGTCCTCCCCGTGTCCAGCTAAGGTCAATATTGACTTCAATGGCAGACTTACAGCCCAAGCAAAGTACACACCATCACAGGTGTGTTATACATACAACATATATCCAACTTTATTATACTCACAGGAAAGGAAAACCCATTCATTACATTTCTTATAGACAATTCAGCACTCATAACCAGTAGGTGTATTAAATTCTGCCAACTCACTTGGAGTCTCAGGTGGGTAATCTGAATGGTGGGCATACCTCCATTTATTTCAGGGCCTTACTCCCATGCCTCTCCCCCACATAGTAAATACAGGAGAGTTTTAGTCTAACTTCCAGGCCTATGCTGGCTCACAGTATGATGAAAGTTGCATTTTAATATTTGCATTTAGGAATGAAGGACATCTATTCTCTTTCAATTGATGCATAGCGGTACATCCACTAGATGCACTATGATATCATATTGTAACAGCAGACTTTAAATAAGATGACTTGTGCTGATGCCATAGCCTAATTATGATGTCAGCCTTATATAGTTTTTGCTCCAAAATTCACAAATCTTTCAAACTCAGTTAGAAAGTGTGTCTGACATCAGTTTCCAATGACTCACCTTCTATCACCATAAACAGGCAAAAAGATGTTGCCTCTGTGGCTAGCTAATATTTTGTGAACCAACACTATAATTCTAATAACCAACTACACCCACCTTAACACTGACATCTGCCAAGTTCTCTGCCTGCAGGATGTTTCTAGCCAATTCCACAGATGCTGAAGAATAATCTATGCCCATCAGATTTCTGTATCCATGCTTAGCCTTGACACCAAAAAAGCAAATAAAAACAACATTAACCGTATTAGAAATATCTCAAACCAGACAGAAAAGAGAGAAAACTGAGAATTTGCTTGTTAGCAAGGTCTCCTCAGTTAATCTGGTCATTGCTGTTATTTACCAAATGATAAATGCTCATTTCACCTAACCCAAAACATAATTTTGACATAACCCTAAACATAGTGGTAGCTATGCAGATAGTATTTGGTCAGGTTCTTCCATTATACCAAGACAATGGAGTTGGAAGGAATTAGGTGCACTTCAAAATCCACCTACCATGGTGTCAGTTGTCCTGGGTGGGCATAGTGTCTATTCTATTCAAGAGATGCTACATAACAAGCATCACACTGACATGACCAAATGGAGGGCACCTATTCAGATTGTAACTTTCTCTGCTGAATATAATAATAATAATAATAATTTCCTTGTTATCCTAAATGATCCACAGTTGTCACAATGCTTTTGTGACTGTAGTGAACTGAACTTGAAAATTAAGTGTCAATATTCATTTTCACACTTTAATTACCAGTTCCACTAAAAAGGCCCCATTTCCAGTACCAATGTCCAGAATGGCAGCATCTTCTGGGATCTTGGCTTTGTCCATCCAGCGCAGCACACGGCTCATGCTTTCCTCACCAAACCTTATGATAAGATAGAAGCACACAAAAGTTGGTAAAATTGATAAAACCGAGCTAAGGTGGGAATAATCACATCTTTGCACAACAAGTAATCAGTTTACCATATCTCACCAACATCCCCAATGTCTTTGAAGGTCTCTAGTTCTTTTTGGTAAGCATCTTCCCAGCTGCAGAAAAGGACGCAAAACACTGATAGTTAGTTATAAACGTAACGTTACTCTAAGCACAAATGACACATTGTTCAACAAGTTACTGTATTTTAGATGTGGAAGTAAATGCGCGTAGAAATTAAATATGCAATCAATGCAAGTTGTTGGCTTTCTTCTCTCTTTCTTGTTCACGTTAAAAGAAAACATCACACCAAAAAAATCTGGAACTTCAATAGTCTTACTTTTATTTAATGGGTATTGTCAGTGCCAAAAAATGCCTAAAGAAATCTAGCGATTTAAATCGTCCCAAAATATATTGTAAAAGAAATAGCGTATGAGTTAGCTTTGTGGTTTTCTAGTAACGCTAGCTGTGCCCTGATAAGAACGATCACCCATGACAAATTACGATTAGCATCTGGTCTCAACACTTACTATTCTTTCGTTCCGAGTTTTGAAGGACCAAAATCATTGTATAAACATCTGTCTCCCTCTGGATCCGATGTATTTCCACTGCCATGTGTGCTTTCAGTGGCGTCTTCCATGTTGGAAGAGGCTGTCAAGCTGTCGCCTACAGTTCCAAGAATACATTGCGTCTGAGGAGCGTGCCTGCGACCGCGGGGGACAACGGGATTGATGGGGATGTTTCCATCATGGCGGCATCCATTTCGGGTTATACTTTTAGTTCTGTGTGTTATCACAGCGCCAACAGCAACTCGGATCATGTAAGTATTCAACTTGATGTTGACAGACTGTTGTAAAACGGTTGTCTAAGTGTGCATAGCTGGGAGATTTGTCCGGTCGTTCAGCAACGCCTTTAGTTTAAGTTGTTTTCCAGTGTCATCATCCTGTTGCTTGCTAGCTAGTATTGGTTCCGTCTATTTACCGGGAGGTCTCATTTAAAGTGTGTAGCAACAGCAACACGAAGACAGGACTAGTGTTTTTTTAAACAATTATATAATCCAAGTGTTTAATATTAATTTATGACATCACCTAAAATAGCCATAAATATGAAAATATAGGAATTGGTACTGTGAATGTTTGAGTTCCAGGAACTACTCCGTAGTTAGCTAGTTAGCATTTTGCTAAACTATGAAAGCTAAGTGACTTCCGTATGTTCGTGCTGCTCAAGTCTGCAGTCACCTCGACCTGTATGTGATAGCAAGTTACTGTGTGATACAAATCCAGACGCTAGTGCTGTAAATTTTTAAAAATATGACAACATGTACACTTTTTGTTTTCTCGTCTCAGCAATGCCAGACCAGCTTGTTAGCTAATGTTAATTGTATTTAAATCAGTATCGTAAAAATTATTTCCCATTTTATGGCTTTGATTTTGTACAAATGAAATTACGAGGTGTGTTTGAAGACGTGTTATCATAGGAAATACTCCACAGAGGCATTAAAGCAAGCTAAATTAACGTTAGCACTGTTTACATCTCTCTTTGGACAAGACTTAAAGAGTCGGTCTGGACAGGTGGATAGTTGCTGCTTAGCGTGACAGGTTTCCCTGCATTCCCAACATAAGCAGAAGAAGCAAAGAAGCACTTTTGTTCATAAGCTGATGTCATCTTTCAGTGAAGTAAATCAATTCACTGCCATAATAAAAAACATTTAAATAATGTTCCTATAAGGATGTTTTGACTGTGACTATAGTGATTAACATACTTTATTAATTATTAATGAGGCTGATCCTAATAAGTGCATGTTTTTTTTAACAGACAGTGGCAAAGAATCAAATTTGAGAAGCTGTAGTGGGAATCTGTTTGGCATTTTTGGTTAATGCATATATAAAAATGGTGGCTGACTAAGTTGAATTAATAATGGGCCAATTATTTTAGGTGCCCATTAATGCCCTAACTACAGTTTTTTCAAAATGTATATACACAGGAGGGCTTCCTATTAGGAGAAGTGAGGCAAGAGGAGACTGTCAGCATAAGTGACACACAGATCAGCACTGCAGAATTGCTTCAGGTAGTAGGTAAGTGCTGAAACAGACAAAACAACAACTTTGTGACACTTTGCTAGTCATAGCAGCCTTAACAGATGGTTAGAATTCTCTTGGGACATTTTGACATGTCAGAGTAGTGATGGATTGGTAGAAACAATGAAATTAAAGCAGCGGAGCTGCAATTGAATAAGCTTGACTAGTGTGACAAGTCAAAATGTGGGCTGCTATGAAAAAGCCTTCGACAATTTAGTCCTTTCACACCCTTTTCCAAAAACCACAACTGTGTATACTGTTAAAACTGTCTACATTCGTGTTCTGCCCACAAGTATTACTATAGACTTTGTTAAGATATTAACAATGAATTTTACATTTTTCTTTTATGTGGATTGCTAGCGTTTACCACCACTTCAGACTTTTTTGGAGTAATATGCTTTAATGTGCTTTGATCTCTTTACTCATCGACAGAATTTTTGTTGTATTGTAAAATGTGCTTTTGTGGTTACACTGACTTAAATTTATTATGCTAAATATATGGAGAAATATCACAATAAATATCTGTCACTGCTTGGTCCCCAACAGAAATCCATAACCATGATCCTTGTGCACAATTGTTCAGGTAAGATGTGATCTTTACAGTTATCATGACTATTCTATACACATATGGTGTAATGTGCTACGATGTCACCATGTGTACTGTGTAATAGACACTGTTTGGGAAGACAAAATAGTCAGCCAGAAGTTTTGGCTATAATTGTTTAATTGAGGAAAACCCGACATAAAGTTTAACAAGGTAAATGTTGAAGTGGCATTTTGTAAGTGTTCTTGGTGCCTAATGCATGAAGTTAGCCTGTTGTTATTAAGGTCTGAGCATTTATTGTTGTTGCTTCTCCCTCATTAAAACCTGACTTAAACTGTGCACAGTAGATTGTGGTGTCATGCAGACAATTGTCCTGACATACTTCACTTCCATTTTAGTGCTGGGTGAAATAATTAGACTTTGGACAGTAGATGGCTCCATCTGACAAAACTGGCTAATTGACATAGGTTAAGAAAGCTGGAGTAGCATCAGTTTTAAAGCTTCAGTTTGAACTTACTGGTTTCTTTCCCATCTTTTTAGCTTTTACAACTACGCAGGCAAAGTCAATGAAGAGAATCTCAACAGCATTCTTAAAGATAGGCGGAAAGTGAGTGAACTTCTTTTCTATTGTTATTTCATCATACACTGTATAATGTCAGTGATGCCTTTAAAAAAATTAGCGCTGCCTAATACTAGTTGTATACTACAATACGAGTTGTATTGTAAACACATTATTATACTCTAAGAAGGCAACTGACTGGTGAAATTACCTTCAATGTCCTGATTTTAAGCATTTTTGCATCAGTTATAATGTGATGGAACAAACAGTGGCATTGCGTATTCATTAAATAGTCTGCACTTATACAGCGCTTTTCTGCTTATTGTTACTTAAAATGCTTCTACCAATTGGTACTCAAAGCGCTTTACACTGCTTCTCATTCACCCATTCACACTCACAATCTCACACACACACATTCACACACCTATGGCGGAGGTCCTATGCAGCTGGCCTACACACACCAGGATCATCTAAGTTGGGGTTCAGTGTTCAGTTGGGTTCAAGGACACTTCAACATGTGACCAGAGGAGCTGGGGATTGAACCAGCAACTGGTGGATTAGTAGACGACCGCTCTTTCTCCTGCTCCACAGTTGCTGGGCAATATAAGTGGAAACTAACAATGTTACCTTTTGGCACTAAAGCCTTTTAACAATTGTTATGCAAGTTTCATAGTGATTTAGACGGTTTATTTCCAGGTAGGAGATGGTTTGGTCATCACTGTACTTGTTATTTTGTCTGACGGTAAATGAGGTATGTTTATTGAGTTGTTATGGGATTAAACAGTTTTAAAGGAGTGTTTTCTTTGGTCATGAAGAAAGTCATTGGTTGGTATCGATTCCGGAGGAACACGCAGCAGCAGATGTCGTTCAGGGAACAGATCATCCACAAACAGCTGACTCAGCTGCTTGGTGTCCCCGACCTCATCTTCCTTCTTTTCAGCTTCATCTCTACGGCCAACAGCTCCACACATGCTCTGGAGTATGTACTCTTCAGACCTAACCGCAGGTAATAAGAAACACACACACTCATCAGTGGCATCTTGTCAAAATACCACTCGATTAATAAATATTTACTGTTGTAGGGAAAGAACTTGATGAAACTCATTAAATTGCCACAAATGTCGGTGTTGGGTAGTTCCTGACTTCATATTTTTGTGCAAAAACTGTAAATGGAGGGAGATGGTTATCTATTTCTTTCTTACTTAAGGAGTTGAGAAAGCAAAATTTGTATTTGTGTTGACAAAGCTGTATGTAGTACTATAGAATACATACGTAGGTATGCCTTCTCTGAGAGGCTATGTCATGCTTTAACAGTGCTAACTGGTCATTTCCACACAGTAGGTTCAACCAGAAAATCACCCTCACAATCCCAAATCTTGGCAACACAAGCCAGCAGGAATACAAAGTCTCCTCAGTGCCCAACACCTCACTCAACTACGCCAAGGTCATCAAAGAGCATGGGTACGGTTAGGACATTGTTTTTGCACTGCACCCACTGTTGCCTCCTATTTTTGGCAAAGTGAAAATTTCAAATTAATAGACTTTAAATTTTTTATTAATTTTTTTTTTATTAATTTCAGCTTTCATATTCTAAAATGGTAAAACATTTAGATACATCCACACAATTTTTTAGTTTCATGATACCACCGGTTTTATTAAGTACACCTTCCCCTTCTTTCAGCAGTGTTGTTGAAATACTTATTCTAAATAAATATGTCTAAACTCAGACTTACTATACTATACTGTGTCAGTATAGTCTAGACTGCAAGGTGCTTATGCTTTGATAGACCACCACAATTTAACATCCACATGCCTTTTACTGCTCTAATGTTGTAATGTTTGATAAACTTGTACGGTACTGTATGATTTCATTTTATTATGGTTAATTGTATTGGTTCATTTCTTTTTAGGGCTGAATTCTTTGACAAAGATGGTGTGATGAAGGATATCCGAACAATTTTCCAAGTCTACAGTGCACTCCAAGATAAAGTGCAGGTGAGTTGGATGATGGATAGCTGGTTGATTGTGCCTAAAACTTCTAGTGAAAGTTTTTGCCCATCTTAAAAGTAAAAGGGAGTTTTTGACCTTGAGTTTTCCTTTTGTGTGAGATTTCACTTTGTTTTGTTTGTTTTGTTGGTAGGCTGTGTGCGCAGAGGTAGAACAAAGTGAACGTGTTAGGGAGAAAATTCAAGAGGATGTGAACAAACTTAAAGAACAAATTGCTCTCAGGAAACGCAAGACAGCAGAAGAGGAAAGGAGTATGTACTTTTATTTATATATTTTTTCTCTTTTAAATGTATATATGAGATAAAAATTGCTGGTTTAAGAATTTAAAACATAAATTGGATTAACATCAGTATTGATCAACAAATAAAACCATAATTTTGCAAAACATTTTGCACTCTTCACCCTGCAGTGTTAACCATTTTGCCAATTACATCTTTCTCTCTCCACCATAGTGCTCCGTGAAGCCCAAAATGCAGACTCCCATTCCACTCAAGAGGAAAACACAGGACCCCCTGAGGCTTCCCTTCTGTCCAGAATAAATTTCCACACACCCTCTGCTCCAGAGCGGCCCAGCACCTCACCTAACCCACCATCTTATACTGACCTCTTGTCCCAGGATGTCTGTCTGCTCTCTTCTTCTTCCCCATCGACCAGTGCTGCTCTACTTCCCCGGCCACAAGCTGTGGGCTCACCAGGACACCCAACACCGGGCCCATTGGGTCTGGGCCTGGGCCTGGGCCTAGGTGCAAGCTCTAATCCCGTTACCACTCCCAATACGCCATACCTCGGCAATGGTGATGGATCGAGCTCTGACTCATTAGATAGACAAGCTGCAGGGCAGGAAGATGATGAGGATGATGAGGATGAAGATGATGAAGACGAGGACAGTAGTGAATATGAGAACTTAGTGAGTGAAACTGCTCATCTTCCAATGGGCTCCAGCAGCATTTTAGCTCAAGGTAGACCAGCTACCCTGAGTCCGGATGGGGACGCTCGTGGCTCTCAGACCACATAGAAAACATGCCACAGGGTGTGTAAGGGACACAAATAAGTGACACACCTTGACAGGTGGGCATCTCAAGCAATCAAAGATAGACAAATATAGACAAAAGAAGTGCCAGTCCTGAAAGTGAAAGGCATGCACAGATCTGCGTCCTGCTGTGTTTAGTTTTTCTTGTTTTAGTCTGATCTTCATTTTTAGGGGAAACTTTGCTAGGTTCTGCAGGCTGAACAGGTATGTCTCACTGAAGTGTGTTTTTTGTTTTTTTTGTTTGTTTTTACAGAATTGTGTCTGTCTGAGTCTTTCAGTGGGGATGTGTCTGGTTTTAGGGTTGGAAGTGACTATTAAAACACAATTCTTGCCAACTTGTTGGCAAGCCAGCTCCTTAAAATACAGATCCTTCTCCACACTCTTCAGTTTGTTTCTCATTTGCATCGCCCACTCTGAGCACCCGCTCATTACCTCTTGCACTATTTGTTTCTTTGCCTTTTTTTAAGCAAACTAAGAAAGCAAAAAGAAAATGCTCTGCTGCCTTCAAAACATTTTATCAAATATAAGTAGGCAAATGGTTGTAAATATTTTTTTTTCTCTAATCTGAAGAAAGATGTGTACCGTGTATGTAACAAATTTCTCTTTAACATTTCTTTCATTTTATTTGGGGCTTATTACATTTTCCTTTCCATGTCTTAAATGAATCATACAGTTGGATATTTAAGTAATTACAAATAGATTTCAGACAAAATTTAATGGGCCACTTATATAATGGGTGCTATCTATCTATATAGATATCTATATCTATCTATCTATTTATCTATATCTATAGATATAGATATAGATATAACAGTTAATCTAATTTGATTGACAAAATGTTTTAATGCCTACGTCTTTGATAACACTGACATTGTATGCGCTTCCTGCACTTAACAAATTTAAGTTTTTATTATTGTGCTATACCAATGCTATCATATTGTGCCACTTGAGTAGCCGTCTTTGACCACCCTGAGTCAAACTCAGCTCAGCTTTTGTGCGTTGTATGGGGGTTGACAAGGCAAAAGCAATGTACTGTAGCTTTACTAACCAGATGCTTAAGGTTCCCTTCTGCTGCTGCAACACAGAAAGCTATCACTAAAAAAAAACTGCGTCTGTCTGTTCATCATATAAAACCTGGCTGCTACTTCCACTTCACAATGCTGGTTGTCTCTAATACTACTGACCGTGATCATATAACCACTTCAAGCTCACTTCTTGCTGACTTGTTCTGTATTAAAGTCTTAATTTAGGCTGATACCCCACTGTGGTGTGTGTGAATTGTAACCCTGGGAACAGAGAGCACACACTAACCTTCCTGTTTTGGTATTGGTTGGGTCAATGTTGCGTGTTTGGACCTGGATAATGTGATGAAACATCATGACCTTCCTTCAGTATATGGTGCCTTCCATTCAGGGCAGTTTCTGTCTGTACATTAAACACATTCACAGATCTCTCTTAAACGGGGTACAATTGTGACAAACTCTTATATTTAAAGTCATTGACTTCCAGCTTTTTTAGCATAGATTATGCATCCCTTTCCATAATGTGTGTGTCATCCTTCATCCCAAACTTCTAATGCCAACTTTGCTTGCTTTAAACTAGAATTTAAAAAGAAATCTTAATTTGTTTAGTGATCAAACATCTGGCAAGGCAAAGTTGTATGATGAGCATAACTGACATGCAGATGACATTTTTACATACTTGGCCCATTTGACAACAACAGAGTAAGATTGAATGGGTGCTGTATGACACTGACCATGTGCAAACTGGTAAATTGTAGATACTTCCCTTCAGCATAGAGAGACATTTGCACTTCACATGGAGGGTATTTGATATAGTGAGTACCAGGTTTTTTAAATGTTTTAAAATGAATGTTGCGGTTGGAGGAGATTTGCCTTGCGAACAAGCTGAGCTTTATTTACAGTCATTGTATGTGTCATGTTTTTTTGCCTTGGGGTTGTTTGCCCTAATGTGTAATGCCAATGCATCACTGATCGGGATCTGGCACTCAAATTGTTACTTAATCACCCAGAGTAACACAATCACACAATGTTAAAGAAGTGAAAAAATTACTTTGTTAGGAGTATGGTGTCCTTTGAGTACTGGAATATTGTAAAGAATTTAATAATGAATGTAATTTAGGCAATGGATGGGGTAGCATTTAAACAGCAATTACTGTATAAGCTTGTCTCAGTTGGGTATTATGCTGGTAAAGAGCAGCAATTCTCACTCTTGCCCCTCACTTTTAATCCTTGTCTCTAGTGTTGAGATGGTTGCTTTGTAAGTATTTATTTCTGATATACCCAGGTGTAATCCTGACATCTTAACAGCCAGAATGAAAACCAGCAGGACTCTGGTGCTGGGAACCATTGGTATGAAGTGTTAGAGGATTAACATTAAAAGCATCATATAGCTTTCAATTTCCCACACAAATATACTACCATATACACTTTAACCCCCTCCCCCCCTTCCCCAAGTAGGCCAATGCAACATGACAACCTCTGTGAAAGCACAAAGTCCAGTGCACAGCTGAGATTTGGGATTTTTTCTGGATTTGTGAACTTGAATACCATGGACTTGCTTGGGCAAGCACAGAGAATATGGTTCTTTAAAGGGGATAATAAATGAGACATGCATATGTGTTGTGTTTTTTTATTACAGTAACTTCAGTTCTACTGTAAATGTGCAAACCGGTTTTTGCAAGACTTAAAAATGTATATGGTTACATTGATGCTCTTAATTAACCATAACAAATTTGATTTGCAGTTTAATTATAGGACGTAAAGCCCATGAAATGACCTATGTTTAGCTTCTTCCTCTAGCCTCCCGTAAATTCATAGTTATCTATTGAGCATTAGTATCTGTGCGCAACATACGCTGGTGCACTTGTCAATGACGTCACATTGGTGTTGGACGCGCTTTCCTGTGAAGACAGACATCGTCGGTGGTAAACAATTGTTTTGGGAAATAATTACGGTGCAAATTAAATGTCAGCTTTGGAGTGTGCAGATTCTCGTCGATGTAAATGATTTATCACTGATACGTGTTCAAGCTGTCATGCATGCATGTCATGCAGCAAACAGGCTGCAGTAGTTTAACGATGACATCATCCCCTTATCCCCTTTGAAGGTGTACCACGTGGTTGCTTGCCGGGGATGCAACAAATTACGATGCACGAATTATAAACAAACGTGTTTTAATGTAATTGGGACTGTTGAACAAAAGGAAACAATTGGTGTGACGGAGAAAACGACCAACTTAGCGGAGTTACCTTTGTTACTACAGTGAAATTCGAGCCTGTTGGGTTCTCACGGAGCCTTTTATTTAGTTGAATAAGAAGCGTAGAATCTGATTGGCTGACTTTTGTCTATACCCTGACACTAACCAATCAGCTTGCTTGGCAGATTCAGGTGGTAAATCCCGATCCTACCTCTGACCGTACACGGCCCAGAGCTCTTTGCTCTCTTGTAGTTGTATGTTTTAGACTCGCCACGGTCGCTTCCCTTCCCCCTGAGCCGCCATTAAAGGCTATCAGCTTGGTGTTTGGAAATCGGGATGAGGATAAAAAAAAATGATTTAAACCGTCAAAGCAGACGAGCGAGGGTTGGGACGGGGGGTGGGGGGGGGTTCTTGCTCCGTGGTATGTGTGGACCTTCTGCCAATTGAACGGCGCCCCAAAGAAGCAAATATGTGGCTAGTGTCGGCCAAGTGAGAGAAGCCTGAGGTTGGATTTGGAGTGGATTTCTCTGGTCTGGAGGGGGTAGCTCAGGGAAGCTCCATTTGTTTTGGCTGCGGTGGGGGGGGGGGGACACTGAGGAGTGTAAACACAGGAAAGGTAAGGCTTTTAACCAACCGCCGGCCTCTCAAACCGTTAACTTACGGACGTCGAGAGTCAAAATATTATCCCGTTACCGTAACGTTTTGATAGCGAGTAGTCAGTCAGCTAGCTTGGCCGTTCGTTTGGCTGGCAAACACACGAATGTAAGTTAGCCTAGTTTCAATGTAAGATCAGTAACAGATAAGTTAGCGCTCTGCGCGCGTTTGTTAATACACTATGAAATCCAGTGGCTAGTTTGTTAGCTAGTTAACTACTTAAGTAGCTAATGTTAGCGATAAAGCGCACGTTAAACCAGCGGAATGCTCATTTTAATGAAAGTCTATTTGTTTTTGGCAACCGAATTTACGATCGATGCGCACGAAACGATTTGATAGCTACACAGTTGAACGTGAATGTTTCGGCGAAGTCCCTTGGCCGCAGAACTTGCACCTCTGGGGTGAATCGTGTCTTGCAAATGTGTTGAATTTCTCACGCTGTGTTGGTAAACTTGGAGGCGTGGTGTAAACACAGCGCAGCAGACTCTTCTCAGGGCTGCCCTTTAAGCGAGCCCGCATTAGCTTTAGCTTATCCTGTGTAAATCATGTTTACAGGGCAACGCAGGCACGTGTGTTTTGGTCTTTTTGGTTTAATATGTGGTTAGCTTAATAGGCTTTGGGGCGAAGTCGATTTCAGTGCATCAGTAAGTGTCTTAACCAGTCACGCGCCTCCTTGCTGGGTGTCTGGTTTCATCTGTCCTTGTCTCTTGTTACCCAGCTCGGTTGTACGACACATTTGCCCGGTGTATATAACTTAACTGAATGTGTGTAAAACCAGGGTTCTGTTTTAATAGAAAAGCGGGTACAGTGTTGCACTCCAGGCTGCATCTTCTTTCTGGTGCTTTGTTTTGAGGGTTTCTATATATTGCCTCCCTTGATGTATTCAAATGACATTTTTCTACAAGTTGTTACAGCAAAGGACACGAGGACCGAGTGTCACAGGTGGCTGTTATGAAGCATGCTTTGTGTTGTTTTTTGTAACAGTGCGTTGTGGACGAGGCTAAAGTTCGCATCCGATTCGCAGCTTCAGATGCGGCAGTTGGGATGAAAGTTAATGGAGACCTGAGCTACTTTACAGAACCACTTTTTCTCCGTGCGCCTGTTATTGTTGTGAGTGGGTATCAGACGTTCTTAATTAAGGGTATCTGAAAAATTTGTCAAATTTGTTTAAAACGTGCAAAATAATTGAGGTTTTGCTGTGGCTGTTGTAGTGTAGACCATTTTAGAGCAAGTTCAGGTCCAAAACCAGAACCCCAGGAAGTGTCAAATCAAGTTTAGATTATCAAGGTCTTTTAAAATGTAGTTTCAGATTTGTGAAAGTTATATTGTATTTTCACATATAGAGCACTAGAGCAGGTCGACATAGGACAACAACACTTGACTTGTCACTTAAGACAAGGCTTGTCAAATCTGGTCTAGATTATCATGGAGACTCTAAAGAATTATTGAAATTTATTTGATATTTTTGAAAACTTATAGGGCCATTGCACTCATTTTTTCAAGGAGACCTTGAGTTGTAAAATATTTCAACTCATTATCATTCAGTTCATTCTTTTCATGTGGCATACATGAGTGTTCTGCTAATATGCCCTTTCTATTCTTATTTTTACTCTAGTCTTCTACTTGCTGTATACTTGCCTTGAAAGTGGATCTGCCAAGCAGAGAGCCCCCTTGAACGGCGGGAAGCCTCCCTCAGCGGCGGTGTGACGATGACCGAGCTGGTTGCCAAGTGGGCCTGTGAATACTGCACATACGAGAACTGGCCATCAGCCATCAAGTGCACCATGTGCCGCGCTCAGAGGCCCAGTGGGGGTGCCATCATTACTGAGGAGCCCTTTAAGAGCAGCCCTGCTCTGGATGCCAGTCTGCACCAGTGGGACCCTGCAGGCCTAAGCAACAGCGCATCCCAGGGAGGCTCCGGCTTACTCATTTGTCCAGATTCCAGTGCTAGACCTCGTGTGCGCATTGCTGATGTAACTGAGACTAGTAGCAAGTGGTCTTGCCACATGTGCACCTATCTGAACTGGCCTCGGGCAATTCGTTGCACCCAGTGCATGTGCCAGAGGCAGCAGGCTCAACAACAACAGCATGGGCACCATGCACCACATCAAGGACATCATACTCAGCAGGCACACAGCCCCACAGAATCACCTCAAACCTCAGGCTCTGGATGCCGCCCGGCTCCTACGGCCCCCACTACGGACCCCTGTGAGGAATATAATGACCGTAACAGGCTCAACACTCACGCACAGCACTGGACCTGCACTGCCTGCACATACGAGAACTGGGCAAAGGCACTTAAGTGTGTGGTGTGCGACCACCCACGGCCGAATAGTATGCTAGCTGAACCCATCGAACTGGCAACAGAGACTGCGAGCCAACAACCTTCCACGAAATTTAATGAACAGGACAAGGACAATAGGAGGGGTGTTCTTGGGCATCTGGTCGGGCAAAGTGTTGGGAATGTGGTAGGTGGGTTGGGGGGTTGTAGTAGCAGCCAAAGGAGGTCTCCTCCAACCTCAAAACAGGAGTTGGAGGTGAACATGGATTTTCAGAGGATTGAACTGGCATCAGGGGCTGGGATTTCAAGCAAAGAGGAGCTGGAGGTGGATTTCAAAAAACTGAAGCAGATTAAGAACAGGATGAGAAGGACTGATTGGCTGTTCCTCAATGCCTGTGTTGGTGAGTTTTAAGATGCAGGGTTTTATCGAATTATATTCCTTAACTTAAATTATGGGGAGGATAATGATCTAAGGGGGAAGCCAACACTGTAAAATGGAATGGAAATTCTGACATTGATTACTATGGTTTTGCCATCTGCAATGTAACCAGTTGCAGTCTAGTTATTCAGAATCATTTACTTCTGATGCTGATACATTGCATATGGTTAGAAATCCTCTGCATTTAGCTAGTGTAAAACTTCTCTACACAAGCAGTAAGGGTCCAGGCACCCACACCATAGACTGGTGAATACAGAGTGGGAGGGAAAGATGGACATTTTAAGAACAACTAGTGATTGCTTTCTTCCCTCTCTCACACCACTATCTCAGTCTTTCTCTTGCATTCGCCATGGCAACATAGAGTTTGTTCTTCACTCCCACACAACTTGCACCCCTTTCTTCCTACAGTATCTTCCACTTGACAGTTTTTTGGTATTACTCTGACAACACAAATTTGACAAAAGCATTGGTATCTGGTGGGTCCAAATGTAAGAGAAATAGCACTGTAGTTAGTTTTCTAACTGGTCCTACACTGGGTCTTGTACATGTAACATGGTGAATTTCCCATGTCTGTGCGCTTTATCCTCTTGGGGCAAAGTCTCACCTTGGCAGAATGTCTGATGTGAGTGAGATTTCTTTAAGCATTTTTAAGTGATAGCATCAGAAATGTATTTTAGTTTCATATTGTCCCTTAAAGAAATTAAATGCAAACTACGTCTATAATCACTCCTATTTTGCCACTAATTTAAGTACATGTACTTTGGAAAATGTTATGTCTACAGATTATTTTCATGATTGATTGGTGTCTGCTTATTTTTCACTGGATTCATAGATAAATAATTTAGCCTCAGGAGAAATTCCTGTTTTGTTTTTCCAGAAGACAAAGTGCATTGAATTGTCTACTTGTGCATTGTTTTGTCTGACTGATTCAAGAAATATTCAATTTGCTGAAAATAACATGAATCAAAAAGACTCTTCAGCTTGACTAATGGATCTTTGTTGCCCATTTGTTAACTTAACTGAGATATTGTTGCAGCTCTAGAAAAAAAAATGTGTTGGATTATTTTGCCGTTAAATATTCCTAAAATGGAACAACAACATAGTGACCATAGCTTGCCTAATACCTTTGCAAGTAAAGCCACAATGCAGCATTTTCTTCCTTAAATGACAAAAGTGTAAATTACACCACTGCTTCACCACATTTATGTGTAGTGACACAAAATGATGATTCACGATAATTCACGATAAGTCCAAATATAATATATATTTGGACAACAATATAGCGCACTACCTAGGCTGCTACCTGGGAAAGGAAAGCTTTGTCATATTCAGGAGAGGCAAATAAGCCTGTCCTCTGTTGCAAGAGAAATTTCCCTGTCATTGACATATGGTCTTCAGGGTTTGTAAACAGGCCTGAAAGTTATGGTAGAAATCCTAAAGAACTTGCAGCAGTAAATATGTGACAAAATTCAAAAATAAAGCAGACTGTGCAACATTAATGACCCCCAATCTTGTACTATAGGTGTCTCTAGGCAAATTTCCAAAAACAAAGCTTATGTTGTTCTCACATGTGATATTTGCATGTGCATTTTTCTTTTCGCCCCACTGATGATGTATCACATTCTTATCTTGATACTTATGCAATATTTGTGATTTCAAAGTAGCTTATGATGTTGCATTTGATGGCAAGTACTGCTTGTTGAATACTTACTCTGTTCTGCAAAGGTTTTTTTCACAAACACCTAATTGCATTAGTAGTAGTTATTTATCCATTGACTTATATCTTTGATGAGCCACAGGACTAACTCCTAATAAAATATTGTTGTTATATGTATTATTACAACTTAATACGTTTGCACATTCATTCTTTCCAGAATTATAGCTTTATTTACAGAGTGATTTGTTTACAGCATAAATTGTGGGAATGAATCTCTCTTTATTTCTTAAAATATCTTATGAGGATAATTACGAGTGAATAATTGTGTCTCAGTTTTCAGTCCACAGGATTAATAGCATAGATAGACTCACAGCCATATAGCATGAATAACAGTACAAAGTCTCACATGCTCCTGGCTTTGGAATGTGAAAGGAAACAGGTATAGGAAACCCATGTGAACACAGGGTGTGCAAACACCAAACAAACCCGCGTCCTGCATTCTGTAATGTAAGACAACTTATTAGGGCTGAGTAATAGGGGACATACCTCAACCCTTCCTAAACTTGGCTTTAGCTAGCCCAATAGTTACACATTTTCTGAGACAAAAGAGCCATAATTTAATAATCCTAAGTTTTTCTGATATACACAACATTATGTTTTGAAACAGTTGAAACATTTTAGCCAGTGTTGCCAATTAAGTTTCTGTAAATTGACAATTTCTTTCAACTTTACAAACATGCAATAATTTATTTTTTTAATCATAACATTTTGCATGAGGTAGGATATGATCACATTTCAAGCAATACAGCAAATCAGTACATCAATAAACTGTCTTATTGGATTGTTAAACACTAAAACAATGCAAAATGTAATGTCAAATGTATGCTTCCCTCATATTCTCTGAAGTTTTACTTTCATAGGTCTTACTGATCTTTGATTGCAGTTGTTTGTGTGAAACAAAAGAGTGCTGCAGCAACATCCTCTTGTAGAAAAGTCACTAATACTGGCTGCTCTTCTGTGTTCAGTCTGGTTTCTGTTCTCTACATTTACTGCTGCTGACAGCCATTTTGAAATAGTTCTATTGCAAGCCTTTCAGAAGAAAGTCTACCGACAGGATGCTAGGCATGATTTTTTCATTAGTTAGTTTTGAGCTCACATTTTGACATATTGTAACAGGAAAAGCACAAGAGTAACTAATGTCTCTGGTTCAATCATTAGGAGATGTAAGTGAGCAAGCACACAGAGAATACCAAGGAATCTTTAAAAAGAACCATATCATCAACACTTTCCTTGATATTTCGTTATTTAATTACTTAGACAACTGTGGCTCAATACTAATTAATGGACATGCATAAATTAACAAACTCTTTTTTTATTTTTAACACCACTGCTGAAATGTGCATATGGGAGCATATATAAGGAAACCACTATTATTTGGTATGCCACAGGTCTACTAACCGTGAGATTTAGAGATGAACTTAATTGGCTGATTGAGCAGGCAAACCCACCGATCAGAAATTGACTTTATGGTACCAGCATTTGTCACAGGAGGAGCCATTGTCCATTTCCTGAAAGACAACAGTATTTACTATGTAGAGAAAAAAGACCAGCATCGTAATGTCTTTAAGTGTACACGTTTGCGTATTTTGTGACTTGTGTTTTCTAAAAGATCTGTGAATACACTGCTAACTGCAGGGCTACAAGCACGCCCACATTAATTGAGTGCTTTTTGGAAAGTGGCTGTGAACCCTCTATCACACTGCACTACTATTGTGTAGTTTCTCTCCTCATCTCTTACAGTGCTAGCCATGGCACAGCGAGTCCTTCCACCCACTCCATGTCTCTCTCAGTCTCACTCACACACAGGTTTTGTAGCTGAGCATTGTGTGTGGTCCTTTGACGTGAGAACAAACGCTTAACTGGGTTTAATGCCATGGACTGTATGAGAGAATCTTACACAGGCTTTTACTGTATATGCTAGAAATGTAAAGATAAAAATTTGTTGAATCAGCAAACTTATTTTAGGTTATCCTTTTAGTGTTTGATTTGATTTCACTCTGACATAATACCACAGTTATCACACCACAATATCTTGCCTCTCAGGACAGTACTCTCACAATATGCACTTCACCTCACCTTTTTTTTCACATCACTCTAGATTAGAAAAATCCCAGTTGACCAAAATCTGTTCATTTTAAAGTTTAAAGTGGAGCATTTAGTTATTGTGTTTATAGCTATTAGTGCTTTGTGCCAAAAGGTAAAGTAAAGAAATCACTCACAGATTACAGTGTAGCCCACTACTGTCTTTTCCCCTTGAATTCAAAGTTGCTGCAGTCTTGAAACTGTTGTAGCTGTGACAGAGATGAAGCCCATTCTGATCTCTAATATTTGATACTTTTTTGCAGAGCATATAATGTCTCTGCACTCAAGTAATTTTGTGTCCTTTGTGCAGTCGTGATGTGACTTTAAGTTGTAATGTTTGCCAGTTTCCAATGGGATTTGTCCACAGAGTCATAAAAGCTACCTGGTGTAAACAAATGTAAACTGAAACTCTTGTTACTCATCCCAAAGAAGTGAAATTGTTTGTGTTGTTTGTAATTCTAATGAAACTTTACATACATTCATCATTGACTTGACTTGTCTTATATAATTTTGATAATCCTGCATTGAAAACCCCCAACCCTGTTTACCAAACTCCTGGGGTTTTCTTTTATTAAAGATGCCTGTTATACAGTTATGCAATATACAATTTAAAGGCCAATAGTGCGATGACTGTCATTCCCATGATGAGTGTATGTAAGATAAACTGCTAAATTGGTTCTACTGTGGTAGAACTCTCTGTTTCAAATGATCAAAAGATGGTCCGCATTTTTACATGTACCATGTATTAACATTATTTACTAATGTGACCTTTTACCTTCTCTCTTTTTTCTGTGTAACAGGTGTGGTGGAAGGTGACCTGGCAGCTGTGGAAGCATACAAGTCATCGGGAGGTGACATTGCACGGCAGCTAACTTCAGACGAAGTCCGTCTGTTAAATCGGCCCTCAGCGTTTGATGACGGCTTCACGCTGGTTCACTTAGCCATCCGCTTTCAGAGACAGGACATGCTGGCTGTGTTACTCACAGAGGTCAGTAGACAAAATGAAGATTTGTTTCTCATAGTCCCACCTTACTTGTATTCAAAAAGGCTAAAAATAGTCCATGATTAAAATTGATAACTTCCTCCATAACAACCACCTTATAGAGTTTAACAGTTTTATTCATGAATATGTACATATCTGTAAATGTGAAAGTCCAGTGAGATCTGTCATTAAGATCCTAATGAAGGGTTACTGGAGATGAAGCCAGAGTTCAGCCACATACACTCAATTTCTTTCTTCCTTTTTGTGCTGTCAGCACTGTGATTCCAGATAATCTGTACATACGCCTCACATCCCACACTCATCCACTGTTCCAATTTTTTTTTCACCCCTAAAATGATTTAGAGCTGACATATCATTTCCTCCTTATGTTGTAGATATATTTTAGATCAGATTATTGATTTAAATTAGGTTAGATCGTCAAGGCACCCACATAAACAAACAAAAACAAAGACTTTTGTAAATATTGAGGCTGCAACTTTGCAGTGTGCTGTTAAAGAGTTTAACTTGGTGTTATGTTGTTGTTAAAAGTGTATACAGTGGCAAAGTTTGCAAACATATTATAATTTCCTTTTTTCTAGTATAATCTAAAATTGGAAAAAGGGAACGCAATTAAACAACTTAAACATAAAAATTAAAAAATTATCCAATCTTACGTCTTTGTTTGTTGCTAAATTGTATGCATCCTGCAGGATTTCCTTGTGCAACTCAAATTTGATAGAATCCTGGAGCCCAAACACTGCCAGTATGTTTTACAGATGGGATGGGGTTTTAATGCAAAAATGCAACGCTTTTTTTTAAAGCTAAAGCTTTGGTCTTATCCCTCAATAGAACATTCTTCCAGTAGACTTGATGATGACTTGGTGAACTTGATGAAAAAATGTAGCCATGTTTGAGTCATATTTGTGCAGAAATGTAGAACTTTTTAAAGGGGTTCCCTAAGCTTTCAGGCGCCACGGTATATATACCAACCCAAACTTTAAGCTGCCAAAATTTAAACCTCTTCCCAGAAAGTAGGCATCTCTAGAAAGTTTCAATGACACTTAAAATGCAAGACACCTGTTTGGTTTTGCTGGTAAGGTACGAAACAGTGTAATTCAATCCAATGCCCCTGACTTCTTTATCATTTTAAACGGTGGTCAAACCTAGTGTACTTTGTACTGTCTTTTATGTAATGATTTAGAAAGATCTATTTCTTAACAGATCCTCAGTTTTTTGGGGGTTTGCATCAATGGCATCTGTGATTACATATTAAATATCCACCATATCTAAATAGTAGGGGACTTACTCCAAATACAGATGGACACCGCATGCAGCTAACTGTCTTGACACTAGTTCTGCATCACCATAATTTGTTTGTGGTTTCTTGTGGAATACAGTCTTCTGCAATCACATTCTCTTGCTCAATTCTAAGCTTCTGTGTTTGTCTATATGTAGATTTTACTTCCTTCTTTTTATCGTCTCCTCTGTGCAGGTGTCCCAGCAGGCAGCCAAATGTATTCCAGCCATGGTGTGTCCTGAGTTAACAGAGCAGATCCGTCGTGAGGTAGCGGCCTCTCTTCACCAGCGCAAGGGAGAGTTCACCTGCTATTTCCTCACTGATTTGGTGACCTTCACCCTGCCTGCAGGTCAATGCCTTATCAGCAGACAAACATATATGACCTACTTTCGCTATTCTGTGAAATCATTTGGCTAAAAGCATCAGGCAGCTCACGTAAATGTATGAATGTTATGACATTAATTCAAGAAGGTGCCAAACTATACTTTTTGTTTTTTGTATTAAGGGAAGTTAAATCTTAAGAGCTGAAGACCCTGTGGTAGTGTGTGATAGAACACACTTTTCTTTTACTTGGTATATGAACCTGCTTTTTGGTCGGCAGCTGAGGGGACATAATGCTATGATTGTCTGTTACCAAATGGCAGAAGATGGAGGCCACCTCTGGCTCACTGTTGGAGAATTGTTCTTGCATACCGAGTATACCAGCCGCCATCGATACATGTCCCCCGTCCATAACAAAGCTATATTTAGAGTTTCTGCCAGTGTCTCTCTGTAATCTTGCATGCATTCAGTGCAATATCCATTGACTTTCATTGTGTGGAATAGCTATTATGGTTCAGTCTGTTGCTGTAGCTAAGCTAAGGATTTTTGTTATGCCAAGTGTTCAGGACAATGCAGACCTTGGCTTCTGGCCACTATAGAAAGCCATTCTGTTCAGTTCCACAGTCAATACATTCATTTAGTTTAGCTAAAGAATGAGCCACTGTGTGTGACAGGAGCCCTGAGCATGCAGCGAAAGCCAGTGTTTATTGTGGAAAGAACAAAACATGGTTGCTTGAGTTTAAATGAGGCATGACAGAAAAAT
Organism: Channa argus; assembly: GCF_033026475.1. Taxonomy (NCBI): domain Eukaryota; kingdom Metazoa; phylum Chordata; class Actinopteri; order Anabantiformes; family Channidae; genus Channa; species Channa argus. The sequence continues at coordinate 37,156,631 of NC_090197.1, forward strand.
GTTCTTGTTGGACTTTTCGGTCATTTTCAGTGAACTGTGACAGAAAAAAAATGCTAATTAAAACAAGACTTAACATTCCTTCCACTTATATCCTTAAACTCTATATATCCAAAAACTACCTATTTTGATTTCTCTAATTTAGTTCTCTTGTTTGTTTTTGTTCCAGATATCGAGGACTTGCCCCCAGCAGTTCAGGAAAAACTGTTTGATGAGGTGTTGGACAGGGATGTACAAAAAGGTGAAGTAACGACTACTATTTGCTGTGTTTACACAGATGCAATTGCTTAGATAGAAAGAGAAATCAGATCTTAGAACAATAACACAGAAAAACCTTGTGTCTTTATTCGGGTTAAGGGATTAACAAGGCCAGTTAATGCCTAATTACCAGACCTTGGGTCCACTATAAATGTGCATTTGAATAGTATATTTACTAGTTTCACTTAAACTTAACAAAACCACACTGTTGTTTTTTAAATACTACTAAAACTATTAAAGAGAGATTTGTAAACTTAAGACACAGGCCTAATAAATGAAATGACTGCCACAATAATATAATAATTATTGTTGTTTTTATATATTTTTACATTTATTTTATTATTTATTTAGTGTGTCATCACAGTTATGGTAAACGTTTGTATATTGCGTGCACATTGGTGGGTTATCTAAAAAGATCAAAGCCAAATTAGACTGGTGTGCCGTTGTTTGCCCTCTTAAAGTTTGATTGGCAAAAAATAAACAATACTCATTTGACTAATCTTTGAGGGTATGATTCGCTAACCCGTCCCTCTTTAAGGTCAATATGTTTGTTGGCGTAAAGGTGCTTTGGCAAATTGGACATGTCTGGTCTCTTGATTTGCGTAGGCTTGAAACATTTTTACAGATGAGCTTTGAAGTATCCATACCTTCGCCTTACCCTGACTGTCAGCTTCATAAACAAAATGAAAACATATTTTACTTTCTACCTGGCGTTGTATATAGGCAATGTACAGTCAGAAAAACCATGAGATCTGCCTGTACTATGCAGGTGACAGGAATTCCCACTTTACCCACAGATGGGTAGTGACAACAGTGTGGCTTACACTGCGTCACACATCGAGCCAAATCAGGAATATGGGTTTTATTTAAACACTGTCGGTCTTAAAGTACCGTTACTAATAAAATGTGATATAGTAGTGTATTTAATGGCCAGGTACTACAAAACCTAAAAAGGTTTTGTAGTATTGGTTTACTTTATTACACTGTAATGTAGAAGGCAAATTTCTGACCAGTTACACACAAGAATCAATGTTAGTTTCACTGACTTACAGTTTAATTTTCAAAACATGTTTAACTGGGATGTCGATGACCAGTTGCATCCCCATGACACTGTAAGGGTATAAAAACAATTTAAGTGTTCTTCTGTCTGTCCACCCCCATGCGCTCATTGTTATGTTGCATTTATTTTGACCTGCGAGTAGTCATTACCACTCTCCCAAAGAGTCAAATGCCATCACCTGTCTTGTAACTTGAGGAAAAAAAACACCATGGCTCTTCAACATCCTTTGACCCCCCACTATGCATTACACTGTGTTCTCTGAAGCCAGTACCAGTAAAAGCTTTTGGAAACAAATTAAGCTCTCAAAATTTCTTCCCCTCTTGTGCAGAACTTGAAGAGGAGTCTCCCATCATCAACTGGTCCCTGGAGCTTGGCACTAGGCTGGACAGTAGATTGTATGCACTGTGGAACCGCACAGCAGGGGACTGTCTGCTTGACTCTGTGCTACAGGCCACGTGGGGCATTTATGACAAGGACTCAGTGCTCCGCAAGACCCTCCATGACAGCCTGCATGACTGTTCTCACTGGTGAGGCCTGAAACTGGAGACTACGAGTAAACATCACTGTGTGTTGGGTGAACAAGTTAAATATACTGCTTGTTTTTATACAAGAATACTGGTGAATAGATAAGCAGATGTGTTTTTACATTGAACTCTTGAGCACCGGGTTCCAATAACCTCACATAAATATCTCCTTTTGTTTATTCTTATACGGTACTTTATGGGTTTAATCGATTCTTTTACAAAGAAATGTTTACAAAAAGTAAGCAGGGTAGGTTTAAGTGTCTTTCTGAAGGACACTAAAACTTAGTTAGATTTTGTCTTTTAGCATTGTATAACTGATGGGAGATGTAATATAATGTCCCATACAAAGATCTCAGACTAGTCGAGATCTCACTCTAGTTTAAGGTTGAGAGCACTAAAACGATTTAAGCCATGAGATTTACACTTCTGGTGACTCATGTCTGTTTCCAAGGAAATCTGCGTTGTACAGTGAGGAAAATTACTATTTTGATATGAGTAATCACTACCAACCTAAACCACAAGAGAGATGGAGAAATGCAGTGAATAGTTGTCACACCCCTTTTTACCCAGAAAGGTCAAAAAATGTCTTATGCTAAAATCTGTGTGTGTGTGTGTGGGGGTGTGTGTAGGTTTTATACGCGCTGGAAGGAGTGGGAGTCGTGGTATTCCCAAAGCTTTGGCCTGCACTTTTCACTTCGAGAGGAACAGTGGCAGGAAGACTGGGCTTTCATCCTTTCCCTGGCTAGTCAGGTGCGTGCACACGAGAGTGAACACACAAAACGATACAGAGGACAGGAGCTTGCAATTTGACACACTAATTAATTATGAATTATGCAAGAAGCTGTACTGCTATTACCACACTATACTTAACCTCTTATGCCCTTTGAAAGTGCATCCTGGTCGTTATCAGCACTTCTTCACCTCACTGCTCTGTGGGACCTCATAGAAAAAGTATTTGGGCAGGTTGTTATTATATGTCGTTATAGATGGGTGTGAAAGCACGATAATTGTGTGTATGGAGTATGCTAGGGGAACTAGGGTAGGAATTTGCAGTATTCAAGAAATTCTTGCTTTGTAGTTTGACTTGCTCCTGGCTTTCTGACTGTTTTTTTAACTTTGTCACTGTTTTCTTTTATAGCCAGGATCCAGCTTGGAGCAGACCCACATTTTTGTTCTTGCACACATACTTCGAAGGCCTATTATAGTCTACGGAGTGAAGTATTACAAAAGTTTCCGTGGTGAAACACTCGGGTATACACGTTTTCAAGGTGAGCAGACTTGGTTGGCTGTTTTTGATCTAATTTTGCTAAATGTGCTGCTCTGTTCCAGTGGGCGTAAAAGGACTAGACTTCCTTTGTGAAATAGCTCCAGCATAGTGTCTGCATAGCTGACATAACCGCCCATCTGATCTGTCAGTAATTGCTATTTACAACATGTATCAGTCTAGTGTGTTTCATTTACTGAGTATTTTAGTACTGTGTGCTTCAAAATAAAGTTAACAGAATAACAAAACACAGGTTCTCTCATACGAGTGTACCGTGATGAAGGAAATTGTTACACACACACATTTACATACACATTTGAACATATGTAAACCATCAGAGCCCAGAGTCAAACAATCCTACGAACGTGGAGAGCAGGCTCCACCTTTATAGTGAGCAATAAAACAGTCTGGATTCAGTTGGCCTGCTGAGCATTTATGTACCAGGGATGATGAAAGTGCTCTGTAAGGGCCAATTGCTTGTGGTTAAGTCGTCTGATGGATCAGTGACTTTCTTTTGCCAGAGCCAATGTAAAACACACAGGAAGGCTTGTATAGTGGCGCCTATAGAGACGGGTGGGGAGCTCAGTTTAAGCAGTGACCAAGCGAACCCACTAAAAACACAGTGGTTAGTGGGAGAGGGGAGCAGCTAAACAGTGGCCTACCAATTGCAGTGTCAGTTAAACTGTTTTCATGAAGTAAGAGCTGCTTTGTGAATTACAAAAATACTGTCTTTAAAACACTTTTGACAGGATTTTTCCAGCGGTGGAATATAACCAAGGGCATTTGTTAAAGTACTTTCTTCTACTTTATTCTATAACCCCACTACAGAGAGAAATTTACTTCCTGTCTCCATTTGACAGCTATAGTTGCTTGGCACATTACAGTTTTACATACAAAATGTGATCAGTTAAGAGTTAATATGATGCACTGTAACTACAATGTTAAGCAGTATCCAGTTGCAAGAAAAAGTAAATGGCACTGTTAACACTGTTCCTGGTTTTTGGCAAAAATCATGAAATGTAATCTGATCTTCACCCAAGTCACAAATCGCAAAAAACACCACATTTTTATGCTGATAAGACACAAGCAGTCATGATCTTTCAATTATAAGCTTTTGTGTATCCACAAGAAATCTTCCCAGTCATGTCTTGGAGTCTCATGGTGGTCACTGGCAAACCTCGGGTGTGCTACCATGTCATTTTTGTCGTGTTGTTTTTTCCAATCGTGGGCTCATTAGCGAAGATGTTAACCAACTCTAATTAATTTGTAAAGTTTTTAGCTCTGGGGTCCTGCTTAACCTCATAGAGCATTCTGGGATGTGCCTTTGGCACGATCTTGGCTGGGCATCCTCTTCTGTGCAGAGTAGCCACATTGCCAAATCATCTTCATCTTAGACAGTACGTCTAACTGTGGACTGATGAGTATCTAATGTCTCTGAGATTATTCTGGAACTTTTTCCAGCGCCATGCAAATTATCAGCTCTTGATCGTAGGTCCTCTGAGGCCTCTCTTTTTTTCTTTTTTTTTTGCAAGGCACAGCCAACATCAGCTAAACAGACGTTTTTAATTACTGACTGTATTTATCTAATTCTCTTTGTCTCCTCTCCCTCTAGGCGTGTACTTGCCCCTTTTGTGGGAGCAGAGTTTCTGCTGGAAGAGCCCAATCGCACTGGGCTACACACGAGGTCACTTCTCAGCACTGGTGGCCATGGAGAATGATGGCTTTGACAATCGCGGCGCAGGCGCCAACCTCAACACAGATGACGACGTGACTGTCACATTCCTGCCGCTGGTCGACAGTGAGAGGAAGCTGCTTCACATTCACTTCCTCACAGCGCAGGAAGTAAGGAGCTTGTCTGCTGTGTCTGTTGATTTCAAGCTTAATTCACTTGCTGTGCTTTAGTTATGAGGATAAAAACTGATCACAAACTCTTCTGTGTCAACACTAGTTTAAGACATAAGCTGCTTTCACACATGCACTGCCACCCTGATCTTCTCTAGACTTTACCTGGGGGAGCTGCATGTAAGAATGCAAATTTCCAAATCAGATGCCCCAGATGTTACCCGGAATGTATTCCGGAAGTGCCTATTACAAAGTCTGGGTAATGCGAGTGAATATCCTGAATTGTTGGGAGGCTTTAAAGGGAGCGAATGGTCACGTTTGTTTCTTCTTGTCCATCAGATGGGGAATGAAGAGCAACAGGAGAAACTGCTGCGGGAATGGCTGGACTGCTGCGTGACAGAGGGGGGTGTTCTAGTGGCTCTTCAGAAAAGCTCCCGTCGCCGCAACCACCCACTTGTAACCCAGATGATGGAGAAGTGGCTGGACGGCTATCGGCAGATCCGACCATGCGCCTCTTTGTCTGACGGTGAAGAGGAGGAAGATGATGATGATGAGTGATAAAACTGAAGCAGGAGAAGGTGGTCTGGGGGGCGGGGGGGGACGCAGGACTCCTCCCCATTCTTCTTTTTGCAGTTTTTTTTTTTTTTTTAATTCCCTTTCCTGACACGGACAAACTGTGAAAGCTTTCAGGAAAGGACTGGGAACCACAAGCCCCTACCCCAACCTCTGACAGAATACGCTCTTCTAGCAAACGCAGGCACTTAGACATTATTCCCATTTAATACTTTCCTCAGACAAACCTAAGACTGACAAACTCCACTGCTGCAAAACACAGAACCGTGGAGAAAATAAAGGTTTATGAATGCATGCTACCTTTTGCTTTGTTTTGAGTTTCAAATGTAAGGGGAAATAAAGGAATCTTTATCCTTTAATGTACATGCATGTCATTGTTAAACAAAGTATAGGAAATATACCAGCATTGATTAAAATCAAGACTTTATATCTTTTCAGTGTGGGCACTGGCAAAAGCACACTTCCAAATTGGTATTTTAAATTCTTTTTCCATGTGGAAAATAGTTGGCTTAGCATTTTGCTTTTGAATAGGCAGGGATAAAGCCAATGAATATATCTTTAGAAAACCAGAGGTTGTGTAATAATAAATAACTTTAATCCTTACTACTAAGCACTGCACATTTAATAAAACATTTCTATATAACAACAGTATCATTGCTTGAATTAAGGTCATATGAAGCTCTTTAAAAGGGAGATTTTTACCATTCTAAGTCAAATCTCCACTCACTAAGGTTTAGCACACAAACATTCATGTTGGATATTTGGTTTACTTTTTTCAGAATGATTGAACTGAGAAGTAAGTGTGTGTGTGTGTGTGTGTGTGTGTGTGTGTGTGTGTGTTCTCTGAACTACATATTTATTGTTTGGAAACTTATTTGAGCTAATATCGGCTTTCTGCATATTTTTTTTTCTCCTTTTTGTGGTTTTGTTAATTATTCACTCAGTCTTGATGGAATATGTTGCACAGAAACATTGTTGCTGTGAGGAAAGAACCGACCGTGATCGTCAATGAGAAGTTTACTTAACATTGTTGCTTGTGATTATAGTACCTCATTTGGATGCCTACAATCTGGTGCTTTTTTGGTGGGCAAGGAGGAGGAAGGCAAGCTTAGGAGTGAGACACATTCCATGTTGTCATTAAGCCCTGAGTCACATTTGTGTCTTTGTTGTCTTACTTCCTTCTTGTCCCTTTTTCCTTGTGACATTTGTCATGGTCGCCCTCACGGGACACATCAGTTCACCTTATCTGTAATTTCTGTTGTCATTATGTAAAAACATCTTTCAATTTTTGATTAAGGTTGGTGTGAGAGATTACAACTTATAAAACCAAAGCTGACAGAAAAATGAAAAAAAAAAAAAAAAAAACACGAGTTGTCTTTCTTTTTTTTTGCTGTGGATGTTTGCATTTTGTGTTTTCTTGCCATTGTGTACTGTAACCTCTCGTGTTCATTCAAGTTATACACGTTTTGAGCATCATCTGTATGTTGCTTTGTATTTATGCAATAGTTGCATTTGTAACTATGATGGTTTGTGGATTTAGACCTGAGATCACTATACAGAGTGTAATGCAACGAAAAGGCAAAACAAGGAAAAAATAAAGGAAAACCTTTTTGAATGTCTAAATTGTTTACTGTCTGATATTATCGGTTTTCTTTGTATTGTTTAATTGTCATTTTTACATGTTTTCAGATTAGAAATGCTTAACACCATTTATCATAACTATTTCACTAGGCTTGTACCTCTTACTTATTTAATTCACTAGTAGTTTAGTTAGTATAGTTTGAGTCTCATTTTTTTAACTTTACATATAGGTTTGTAACCCCTCCATGGAGTAAAAATTAATAGCATTGGCAGCATATACTGCACTTGTGTTTGGTTAAGCATTTATCAATAATTATAGCTTCTCCACTTTTAGCTGGTATGTTAACAGTTAAGTATCTATATACAGATGTGATTACAAAGAAACTTAACTTCTAAGTTAACTTAACTTCCAAACCAACAATTATTTTTATTATTTAATCATCTCCTGATGATGATTTTGTTCAATTAAAATTCTTTCTTTAAAAAAATTAAATATTTCTATATATTTGTTCACTGATAAAAAATATTTTGTCCACTTCATGTAAAAAAATTATTCAAGCCTCGTCCGTGATGATATTTGCCATGAAGCTCAATGACAAATCAGAAACTACATTTTTAAATAAATCCATAAAAAACATCGATGAATGTTAAGCACAATAAAATTCACACACATACCCTGTAATGGATAAACATGTACTATGGCTATGAAAATGAACGGCACTATAAACTGCTGGGACACCGTGCTTCACGGCAGAAATAACACTTGATATCCGCAAAAACATGAATCATGATTTTGTCTAAATATATCAGAAATGGGTGACATGCCCGTATTTCCCCACATATGCCAAATGATTTGTTACTATATTTAATCAACAAACCCAAAGATATTCGGTTTACCATCATCATAATGCATGTTGGGGGAAAGCATCAAAATGTGACGCCTGTGAAATTCAAAGCACTTAACATTTTGCATTTTTGCCTGAAAAAAAACAACGAACGGTCAGAAAATCGCCTTCCTGGCCACTTGAGGGCAGCAGACAGAACCTAAACAAACCTGCGCATTAATGGCCTAAATTATACACTTGTCGGTAAAGTTATGAGTGCACATAAAGTATTTAGGGATACAGCCAAGCTTGTTGTTTGTTAATTGAGGTAATTAAGTTAGCTAGTACTTACCTACTTATACATGTTTTTTTGCACTCCCTTCACATTTTACCCACATAAACAATATTTATGTTTTTTTTCCTTTACATTCAGTGGGACTTACACTTTCCGACGATGTCACTATCTCTGATATCCAACGCGTCTGAGCCCCACAAATCCGCGTAGGGATCACGAAAGGCACGCGCTACGTGTACTTTTAGACCTGGTGTGAAACCAGCACAATTTCAAGTTTACTCCAGTGCCAAAGCAGTCCAGCAATAGCCATCTGTACATGCATGGGCGCATTACAAACTGCTAATACTAGTGTTAAATTCGGCGTAACTTTAATTAAAAAAATTAAATATAATGTAAACAAACATCGGGATCACTCAGGGTTTCCAACAAGAATTCGTACGGAGTTAATTTAAACACTTCCTGTTTAAAAGCATTATGGGAAACGTATTTCAAAAACTTGGAGCATGAGTAGCTAATCGAAAGAATACAAGAAACAACATATGTTGTTATTATAAGGGAGAAGCATTGAAGGAGTCTTAAAAATACATTTCAGGAAATGAACCAATCCCCAAAACAGAGCCGATCATCAATCAGAACAGTAAGTTTTATTTATTGTTTCCAGCTGCACTGTATGCTATATGTTCACCTTGTACAAGAAACAATTACAAACACTCACTAAAAACCAAACAATCTGCTAGCAGCCGTCTCTTGCTAACATCACAGGACTAAAAGGGATGGATGTGGTTGCTGCTCTTCACAGAGATGCCTCTCGAGAGTCACAGCTGGCTTTTATTAGAGCAGTAAAACAAAGAAGAAATAACTATAAGGAGAACAGGGCGGGGTGTAGGTCACATAAGGCTATGATTATAAGAACATACGGCAATACAAAGGCATAAAAGTCAATACGAATCGAACAGGACTGAAAACAGGAAATCTTGAACATCAAAATTGTACATTTGATATATATATAAAAAAAACACAACAGAGAAAGAAGTGGAGACATGAAAAGCAATAATCTAGGGCTGTTTGTTCCTTTCCTGTTCTGATTTGGACAGATTTAAGGGTTAATCCGTATTTTCCTGAGTCAGTATGAAAGTTACTGTTACTTTTTTCCCTCCACTGCTAGCTGGTGATTCAAATCACTATAATTTATTGTAGCTTCTTCAGAGGTGAACAAATGATATTTTAGACTATTTTCCCAATTCTGACCAAATACTGTAGACACTTCAGTACAGCTTGCTTATAACCATATTAAACTGAGCTAATACCCTCAATCTGTAAATGGCAATTAGCTTTTTCGTCACTTTTTTTGGTTTAAACAGTCACTTTTATTTTATGGGCCAAAATATTCTTCCTGGAACCGAAAACAACATTAAACTGTCCCAGATCTCATCTCTACATTCAGGAGCCACCAGCCACAATGATTAGAAAAGAGCAAAGACAGAGTCCAGATTTGTGATGGAGACGGCAGATGCTGCTGTTGTCATCAGCAGATTTTTCTCGTGTGCTAAAAACATATGTGTAACTGTAAATCCAGTCATTTTCTCGCACTGAAGAACAAAAAAACACATATTCACTTGCAACAGAAACACAGAATATAGGATAAACTGAAGTAAAAAAACAGAACAAACAAAAAACACAAGACATTTTTGCGCTGAAATGTGTGAAACTGTGGAGAAGGGAGGGGAAAAAGGAGCCTTGATGAATCTGCTGTCCTTTCAAACAATTCTTTTAAACCAGACAAGGAGGGTCAGATTACCCTCCTGCACGTTGAAATGTCCCCGTGTCCCAGAATCCAGGAGGAATCCTCCTTAAATAAACTCAAAAATAAAGATAAAAAAAAAAAAAAAACTGAAAAAAAAGAGAAATGGAGGAAGGCGATGTTGCAGATCTTCGGCCCATGAGTTTGACGGTCAGTTCCATCTTAGTGTGGCAGCTCATTGTTATATCAATATCCACTGTCCTCACTTGAGCTTAATGGTTTCTTACAAAAAGAAAAAAGTGTGACACATTGCCCAGCAGGCCGTGTGCTGGTAGGTTCAGCTGGCTGAAGTCAAACATGAAGTTGGATGGTTGAGTTAGTAGGTTGCTGGGTTTTAGTTTACATCGGTTTTAGCCCTCTGCTCAGCCACGGCAGCAGTCCTACGGCTCAGTCATGTGCTCTCTCATGGGGTCGCCATGTTTGGAGGGTTGGTTAGGGGAGGTGGCCTGTGACGGATGGGGCAGGGTGTGGGCAATGGGCATTCCCCCAGGCACCAACCCCTCCATAGGTCCGGGAATTCCACCGGGGGCGACGCCCACCACACCAGGAGCAAATCTGGGAATGGAGAGGAGGTGATCAACACGATAAAGAGCAAACTCTTCAAGTGAAAGTAATATCAAGTATCTGAGAAATGACCTGGAAAACTCAGCTGCTGCTGCTGCTGCTGCTGCTGCTGCTGCTCAGTGGCTACAACTACTCGCTTTCAAACAGCTAAAACTACAAATTCTTGTTGTTTTTTCATTTCTGTCTGATGTGACATTTTAAAGTAGATTGACAGTCAATTTAAATAAATAAAGATGCAGCAGATGAAATTTGAAACCTTTTAATTAGAACAAAGTGCACACAGTTATGTAGTTTGTGAGGCACAAATAAACAAAGAGAAACAAAAGCTCTTGGTTCTGGCTAACTCACTAAGCACTGCCACCTCTGAGAAGCTACACATTTTAAAATAATGCAAGGAGCACTGCAGCGTGGATGAAACAATTTGAATGTTAGGGTCCAAATCTTATCCAAGGGAGGTCTTTAAAAAGGGCCATTTACCCCCTCCCCCCCAAAAAAGAGCATTATTTCTCAACTTCCTCAACTGGCATTCAGATGACGATACAATATTGGTCAATGGCACTGGAGATAAATTAGACCTTTCCAACAAATATTGTCTCTAAGTATATTTCTTAAATAATTTGGATGAACAAACCTTTATTAGAGGGGAGATAACAGGGGAAATCAGAGATAACACTCTGAGTTTAAATTAAACAAGAGATATATCCCAGGTTTGTTGGAAGAGCTTTTTAAAAAGCGTTTTTTCCTTTATACAGTATCATGTGAGGCTCCCATCTGAACTTTATCCATCACAAAAAAAGTTTTGCTAATTCCAATTTTCATTTGCAATGTGTCAAACCCTACATGTATTTAAAAAAAATATCCAACATCAAAGTGATCGTGCCTCTCAGTGTCTGGTAGTGGTGGTGGTGGTGGTGGTGGTGGTGGTGGGAGGGGGGGGTTGGCAGAACTGATGAGATGCTGGGAAGTGTGGGTAAAGTTACAGGACACATGAGTGTGAAGCAGAAAAAGGCTAAAGATTTCAATGGGAATTGCTTTTATTAGTGTTATTATTCATTCACTCTGGCCCATGGACCAACAGTGGTGGTTTTCATTTACCTGGTTGAGAATTAGGTATATAATTTGTCCTGCATTCCCCCCGTTGCTATGGCCTGTACCATGGTTTGGTTCACTCGGCTGTGTGAGAGAAGCAGTTCAGTCTGGTTGAGACAATATAGAGACTGAGAAACCAAGAGCCTAAACTTAACAAGGGACAAGTTCACTTGGACCATGTTTTACGTGTAAATATGCCACAGTCTAATATTCAGGACATTAAAGCCAGAACTGTGACAAACAGACATATAAACATCTAAATGAACCCACCCCCGTGTGAAAAGCCTCATTTTTTATAGGTGTTTAGGTGACAGATGATTTCTGTGCAATGTGACCAGCCAGCTAGGTTCACATAAATCCACCTCCTACCTGTAGGCAGCACCATTGATCTCAGGGTGAACTTGAGGCTGCTGCTGCTCTATCATTCCCCACGGCGCTGTAGTGACAAAGAACTCTTTGTTGACGCAGTTTCGGAGGCTGTCAGGAATACGGCCTGTGTCGAGGCAAGATTGAACATCAGTTAGCTGAGAGAACAAAAAAAAAGTGTACATTTAAGGACATGTTCCATACCAGTAATGGCTCTGCGTATTTCTGTGGCAGCGGCCTCTCTCATCTCCAGTGACGCCTGCTCGCTATACCAGGCAGTGTGGGGTGTACAGATCAAGTTTGGTGCGTCTTTCAGAGGGCCTTGGGAAAAACTGTCAAAGGCAAATGGAAGGAGACAAAAAGAGCTAAACAAACATAAACAGACATATTTAAATGAAATAATTTTTTAAAAGTGTTAATGTTGAAAGCTGTTTCAATAGGAACACGCTTGTGTGATCATGAACACCTGAAAGGCTCCGACTCGTGAACATCCAAGGCAGCTCCTCGTATCCTGCCCTCTTTCAGGGCCTGAGCCAAAGCTTTCTCATCCACTAGACCTCCCCGTGCGGAATTGACCAGGAAAGCACCTTGACGCATCTACACACACAGCAGAAGCACAGCATACGTTTTTACGTCAATAATTATTCTAGGATTTAACATAATGGAACAGAAAGTGGTGCTGTCATTGGCTCACTTGTGCGTAGGAAGGTTAAAAAAAACACAGGGAGAAACAATTGCTATTAAACAAAGAATGACAAGAGAACAAAAGGCTGTTTAAATATGGACATTTAAATGACACTAATCCCTTTAGCTGCACTGAAGCTCTGACTGGGGGTATTGATATATATAAAAAAAGAAATAGAATGTAATGATGATGCAGACGGACATACAGAGGGGGAAGCTAACTATTAGTGAAATCGTTTCAGTTTTGTGGGAGTTTTAATTAGTTATGAAATCGCTGAATTTAACACAAGCTGCACTTCCTGCAATGCCCATTGGGTGTCAGCAGTGACCAGAAGTAGACGATGTGCCCTTATATTTGACTCTAAAGGGTGTCTCTCTGTGCACAGAGAGACGTCTCAGGGACTTACCTTCCCTTTGGAGACAAAAAGCTGCTCTCTGAAGCCTAAGCAATTACATTTTTGGGTTGAAGTGCTCACTGTGGTCAGCTGAAGCATCAAGACTAGTTAACTTGCATGTCTGGCCCTGCAGCCCACTCAGCTGGCATCTGTGACTTGGCTGGTCAGGAGCATTCCTTGGCTCGTCACTAACTGCTGGCAACTCGCAACAGATGCAGTGTGCCGCTCAGAATGTGCACGTCCACAAACATATTATGGACCTTATATACAGTGTGTTAAAGCACAGTGCAGTGAAAATGTACACATTTACTTTCTGAGAAAGTACTTGTAAAATGGACTGGTTTGTATGATTAGAATGTTTTAGTGTGTCTTGGTTATATCAGTGGTTAGTGAAACAAAAATGGAAAAATACATATTTTTAAACCTGGAAGTATGGTTTAATTTCTGTGAATAACATGCACAAGAACACACACCAACACACTCCCCCACACCTCTGCGGCGTTTTGGTTACATTGAGCTGAGAGTTAGATTGAACACAGTGACTCTCGTCTGTCTGTCACAATCCTGGCAATAATACAAAAAGATGTCCCACCACTGTCCAGCCCCATATGTAAATCCCTCTTATTCTGGATCCCTAGAGATTCTCCCAACACCTGTTTCTTTGCGTGCGCTTGTTCTGAGTATCTTAGCACTCATTAAAAGCCTGTTTAAACAGCCTGTAATTGGAAGTTGCCAACAAAGGAGCACTGGCAGATAGGGAATGTAAGTGGCCAGCCAAGTCAGCCGCCAGTCCACTGGGTTAAAGCTGTTCTGCCAACCTCAGGGAATCATTAGCTTAGTGAGGAGAATGTGCAGCCTGCTTTGGAGGGTAATGAAGCCAGCTGAGGCCGTTTGATGAGTCGTAGGTTCTGTCAACTTCTTAAATCATTTCATTTGATTAATGTGGGATGGCAAACCCAGTCATCGGCTCTAAAGGCCAACTACCTGTTTGATGGTGAAGTCGTTGATGAGGTGGTGGTTGTGTTCGTTCAGGTTGCAGTGCAGGGAGACGCAGTCGCTCTGGTAGAGCAAGTCCTGGAGTGTATAGACTCGCTGAACGCCCAGCGAGCGCTCCAAGCCATCCTGGAGGTAGGGGTCATAGAAGATCACGTTGAAACCGAAGGCCTTGGCCCGCATTCCCACTGCTTGGCCTGTGCGACCTGAGGGGTACGTGGGATGGAGAGAAACCAGGAGACAATTCAGATTCTAGGAACTTCCCTTCTCTAGGTAACACTCTTTTCCATCCCTTAACAATACTTAAGCAAAATAAAAAAGAAAAGCACAGGTTTGTAAGAACTAGTGCTGAAAGGATTAACTAAGCTACTAACTCTTTGACAGGTTATCACAACAATTCATTGATTCTTCATTTGGCCATCAGAAATGCTAAACATGTATGGCCCTCCGTGCATAAAAACTGTAAATGGTTTTGCTGCTTTGCTGCTCCACCAACGGGACTTAATTTTCACTTACCCTGTGAAATATATTGACAGCTACACGGTGCCACCATGAAATTATCATTATTGGTCTCCGCAAATTTGTGATGAAGTACCATTTAATTTTTGGTACATTCATGGCCCTATCTAGATGAACTCTAATAGTTGATCCCCTAACACCATAATTAATTTAGCATCAGAATCCAATGTTCATATAATATAAATTCAAAAATAATACTAAATGACTAGATACACAAAGAACTAATAACTACAGTAATAAGTACACAAATAACTACTAAACTACTTTTTTAAGACACAGTTTTACTTTATGTTTAGAGCTAATTAGCATCCTGGCTCACAACAATACTAGGATTTTACCATGGTAAAGATTAGCCTGTGCCTCTTTTACTCATTTACTCATTTACTGTTTTATTGTGAACTTGTAGTTTGTTGATAATCAGCTCAACAAGCTGCTTTACAAAAATTGCAACAGCATTTCACCTCATATTGTGAAAAAGGACAAGGGTCATTTTAAATTATGTCAAAGAAGTGTGCGAGTAAGATCCTGCTGGCCATAGTCTTACAGGTAAACAAAAATAACACTAACCCAATGTTTAAGAACAAGTACCCACTCCCCTCTAAGCATAAACAATAAGCACGTCAATTCTGCCTCAAGCACAAATACGTCCATACTCTTATTATCTCTCTACAGGACTTTCCGAATGTTTAAACAACATAATATCCCTACACCTCTGACAGACCACATGCACACAGTGCTTACCAAATCCGATGAGGCCAAGCGTCTCTCCTCGGATCCTGGCTGCCCCCGACGCCACCTCCCGGATCTGCTCCACACTCTGGACCCGTGTGCCCTCCCTCAGAGCCTGGTACAGCCAGGTGTTTCGCCGGTACAAGTTAAGGATGTGACAAAGCGTTGAGTCTGCTGTTTCTTCTACAGCCGCTGAGGGAATATTACACACTGCAATGCCTAGAAAACGTCAAACCGTAGGGAACGTTGGAGAAACAATGACGCTCAAAAGAAGACAATACAAATAAGTTGTTCAAATCACTAATTACTTTACTGATTTAATCATTAGAATAGTTGGTTATAATTATGCAGCTATTGTGAAGATATTCATCTGTGGTTTTATATTTTACAAAATAATTAGCAGGAAATGCCTTTATGATGTTGTACAATATAAAAATGCACTGCCTGTAAAACAGAACTGTGAAGTATAAGAGGCTGTTACAACTGCTAATTATCCACATCAAAAGAACATTTCTCCAAAAAAAAGTGTTCGGAAATGTATTAGCACAAACAACAGTAATTAGGATATGGATTAGGTATGGGAATCCCAGAGAGACTTTTATATCAGTTGGAGCATCTGCTCTGCATATGCTATCAGTTTCATTGCATATTCTGTTTACATTATGTAATAATTCATATTACATATGTTGTTTATTTTAAGTCAATATAGCAAGACGAGTTTGGTTTGGCCCACACCCAAAGGTGCACAATCCTTATCCATAATGCATAATTTGTTTTTCTTGATTTATTTTTTCCTCACGTGTTGGAGAATGAATGAGCCATATGGGCAGACACGACCATCTTTGTTCATTATTCCCAGCATAAGATTGCTGTCTGCTTCTGAACAGCCTCACTTTTTATTTCCATCTTTCTCCTTTTATCCCTGCACCTGTTCCTCAGTCTCACCGAGCTCCCCAGCAGCCTTGATGTCGATGTTGTCGTAGCCGCTGCCGATACGGATGATGATGCGCAGCGCCTTGAACTTCTCCAAGTCCTCTCTTGTTAGGGTGATGGTGTGGTACATCATGGCTCCTACTGCCTCATTCAGCACCTGAGGGACATTGGGGAGGAGGAATCATCATCATCACTGTCTTATTACATCATTATCTGTGTTCAAGATGGAAAACATTCTGCATCTGAATTTATATTATATTCACAATGTCATTATTGTTCCTAATCATTATCATCTCAACACTGATATTCAGATGGTTGCTCCCTAACTGGGTGTATGAGAAACTTGTTGCAGCCAAAATGAGTAAGAGTGCTTTCACTATGACCCATTTTCCTGGACCTGGAAGTATATGCCCGCTATTCTTCATCTAAATGCAAATGGATTGTTTATGTGCTCTCTAAAATATGAGTAGTTGTTTGTGTGATTATAATGAGTGCTTGCCAAAGCTGGTTTTTGTCACAATCCATTCATCCAGACAATATGCAAACAAGGTTAGAGTGGATGCAGGACCATAAAACAGACTGACAGCTGCTGAGAAACCCAAAAAGCATAAGAAAGGTAGCTTCTGCAAACCGTGGCTGTTAATTAACAGGTTTAAATTCACAACCTGCTAAATGAATTAACTAAACCAAACCAGATTATAATGACCATGAATTTCCACACAACACTTCCATTGGCACTAGCTGAATGACAGCTGGATGCAAAATTCAAGGTTAAATCTCTCCTCATACATTAATCTCATTACTTGAGCAAAGCAGGCAGGCAGCAGGCATGGCTGGAGATGATGCTGGAAAATGACACAGACTCACCGCAGCCGGTTAGCAACAGGAAAACAAGCCAAGAGCAAGTTTACATGAAGTGGAAAGAATTTGCAAATGGCTTTTGTGTAGTGTTTACTATGCCGCAGTGGATGCACACCTTCACATTACAGAGCTATTACTTACAGCAAGGAATCGTAAATACTGCAAAGCAGATAAAGCCCTTAAAAGTGCCAAGGCACTAATTCTACACTGGGGAGAGCACATAAAGAAATACTTGAGCATGAAGATTAGAGGCAGTTATGTATCATGAAAATATAACTATAAACTAATGCGCTTTGTAGGTGTTTGCATTTTTGAGCTTTGCATAGAGCCAGGAAATCTGTATCCACTGATTATTTTCAGTCTTTAGGCTAAGGTAAGCTAAGCTAATCATATCCTGGTTCCAGCTACAGGATTCGACATGTTATTTACAGAGCTGCTGGTAGAGTTGCTTTTTAGCTGACAGGTTAGCTCAGGTAAGTTTTTTCCCCCTGTGTGCATTTACGCTAAGCTAAGCTCATTGCCTGCAGCCATATAGCTTTATACAGATGTGTATGAAATTCTTAGTACCCTTCTCAAAAAAGATTAATCTACAAAAAAAAAATACATACAAAACAGACATTGCTTTTGGAAGATTTGTTAGAAAAGACCATAAATAACAGGATTGTATTCATATTTCAAATTAAGGTTTTCCTGTAATTAGGCTCACACATGTTCAATCTTGTAATCAGTCATCCTGTGTGTGTAATTGGAGAAAAGTAGTCACTCGTTTGTTTGGTTTGGCCTTTGTTATAGTTTATTAACAATTCCGTTAAACCAAAAATCAAAAGCAAAGTCTGATTTATTTATTTATTTTCTGTCAATTTTAAGTTTTTTCAGAAAATGATCTGTTACTTCTTTTTGTGTGCGTGTGTGTGTACTTGAAGTAAACATGAAGGTGTTATTTGTCTTCTCATCTAGCTCCAAAAAAGCAAAAGAACATTTCCTAAAATATCATAGTATTTGTTTTAGCTAATGTTGAAACAAAGACTAACTCTTTCAATAAATGATGATGATTTTTTTTGCACTTCTTAAGATCACAAGTCATTGTGCTTCAGAGAAAATGATCATCAATGTTTTGTTAATGCAGATACATAGGCCCTGAACCATCAGCCTTTTGCATTTATATGTGATGCACAAAAATAATAATGAATACATTTTAGTACAGTACACTGTACTAACATAGTGGGGTAGGGGGCAAAATCCCCAGTTTATTTCCAGCTGGGGATCATTGTTGAACATCAATGTTAGCTCCATTTCTCTTTTATGTCCTGTCCTGACTAGTCTCTTCTTCATGAGACATGTCATTTTCTCAATTACATTCACAGCTGTGGTCAAGTGTTCTTTATCAGAAGTAGTTTTTTGCCTTTCCAAGGACAGTACTGTATTAGTTAGTAGACTAATAATGAAGGTTTTCTAATTACTTTCTTTTAACGTGCACTTGACTGGGGCAACAAAATGATTGCAGGTCACCACGGCCTTGCAGTTGCACTTTTGAAGACACAAGTTTAAATTTATGCTGTGACAGATTCCTTAATACCTGCATCTGCTCATTTCCAGACAGTTCATGCAAGCAGTGTGCTGTTGTGAGTGTGATTATATACTGGTGTGCTAACAGTATACTTCACTATTGAAACTTGCAGTGCGGATGTTGGCAAGTCTCTCTATCTCTCTCTCTCTCTTTGTGTGTGTGTGTGTGTATGTGTCTGTGTATGTGTCTGTAGAGTGCCCCATCTGTACACGCTGCTGTGCAGTTATAGTTTTGGGATCGCTGCCAACATTTACACTCCCAGATGGTTCCTCTGTGTGTGTAATGTATTCACTACAAGAACATCTTACTGGACAGAGATTGCTTGTGTTTAGGTGAGTGCGTGTATGTGAAGTACAATGGACAAGTATGTGTATATATATATATATACATATACACACACATATTATATATATATATATATATATATATATATATATATATATATATATTAAGCATCTATTTAGCATTTTCTCAATTTAATTTCTAAATTCATTTCATTAGGCATGAAAGTGAAACTACCTCTTTTTTATCATAAATTAAAAACAATCAATGTTTTGAGACTTTGGAACAAGTTGGCAGTTTTTATTGGAATTGTTAGAACATGAAGCAAAAGCCTCCAGCATGGATTGTAAAACTGCTCCAGTGTATAGACAGTAAAATGAGAAAATTTTCACCCACTCTGGCTGAGAACAATTATACTGTATTTCTATTACCAGCCTCCTCCTCCTCCTTATTTAACAAAGCCGCACTTCAGCACCCAGTGGGATTAAAGTCAATGATGAAACCATTATAGTTGAACTGGGAGAGTGTAACAAGGCGGTGGGATGAAATATTATTAAAACATTACAGAGGAGGCGATACAGAAGGAAAAAAGAGATGATTCTTCTGCACTCAAGTGAAGGCAAATTATTCAAGAATCCCACTTAAAGTTCAAACTATGTGTGACTAAATCTGCTGGAGTACTACCACTACTACTACTACTCACAACAGTTTGATGGTGTTACTACGCAGTTCAGCATTCTGTCCATTCTGACAAATATTCCTCCCTTTATGTTTAAAAATCGTTCTTCCCATCAAATCAGAAAATTCAAATGATCCACAAAAGTTACTGTGTATATCTCTGTCTTTTTATTACATTTATACTTTTATAATTGCATTTCTACTTTCAGTTTTATTTTGATTTTATCTTAGTGTGTTTTTTAATACACTCGATATACACAGGTTGTCTAAAAAGTCCTGTGTGCCATGTAAATAATAATTACCCTCCAAAGGCTAAAACCTCTGCTAATGTTTTTAGACTATTTTACCCTAGATGTGTGAGGTCAGGAACAAGTCCAAACCTAAATCAGTTTGTTACTGACCCACCAGCGGACACGTAAAAACATAAAAATGGCCAACAAAAGCCAAACAGACAATAATTAAAATAATTCTTAGTGGGACATCCTAGGCCTGCAGTCCATCTGATGAGAGTTAAAAGATTAGCACTACTGGCTCATGCCAACACATAAGTTATTAGATGGGGCAATGAAAACCTGTCATCCTCTACTACTGATGTATAGCTGCTGCATTTTAAAAAGGACAACATCTGAAAGGTATTTTATACCTTTTCGTGTATCTCCTGTGTGGACTGGGCGTCACAGAAAGCCACGGTGGCCAGATCTTTGAGGATGGGCATCTCCACAGTGCAATCACGTCCATCGAGCAGCGCCACAAGAGGGCGCGGGTGCATAGGCCCATTCATAATCTGGGGCCGAATACCTGCAGAAACAGTGGGAGAAATGGGGGAGTTAATTATTAAGTGAGCTGCAGAAGAAACACTAACATGTAGGATAAGCAGCAGGAAGCATTTATACAGGCCGGGATTGTGTGTTTTACCTGTGTGCGATGCCAAATCAGTGGCAGTAGAGCACACACACGCATACACACACACGGATCAATACTCTTAAACAGGAATGAGCCACTCTCTACTTTAAACCACTATCATCATTTCTCTCACCTGGCAACACACACTCTCACACACAGCTCCGGTGATATGACTACCCCTCTCTATTGCTGTTATCCACACTGTTACCAGGCAACAGGTCCTTTCACCCCCCATGAGGTCATCACCTCTACTATCCTATCATCGTACAGATACTGGCAGGCCTGCAGAGTGTGCTCCTGTGTTTGTGTCAATGTATCTGCTCAATTCAAACTTGAGGCCATCTTCAGGTTTGTCCTCTGTAAGCAAAGTTTATGGCTTTCTGTCTGTGCCTTGTTAATAACATAACACGCGGGCCCTTTAGGGACAAAAATGGCCCAAACTGCCAGAAAAGACAAATGTGTCAGTACTGATGAACTCTGTGTGGCTAACGTGATTGATTCAAACAGTGACTGAATGAGTGGCCCAATTGAAAAACTTTCTCTGAAACAGATGTGATGTATTCATATTCATTACATGATAAAAATTGTGTAGGACTGAGGAAAAATCTTACAGTGTGGACCCATATTTCACTAAAGAGAGGAAAAAATAGGGAAAAGACAAGGGAGAAGGGGGGCATCCACACACCAACACTCTGGCTCCCTGCTGCCTGTTGTCATGGTGATTTGAGGATTTGGGCAGGATTATGAAATATTTTATTTAGTGGCATCTGCGCTGCTGGAGAGGACATCCAAGCCTGCTCTCTCCGTGTCTGCACTCTAACTCCTCCAGTTTGGGGAGGCAAGGACAACATATGACCTGCACAACTACAGCATACAAACCTAAACACGTCAGATACACAGTGTGATGAACAACAAAAGGGGCATGTATATGTGGCAGTGTTTCAGTCGTATGTGCTTCCATCCTGCACCACTCTGAAAAAAATTCTTTGCCTCTAATTTTAAGTCTTAAAACTGCCTTTTTTACTCACTATGAGGGAAACCAACATAGGCAGAAGCTTTTCTGTCTGTGCTGCTCACTGGTTTCAAAGAAACGGACTAGCTGCGGAAAAATGTGATGTTATTCATCACATTTCTATGCCCAAATCATAATTTAGCAACAACTGAATTAAGGTGCCAGTTGTTGGTTATTTGTTATAACTAAGGATGCTTAACCTTTGACTTCATGAATACTTTATATTATACAGAATTGCATACATTTAAACAAAACAAGTTTTTTTATGTTTAAGTCTCTTTTTTGACCAAATTATTTAACATTATTAAGTTTATTCAAATTATTTTCACTCAATTTTCAATTTGAAGCTGGATGATATGTTTCAATGCAATATTTTCAGAACCTGTGGCTTCACATCCTGCCCTTTATAAAAGTTACATTCACATCTATAAAATCAAATCTTTAGAAGTTATGCAGAGCTAAAGGAATGTTGAAAAAGCATACACTAGTCTGTAAATTATGCAGAGTTTGATGCCTTTGGCACACATTCAAACACACAAATCAGCATACACAAAAGGAATGCCAGACTACCTGTGCTAGACCCATCCAGGATAAATGGAAACAAGAATAATTTAAAAAAAGAGCTTAGCGGCTTTGACATACAACCTATATTTTTGAGTTACTTAATCTAAAACCTACACTCAATCAAATTTCAATTCAGTTCAATTTCAATCAAACCACTGAAGATGGTGAACAACATTCAGACACTTCTGAGGCTTGAATCTGTGGTCTGTAACACAAATTCCCTACAAACAGAGGAGACACGAGTGCACCACACAGGGTATTAAAGATGAGAAGGCAGTTAGAAACAGGATGAGGAGCAGACAAAAACAGTCTGGTGATGACTGAGAAAACATGAAGGAAAATGAGAAGTGTTTGTGGTTCATTTCTCTTAAACCACTGCAGTGGGTTGTCTACTTGTTAGACAGCATTCATCACCTTAAAAATGTGGACGGGCAGTCTTATTGTGGCACTGTAGAGTTTTTTTTTTAACAAACCAATCATTTAAAAGAAGTGGTAAGGAGGTCTAATGAAGGAGTAGAAGTGCATTATGGGAAATAGGTTCTCCAGTGTTTAATTCCGCCGTCAGCTTGACCCATTGACCCATGGAGGTCCTTTTATAGACTTCCACAGCGGCCATATGTCATATTATTGCATGCATGTAGAAAAAGCTGATCACACCGGAGCCAATAGGGCAGATTGTAACCTGGGCTTTTCACTTACAGCAGCTTCTATACACATGTTACTCAAGCTTTAGGTCTTGGACTATGTGTACTATTGATACCCAGCATAAAAAAGATAAGCATAAACAAAACATAATATGGCCTCTTTAGAGCAGCAGATTGATTAGTAGCAGTAATTTTTATACTCTTTCTGAACTTGTTTTCCAATCGTTGTTTTTTGTTTTCCTTTTATGTTTTATATCTGGCTTACATTACTCTTCACTGTTCTGCTTTGATTTTATGCGTTGCTGTGTCAGCCACTTTATAACTCTATTTTATAAAATGCTTTAGAGTTGAAGAGATGAATTTTCATTATATTCTATTATACTGCAACTATTAACAATATTATTATTGTGCAGCTCTCGTAATAAAAACAGTGCCACATAAAAAAGCCTAAATGGCATATCAAAAGAGAGAAGAGAGGAGAGAAGACTGATGAGAGAAGAGGAGAGGTGCGCATGAATAAAAGGAAATAAATAATATGCAAGAGGTGACCTCAAACTCTGTGTTCCCTTTTTCAGACTCTAAGCTGAAAGCATGTATTATTCTCACTGGAGCAACTGTGTGTGTGTGTGTGTGTGTGTGTGTGTGTGTGTGTGTGTGTGTGTGTGTGTGTTTGTGTATGTGTTAGAGATGCAGCTCTTGGGAGGAGGAGGAGGAGGAGGAGGAACTGTTCTCCAAACACACCTGTGGCTCCACAGCTCTCCCTGTGCCTCCTCATCATGCTCCTGCAGAGTTCATTATCGCAGCTCAGACGGCTGAGGGAAAAATTATTTACTATCATCTAAGGGTCACACAGGAGGAAACACACTGCTCCTCGAACAGACACGGACTTGTGCACACACTTGAAAACAAGCAAACACTGACTCTGAGATGAAAGCAGAGAAAAATAGCGAACACAAAACCACTTGCTTATACTGAATACACACAAAAACAAGAAGCAGCTGGTGGAAAAAGCGGCGTCACTTGTGGGAAGTAGGTCAAAATGCTGTTGATTAATTATTTCCTGGTGGCTAATTGCCTCTCTCCAGTCTAATAAGGCAGAACGTGGCACTGCATTAACACACGATGAATCTGAGGATAATTACCACCTAAAAAGGCTGTTAATGAGGGTCTTAATGACTCAGATACCTGGCCAGTGGTTTGAAGGAACTTGTTGGTTTTGGGCAGAAAAAAGTGAATCTTCCCTCAGTCATTCGGCCAAGTGTAAACTGAAAAACGACCTAATTTTAACACAGTAGCTCAGACTATCGTACGTGAATTCACAAAGAAATAAACACCGTTAGTAAGGTGTTGTCGACTGTTGCCTCTGTAATGACCTCTTGTCATTCACCTCTACAAGGATTTTCTGTCACATCGAACTTAATGAGGTTTGGGGCTTTGGTCTCTAGTCTCACACTGTCAGAGGTTCAGTAGCATAGGTCAAGCAGAATCCATCATTTTGAAGTTTTAAAGTTTTTTCAATCAGTTGTCAATGACCAGCTTTAACCGCATTAACAGTGTGAGCAGGGAAATGTTTCGAAATGGGCCTAAGTTGACAATGTGAGTTAATATTTTCACCTTGGTTCAATTTGAAAAAGGTTTTAAGGCTCTTGTTTTCACAAAACACTTCAGAGCCATCAGGAAACAAAGCACATTTGACAGCAATTAAACACAAATAGGGCTGCAAACAATTTTATTTTAACCATTAATTAAGATCTCAACTGCTAAATGAATCATTTAGCAAATGTCAAAGATTAGTGTAATCAAATGTTATTTTTATTTAACTGTACATCATCCAATGTTACTCAGTTTATGTCATGCCCATAGAAAATAAAAAATATATTCCCATTTGAGGATCTGGAATCAGCGTATATTTGGCATTTTTGCTTAATAAATGTCCTGAAGCAATCACTGAAGATTGCCTAACTGCTGATTCAGTAAGTAATTATTTGATTAATAGCTGCAGCTCTAAACATAATGACCTCGCTTTTGCTTTAGGTGAGCACTTTTCAATGAAGAAGATAATGTCTTAATCTCATAGTATGACAATTTGCTACACTATTCATGGATCTGATTAAAACATTCATGAGGCCTTTCAAAAGTAAATATTTTAAATTATGTTTTGTTCTTTCTCTTGTGTTGCTATTTTGATGTCTTTATTCTAAAGCTGTTATTTTACCAGCATTGGTATAGATATTATGAGATTTCTCCTGCCTTACAGTATGTGTTATTTGGTCACAACAGGCCTCAGTAAACAGAATGTTTATTCACCATAGGGATGTTATTGGTCCTTGTGGAATATTACAGGGATATTACATAGACTTAGCCCATATAGACTTAGCCCATAATAACAGTCATGTGTAACATGAATGCCTTAATTAGTTACCTTAAGTATGTTGATTTTAGATTAATAACATTAATTAACATATGAGAATCAATCACATTTTGACTTCTAACGGTAACAAGAAAACAATGTGTTGACGTTATTTATGAGTTATTTTGCAATAATGGCAAAACAGTGCTCGATATAGAGATCATGAAATAATTAGATCACTACACACTACGCCCTTCTTTGAATCCAGATGGCAAATTATGTTGGAGCCCAAATAGGAGAACATAAGTGAGTCTTTTCCCAGTGATTCTGGTTGTGTCACCCTCATGAAGCTCTTACACCTCCCACTGGTCACGCAACAGAGATCCTGTTTCTAAAGAAGGAAAACTCAAATCACATTGGGTTCTTTTTCTTTACTTCACCTAACTTGTGTTTTGTGCCACTTTCTCTTTGCCCCTTCTCCACCCCTCTTTCTCCATCCATGTTGGGTCAGCACCAGCCTTGGGAGGAAACACAAGCAAAGCCAGAACCCTCCCTATCCATACACAGAGTCCCGCCCAACGCCAGAACACCAGACTCACTTTTAAGTGGAAGAAAAACGCACCACAGAGCCATTTTTCAAGTGCCTAGTTGCTGTTACATAAACGTCTGTGTGCAGCAGAAACAGCACGAATAAATATGGTTTACATTAGGCGGTTAGATATTTTGGCTGGTTGTCTTTTAAATAAAATTGCAAATTGCTTGTGCCAATTTCCTGTTATTGTATCCAAAGTATTTATCATAGTACAACAGCCAGCATTGTCTGTAAAGCAGCACGTAATAAGAAACAAAGCCAGCAGCTTGTGTGACAGCAGATAGTCTTATCCAGTGGAGCTCATGTGTTGTTACACCCCTCAGGGAACGATTGAATGGACTAAGGTTCATATCATACAGTCGCCAACACTAATCACAACACTAATCAACTAGATGATTCTCCTGGAAGTATGAAAACTTTTAGAAAAGCTGGCAAGAGCTTACTCTCAACCACAAATGGATTACAGATGTTCCCGAGTAAGAAGTCCTTTTTGGATTCTGACAAACAGGAATAGAAATCATCTTTTTAAACCTCCAAAACAAAGCAGAACTCATAGAAAAGTGTCCCTCCTTAGTGAATACGCTCTGGTGTCTAATTCTCTCATTTGGAAGGGCTGAAGTTGGAAGAGCAGCTCAGAAAACTCTGCTGCCAGATGCTGTGAGTCAGAGTTTTCAGAGGGAGAACGATAATTTCCTACATAGTCCGCAAACAATCAATGAAGGAAAATAAATCCTTAGTCAAACCTGTATTTCTCCTCTTGGGTCTTTAAATTGGTATTTAATGTTAACTTCTTAAGCTCTTTTTTTTCTGACAGATCATGTGCTCTGGTTTTGCGGTTTCATGCATCACTAAAATGCCTCAGTTGGTTTAAAATGACAATTTGATTTGGAAGTTAATGCTCTCCCCCCAGATGTACTTGTGGCTTGTGTGTGAGGTAGTCTCACACTTTGAAAAGCTAAATTGTCCACGGTGGGACTGCAGAATCGTATTACCTTACCTGCACTATAGTGACTTCCTGAATAATTACACTGTGTACTCTGCCATCTCAAATCTCTTTTAAAAGCCTTCTGAGACCGTTTAGTATCCTTGCCTACAGAGGACAGACACACTTAAGGGACTCTCTTTAATATCCTGAGGTCATTTTTAACAGACACTGAATTACAGGTAACTTTTCAAGCAAAGCTTCACCTCCAGCTTTTTCTTTCCACTGTCCCATTGCCCCTTTTTGGTACTATTCCCCATCTCCTTCCCCCTCAATTTGTGTGAAAGATGGTAAAATGCTCCTAAATTGGTAAAAGCAGTGTGATACATCACGTGAATGTCCCCAGACTGGTCCCTTCATCAGTAGAACAATAAAAGTGCAAAAACAAAAGGAAGTGAGGAAGATTTTCCATGGCATGATGATGTCAGGGCCATTGCAGCGGTCGCCGAGTTCACATTGCGCTCTTAGAGAAAACTACTCCGCAGTTGACGCAGAGCCAAAATGGGCTCAGCGAGCTTAGGACCAACAGCTGGTTCTGGTTACCAAGCAACTTCCAAGCTGGGGGCCTCAGTTATGGGACAGGCCCAGAGCAAGCAGGAAGGGAGGGCTCTGCCTATAAGCCAGCGGGTTTTCTTTGTGGCAAGTGCAGCAGTCAGGAAAAAAAGCTTGCTTTCGTGATATCAAAACTTGGCCCCCAAAAGACAACATGCCACAAAGGCCACCCAACCTGGCAACCCAAACACATTTGAGGAGCGGCATAAGTGGTGCAATCACTGTTTCTCTGCAGCTTTTTTCCCGTGAGACATCAGGAACATGTTCAGCGTGAGCCAAAACAGCTCAGTAACGCTTGCACACACATCGACACACAAACTTCAGCTGCACTTCGCTTCAGACACACACCCACAGACGATAGTCATTAACGATCAGCGATGTCAGATTTTGTGAAATAAAATTTGCAAGGGCATGCGTGGCTCTCAAAACCAATGCCCCCAACTACTCTACATCTGTTTCCTTAAATGTCCACCTGCATGTTGCCTCCAATATAAAAGAGCAATTTTACACTTTACCACTGTAAAAACATGTTAACAAGAATCGGCGCCTGTATTCCTCAGAGTGTCTACTTTTTTCAACATGTTTACAATCCCCTGGCATGTGCAGAAAAGATGGGAGGTGTAATCTTTTTTCTTTTGGCAGACATGGATCCTCCAGGTCTTTACTGGACCCTATCAGCGCCTGGCTACACTGCCGCCAGCCCGGCCTGTCTGTTCTTCCACTATGTGGACACACAAAGACGTGGTTTGTCCTCCCTCCGCTTGCCCTCCGCTGAAGTTATCACCACCCAGACTCCCAGCCAAGAGGGGTGAAGGAGGGAGGACACAGAAGGGATGACAGATGAAGGAAGGGCAAAATGACACATAAAAATTATAGGACAGAGGAGAGGAAGAAAGCGGAAAGCATACGCTAACATCAAAGGTGGTGTTAGTGTTATAATCAACACTGAGCAAGACAAAAAAGTCGGGCTTCTATCCATCAGTGTGCTCTCTTTAAATGTTGCCTTTTGTGCCCATTGAACAAGGCCTAATAACAATTGTGGTCCTGACACAAAAGCAGCTGAGGGAACTGTGCTCTCCAGCTTTACTGCACAGGCACACACACACAAGAGAGTGTGTGCAGGTCAGGAACATGAACACACACACAAACTATGGGTACAAAATTAATTAAATTGAAACACATATAACATGTCAATTTTCACAGAGTATAGCATTTTAAAGCTTTAGCATCATGTTATGTGAGGACACTAAAGGAAGCGTAAAATTAGCAGTTCACTGTGTCCACAAGCCCGTCTCACTAAAGCTTAACTGTGTATTTTGTGCTCCAAATTACAGTATATTTTTATTCAGTTTTAACTCCAATATTTCCACACAACAAGCAACCAAATGCATCCGGACATATTCACTGATTTAAAAGCAAATAAATAAATAACAAGCTTCAAATACACGTTGTAGTCCTGCACCATTTACATTCATAGGAACAACCATTAACACTCTCACGTAAAGCCAGTCTTACGGCAATTCTTCAGTGACTTTTTACCCTCCGTGACCACCAGTCTAATGTCACCCTCCCCTCACTGCTGTGGAGAGCTCCGTGATTTTCAAACCAAGGAAACACAGACGCACTCAGATGGGTGCGTGCCCTCATGCATACACACACACACTGTTTTCATGACACACTTCATTGCAAAAACATAAGAGACTCATTAGCCTTGAAGCCAAATCCAACTCTCCACACCACCCAACACACCATCTTACACACACCAACACACACACACCACAGCTTTTTATTATTACGCCTCATGAGTAAATGCCTGCTTGCTCTCTCTGTCTCTCTCTCTCTCACACACACACACACAAATGCACAAGACGACGTGAAACATGCTCCTTGCCTGGGAAATGCTGTCTCCACATTCTTCAAATCAGGAGCTGCACATGGCAGAGGAAATGTAGTAGAGAGGGAGAAAAAAAGACAGAGAAAAAGAAAAAAGTGGGCGTTGGGGGATTCTCACACTGTGCCCTCGAGTTATCCTCTCCTCTCCTCTCTACCTCCTCCTTCAGCCTCCCTCCCTATCTCTGTCTTCCTTCACTGTCTTCTCTTGCTCTCCTACTGCTTGTTTCCAAATCTGTCCTGCTTCGTCACCTCACCCCCAGAAGCTCCATTTCTTTTTCTCAGACAACTCGTACTCTTGAGGGAGGAAGAAAATGGAAGGTGGCACGGGAGGGCAGCGGCTGAGGGGGAGGACAGCCAAGCAAGAGCTACGATTGTCACCCCCCACCCCGTGCTGTTAAGCAGTGCCTTGAACTCCTTTAATGTCAAAAGAAAGGAAACAGAAAAAAATGGATCTCTATTCGTCCTCAGCCAGCAATCAGCACTTTCCGCCTCTTCAGCCAGATCAGTTGTATCGTTTCTCCTCAGTCTCCTCTTCCCTGCTCTGTCTCCCTCTTCTCTCTCTTCACAGCAGGTTTGGGCTATTCATTCAGACGTCAGGCTCACTCCGTCAGCCTTTTGTTGCTAGTCGCAGAAAGACAGAGAGCGAGAGGGAGAGAGAGAGCGAGAGAAAGAGAGGGGTGGCCACAGCTATGCAGGAGAAAGAAAATAGGGAGGTAAATAAAAGAGACGAAAGAGAGGGGGGAAAAAAAATCCTTGAAGAGCACCAGTCACAGTGAGAGGTGCACCGCTCCTGGCACATGTATGACTCCCTCTTCCATTCTCTCCGACCTTCCTCTTCGCTCAACATATTTTCCTTTGCTCCCCCCCTTTCTGTTATATTATTGGTGATCTGGCCTTTAAGGTCCCCCCCCCCCCCCCCAGCCCCAGAGTCTCGCTTCGTCTTGCTCACAAACTCTGATTCACAATCTCACTCTGATTTTTATACTGCTCACTCCTTGCTCTTAAACATGAGTACATCAGTTTAGCCACTCAATAAGCAATTGAATACGTCATTTCAACAGGAAAACGTGGCTCAGCGTTCACATGGGTTATTGTCATATTTGCACAAAGGACTTTCATGTCTATGTTTACAAAGAGGTACAGGTAATGACAGTCTTTTAACAAATCACAGCAAACATTTTTTAGATTCACAATCCTGATCTTGCTAAATTAATTCCCATGTAAAAATATCTGATTTGAAACACCTGATTTAAAACAAGCAAGGTGTATGTCCCTCTTTCAACAAGTATGGTGTTAATGTACACTCGCACACACAAACACAGTTCCTAGTTTACACACGTGAATTTATAGCAACGCTTAGGAAAATCCTTTCATGAGTGAAATACGGAAATTTAAATGCAAGTACAGGAATAACAGTTTAAAGTGTTTACTACTTCACTAGTCTGAGAGAGTAGCACATAACACTGAGTCACTTGCCTCCTGACAGGATCCCCTTTAAAAGGATTTTGATTATAAAGGTTAAGAAGTAACTACAGCCACAACAGTGCTTTTGCAGAGGGTGCACACATTCCTGAAAATATGCTACAATATATGCTACTTACAGTCAAGTCGTTTTTTTCCTTATAAAGCTAAAATCGATTCATAAATACAATTCATTGATACAAAATTACTAAACAGTGATGATTCAAGCTTCTCAAGCATGCTGATTTTCTTCTATTCATTGCCTTGCATTAGAGTAAACTGAAAGTCTCTGGGTGAAGACTGTGGGTTGGATAAACAAGGTAATTTTAAGATGTTAAATTAGGCTTTAAAATATCACCATGGTAAATTATGGACAATTTTCACAATGTTCTTATTTTATAGAAGAAATGATTAATCAATTAAATAACTGTTAGTTGAATTAAGGCGTGACAGATATAGTAACAGTTGGAGGGTGGACTTTAACATATTGCCTTTAATCAATTTTTATTATTACCATAGTGAATGATTATAGCTTGTATTCTAGTTAAATTTGTTTATACAAACAAATTAATGAAAACATTTGTGCACAAAGGTAAAGAAGATCAATTAAGTGGTTGATCAACAGAAATGAATTGACAGCAATTTTGATAATCTATTAATCTCTGAAGTGATTCAAGAGGCAGAATACATAATCAGGAAATTTCAAACATTTGTTGGTTCCAGCTTCTTATTATTGTTAATGAATATTTTTGTGTGTGGGGGGTTTTTATGATAGATTATTATGATAGAAAAAAATGAACAATGAAACAACTATTAGCTGGAGTTTTCTAATGAATGAATAAAGACACCACAAACAGTATGAACACAGTGATATAAACAGGATTTTAAACACTGAGAAAAGTGACAGTAAGCCAACGCAAAGGGATGTTTTAAAGTTTTGACTACAATCAATGCACTGTGTGTATTCCTGTATTGTGTGTAGCGCATTGCATGTATTTACTGTAAGCTCAATAGGAGAGCAGTGAGTTTAAATGGCTCCATTGAGGAGGTTTGGTTACAACATGTAACCAGAGCCTACAAACCAGGCCTGGAGTAAAAAAGCCTCATTCATGAAATGAGCGCGCTGGAGGGAAAAAGGCTTTACTGTATAATTTGACCTCTAAAATTCACGATCCCATCTGCCTTCTGTGATCTACACTGTGCGCTGTTGCCAAAATGATTGAAGCACAAACGAGATTCTGGGGAGAAGGGTGAGAGTAAAAGAAAAAAGAAATACACACGGCAAAGCTGCAGGAAAAGAGTCGATCTTGTGAATTTTCCTTTACCCATTTATACCCCGTCTGTGCATTGCTCCACCTCTCCAGCTCCATCACTCTCCTCCTACACCTACATCTTTCTCTGTGACTTGAGCCAACTGGCCTGATTAGAGAGAGACAGAGAGATAAAGAGGATGTGAGCGAGCAAGGCGCTGCATATTACACCCTTCAAGTATGCTGCAGGCTTAGACAAATAAAGTGTGAACAGGCATCCATGTCAATGAAGGAGTGAACAAATACATGACCAACACACACATTTGCACATTTGATTCAACTGTAAGATACTGATTAATAAGCAAACTTCACTGGCTTAACTTAAATTTACTCAGAAATAGGTCTTTGGCCCAAATTTCATACAAAAACAAATACATATTTGAGATAAAAAAAAATTAAAAAAAATCTCTCCCTCACATACACACACACAAAACACAAATCCTCCTCTCTGTGTGAGACTAAAAACACTGTGAAACACAATCCCATTTGCAGCCCCATGTGATCCTGAACACGGCTGACATGCCTATTGAGAAATGCATAATATTTTCCTTGGGTGCAAATGAGATTCATCTGCACCTCTAAACATATCTTTCCCCGCTTTTGTTAAAACACAGTCCAACAACGTGTCAAGTATTGCAACGCCCAGTCACACACACACACACACACACACACACACTTCGTATACAGAGTACATGGTCTGCCCTGTCTCTCCTTCAGTGTGGTTTAACACCTGTGAAAATTTGATTTTCTCAAAATGAATTATTCAGGGTAACTCCCTGGTTGGCACAGAGACGAGAGGAGAGGAAAGAAGAGGAGAGGAGAAGAGGGGAGAGGAAAGGACAGTAGAGGAAAGGAGACAAAATAAACGGACCTCTGATGAGGAGCACAGGTGCCTGGGCTTTTAGCTTATTATTGTCTTTATTTTTCCTCCTTTCTTTTAGAAAATGTCTGAGGACATGACCTTCTCTGTCAGCTCTTCTCTCACCTATGCTCCCATGAACCAGTAGCTAATCACTTGACTTCTCTCTAAAAGGATAGAGCAAACTAACCAGAGAGACCAGAAAGTGGTCAGACTTCTGAGGATATTGGTGCTGTTTTTTGTGCTGTATATGCTACAAAACCAGAAGTCATAATGAAAACAGATGCAGTGTCAGACGACTCCAGAAGATTTCATACAAAAAATATATAGTAATAAGGGGAGAGCTGTGAGACTTTTCAACTACACCAGAAATTAGTTGATTAATACATTAGTTTTACCAAGATAAATTAATAAAAAAGACAATTTTGCTACTTTTTAACAGACATCATTGCTGAGAATCCACACTGTAAATCATTACAAGTTTTTTTAACGCTTTGAATCAAAAATGAAACTGATGCCTTTTTTATCTATTGTTTTAATTGTTCTTATAATTTCTTGCGGTTGGCTGTACAGCAATTGTACGCTTTTACGTGAAAGGTGCTATAGAAATAAAACTATTGTTATTATGCCTTGAAATGGTGATTTAACGTTAGTTTAATGTTACACTATATGTTTTTAAAAAAACAATTTCACTTAACTGAACTTATAAAAAACAAGGTTAGCCAACTCAAGATATTAAGTTGAAACAACTATTTATGTTGCTGACAATGTTTTCTTGTTACATTTCTCAGTTTAAAAAGGCAGTTGTTAGACTGACATTCATAATTTCCCGTTGCATGCTGAAGAACTGAATTCAACACTAACCTATATCATGGTGGCCAAACCTTTTATTATCATTAAAAAATACAGTAAAATATATGAACAACATATGAAAAATTTCCATCATGAGTACTAAAAAAGGAACAGTGTATGAAGATGTTTTTATGCTCAAATAACATAGGTCTAGTAGTTAGTAGTTATTTAAAACTTACTGAGTTGCTCAAACTATCAGCAATTTAATTATTCAACTCATCAGTCTAAAATAAAAGGCCTCAAATCAGAACGACTCATGTTTAAGAAGTGGTCTAAAACTTGAAAGTAGATGTTCTAAGTTGAATTATTTAGAAATTAACAAACAAATACTTACCTTAGTTGATTCCACCAAATTCCTGTATTATTTTAGATTTCTACAATGCAGTGTTTACACACCTACACAAAGTAATTGTGTATTTGGCTCTGAGCGCTTCCAAACTGCAGCTGACCAAGACTTTGTTCTCTATGGGAACGCCTCCTGTGTAGACACACATGCAGCAAATAAGCTGCTGTAGCTCTGCTTGCTTTCTTTGTGAATGTTTACCAGTTTTCCTGTCTCGTGTGCAATTTAAAAGTATGTCCTTACATATTAGAAAACCATACAGAACAATAAAGTATATTAATTGAGGGCTGCCCTCTTTTTACTTGCTCTCTAATGAATTGCAGAATTACTGCATAAAATCTACACATTTTCCCATTTTTACTCCTCCACTCATTTTGAGACCCACTGACTCTAAAAAAGTCAATCACTGGCTCTCTAATCTAAAGCAGTCCTGTGCATTTAATTCCATCCCTTGGTCTTTCTTGCACAATCCTCAACTCTGTTCTGCTGTCTTTTGTTGGGTTCAACCTCCTCCCATTTTCACTTTCCTCATTTCCTTAATTTTCCTGCAGACAGGCTCTATAACCCACAACCACAGTCATGAATGAATGTGCTGAGGAGGGTATGACGTTTGTTTAGAAACATATTTCTCCCATTACCTCTGCTGTTGCTTGGGGGGAACCTCAAAGGAGAATTATTTCCTACAAAAGATGAATTTTCAACAAAGTGGGAGATGAATGAGAAAAACTGAGAAGGAAAAACACAGAGATAAAGAAAAATTGGGGTCATTTTAAACAATCAGAAAAAACAAAGACATGTAGAGAAAATGTGTACTCCAGACGTAATCCTGATAGAGTGAGAGAAAGACAGACACCAGAGACTTTATTCACTCATGAGGGAAAAGGAAATCACTGCTTGATATTAAAAGGAACATCTGGTGGAGAGAGCAACTCTGCACTGTGTCTTAACAGACATTGCAACTGCCACCTGCCAGAGTTTGCACACACACACACGCACACACAAACACACACAAAGTAGGAAGAGATAATAGTTTCTCGTAATGATACTGTAGGTTTATGTCATGGCCATCTGCTCTTATTATTTAAAATTTTAAATCGTTAATATACACCCAAATCACATTCATCATTAATAATGGCAAAGTAAACATAAACCTTGTGTCACAGTTGATTAATTCATCCAAAGTTTACCGAAAATACAAAAATGCATTAATTAAAACTGACATATGTATTAGGTTTCTAAAAAGCAACATAGCAAATCAGCTCAGTAATGGAGGTTGCCTAAGAAGTTCCTAAGCTCCTTTTTATCATACAACCAGATATGCTATAACACAATGTCTTATCTTTGGTAAGGATTCAACCAAAAGGGAGGATTGGAAGCACTCCAACTGCCAGTCATCTGCTATTGTCTACTCACAGAATAAGGAATGCTTTCACTTCCAGACAGGTAAATAAATCTGAATTTCATGCATACTGTAGAAACAACACAGGCTTTAAATGTTCAAAGTAAGACAATGTCTGCGTATCCTTCTTTGCTCTGAAAACACTTTGCACTAGTAAGACAACCTACCAGGTCAGGTGGACAACAAAGTGACAAGATTAGGGCCAAAGTTTTACCCCTGCAAGGTCTTTATGCATCATTTGGCAGCTCGCCTCATATGCATGCTGAGTCCAACATTGACTGACAGCTGTCAATGCAGTGATTCCCCTCCCCCACTCTTCAACCAGCAATCATCATCTGTCAGTTGCAGGGCTCTCTTTCTCTCTCTGTCTCTCTTCTGTAATCTCTCACTCAGTGAGAAGTGCCTGTAGCTTTGACCTGGACCCTGTAAATACATAATCTGCCATCTCTAAATCTATCATGCCATAACCCTCCCCCATCCTTATGCTAAGCCAGAGCAAGGAAGTAAATTGCGGCTAGTGTGTCACGCAGAAGAGAGGCATTTGTGAAGTGCTTTCAGGTCACTTAGTCTCAAGTCCACAGACAGGAGCCTACATACTGTACTCCCATAGGGGGGAAATAAGGAACATAGTCTGGAAATAAGTGTGGGACATGTGGGGGAGTGGTTAGTCAAATAAAGGAAGGTTTTTTTAAGGTTTAACATATCAACATTTATGGGGCTGAGCTAGAGCATGTCATCTGTATTAACAGAGGGGTTTTCTTGTTAGTTCAAGTGAAATTATTAATGATTGAGTAACCAACTCACTGCTGAGCTCATGAATTGTTTAATGTTGCCAGAAAATCTGAATGCATCTTGAGCTCATAACAAACTATATTTAAGGCATTGAAAATAAAAATGTGCTGTTGCTGATATTACAACCTAATTAGTCTACATCACAAAATATTATTGTAAACATTTGCCTGAAAGGGTGATTACATGCACATTTTTTGGGGTCTAAAATGTATTTTATATGTCCTTTTGAAAAAATAAAGTTACTTATCCCACATGAAAAAAAGTGAATGAAAATGATTAACATTTTCTTCTTGAAGCAGTATCTCGACCAGCCATTTTGGGAAAGAAAAAATGAGTAACAAGTAAATTTGCAGTGTTTTCTGACAACAGAACAACCCTTTAACCGAAAGCAAATCTGCCTATGATTACCACCAAAACGCATGTTGCCTAGCAACATACAATTTAGGAATATGCTTTCAGAGCAGCGTTGCATTTGTGTCCATTAACACATGAAATTATCAAAGCAACAAATGTCAGCCACATGCAAATGAGGTCTACTCTGCTCGCTGTGTGTGTACTAACAATGCCATGTATGTGTATGCAGCAGACCTGAAGAAATCCTTTCCAAAGCCATGTGCCCATCTGTGCTAAGAACAGCAGCCTGTTTTGAAAGCCAAGCAATGGGGATCTTTTATTATCTGCTTTCTAGGGCCTAAAAATCATAGAGACAACAACAAAAATGCCTCAGTTAAAATATTTGTTCCCAGTCTGCTTTGGTCCCCATTAACGCCCATTTCAATCTACTGGCTATGTACTGTGCAGTTGATAGATTCTCACAGGAAGCCAAGAGGCTGGTCTGAACAGAATTGGAGTATCTGTGGATTAGTGCAATAGTGGAAATGGAGGATCTGAAGGATTAAACCCCCCTGTTCTCATTACAACCTGGACAGACAAAATGACACAATGACACATCGGCCATCAGCACTGTAATTTGATTTTATTCCTCTGCTGATTCTGCTAGTCAGCCTCTAGTGAGTGAGTGCTGATGAAAAAATCATCTCTTATTGCCCAAAATGCCTGGACTTTACTTCCATCAAGCCATGGGTGTGAAAATGAATGAATATAATTTTATTTAAAAGCTTTTATGTTGCTGAATTAAAGCTCCAATGTGTATCCAATTAAGGATTTAGTGGAGAAAAATGCACTGAGTGAATTTCATTCTAAACTGGAACCAAAACACGAATTTAAGAGACAAATGAAATTCAGTAAAGTTGAGAAAATTTCACAAGTAAAACCTTATCCCAGTGAGCAAATCAGTTTTAAAAGAACTAACTGCGATTAAATGCAGGCCAGTGGTACACCTTGACAGCAGAAGGATTGAAACAAGGCTGTGTGGTCGAAGTGACTGTAAAGCATTTCCAGGTTACTCTTTTGTACCCTCATTACCATAAAGCAATAAGACATTCATGTTTACAACAAGAGGGGCTTTGGGGCTGTGGGGAGATGGTGCATGGCAGTGCAGAGGTACTTCATCAAAAACAGCTGTAGTTACAATGCTACAACAGCTGAAGAACCACATAAGACTAATGACGCAGTACACCATTATGTAACTTTCTAAATGCTGTATAGATGAGGCAAATTAGATGATTAAAAAGTGGCCTTTGCGTTTGCTCCTTTTCAAGGGCTTTATATACAGCTGAAATGAGAAAAAATATCTTTGCAATGATACTGTAGCATAAACAATCACACATATTGTACAAAGATGCAAACAGTGGCAAATGAACACACATGCACGGCTTTTCTAGACACTTAACAGTAATACACAAAACATCTCTACTTTTCTGATCCGAGAAGTCTTAAATGTGAACTGTTCACACATGAATGCAGCAACTGACAGACTGTATTATGAATACCATGCAGAATTGTTTAAATTTGAAATGTATCAACATGGGTGCTGACAGTTGTTCCTCCCAAACCTTCTATATTATGCCTTGTCAATGCCATGCAGGCGAAATGTCATAATGACAATAGAGCTGCAGGAGATTACTAAAATAAAAAGACGCTCAGACAAGGTATCAAGAATTCTCTCATACAGATAAGCAGACAAGAAAGGAAATTGTATGTATCAATTCAGGATCATGGCAAATGCAGAAACAAAAAAAATAGGACACGGGATGGATTCCCAGAATAGCTGAGCAAATGTTATCCTTTCACGACTCTAATTTATAATCCTGGCAATACATTTAGATAGACAACAAAAAGCAATATTACTTAAATGTCACTCTACTGTTTTGATAAGAAGAAATTATTATTATTGTTGTTGTTGTTGTTGTTGTTGTTGTTGTTGTTGTTGATGATGATGATGATGATGCAATAAGAACAAATATAGGATAAAAGTAATAAACTAAATGTTGAATTAACATTCTCATTGTGTTTGGACTTCCGGGTGAAATAACTTATCAGTAACACTATACGTAATACTTAGGTTGATGTTTTTATGGCTGAGTGGCTCTTAGAAATATCTACTCAATTGTGAAAACATTATATAATTCCTAATGGAGCAACACTGGTATGTGAGGAATGGGAAATTGCATCTTACATAAGCTATGCAAAAAAAAAAAAAGAAAAAAAGTGGTAGCACAAATCAATTTTCCTATGTATGAATTTATGCCAAAAAGCCTAGAGAAAGAAAAAAACTACTGCATCAAGAAATGAGACAAGCGACAGACAATAACAATGGAAAAAGGAAAAAGGATTTACTTGTATCCGGAGACGCCATTGTCGAAACAATGACTGGTGGACCTGTACGTCGACTTTGCTTCTGATTAGCAACCAGTGCACCTTGCCCTTGAACAGGTGCTCCCACAGGAATGAAGGCATTGTCTGGTGCAGTTCCTCCACCTTTTCGCATCAACTGGGGACTGGGATGAGGGCTGTGCATAGGTGACAATGGAAGTAAGCTTCTGTCCCGCTTCATAAGCTCCATGGGTACTGTGTAATTGGTAGAGTACGCTTTTGGTACCTGCTGTGGTGGCTGTGGTAAAACGGGCATGGACACGGGCATCTGCTGTGGCATACTTTGCATGGAATGAATAGACCCGGGTATGGCAGGCATTGACCCAGTCATCTGCTGTGGCATTATCTGCATACCTTGTATAGGCATGCCTGGCACTGTTCCCCCAGAGTAGGCCGACATAGGCCTTGATTGAACAGGTATGATGCCTCCAGTGTATGGTCCTGGGGAGCGAGGTGGGTGGCCTGGGTAAACTCCAGAGACTTCCAGGAGGTGCTGAGAGGGGGCACTACTGGGCCTCCGACCTATTACTTCTCCAAACCTTGGGGAGATTGTCTGCATTGCCCCAGGAGTTGGTGGGGGCATCAATTGGGGGTCTACAGAGAACGTTTGTGCTGAGTGTGATGCATGCTGATGTGGTTGCTGGTGGTAGATGTCTGATCGAAGGCTAAAGCTATTAGAGCGGCCGCGCATTGGTGTCTGAGGTTGGGAGGTGGGGGCTGGAGCCTCTATGGGCCGCTTGCAGTTGTGGACCAAGCGAGACAGTACACGAGATTGGCCAAGGTTGGGGGCAACGGTGCGGACATCATTCTCCTCCATTACAGCCAACATGCTAGTGGAGTCAAATCCCTGCTGGATAAGTGAAGAAATGGTACTCTCTGAGAGGCCCTCATTTCGCAGCAGGGCAAGGAACTCAGGATCAACTGTCTTTTTGGGGTCCACAGGCAAAGGTGTCTGTGGTGCAGTTGGGAGAGGAGCGGGAGGAGGAGCTGGAAGTGGAACGGCTGGGGGAGGAGGGGCCAAAGCTGCAGCAACCTGAACAGAGGCAGGTGCAACTGGGCCAGTAGCTACAGTTTGGACTTGGGCAGGTATAGCAGGAAGTGGAGCCATAGAAAGGTTAGGGTCAGAGACAGGCATTGTAGTGGTGGGTGGCAGGGATTGTGGCTGTTGCTGCTGCAAATGCTGCTGCAATTGGTCTTGCTGAAACTGCTGTTGCTGTAACTGCTGTTGTTGAAGCTGTTGCTGTTGTAACTGCTGGTGCTGAAGTTGCTGCAGCTGTATTTGTTGTTGCTGAAGTTGTTGCTGTTGTTGCTGCTGTATTTGTTGTTGTTGTAATTGTTGCTGCTGTTGTTGTTGGATGGAGTAAGGTGATGTTGTCTCTTGCCTTATAATCATACCTTGACTGGCAGGATCTACTACTAGACATGTAGCAGCCTGCTGCTGTGGATCCAAAGGACGGCCGTTAACATCAGTATAGACAGACTGACCGGTCAGAGGTGGAGGCTCACTGGCATACCGAGGAGAAGTGTGCTCTATACTACAGTGAGCAGAAGATAAGTCTCGAGACGGTATGCGCTGTTGGCTATCCGGCATTATCTTTGCACCAGGTTCCCTATAAGCCCGATTTAACTCATGAGCGGTGGGAGGAGGGGCAGGAGGTAAAGGAGATGAAGGGGGTTGAGGTCCTGCTCTTCCTACCTGACTTTGATCCCATGCAGCACGAGCCCCAGGTGTCAAACCAAAATGAGAGCCTGACCTACTGAGTGGATGAGCCTGAGGTGGTGGAGGTTGGTTTTCTGGTCTGTAAAACCCCTCAGGTGGCCGGGGAGTCATGGCCGGGTCATGGGAGTAGTAATCCTGGTGTGGAATGGATCCTCTATGAGCCATGGGCACTCGATCGTAGTGGTTTAGATCTGGCACAGAGCCCTTCCTCAGCCCCTGTGGGTTGTGTCGTTCTATGTAAGCCTGTCCGTAGTGAGAGTCTTGGTAGGAATACGGGTCGCGTTTCAAATCCAGGTCAGGGGGACGAACTCCTGGTGGAGGATCGTACCACCCTGCTCCCTCTCCATATGACAGGGAACTTCGCCGGCCCGCTACTCTTGCCTGCTGCTCGTAGACACTCTCAGCCCTGTCCCACTGACCCTCATTCCCTCCTAATGTGTCCCAACTGTGGGAGCGACCAAGGCTCAATTGTTTGTTAGGGACAAGCATTGATGAAAACACAGAGATACGGCTATTGTATCAAAACAGAAAAATATTCCGCTTGTAGTAGTATTTGTAAAAGTTGTCTTTCAAGTCTTCATTTGCAGTGGAATCAAAAATGGAACGAAGAGAGGCAAGAGGAAAACCAGCAGAAAAGAAACAGAAGCAGGGTGTACCGTTTCACCATATCATGTTGTAATATTGTGAGTCCATGCTATCAGGTGACTCCCCCTTTGGCAGTCCTTGAATAATTAATCTCTGGTCATGCTGACTTGTTGTGCGAGAGGAAAGAGGACACCACACACAAACCACACAAACACAGTACACTCCAGAGGTGCCACAGCTACTCTAAGGAGGACACAGTAACTGAATGCCTGGTTGAGATGGCAACCAAATGTTCATAAGAAAAAATAGGAAAGGAGAGGATAGGTTGGGTTGTAGGTTGGGATGGGTAGGGGCTTGAACTAATCCAATAGGATTTATCACTCTCTTCTCTGGGACATTTTACTCACTCTGCCGATTGCTATAAGGGATTACATCTAAATAAAGCCGGTTTAATTCCACTTCCCACTGTGACGTCACGTAAACCACATTCAAGCAATGAATGATGATGATGGCGAAGATTATGCCAATGATTAGAAGTTTACCTCCAAACCCTCCTTGCGAGTCACCTACCTGAAGCAGCTGATGATGAGCTGTCCTCAACAGGTTTCAGTTTTTGGTTATTCAAAAGCAAAGAGCAGGGAGGGGAGGCCACGCAAGGCGC
Organism: Channa argus; assembly: GCF_033026475.1. Classification (NCBI taxonomy): domain Eukaryota; kingdom Metazoa; phylum Chordata; class Actinopteri; order Anabantiformes; family Channidae; genus Channa; species Channa argus. The sequence continues at coordinate 37,198,559 of NC_090197.1, forward strand.
ACAGCTTCCGTGAATACAGACGAAATACAGTTCTCTCAGCTAAGTCCCATGCGCTGTCAGTAAACATCAAATCCACTCTGATTGGACATTAATCCTCAAGGCACCATGCTTGTTGCAGATCTACCAGGCAACTGCTGCCCAACTCACTCTGAAATGTCCTTGATGCCTCTGTGGCATTCACTAACTGTCAGTGCCCCCTCTCCTCAATTTGAGAGCATTCATACCTGCTGTCTGTATCCTAACTGAAGGACAATGAATATTATAACTCATGTATTGCAAAGTACGTAATGAGGCCCAACTGCAATGTTTTTCCTGTCTTGCCCTACAACTGATTGTCGTTTCAAGCAGTGTTGTTGGTGACGGTTCTCCGTCATCCCAGTGCAATTGAGTGATGTCAATTGTCTAGTTGACATGACTACTGAGTTTACATTAAACCAGAGATAGAAAATGTTAAGTTATCTCATAACATGTTATGTATAACTTTTGATTTGTTTGCTTAAGTTGTTCAAATTGTTCAAATGTGACAGAAGGGCAGAGGGATCATAACAACTAGGCACATGAAATGAGAAAAGAGAATTTAACACAGTATGACTTTAACTTCAAGTTTTCTATTACTATTTGTGAAGTGGTGCAACCTCAAACAGGAGAAGTCATCAGGTGGTGTCTAACCTTCTAAGAGTGTTTTCAATTATCAATATCACTGTGTCTCTTATTCAGCCGTGAATGCATCACTTATGCACAAAGCTACAATTCCACAATTGTTTCATTTGGCTATTTATATAACTACAGAAACTGAAACCATATGCATCGTACTGCCTGGCAAACAACATCACCTTCCCCCCTCATTGCCAAAGCTCGTCTGATCTCCTCCACTTAGAGTCTCAATAATCTGGATTTACAGAGAAAAGTAAAACACAGAGGGGTGTGTGTGTGTGTGTGTGTGTGTGTTTGTGTGTGTGTGTGGAAGGAGGGAGGGTTCTTACTGTAGCAGCAAATAATCCAAATCACCTACAACCCTTGCTTTGCAAAAACACTATGCTCATTGGGCTACAACACAACAGGAGTTTATTCTACTTCATTCCAATATGCTTTACTAAGAAAAGATGTTTCAAATATTGCTGCAGTATATTAAATTATGCCTGCTTTGAGCCATATGCAAGGATGTGATAAATGTTTTACATTTATTACTTTATTCAACCTTCATGGTTTTTAATATACTATATGGTGTCTGAGGGTGTACCTACCTTTTTAAAGGCCTGCACTTCTCATTTCATGTCATTGGTTCTGAAACCTTTTCTTGTTTATTAATGCATGAAAACAGATGTAAGGTGAGGAAATGTCTATTTCCATCCAAATCGAATGTCAGAGCTAAACATAGCAAAAGGCAGTTTTATGGACACATATTTTAGACTGTGAAGAAAGTCCTAACATCAGCATTTTGATAAATGTTCCAGAATATATTGTCAAAACTGTGCAGGAATCACAGTTGTGTAATTAGAGTATTAAAAGATCAGAGAGGGAGTGGTGTATTCTGCTGTTTGCTCACGATGACAGGAGAAAGCTGATGACAGTGGCTCCAAAACCAATTGAGCAGATGACTGAAAACCTCTTTGGGTAAGGTCAAAGGAACATTAGTCAGCTTCATGTTAAATGGAAATTAAAATGAGAAGAGCAAAGCCATGAGAGAGATCTAAAACCATCTGAAATATTAAATCAAAGCTGGGTAAAAAAAGAAAAAAGAAAAAAGAAACACCTTTGAATCCCATTTTGATTTTATTAAACAGTCAAGGTTTAGCTGTCGATCAAGTGTTACTGAAATTTAAAGTGCAGATTTTATTTATCACGTAAAAGGCACACGTTTTTTTTTTTTTTTTTTTTTGGTTTCCGCCAATACATTCATTTACTACCATGTCAAGGGCTACAGCCTTATAGAGTATATGTGATCCCTCGGCTTCTATCCCTGACCTCATCCATTCCTTTCATTACTTCTTCTACCCTAGTTCTCATGAGACTCTGGCTCTCAACAGAGTAGAGCAGATCACACATCCCCTGTGAATTTAAAGTCTGCTTCAAACACTAAGACGGGGGCAGAGGTGTGTACTCAGGGTTTGCAGATCTAATTCGAACAGAAAAGTAAATCGCAGAGTTCTGTTTGTCTCAAACTAAACGATGTTTGACTTTCAAATTCTAACGTTCCTCCATTTGCTATACTAGCCAGACTGTGCACACAATGCCAAACACGCAGTAACAGAGGGATTTACGAATTAAGCCGGGGATTTCGGAACAAATATAATACCACCCCAGCAGAAGCTTAGAAGACCTTACATTGAATAAAACTTCACTGGAATTTTTTAAATGACAGAAACATATAGAAACCTTGAGTAAATTACCCCTATTGCAAGGATGAAATTATGTAGTTCAGGGTTCTTTTAGCTGGTAATAGATTTCAGAAAACTTAGTATAGTTTATTTCTTTTACATGAGTTACATTTCACTAAGCAGCAATTAACAAGATAGACATGATGTGCAACAGTCAGCTCAGTGGTTAATCTGTAACACAAGATGCTTGCCATTGTTTAATAAACACTCTGCACCTCCCTGTCACTCAGCCTGCTCCATCTCTGCCTCCACATTAATATAGTAGCTAAGCCAGCAGGCGAGCCAGAGGTGGGTGTTTGTGTGTACTTCATTATTAGATTGTGTGGACACTTTTTGCTTTGATACCATTGCAGTGAGGACAGTTTGTCCAGAGCTCGCAACTTTAAAATTGCTTTTAATAATTGGTTTTAGGGTTAGAATTATGTTTAGGTTGGGGTTAGGGTTGATGGTTGATGGTTGGCATTTAGTGGTAATGGTTAGGCTAAAGGAATAGGGAATGCATTATGTCAATGAGTGTCAACACAAAACAACTGTGTGTGCTTGTTAGCGCATGTTTTAAATGCTTTACCAAGACACTCTTTACCAAATGCTTTGAGGCAAAGGGGTCACACACAACAAGCCCATTTAGAAGATTGCTGTCTCACATTCACCCACTCACCCCTCCATATGTTCAGCCCCTCACACATACACATACACACACACACACGGCTTAAACCATCCTGGATCCCCACTCACCCATGTGACCCCACTCTGCTCATCTTCTGATGTGCAGCAGAGACACCAGCGACCATGGTGCTTCATTATTGTCCCTTTTCATTCACACACGCAAACTGCTGCTAAAGCCTTGGCCCTGGTCTGATGTGCATACATGAATAAAAATTGAACACTAACTCAAAGTGAATGCAGCACTGCAGCCGAAATAAAAACAACTGTCTCTTATGGTGTGACATGACACATGGCCGGGGCATGATTTGAATATTAAACACACTTTGGCTTATGTATGAGTGTGGGGCAGGAGGCACAAACTGGAAATGGAATTACAATACCAGCACCACAGCAAAGAATAATGCTGCCAGATGAATTGTAACAGATATTATTAAACGTAACAGATATTATATACATGGCTATCTTGTATTTGATTCTAGTGAGACATTTGTCTCTGAAAGCATCTCTATAGAGACTAAATGGACTGTTAAATGGAAGTTGATGGCAATGAAGCTAGTACTTATCTAAATGATAATCATATGTACTTGGTATAAGATTGTGAAGTGACTCACTTCTTTCCATTGTGTTTTACCGTATATACACAGTAGCGAAAGCCCACTAATTTCCCAGCATTTCCTCTGTGTCAGCTATGTTACAAAGAGAACCTTTTATCCATAATCCAGGTCCTTTGGATGCACACCATCACCCAACGTCTCCAGCCCATCTTTCATCCAATGTCCAGTCCAATCCAGAGAAGCCACAGGTCATTATTATACTTTTGTTTTAGTTGAGAGGTTCATTTTGAGATAGTATTTTTCCACAAACTCTTTTCCAACTTTCAAGAACCACTAAGCTAAATTCCAGCACAAACAAAGGCAGAAAAAGACATATAAAAAGGGAAAACCGTATCAGAATATCCCATTCAAGGTGTGTTCAAGAGGCAGTCACAGAAATAACAATAATGCAATAACATGTGCCACTTTGCTACACACCATCACTGGAATTTCCTTCCAAAAATAACACATTGTACCATTTTTCTATCTGCTCTTTTCCATTCTCCTCCCCCCATTTCTCCATACCCCTCCCTGCCTTTCCACAAAGCCTGTAAAGGGGTCGCGGGTTTTGGTGAGGAGCCCGGAACAAGCCCGAGGGGGGGGTCAGACCCAGACACTGCTCCGATGACTTCATACCAGAGCTCGATGCCAGAGCATGCGGACGGCTGGGGGAGACAAAAGGGAGGGAGGGATGCAGTAGATTTCTGAGTCTGAGCACCTCCCGCACACACACACACACCCTGCAGGGGAAGCATGTTGTGAGGACACCCCCACTCTTTTCCTCTAGTCTGCTTGGTTGACCCCTCTGTTTAATATGAAGTGTTTTGTTAAAAGGAAAAAAGCTCACAGGTCTGTTAAATGTGAAATTATGAATAATTCACAGGCTAAATGAGATGGAATTCTAACTTGACTGGCCACAATATTATTTACTCTTCACTGTTTAAACATTTCTTCTGTACAAATGACAAAACAAGATGCATTATCAAGCATTAATATGTTTGTTTAATGCCCAACTAAAACGCTTGGAATGGCCCTGACAAATTCCACTACCCCACCTTGTGGTGTTTGAATCCAAGCACAGATTCACAACTTGTAAATCAACATTGAGGGACATGCTGTCACTGCGACCTAGTTCACGTCGCAGTGCCGCTCACATCCCATCTATGCCCGGATCAGTTAGTTAGCTCTGGCTAAACGGCAATGGCAATGACTTGTGCTGCTGCCCAAGCCAATGCATGCTGGGTACACAGATGGAGCGGACAGAAGGAGACACAGAGAGTGAGAGAGTTGGAGAGTGTGAGAGAGAAAAGGAGGGAATGAGAGATGGAGTATGGGAACTGATGCTCACAACAGATGTTTGCCACAGTTCCCTTATTGCAGTTACACTGTTTTGGGCACATAATCAAGCCCACCGCTGAAAGAGCAGTTGTAGCATATATGTTTTCAAAGCTGGTCTTAGACCTAATGCAGAAATTATACTAGTCGTTTGTATAATCAATAAATAACTCACTGATGGATTTAAAAAAATTAAATCAAAATCCTTATGCATTTTGAAAAGTGTCAATTAATCAACAGCTTTGCTGCCATGGCTGTGTGTGTGTGTGTGTGTGTGTGTGTATAGGTGCCCAACTATAACGTTTGTTTGTGTGATTAAGTAGCAAAATAATGTTCTTTTGCCATTTGATCACAAAATATTGCAGAACTGGGTGATTTATCAGGTCAGCTAAAAGAATTTCCTAGAGGGAACACCCTAATTTAATTATTGATTAACTGTCAAAAGCAATTTATTGAGCAGAAAAAATAATAATAATAAAGAATAACACTCTTTGTTTTCATTTTTTCTTTCAGCTTGTCTCTGTGTAATATCACATGTAATTTGAATATTATTGGATTTTGAACTGTGGGTTAGACAAAACAAAGAACATTATGATGCAACCCTGTCTCCTAAAAATTATATATCTATACAACTAGACAGCAAACACAAATGGGTTTTTGTGGGTAACATAATTGAAACCAGATTATGTTTCCTATTAACATAATGAGGCTATGTTGGCATTTAACGTAAATGGCAAATACAAAATATGCTGACACTGAACATATCAGTAAAATGTTTCCAGAAAACATATTTTTGTCCACAAAAATCTTGCAGCACAACATTGTTTTGTTTTTTGCTAAAATAGCCATCCTTATAGTAAAAGCTCCACTTTGTCTGACTCTTATATTAGTTTATTGTATAATGCCTACTACATTATTTTTTTGGTTGTGTTTATACATTCACAGCAGTTGGTTATGGTTAGAGAAAGGCCATAGGTCTGGGTTGATAGAGAACAAATGGAGTGGTGTACAAATGACTTTTTTTGTGGGCAAATCATGTAGTTAATATCTCTATGGTTACCCCTACAAAACGTCAGTGGGATTTTTCCCATTGTCATTAGGATTATTGTGGAATATTGTGACAAACAGAAGTTTATGAAACTTACAATTTTTTTTCAGCAAGATAACCTGCACAGGTAAGGCAAGGAAACATAATTTGTGGGAGACAAGGTTACACAATGTCACTTTGGAATACAGGAAATTGGGATTTCCAATTTTTGCCATACTAAATGATAAATAGACCAACAGAAAAAAGGCCACTAATAGAACTGTAGCCCTAGTTTTGTGTGTTCAATATGTGAACCACAAAAATCCAGCATCAAAGCCAAGGACAGTAAATCACATGAGACATCCTCAATGGTACAACATCCACCATACCAATGAAATCTACATTCTAGCACCATGACTACTTTTGATGGGAGTAAACAGCCACACTTGATCAGCCATTTCGAATTCGATTTAGGCCACAGGCATGGCTCAGTTAGGCCACTCATCATGATGAGTAAAGATGTAATCAATGCACTCCACTGTGAAACAAGTATTGGATTGACACAGTTATCCGCAGAAGATAAATTGAAGATTAGGGAGGCTTCTCTCGCTGTCTCGCCAAGTGCAACCCACGACGGCAACACAATCACAGTCACTCCATAATGTTCTTGTTTTTGTCAATACACATAATATGAACTTTGATTTCTATTTCACGCACCAGTCCCAACACTCTGTTTATAGATAACAGTGGGTGGCTTTGACATTATGGTGCAGAACACCCCATGCCTCTGGTTTTGAAATACCATTTTTATATGGTTGAGCAGATTTAATGCTACCATGAAAACGGTGTGATTCATCAGCCTCTGATCTTTTAACTGTGAATCACCCCCTTCTACACAATTTTTTAAGAGCAGCTGTGGTGACTAACTGCACTAGAAAAAAAAACCCTCCATCTTTAGGATGACTTAATTGTTGATAAGCAGATGAGACATGGACACTGCTGAAGATGTCTGTGGGAAAGTTAAATGATGTTTTCCGTACTTCCAAATTCTTCATCTGAAATAAAAAAAAGAGGGAATAGGCAAAAAAGTTTCCAACCAAATAGGGTTGGTGGTTTTGAGAGGTTTGAGATGCCACATGTGTCTCTCATTCTGAGGGTGGAAACAGACAGCGTCACCGCTTCATTTAGGAATCTGTTACACTATGTTTCTCAATCTTTTTGGGAAATGAACAAAGAGGAATGTTGCTTGATTCTCCACAGAGTTTTGATCTGAACTTTCTAGGAAAAGTCTGTGGCTCCATTTAAAGTGAAATAAGATGCAAGTAAAATCATAATTTCAAATGTGAAAAATGAAATCTATTTCAAATAATTACATTGTAACGCGTGATTTACTATTTTACGAGCATGTCATTGTCACAAGCTGTCACCAGTTTGACAGACTGAGGCCTAGGAAAGGTTAAATGTGTTTTAGACAGCACATATCAAGGACATGGGGGTAACAGGTAAGTAGGTAAGCAGTTCTGAATGGCCACACTCCAAGGTGGGATGAAAGTCCAGCAGTTGGAAAGAACCAATAAAAGAGAATTGGCATCCAAATTGGGTGCGCTTGTGGAATTGATGGTTTCTGAACATTTAGCTTAATTAAACTAATAAAGGTTTTACATGCAAGTAGCAAATACTGTAGGACTTACTCTAAAATTGGAAGAAAACATCAGTGAGAGATTGCAAAATAATTAAAGAGGCTCGAGGAGTAATGGCCAGTGGCTATGCTTATTACTGATAGCAGAGGACAGAAGTACAACTACATCTGGCTCACTGCTGAAATCGGCAAAAGATTATGGACCATACCGTGGTCAAGCATGGCAACTGATTCTGGCTGACATGCGGCATATGTAACTTGGGCCAGTTTGATTACTATTTTTTTTCTATATAACTGGAACAGACCCCTTTCGTCTTGTGACCCTTTGGAAAGGACAATGTCTTAAATAGATCCTTTAATCATGTAACTAATTACAGTTACATTTATTTTGTAATATAATTACCCTAGTTACTTCCAAACATTATGTGTGTACACACATATAAGAGTTAATTATAATTATTCCAATTTACATTCTGGCAAAAGTTTTCATTTGAACTCAGTGATTCTATTGGACGGCTCCAAATGATTCTACTGGAAATCTTTTTGGTGCACGCATGTGACGTTGAGACATAGGGACATTTTTCCTGTGCTGGTCCTGGAGGGAAGATCAGCCGCCAAGGTAAAGCTCAAAAGAAAGTGAGTTAGCATTAACGTTAGCTTGTTGTAAACATATACTTCCAGTGACACTGCTTTGTAAGAGGCTTGCTTGCTTTCTTGCTGTGTGTGTGTGTCCGTGTGTGTGTGTGTGTGCGCACCATGTGCACATGCTTAGCATGCTCGATCCGTTGTTTCTTACGAATGTCTGACCTCACTGTAGTTCAGTCATATCATGATAAGAGACAAATTGGTGTCAAACTGGCATTTGCTCTCTCTGTGTGTCTGCATGTCTGTCTGTCGCTGCAGACAAAATTGGTTTAGACAAGTTTAACACAAATTCTAAAACATAACATTTTCATTCTGTTAACTGCTGCAGGCCTAAATCATGTTCAGCATTTAAATTTAATTTATGATAATGTAGCAAACATTTGACAAGAGTTAGATAAGGGAAAATACTACGTAATTAATTACATTTGAAGAAAAATAAGATGTCTGGGTATATCCAGAGAGCAGAGTTAAAAATGCTCCTATTCAAAAGTGGAATAAATAAAAGTGTGTAAGTGTGGACACACATACACTCATGCCAAATAAATATGCATGATTCAGTGGCTCTGGTTTGTGATTAAGTACATAATAGGAAAGTAAAACTGAAAGAAAAATCTATTGCTTTGTCTTTATCTGTTACTTAAATGCACACACATCACAAATCAATTCCACTACCCGCTCTAATCAATCCCAGGGCTCCGAGGAGTACTTCACTTTATTACAAACTCACTCCTTCATCTCTCCAGCAATCTGGAAACATCGAATTCAAGTGTCATTCAGGACCACACACACACACACACACACACACACACACACACACACACACACACACACACACACACACACACACTTTCTCTCTCCCACTCTCTCTCCTTGACAGTCTTCAAAGCTAAAGTTTGGAGCCTTGGCTGGTCCCAAGGCTCCCTTTTGACACACACAAACACACTTATGCAAACTATCCCACTGGCTTTTCACCGAATTTTTAGCAGCAGCCTGAAAAAGCTTAAATACTGGTGGAAACTTCATTTTGTATGCAACAATAGATGGGATCATTTTATGGCTACACCATAAACCAGTGGAACTAAAGCGCACACACCCAAAGACACAAGTATCATAAAAACTAAACAATCAATTTCCAGTGACTTGCACATCAGTATCCCATATCCACCTGTACATAAAAAGCAGAAGGCGAGAAAGAAAGACGAAAAAGAAGGTCTGCCTCACCCTCACAGATTCTGTCCAGTCGTTGGCGTTTCACTTTATGTTTGTCGACCAGTGCCATCCTGTCAAGGCTTAAAAGCTTGTCTCCTCTCTTGATTTACTAATCACGTTTCCTTCTCTAGTCTTCAGTCCAGAAGTTAGCTACAGATTGTTTTATTCCTGAAATGCAAGAAAGCAAGGACAGCCGTTAGTATGAGAGTAATGCAAAGGCAAGTAAAAAATTCAGTATTTTATTTCCATTTCTTAGATTTTATAATGTCTAATCATTTATTTTTTACTGACTTTATTTAGTTTTACGACCGGCTATTAATGTTATACAAGGACATAGATCAGGAAAAAGGGGCTTGAAGTGTGTGAAGATGTATTATGAAAATGAAAAACAGGGGAACAGTGGACAGTGTCAAAACCTTTAAAATGCAGACAGTGGTTACAGTTGAGTAACCTTAAACTAAATTTTCTTCAATTTGTTTTCGTCACATGGCAGAGTAGACCTCTGAGTTGTGTCCTTAACAGAGACAGCGTCTTTTAGCTTGTTCAGAAGCTGAGTTTGATAAGTTGTACAGTGGTGAGTGAAAGTTAACATATATCAACCTAATTTACTGAAACTGCATCCCTTGCTTTGCAAAAATCGGACATTGACCTTGCAGTGTCCACTAGAGGGAGCCTCATCTCAAAATGGACAATTTATGTATTTAATTTAATGAATAAACTTCCTGCAACCAGACCCCCCGCCAACCCAACCCCCTACACATGGCCCAAACTCAATGAAAGACAGCAAAAGCAAACAAACGCAGAGTAAGTGAGGCGTTTTACCAATAATTTATGTTCAGTGACTGATTTTTCTCTGAAGAGCAATCTTCTAATTGGCTCCTGCTGAAGCCTGAGGGACATGGCACATTTTTCTTTGGGATGGGGGGGGAGCAGAGAGAAATAGACAGAGAAAGACACAAGAATGCACACATGAACAAAGACACACAAGATGACTAGAATGAATGTGGGCTAGCACACATACAAACACACACACACACAGAGGGCAGTAAGTCGCACAAAGGAATGTGGGTCAGTTAGTCAGCAGACGGGGAGGAGGTTGTATCAGCAGAATAAAAACATAAAAGGGAGTTAGTGGGAGGGAAAGGACTAGAAAAACATAATCTAACAGGATGAGTACAGTGTGACACCATCCTCCAACATTTTAACTCCTGCATTTATAACCCTACCACTGTTTGTTTCCATGCTCGCCTGTGGGAGCAATACTAGAGAGCTGCAGTTTGAGAACAGCTCTCACTCGACTATTTATACAATGATATATTGATATTTGCACTGTAGCTGAAATTATAACTGTTACATTTTGGTGGGGTGGAGTATGGGCTAAGCAGAATGGCTGAATGATAAATTGATGTTTTGATGTCAGGCCACTTTCCCAGTTGTGGGGAGAGAAGGGAGAGGAGGTGCCCTGCATCTGACTGAAATTAGGAGATACACTATACTATTCTATACACTATACTATTATATAGGCGATGTACAGTATTTTGTTTGTGTCCAACACATTATAATCTCCTGTCTTTTTCTGACACTGACAGACCCACTGTGTCCCCTTCTTTAAGCAAACACAGTCCAACTCGCTCCACCAGTCAGCTGTTGTTCAGCTTCCCTCCTCCACAAGGTAAGCCTTCCTGCCAAAGAGCTGAAGAACCCACATGTGGGAGTCAGAGAAGTAATTGAGCAAGAGGAAAAGCAGGAAACAGTCAAAGATGGGGGAGTCTCACCGCAGTGCCTATGAATAAACCTGCGAAGAGATGCATGGTATCTCTGACTGTGCTAGAGAGCAACAACACCTTAGGTCATGAGTGCATCTGGCCTTTTAGTCATTATAAACTCTGCTGATATAGACTTCACTTCACTGAAAACTGGCTCAGTGCACCAACAGCGATATAGCCTGCTCTAGGGCAAAGCTGCCTGCAAAACAATTTCTCAAAATCATACCATAAAATGGTGGTTGTATAATATCAAGACAGGAATGAAATTGTTCTACCGCAATAAAATGCAGCGCATTTTATGACACCTATTTTGCGACAAAACATTTTGGCTGTTGTCTTAATTAACACGAGTTATTGTGAAGTGTTTTATTAATGATGTTTAAAATGACAAAACAATTTATATTTGATTTGAGATACTGTGATATACTCTGTCACTGTGAATATGTTTTTAGTTGGATTAGCTTGTGACACATCAACAGGAGAGGAGACATTAGGCAATGGTAACAAGCTTGTGTTGGTAATTTAACAAGATTATCTGGAGAAATAAATAACTAATGGTGATTTTCAAACCAATTTCCTACCAAAATCACCAGATCCCCACATATGTATTAGACCCTGTGTCAACATGACTAGGGCATAAGGATTGAACTACATTGCAAATCCACCAAAAATGGCCACAGATAAACAATATACATTTTGTTTTAAAAAATATTTGCCAACAAAACTCTACACTGTACACAATAATGTGTACATTAAAAACATGTGTAGTGCCCCTTTAAGCTGGCTCTGGTACAAATGGGAACATTTGTGTTTTATATTGACAAAAAACTGATCCCTGTAATGAACCCAGCACATCATTTAGATCTATGTTTTGTTTCAATAAGTATACTGAATGTTAAAAATATTATTCAACAAGACCTTTAAAAATCATTAAAGCTTATGATAAATATAACTCTAATAGGCATCAGTGACACTATTTATGTGTAGTGTACCTGAGCATCTACACACAAATACAAATAACCATCATCTAAATATGGAATCACATCATACATGACCCTGGACATTAAAAACTATAAATTTATTCCAGAGATTTGACTCATGTAAGCAGGAGATCCACTCCATTTCCAGAGAAAAAAAGTCAACTCCACTAAGTGGGTTGAAAAGTCAACAACAACTTTGAGCAGTGCTCTTTGCCAGAGGAGTGCCAGACAGGAAGTACAGTTATCCTTTGCTCCATCGCTGCTGGATTGTTACTTGACTAAGTGCTGTTATGTAACTTAACAATAAGGGGAATGACCTGAGAGAAAATATGTGCTCAGTGATGGTAGAGAGAACGAGAAACAGCGAGATAAATCACACAGACACACACACACACAAACATACAACTCTAGAGACTGTCTGGCTGTGTAGAGAGGGCAGGCGCTCTGCTCAACACACACACACAGCACTGTGTTACTTGTGGCCGGGTAGTCATGTTCACAGCTTCCCTGACAAGCCTGTGAATGTCACTAAGTCAGAATCAGACCAGAGTTACTGTTGTCTGATCTGATGAGTGATGCAAACCGCACAATATACTTTGTAATAAAAGAATTCTTTTGTGTCTTTGATGTTGCAGGGCTTTGACTTTGTGGTCTTTGAAAAATCATGTATAAGATTCTGACTTCAGAGCTGCAGTCTGATTCATGACAAAGTTGTCCAACATTCAGTAGACATTATTTCTGTAATGAAGCCCATCCATGTGTTATTCTGTAATTATACCTTCTTTTACTTAGACTCTCTGCTGTGACTGTGACTTGCAGCATGTCTTAATGTCTGATTGAAATGATTTCAAGGTGCTTAACAGTGATGCTACTGTACTATAATCACATCATGTAGTAATGTAGCCTTGCAAGACCCCTGTTGCAAAGAGCTGTGGTTTTAGTTTTCTTGTACATCAGTGTCACTAAATACATAATATCTGCACAGGCTTTTTGAGAAAACAAAAATTTAAATTTTAGTAAAGTGTATCTTAATAGTCTAAATACCAAATGCACACTTAGTAGATACTCTTCTGACATCTAGAACTGAGTTAGTCAGTAGATTTTGATCAGCAGTTTATCAGCTTAGTCACTTTTACAAGTGGCTCTAAACTCTCTAGTGGCCACTAAAATTGGTTAGTTGAGTTTGACTTAAGACTCAAGATAAACGTTATTGGCCCCATAGGGCAATTATTTGTGTAGCAGTAGAGTAACACAAAGACAAAACAAGACAACATTCAATGTAGAATACTCAAATGAGAGAAGTTCTCTGTAAATTCTGTGAAACTCTGTAAATAAACCTAAAATCAATACAAATATCCATTGTTTTAGTTATATTGCTCCACAACAGCACAATGAGGTGTTTCCTCATTGTCCATCAGACTGACTACAACTCTGCCGTCTGCAAACTTCAAGACCTTATGATTCTCAAACTTGCTGATACAATCATGAGTGTATAACATGTATATGAGCGGAGAGAGAACACAGCACGGTGGTGCACAGTGGTGGGGCTGTATGGTGTTAAAAGCTGAGGAGAAATCCACAACATGTCTGTCATCATCTGTGTTTGAGAGGTGTGACCATTTCTGAAAGATGAAGGCATTTAAAGTTTGTAGAAATTCACACAGTTGCCTGTTTGTACTGCTGAAGTGTGAAGTTGCCCTGTAGACTTTAGATTTAGGTGTTAATGTTAGCGAATCTTTCAAGTGCCACTCTCTCTTTATATGCTTTAACAGTGGATATAATAAATTAAGATAGTGGCTGTAAACAGTGTTCATAGATGAGAGCTTTGTAACACTTGTGATACGTGTCAGATGTAGACCAAAGATGTGCTACGGCTCCTCCACTGTGCCTCACAGAGAAACAAACAGCAGTAAAAATTTCATCAAAATGGCACTAAAGTGGAGTGCAGCACCAGGAGTTCCACTGCGTTGTTGCAGCTGTTGCATCACTCCAAGAGGCTATGTATTTGTACACTGCTTGTGCATCCTACACCCCACACATCGAAACATTTCACAAGCAGGAAGAGCCAGTTTCACACTTTACAAGCAGCTCTCTCTTTCAGCTCTTTGTGTTACATCTCTTTCACTCGTGCTCATTCTTTTCTACTCCTATGCTGTAGAAAGTACATGAAAAGGCAGGCAACCCAGGAGATACTGTTTAGGTTGGTAATAGCACAGAAGACACAGAGCGAGAAGAAAAGAGAGGAGGAGGCCTTTTTCTGATTGAACATATCTCAGAGGAAATCTCTCACAAGATTAACAAACCTGTGGGTTTGACTAAAGGTGAAAAGGCCCAGTATGAATTAAAGCCACAGTTTCGACTTTGTCATATCACAAGTTTGACTAAAATATCCATGTAGGCTTGTTTACTACAAGGCTTTTATCATGAAAAAAAATTATCCCTCCCCCCAAAAATAAATAAAACGGCTTGCTTTCTTTTTTATATCATCAACCAAGCTTCCAGTCCTTGACCTCAGTGCATGAGTGTAATTGTGAACCTAAAGACCAAACAATCAAAAGGGAGTGAGCCAGTCATAGTGACACCTTTGGATAAACCGGAAACAACTGTTTTACTTGCTGTGGATGACATGTTTCAGTACTTGTTTAATACTGTAATCAGCCACAAGTTTAGGAAGTTTTAATTTATTAAGTTAGTTTCTTTTTTATTTTGTTTTCAGGATTGCTTGTGAATGTCTGTCGCCTTATACGGTATTGTGCGGGAGCAGGGCAAGTATGAGCGGGTGCAAGGTGCTCTATAATGTTAAGGAAGTGTTTGGTGGCAAAGTGAACATGAAAATATGAAATGCTGCGGTCTGAAAATTACAAAACATGCTTTTGAATTAGGCTAGGATTTAATACCCACACATTTTTAACCACACAGTACAAACAAAAGGGGTATCAGTGTTTTAAACTAAACTCCCTAAATGTCAATCTCTACACCAAATAAGCATAATTTCTATAATGCAAACTTCAGGATTACTTTGAAGAGATGTAGATTTAGTGAACACAATCGAATCCACCACAGCACTGGACAGGCATAGCTTACAGTCAACATTTTGAGGAAGAATTGTGTAGCAGATAACTAAAGTGACGACTTAAGAGGCTATGATTTATGTCCCTGAAAGTGCAAGATAGCAGAAAAAGAAGAGGTAGAGATGAGAAGGCGGCTAAGGTTTCTCTTCTCTCATTAATCCGATAGTTGGAGCTCTGAGGGGCACGTAAAGCTGTCCCTCAGACTGCTGATTTACACCTTCCTTCTCCCTGCCAGCCTCTCTCTTCCTCCAACCCATCCTGTCTAAATACACCAGTTACTGACAATTACCGCTCTCCATCATCGTCACAATCCCTTAAATCTGTCAGTCCATCTATACGTCTCCATGTATGCTTTTACCTCCTTTTGCATGTCTTGTCAGTCTCTGGCAGATTGCCTCCTTTTTACTCCCCATTCCTCCTTTACAATGCTTTTCTGTGCACATTTTTCCCCACCCTCCCGCATCTCTCTCCCTTCCTCCTCCTCTCACATTCTGTCCATTTTTCTCTCCTCTCAACTCTAAACGAAATGAGACTGCAGCACTACTAACTGCTGACTTGGGCTAATGCACAATTTTGTAATAATGCCTATTCATTTAAGTCACCCAGGAAATGCATAATGGTAACATTATTGTGCACGGCAGCCTGTTGGCCTAACCCACCGAGGCTTTCGGCATGGCCTGCATTCCTCCTCTCTCCAGCTCCTTACATCTAATGAACTAAAAGAAAGTCTGGCATAAAATGTCCTCTGAGATAATTGGCAATTTATTTTTTCACAAAATAGACCAGTGAAGGCTAGAACAATACAGTCCACTTTCAAATTAAATTTAAAGCAGCATTGTAAACATGTCTCTTAATATTATACTGCTATGTTTCTCTTTTATCTGACAGGCTACATACTGAACACATATTTACTTACTGAGTGCAAAAGGATGTAAAAGCACATGTGCACACACACACAAGCAATCACACAATGCTGTGGTACTAAAGCTGACAGGTAAAAGGCTATGTTCAAGATGTTTTTATTGTGGTAATAAATCTGTCCTTTTTACTATCCTGTTGACATTCAACATGACAAGGATGATTTAAGATCTGAAAGACAAAGACCAGTATTCAGAGAAAAATTTTAGACAGTTTAATCTTGAAAGGTAAGCGTAAGCCATGAGATTGAAAGCATCTTTAGCACACCACATGATGTTTGCTGCTACGTAGGATGTACACGAGGTTGGTAAACTGAGATGTTGTCATGGAAGCTGCATGGCAGCAGAAAAAAGCAAACATAAGAGGACAACCAATTGTCTCTTTCTCTAAGCTATTTTTAAAACTAGGGGGACTGTTTGAATTTTTATGAGATAGAAAAAGTCCAATTCAGGGTGCTCTCACATGTAACTAGGTGAGTTTTAGTCTTTTCAAGAATAAAAAAATAAATAAAAAATCAGTCATTGGAAAATCAATCTGCAACTAATTTGATAATTAACTCTTTTATCTTTCAACTGTGTAAAATCCTCATTTATAGATTTATTATGTTTTAGTTTTGTCTGTCTGGGCAAAATATGACTTTAAAATGAAAACTTCTGTTCCTTTATAGATTAAATGATCTCACTAGCTTTATTACTTTTAAATTAATAAAGCTAGTTAAATTATACAGTTATCGACATCAAGTGGTTAAAATCAGCTCCACCTTTACCAACACTAATCTTTGACTCTTATTGTTCTTTTATTACTGCACATGGTTTTCCATAATTACCACAATAACCATTGTTTGAAATACATATTTTTCTTACTGAAGTACTTTTTCTTTTGTACTTTTGCAAGTAAAATGTAGATTATCTGCTTAATACTTTGACTTGAGTAAAAGATTTGAAGTGGTACTCTACCACTTCTGCACACAGTGTACCACATCTTGTGGTGGGTGTGGCTGTGTTGCTGCGGACTGCTCCGAGTGGTCATGCTAACCCATGTCCTCCATGACATTATTAAGACCACCAGTGTTGATGAGGCTGATCATTATATAGTGCAAAATGAAAACTGTAAAGTGCTGCATGGCTTCATGAAAATCAGGAACGAAGCAACCACGTAAGATAAAAAGGATCTAAATTAAAACAACAGAGTGACTTGGAAGCTCATATGACTGTATGATTACAGCTGCTGGTTCATTTATAAAAACCCAATGTGAAGAAGAGACAGAGAACACCATATAAAAACATACACCAATTGAACATCACTACAGCTGCAAAAGTCAACTGAGATACATATAAACTTTGCATCATCTTTGTGGAAATTTTCATTAGTGAGAAACACAAGGCAGCAAGAGGGTAAACAACGTGTACCAACTTATTTCAACGTATTTCAAATATTCGGGATACTGCGTGAAACTATAATCACTTGGTATCTTTCTCGGCTCTTTAGCACATTTCCACTCCTCAGCTAACACCTCCTTAAGACAAGGCCAGCAAAAAACAGTCTAGAGTGTATTGTAATTTAGGCCAGGTATAAACAATACATCTCTATTTAATCAAAATATCTACCCTTGTGCTCACTGGTCCGTAATACCTTTCAAGAGTAAAATGTTTGTAACATACTAAAACCCCAAAGGAAATAGTGACGAGAAGCAACAAAAAAGCAATTATATTCTAGGGCTTTGAAACAATTATCCATTGGGGAGATGGTCCATCAATTTAATCCTTCAAAAATACTAATAAATAAATAGATAACCATGAAATGAATTTACTGGAAGAGGGCAATCTTGTAAAACCTCCTGCACCAGTGGCTGATAGAAGAACGAAGAACCCAGAGTCCTACAGCATAAGTAAATTTAAGATTTTTAAAGGAACACAAGAGCATGACTAATAAAGAGAAATTTTAAAACCACTGCTTCTGGGACTAAAGAGCAAAGTGAGAGTTCGTGAAAGCAAACAAAGAAGGAGAAGGAGGACAGATAACCAAAAATAACAAATTTTCCATGTCAACATGATGACTGTCTCTGACAGCTTTTGGCAAAATCTATTTGAATAATGTTCGTCAGGTCTAACGTAAAAAGATCTAGTATCCTTGTAACACATAATTGTAAATCATTTCTACCAAATTCTCTGAGAATAGTTTTAGTCTAATTAGATAAACATTTCTACATTTTTTTTTGTGTTGAGGTTAGCAGAGTGCAAGATTTAATTGCTGAACTTGATGATCTGTCTTTTCCTCCCAATTAACTACTGAGCACCTGATGCATATGCAACAACTGTAAAAGCAATTAAACTGCAAATTAACTGTAGAGGAGTCCACCATGTAAGTGCAAACACTCATATTTTGAATGAGATTTGGTTTACAATTTTTACATTTTAAGAAGAGGTCAAATCATTATGCAGACACTAACTAGAAGAGAGCATCTTGAACCTTCGTTCATATAAATTGGCCTGAATATATCAAGCTATTGTAACATCAAATTGGATGTTTAGCATGTCTACTCATGTCAACACAGGCAAGTTTCATGTTTTTCAGAGCACTACAGATCCTCACACACTCCGCAATCTTATATTTGCATGGAATTAAATAATGTATAATGCAAACTCCGTTTTTACACAGAAAGAAACGATATGAACAATATCTTTGTATTTTTAAAAACACAAGCCAGGATTCAGAGAATTTGACATTAAACATAGGTATGCAAGTCCCAACGAGGGAGTATTTATAAAATGGCTGGAATGGCTATTTCCTTGAATCTTCTAGATGTTTGCAGATGTACTGCTCTATAATTTAACTGTAAGCATATGTTGCTGTGCCAAGTAGTTCAAGCTGTGTATTTTTAGGCAACAGTATAGATGTTGGTTGATGACTGAATAAATGGTTTGTTTAAAGCCTCATTGAATTTTTATGTCCAAAAAGTGTAAAACAGTCTAGGTGTATAGGTAAATGGTCTGCACTAATATAGCTTTTTTTCTACCTATTGGTACTCAAAGCACCCATTCGCACTCAGAATCACACACACACACACACACACACACACACACACACACACACACACACACACACACACACACACACACACACACACACACACACACACACACACACACACACACACACACACACACACACACACACACACACACACACACACACACACACACACACACGGGGGAGCTGCTATACAGCTGGCCTAAACTCACTGGGAGCAACTAAGTTGCTCAAGACACTTTGACATGTGACCAGAGGAGCCGGGGGAACTGTGGGATTGGTGGACGACCGCTCTACCTCCTGCACCACAGTCAACCTGTAGAACAATTTCTCAACTTCAAGGTCCATTTTGGTCCAAAACTACAAGTGAATTTACATACTAATACCAAGATGATACTTATTTCTATCATCTAGTTTGAAGAATTATTTATTTATTTATTTTAACTGAACATGACAAACTACCTGGTGCATCAGTGTTTGTCTTAACAACTTACACCCAATAAAATGCAAACTAATATCAGCTACATTTTGAACTGGAAGCATCTGAAACAGTAAATACACAAATTATGCAAAGCTAATAATACAAACTGTAGGTTGCTTGACAGCTTTCATTATTTGAGGCTTTATACACATTTCTGCAATAGAGTGCCAAAGGGATGGCGACTTTTTGTAGGCCAGCATGGAAGTTAGCATCTCCCTGTTTCCCTAGACAAAAAGCCAACTGGATTTTTCCATTATCCTTTGGATAATTGCCGTAAATTTGCATCATGACAAACAGACATTTGTGATACTTACAGGTTTTGTTCAGCAAGATAATCTTCACAGATGAGCACCACTTTTCAAAGCTTTAATACAATTGCCAGAAGTAAAAAACTATTGTTAGGCTATAAATCAATTACAAAACAGTTGCATGACTTCAATGTCACCACCAGTAAACTTTGTGAGCTACTTGTTAAAAAGGTGCTGCCATGTAGGGAGACAGGTGTCCCCTTTAGGCATCACTCCACAAAATCAACAGTGCAAACACAGCGATTTGGTTAGGGTTAGCCACAAATGCATCACACTGACCTTAAACTTCCATCTCCTGTGTGAAAGTTCTACATGACAGTCTAATGTTCATTACAGCTCTTGTACAGTCTTCACAAAAAGTTAGGGATATTCGACTTTCAGGTAAAATTTCAGAATGTATCTAAAATGCACTATAACCTTTACAGGTGAACTTAATTTGACCTTCTCTCAATTTTTGAATGCAAATGTTCAGTGTTTCATAACTTATTGCATAACATGGTGTTCTCTAACAAGGTGACTAACCGCAGAAATCACAACGTGATTCATGGATCAGACCACTAAATGTTCTGGTTCAATGACAATTTGTATTTAAACAGTCCTCTTCATCATGCTCTTCACATTTTGGCATCATGAGACCAAGATGACACTAAACGATTACCAAGTTATTGAGACGCTGACATTTTTGTTGTGGTATACCCACCACTGTTGTTAGCTTTTGTTTGAATAAATTATCTGAGATTAAGAAATGACCATTGCATGTTTCTACTTACCTATTTTCATGATACAATATCACTGTACCATGACCCTTTTCCAGAAATTTCACCTGAAAGTTTTTGTGAGTAGTGTACTATATGTCGACAAGCAGAACTTTGTGTCTGCAGTTCATTTTGGCACCAGTTTAAACAACCATCTGTCAGGAGAAACAATTGTGTTTTGTCGACAAAAGGCCAGCTGAACCAGGTACGATAGAAATCTGCCCAACACTACGCGACATAAACATCTTGTTAGGTCCTCCTACAGCAAAATAAAGTAAGTAGACTGCAAGGTAGCTGAGTAAATGGGGTTAAGGAAAGGCCAAGTTCGCCCCAGCGGCCAATTCCCCCTGAGCTGAACGCCACTGACCTAGATTAATACCAACCACGGCACTGCCAGGACTATTAAACACACCCTGGTTTCCTGTATCCTGCCTTTCTGTCTGTGTGTGAAATTATTCCATCTGTCAGTCTCAGCTGGGTTGTGAGTGCAGTGCTGAACATGACTGCCCACACACACACACACACACACACACACACACACACACACACACACACACACACACACACACACACACACACACACACACACACACACACACACACACACACACACACACACACACACACACACACACACACACACACACACACACACACACACACACACACACACACACACACACACACACACACACACACACACACGTCGGCTGGGAACTGGGGCCAAGGTGGTTGTCTTACTGCATCCAGTCTCCAGGGAGGGGAGCTGAGAAACTGCACAGCATGAAAGGCTCAAGGATGGGGAGTGAGACACGAGTTAGTGACTGTGGCCATGATTTTGCACAGCAAATCATCACACAATGCACTGTTCATTTATGAGACTATATAATTACAGCTATGAACACTAATGGCATAGAAGATTTTGTGTCAGTACAACCTGAAGAGACCTCTTTTCTCTAACCAAACTCTGATCAGTACTGTGCTTGTGGTAGTGTCTTTTTTACCCTCCTTGGTGAATTAATAGCTTGCCTATAATAAGGCCAATTTATCACTGTGTTTGTGCATTTCTATGTATGTGTGCAGGTATGTGCGTGTTTGTTTGGTTTTACATGTACACACACAGGCAGATTTATTACACTGGCATGTCTCCCTGATCAAGGACAGCAGCTGGTATTCAGTATATGCCAAACTTAAGAAACACAGACAGCCAGCACTCCCCTCAGCCACCTGTGAACATGAGCACACTGAGATGTAACTGGGGGGGTGGACAAGACAAGGGCACAAACAGATTAGGAGACACAACTGATATTTAGAGGAAAAAGAGCTTAGGGGGAATAAAAAAGAGAAAAGAAAGGTCAAGGATGAGATTTATCCAAGTGAGAAGACACAAAAAAGTGGGTGAAAAGTTGAACAGAAAGCTATGTTATGTGAGTTATTTGAGATATTTCAGTAGTTCAAACGTCCCCTGAGGCTGAAAAGGCCTGAAAACATATAACCTCAGTTCAAGTTTATCATCACTTTATCTTGCTCTGTAAGGTGAAATAAAAACACCTCTCTCACGGCAAATAAAGAAAAAGATTAAAAATAAAAACAACCTTGTGAGAAGAGATTCTGAAATTCATACACTAATTTTCTCGATAGATCAATTATACAACAACAACAAAAAGATCTTTCCGGCAGTGTTGCATTAACTGCATGTCTGAGCAGCATGGTAGTATTTCTCGCTTTCTTCAGATACAAATTAGGCTCTGCAGCTTTTTAGAACACGTTCAGTATGGCTGGGGGTAAAACACAGACCTCCCTGAACTGAAGCTCCAGCATCGTACCAGTACACACTCCTGTGCACATCTCCTGATGGCACAAAACCTCATTACGCCAAAAGCATTTACCTTATGTCAAAAGATCTTGGAAGCTGGATAAATAAAGAGCTGCATATAGTCTGGGAACATTATCCTTTTCCGTAAATGTTCTATAATTATTATACAGAGCAATGCCTTATATTTGTCTTAAATGTAATATAAAGGATAAAAAGATGTTGAAAAATTGCACCATACAAACGTTTAATACCTAAAATAGCATGTCTGAAAACCCCAGGGACACCTATTTCTAACCTCACACAAGGTCCCGAGGGGAGTATTCACAGAGGACTGAGTAGGAGGGACTCAGAGTCTGTAGTTTCTCTTGAGCTCAGTGAAACATTAACCCACAGTAAATCCTTTTTGTTCAGGATCAGGAATCAAACATCTCCATATGGGGGAAAATCAAACATGTCTTTGTGAGTACAAGCTGACGAGTTAAAAAGCCAACCATCCCACTGAGCTACTCAGCAGCAAAGAATCTAAGAATTAGCCTCGGGCTCGCCAAACATTGGTAACATCCATATTCATAATGGAGATAGCTAAAGAGATAAGACTCCATCACTCAGCTCTGCCACTTGCTTTTTTAACACTTCCATAACTGCGAGCAACGAGCAGATAATATGCCACTTTTCACTACAGTTGAGCGATGAGAAGCAGCATGACAGCTCACCCAGTTTAGCTCACTTTACAGCAACAAGTAGATAACTGCTTTTGTGCAATGTTGTGTAAGCATGTGTGTGTATTTACGTGTGTGTGTGTGTGTGTGTGTGTGTGTGTGTGTGTCTGTGCTGATGCTCTGTCGCAGGGACCATGCTGATGTCCACTGCTCACAATCAGAGAAGTGCAGTCTCTCACTTAACAGCGTGGTTTACGAGTCAAATGGCTTCATGGACATCTGCCAGATTTCTGCGTTTGGACTCCTGCCAGTTTTTAAGCAAGCAAAGAGGCTGTTAGATGCATGAAAGTGTGCTATGTAGGCACTTTTAACCTGGACTGCAAGGGTAAACTTAAGGCTTAAAAAATAAAGGTTGTGTTGTCAATCAGACCTAAGGGTTCTTCCATGTCAGCTTTAACATCATTTAACACAGGAAGTCAAATCATCTCAAAAGAATCACCACAAATCAATGGATTCCCTAGGAGGGAAATAAATCCACAAACATTTTGATAGGCTGATTTGGAAAACTATCTTGACTGTGCTGTGTTTTGAAGGAACAGAGATCAAGATAGAGTAGATTGAGGGATGGGAGTTTTCTTTTGAATAAAAGCGCATTTCCACGGTCATAGCATTAGAGGGTATCAATCACGCGTATCTGTATTGTGTCTAAGTACAGCTGAACCGTGCCTGTGTTCACCTCTTCTAGTGGGCCAGGGCACTGCTCGAAACAGATTGATCAGTATGAGTATGCTGCCAGGACATTTGACAACACCTTCATAAAAGCACATTCTGCAGTTCTTCCTAATCAAGTAAATAAATCACTCTGCAACTATATAAAAGCCTAAACTTGTCACATTTATGTTTAAAGTAAAAAATGGGATACCAGGCTCAAGTTCTTATCCAATGACTCAATCAATTGTCTTCTGTCCACACAATGCAGACAGCAAGCAGGACTATGAGACCAAATACTCCACAAGTAGGTCAAAGTCCAGGGACATCCGTGGCACCTGCGGGTGGCTTCTGCTAACAAAACAGCTCATAATTAACCAAGAACTCAATGCTTCACTACAGGGCTGCCTAGCCAGCACCCCAGGGGCCATGTCTAAGACTAGCAGCTCTACTCTGCCACACAGCATCAGCAAGCTTGTAAAACAAGCTGTTAAACTTTATCTCCATCATAACCATTGCAATAATACACCACAGATGCCAGAATTTCAAAAACAGATTTCCCCAAGGGTTTTTTTTTTTTTTTTGGATATAAGCCTATTCTTCACACTTGTGTGTGAAGACAATACTACCATAAAGAAAGAATGGGATCATTTATATAAAAACCCCTCAGACTCCACATGATCTGTTAATAAAGTGAGCTCATGCACCTTCCCCAGCTATTAGAAGTAGCACTCAGACAGTGTGCCTGCATACTGGAAGTGTACATACTGCAGTATTCCAGATTGAAACATCCTATTAGCCCGCACATTCACAGACCCATTAGCATTTAAATATGCAAGAGCTGTGCTCCTTTCAAAATGCCATTTTTACTCTGCTGCAAGGAGAGTTCTCCAGTTGTCATAAACAACTTTTTTAAAATTATTATTCAAGGACCTTTTCAAATGTCAGGGCCAATCAAACACAACACGACAGGTCTCTGGGTGGAAAGAAAAATACAGCTCAGGGCAGAGAAGAAAAGCAAACTTATCATGCATATTCATGTGGTTGGAAGGTTCAATGACTGCTGTCTCTAAGAACTGTGAGCAGTGGCAAAACACTTTGTGTAGTAAGGGACAGCTTAAAAAAAAGTAAAGCTTTTAACCCTTTTCTCTCCCTAACCATGTCCAAATGTCAATGTCACAGGCCCACAATGGCCAAAACTCTGTGTGCCCACAAGTGACTCCCAAAAGCCCAACTCCAACTGTTTTTTCCTCCTTTTCTATCTGTCAGCAAATTCAGGCAGAAAAGTTTTCTCTGTGAAGTGGTGCTCAGCAGAATGGCAAACAAACAGAGCCATCTCTCCACTGGCCAGGGCCCGCTTCAGCATTTTAGACAGCTCTTTCAGTTTACAGCTTGCCTAACATCAGCAAGATGGATCCTCCTGACACAGGTCTATGTCAGCTGGACTGGAAGAGAGGCTCTGCCGAGACACAATGGAACCCTTCCTCCTCCTCCTCCTCCCCTCATGCCACCTCTCTCGTGGGACACTGGAAGAGGAGAGCAAGTAGGAAGGAAGGAAAATAAAAGAGGAAATAAAACACAATACATTTGCCTGTACTTTCTGTGTGTGTGTGTGTGTGTGTGTGTGTGTGTGTAATCCTCTTCAGTAAACTTCACCAGCTCAGAGTGAGTGAGCTGCATGCCCCAATGGTATCTTCCTCTCTATCTGTTTCTGTCTCTCTCTCCTCTACTTCCTGCCTCTCTTCATTAGTCTCTGTCTCTTCTCTCTGGCTTCAGCAAGGCACAGTCATCCAGGAGGACATTATTAGCTGTCAGCATTAACAACCAGCGCAGAAGCAGCAACAGCAGCAGCAGCAGCAGCAGCAGAGTCAGTTTCATAATAATGCTCACAGAAAGACTCTTCTCTGCACCAGCGAGAGGAGCAAGCAGTCAGGACAGCCTGCTGCGTGCAGATGGTGCTTTGTCTCTTCTGGTTTCTGCAAAAGTGACACGCAGACACAAACGCAAGCGCACATGTACATGCGTACCTAGTTTGAACACGGTGCCACTATTTATTCCTAATCCTCTGAGCTTTGCATGAAAGTTAATGGCAGGTGTTTAAATCTCTTCCTTTGCCAAGTGATGGAGAGGAGGGGAGTGGGAGAAGATCAACTCCCCCCCCCTCCTCCCGTTGGCAAACACACACTTTCTATGTTGGAAAGACAGTGTATTACATCCCTATTAGATCTCCACACTGCAGCCCTATATCCAACCTTATTCTCCCTCTCCTCACTCCATCTATCAAGTCTGTGCATGTAGTTAAGAGCAATTAGGACTTCTTTGGAGCAAAATGGCCAGTCATTAAGGAGGAGCTGAGAGTCCACAGTGTGATGCTTTGCACCAGGTGGGAGGCTATTAGACACTCAAGTAGTATGAGCAAAGTGCCCTGGTCATAAATACAAGGGACAGTAAACATCCTTCACTTGTTACCCCACGGCTGGCAAGAGCTTTCCTCCAATCATATAATTGGTTAATAATTTGGACAAATGTTCTTTTATTGTTCTTCAACATACTGTACCCATGCTCACTATACTGTAGGCTATGCTTGTTAAAATAATTGCCTTTTTAGCAAAGGTGTTGCTAATGCTATTAATGGTGTTGTATTCAAGTTTCCCCATCAACCCCGACAGTGTGACAGCATGTACAAACACCAAGACCGAACAGAAGCAGCTTCTACACAGATTTCTTTTATTTAAACATTTACAATCATGCTTTGCGTATTGTGACACCTTACAGTGTCTTAGTAAAAAAATTAAATTAAAAAGATTTTGTACAAAAAAGGCAGTTTTACTGCCCTTTTTTGCTCTTCATTAAAACAAATGCCATCAGTATGGCACATTTAGTTGGTTGAACAAATAGTCAATTAATATAAAAATATACTGCCAGCAATTTGGGGGAATTTTCAAAACAGAAAACCAATATGCTTTGGTTTTAAATTACTAGGACAAATCATCAATTTTTTGCAACCACCTTGGGCTCCCTGAATTATTGATAAGCATTTTTACTATTTTTTACTATTTTCAAAACACATAATCTTACTTCACTGTCTCAGTTATAAAATCATTCAAACAAGTTTTATATTCAAGAAAATGTTGGATTAAAGCTAGATCTACTCTATAACTCAAACATATGAAACGATGTGGCAATGGTCATAAACAATACATAGAACAATGAAGTTAATTACTTTCAATGTGGCAACAATGGTTGTATACAAGTCTGCAATTTTGTGTTTTGATTGTCTCATTAAAAACTTTAATGTATTCAAATACAGCAGTGGACTCTAATTTGCATTGTTTCTGGCCATTACACCAGTTGAACTGGAAAGTACTATTCAATACATTATGTTGAACTGGGAAAGCTTACAAAAAGGTTTGGGGGATGCCAAGTGGCAGGAGCAAGCTACAGCAAAAACAGCTGAGGGAGTATGAAACATGACTTTGGCTGCACTTAAAGGCAGACAACTGATGCATCTGTCTCCATACAGTGTGTATCATGTCAGTGGCAGGCAAGAGAGCAAGCACAGCCACAATACCTAGACTCAGTATCTTTCAGGCACACTGGATAAACAGGCCCCATCAGTGAGGAGAATCAGACACCTGCTGCTGTCTGGTGCAGTCTACATCCACTCTTCCAAAACTGTCCCTTACAACCACAAATAAAAAGGACTGAGACACAACAGATCGTGTTTAACAAGCAAAAAACAGGCGCCGGAAATTGGTACAGTGCACAAATTAATCTAAACTCACAGATTTGAAAATGTCTGTCTTTGAGACAAGACTATTACTAACCAGCTTAAGCTACAGTACAAATAAATAACTGGAGGACAGCAGTTTTCTGATCATTAAAAGGCACCTAAACTCATTTGAAAAGTGCAATTCTCCACAGCACAAGCTTTATTTTTAACATCAAAGCCTTAATTCAGAGAAGTTTTAAGATGTCTAAGACATGTTTGCAACACGGTCCGCAAGTAACCAAGAACACTGAGTTAAATAAAAGTCTTTTGTTTTAAAACAAAACTCAAATAAGAGATTAAAAAAAAAATAGGAATTGTTCAATAAAAGAAATTAACTGCACCAAAAGACTGGCAGTATAAATCGTAAACCCTCCATGGTCTGTTATTTTGCACAGTGGTATGTTTGAGTAAAATCAGGCTGTACATTTTCATCCCCATGCTGATAGTACAGTGTAATTTCACACCCATTACCTCCTCTCCACAATGCATTGCACAATCACATGACAGTAAAATCCTCTCAAACCAACTCCTGTGGGAACTTTTAGAAGCCGTTAGTGGCTTGGCCATTATGGGAATTCTCAGAAGAGTTCACAAGAGCTATTTCAGCAGTGTCCAAATTACTGTGTTAAACGGAGTATTAGGCTCTAAGAATATGATTAACCAATTGTAATTGCTTTGCTTCTGTGACTTCAGAACAGGAAAGCAATGCTTGTTTCCATTTTTTATCTGTTGCTATGTATCTAGTTTAGCATCTTCATAAAGAAATTCGCTACAATGCGAGAAAGCAATCTCAAAGAATAAACAAAACAATTCTGTCCAAAGAAAACTACAGGCCAAATGCACGGCTTGTGAGCAAACAGAGAGGGAGACAGCACCTGTGCCTTTCAGAAACCATCATCTCTTCCTGCTTCAGCACACTTGCTCCCCAGCATGCCTCTCTGCTACCCAATGTGTTATAATACAGCAGGAACACACAAATGAGTCCCTGCACAAGCATGATGTACAGCAGATCAGCCATGTACAACAGTGCTCCGAACAAGCACAAATCATGTTTATAATCACAGTACACTGACTCCACCAGTCACAAGGGAATATCTGTTGAGGCAAATGAGACTCCTGATTTCCAATACAAGCACACACCATCATCCCTGATCGCTAGCATCAACCACAGTGCATGATAAATATTTTCATTAATATTAAAGCAAGGAATTTGCATTTTCTTAGCATTTTCCTTCTCAGCTATAAATCAACAGGCCTGATAGGAGCTGCCATGTACATTGTGATGCTGCCTGTGATGTGTTTGCCTTGGGAGGCCAGCTTTCATATCTGAAAACATGCCGGCCACAAAGACGTGAGTGGAAGTTCAACCCCCAACAGAGTTGAAAGCAGCAGATGAGGGGGGAGAAATAACGAGAGGCCAACAGGGAGAGTGATGTTGCAGGTGGGAATAAAGGAAGTGCAAAAAAGGAAATCCCCGTAAGGGAAGTCATTGTATCTGTTGCATCACCAGTAACTGATGTACATCTGAGACATGGTGTTTCAAATGCAAACATTTGCCAGTGGTAGGTTGCGGGCCACGGCCTGCATATCATGAACAAAGGCCTTTTCTCTGCAGACAGACTCCACTCTAAGTTCTCCTGCCTGTTGTGACAATGCCCACTGGGGGAGAGCAGATGTCCGTTGCCAGGAGCACATCTGCATACACCCTCAATCCCCACCCCTTCATTGGCCAGACAATGGAGCCACCCTTCTCCTCCTCCTGCTCCACTTGGAAGCTTTCTTTCACTAGAGCCTCCAAATGCAGAAAAAAAGAAAAAAAAGAAGAAGTAGAAGAGGAGGGAGAGAGTTGCCTTTGGGGAGCCAGTGCCTACTCTACTGTGCCGATCAAAACTGTGAAATGGAGGGATTATCCTTCTGTTTAAAAAGTGGACAGGTGCCTGATTGGATGATTAATTAAGTGCTAATTAATTGGTAGACTGCAGATGAGAAGTGATGTTGAAACTGGATTTTGTTTGGTCATGCTATAAAGAACTGCTTCAACTATACAAAAACACACTTGTGCCAAACTTTTGATCTAACTCTTCAAGTGTGTGCCAATGTGTCTCGTTATTCCTAATATATGTATTTAAAAAAGGTCTAATATTTTATATATTTAAACCACATAATTGATTATAATTGGATCTTTAATGTGTTCACTATTACCTTACAGTTGTCCAGCTCGTTAGAATTTTAATAAAGCCTATTCCCAAACCACTATGAAGTAGAGTATCGGCTAATGTCTACACCCACCCTTCCTTGTCCCTCCTTGCTGATGGCGCAGGGACACATGGACAGCGATGCGAGTATAGCTTTCAAAACTATACCCCGGTGGAGCACACACTGAAATATTTTACACCACCTTTGCAATAATCTTGAATCCTACCTCGAGTGGATGTTTACTGAGAGTTCAAGCGTCGGCTTTGGGGGCTCCAGAGAGAGCATCGCAGGCTACGCATTTCAAATTCGCTTGTTATCTCGGATTTAGATAATGATCCACCTTTAGATGACATAAAAACTTAATCCTGAAAGCAACCGGGGCAATCTCCGGCGCTGGGAACGGTGCCTGGTGTCGGTTTTTACGAGGGGAAGTAGCCTCGGCTCTCGGTGTGGCTGGTTATCCTGCTGTTTACTTATACGGTTCATAAACACTCCTATTCTTTTCCTCCTGCCAGAATTGAGAGGTGTGTATCAGTTTGCTTTTCCTTTTTTTTTCTCTCGGTTTTTTTGAGTGAGGCGGAGCCTTTGCCCATTTCTCCCTCACTCACACACACACACACACGCACGCACGCACACAAACAGATGAGACACTCCGTGCAGTTGATGGAGATGGGACAGTGGGAATTTTCGAGAAAGGCGATCAGTGAATATGATACCTTTCCTTTTTTGGCTCTTTCTCTCTTAAAATTGATGTCTTCCCGGTGGATTTTTCTAAAATTCATACTAAAGGCTAGGTTTTAAAGTTATTTTGAAAGTGTTTTATCTCCTTTCATCTTTGAAGACCTTCATGTCTTGTGCAATTTTCGTCTAGAGAAGCAACCAAACGATTCATTAAGTTTGTTTATTAAGACCATAGCTATAATTATTTTCATTACCAATTAATGCCACAATTATCTTTTTCGTTATTTTATAGGGGACAATATAGTGAAAAAACCAACTAATGTACTTACTTTCGTGTACTTTTCGTGTGACCACCACCAGCAGACCAACATATTTATTGTCCTACATCTATGACAAGAATTTCATATTTCGGAAGCTGAAACCAAAGGATATGCTGCTCTTTGTTGGTCTTTCCAGTCACAGACACTCAGCTAGCTAATAGGCTATGAAACTAGCTGTAATTAAATAACTTCATTCAAAGCTAATTTAACTGCTTCAGACAAATATTACTCACCAGTCAATCCAAGCTGTATAACTGTTAGCAGGATGTGGTTGTATTATAAGATTTTATGTGTGTGAATGGAGAAATGTTGCTAGCTCGCTAACGTTAGTAGCATAGCATTTTGTAATTTCACACATATTCTTGTGAAGTGTAATTTCAAAAACAAAAGTTGATTTATCTCATAGAAAAGTACCATTAAACTGCATTTTGTGATTTGTTTCAGTAATACCTGGCAGTTAGCTACTAGAGTATGTGCTAATATTTACACAATAATATATCTCTATAAAAACTAGTTCACGTGTCGTGACCGATTTAACTACAGTAGGTGATGTACAAACAAATATCCACTTTTCCCGCTCTTAAGCTATAACCTCTGCTGTCTAATAACATTTGTTTCTCTTTTGTGTTAAATAACATGTAATATTCCAAATATGTCTGAACCCCAATCATTCAGCTTTTCAACGGATCTTGTTAAAAGCTGTCAAAACAGAAATATTGACTGAATTTTGAAAATTTCAAAGCTATACTGTAGATGTTTAGCTATTACGATTTCACATCAGCTCTCTGTATTTGGAAAGACGGTGTAACCATCCCAACGGGGGATTTAGATGCGT
Source organism: Channa argus (assembly GCF_033026475.1). NCBI lineage: Eukaryota > Metazoa > Chordata > Actinopteri > Anabantiformes > Channidae > Channa > Channa argus. The sequence goes on from NC_090197.1 coordinate 37,230,347, forward strand.
AACATACATTTGCTTACACATCCTGGGTATTTGACAACAGATACCAATGTTTGTAGATGCAGCCTCTTTGATAATCCTTGGGTAAATAATAGAATTTTAAATGGTTCAACAAAGTAGCTGCTGGTTTCTTTTTCCTGTCACTTACTTGAAAAAGGGTATTTATCCAAACAAAACAAACAATTAACATTTGTCCAGAGGGGCCATGACATTAGATCCCTCTATGTATAAACTACCTCCTACAGCCACGTCTTTAATTTTTCTCTTGTATAGAGTCGACAGACAGACACACCGATATTGTAGATAGATACAGTATGTTCAGCTTTTGACTGCATGCTTACTCAGTTCATTCCTCCTCATCATGCCACAGGTGCAGACAGCAGCAGCTGCAGCTGTGCCTTGATGTCATGCTTAAAACATGCAATCTGTATTTTCCCTTTTTTTTAGTTGCAGTCTCAGCAGTAGTATGATTGTGGACCCTGCATTCTTTCATCCAGCACAGTAGTACTGAGTATATTTCCCAGACAATTCATTCTCTGCATAGTTTTATAACATTTCCAGTGTTGGTATGTTTGAATGGAGCTTTCAACTATGCAGAAATCACCACAAGCACTGCATGAATCATTTACCTACCTAATGTGTGTCTTGCTGTAGCTTCTTTGCCACCTACCCTGTTTTGAGGTCCCAGGCTTTAAGGCGCTTGGCTCTGTCCTGAGAACATCTTTCCCCGTGGTCATTTTGTCTCCAGCACAATGCAACCACTGGGCATGAACCCAAACACTCCAAAGACCAACACCAGCCAACAAGGGACACCAACAGGAGCATATGTTTGCAATGGCAGAGGAGGGGATGGAAGACAGGAGGGGGAAGAGACATGGAAAAGTGAATAATTGCTGTGAGGTTGTATCTATTAATCTAAACGTATTCTAGATGTAGACATTTGTGGGGTTTTTTTTTCAAATATATAAGACACCCCGCAGGCCATGTAAATACAGCCAAACAAGTTTTCAATCTCTGAATAATTAATATTTAGTAAACTGTTTAATGGTGTAAAATGTTATTAGTAATGTAGTATGTAACATAAATATGTTGGGTTCCTAAAACCATTAACCACACGTGACAGAACCATCCCTTGCTTTGCATAGTTTTGAATATACAGTTATATAAATATGCTTATATTGTTACATATTTAATCCAAGAGAAGCGTGTTTGTTCTAATTAATCATAGCCTCTGTTGAGTTGACATTAGGTCATTTAGTAAAGTGCCTTTCACATAAAACAAATAAAGGATCATTTGTCTCTGCGCATCATAAAAATAAACACAGATTAGAAACATGCGATTTACAGTCCTGTATGTCCCACTTTTTAATATATTATTCAGGCACTAGCATGATTATCTAGATTTACTAAATTAATACAGCTCTGTAGATAATACATTGTTACTAATTTAAGGTAATATTATGAACACTGTTGATACAGCATTTGTTAGAGGATAACAGTCGACACACACACACACACACACACACACACACACACACACCCCTCCTATAATCTGTTCACTGTACAGTGGATTTTTGAGAGGATCAGTAGTGTGCGACTGCATATTTCTGCAGAGAGACATTATTTCTTCCCTCAGTTCCTCCTGGCAGAGATCTGAGTGTTTGACCTTTTTAAAATGCAAAGCGATTCTTCTACTCCAGAGAGTGAACGGGAGCCTCATGATTGTGCTACTAAATTTGAGGGACTTAACGCAGTAACTCACAGAGAGGGAGAGCTGCACTGCACCTGCTGAAGTCTTGACTTGGTTATGGGAATACAATAACACCTCCAAGGGTTATGTTAATCTTTAAAGACAAGTTATTCTTATGCTGCTCCACTCTTTTACCTCATTTGAATGAATATTTCACTGCAACCTTGAATCAGTCTCTCGTGCTTACATTAACTTAATGCATAGTATTCCCCTTTTCTTAGTCAGACATGCTTGCTATAACACTCAGGGCTTCTGCTTTACAGTCTCTTTATATAAAAATAAACAGAGAATATTTTAACCCATTCAATCAATCCATTCTTCAGTCTGTTAATCTATCAAAAAATCTGCTTCTATTCAGAATAAATTACCATGAATAACCCAACTACTCCCACAGTGACATAACACGTTTTTTTCTTTCACATCTTTTCAGTGCAGCTCATTTAACATCAACATTACCACCAGAACACTGTGTCATTATAAACTAAATGTTAAATTGAGAATGTAACAAATTATGACATGCTTTGCATATAGGGTATTCTAATGAGCAACTCATGGGAGTGTAATTTACATTTGATAATAATGTCAGATTGTTAAGTGTGTGTCACTGTACAGTATGTACCTCCTCCGCACTGCTGTGCATACATTCTAGCAACACAATGTCTTTTAACATTGCTTTTGACACGCCACAATATAAGTCAAACAAAGCCACAAACTACTCTGACCACACTGACATCTAATTATACTTTCCCACATTAAGGCCTTTAACACAGCCTTTAAGAGACACCGAGATGACTTGTTGCCTTATTTATATCTGTGCCTCCGATAGAATGCAAATGAGACAGATTTACCCCTTTGTCTATAGAATAACTGCGAAAACTGTTAATTAAACTTGTTGTGAGCTCTCTGGGTGTTGAGCTTTCGGCTATAGCAGGAAATAGAAAACTGTGAATGTTCATGTGAGACGTTTAAGTAGTTTTTAAGGCTAACAACATAAACTCTTGATATTGCAGGATACACAGTGGAGCTGAGAGCAGAAACCTATACAGTCTCTATACAGTGAGCACAGAAAATAGAAACGGAAGGAAACAGCAATGAAGCTAAATTGTCTTAGAGACAGTGTAAAGAAGTGGTGTGTGGTCCAGCTGCTGATCTGTAAATTGGAATAGATTTATTCATTTTACCTAATGAGATTTAAAATGCTGTGATGTTGAGGTCATAACAGATGAGGCCACATGAAACTAAGACGTGGCGCTTCTTAAGTGGTGATGAAATACTTGGTAATGCTTTACAAATGTAGCAGGCTATTGAGCCTGTTTGAGCTAACAAGTGTGTTTCTGAATGGAGAAGTGTCCATTGTGGTCTTCTCCTTTATTGTGTCTTACTCTAAATATAAAAACACAAGATCAGGCTGGCAAATGATTGAAACAGAAGAGAAAAAAATTTTTTTTATTTAGCTTATTTTTATTTAGCGTATTTTGCTATTTAACAACAGCCACAATTTACACAACGTGAAATACAATGTTCTTTATAGAAACTATGCGTGATAAATTCCTCTAGTGTTGTATAAACTATTTTCTTGTTCTCTCGGCTTTGTTTACAACCACCCTAATGTAATTATACTCACCACCTACTCACAAATTAGCATGCAAAGTGTGTCGGAGGGTTGAAAAATACATGGAGGAATGTGATTTAGTACAAGGATAGGTCTGATCTTCTGAGACGGTGTTTCTGCAGCACTGCTCGATGCCACGATCTAAGGCCAGCTGACCTCACAGCTGCAACATGGGAGGCATGTCTGAGCAGGACCGCAGCTAATAAGCCCCAAACTACTGCATTCAAACATTCACATACAGTGCAAAGACACACAAATACACACCCACAGAGCTTCTAAGCTGAGCGTTGGGCAGGCAGCTCTTATCTTCGCTGAACAAACTCCTCGAGTGATGGGAATGTTCTCAGGATGTTATCATGTCCTCTGTGGAAATAAGATAGCTAGCCACCTTTATCAGCACCCTCACACTCTCGAGGGCCCCTGACCATTACAGGAACAAGGCACTAGGCTGCCATGGGACACTAACCAACTGGCTGCATCAAAAAGAAGACACTGCCAGGGAGTTGAAAGTACTGCAAAGTAGAATGACTGACAGGAGATTGGAAGAAAACTTGCAGTTAGGTAGTTTAACCCAGCCAAGGGAGTCACTGTGTGCGGTTTTCTACTTCTCAGTGGTTATTTGGACAGGACACTGAATGTTTGAACAAGATAAAATGTCATACGTGAAGAAAAGCTATGCGGCAACACCTTATTAAAGTGATATAAGAGAAGGGAAAAAAAAATTAAAGAAATGGGGGAAACTGAATGTTAGCTATAACTGGAAAAAGAATAAACAGAAAAAAATATTGAGATATGTGATTTAAGCGCAGCATCTCCATGGCAACTCTCCTTTCAAGTCCCGTCTTTAATGAATAGGTAATGGACAAAATGCACAACTTCATAATGCCAAAACAGATGCCAAAACTGACATGAGGGGGGGGAAAAAAAAAAGGTAGTTATTTGTTTGACTAAAAGTGATTTTGCTGTGCACACAACAGAGTATGTCAAAACAGCACAGCAGCCCACACCACAATCCAGCAATAGCAACACAAATCTTCCTTCTGTTGCTGTTATTTTGACTGCCTGGCAAATCCACCTCTTGTTTTCAAAGCTTTTTTCTTCTCTAACAGGTGCAAAACCTCTCAACTCAACACATCAAAGAGACACACATGCACCTGCGAATAAATCACAGCAAATGGTAAGAATCCAGGGGCCTCCTAACACCAAAGAGGTAGGATTCAAAGTGTCTGATTTAATATTCATGAAGTGCATGGCTTTGGTGGTTGAATGCTTGTTTACTGAGATGTGCCTTTTGTCCTTGGGAGGTTTGATATTCCACCAAGCGACTGTATTTACATATACACTTGCGGTTTTTCTCCATGATATAATGCACATATCTCGCCTAACATGGCACACGCAGTGAACGCCACCACATTCTGACTAATGATTGACACACCACTTCAGTATTAAAAGCCTTGCTGCTATTCTGACTGAGCTAATGAGAGTTTCTGATTGTGAAGTGTGGCTTCTGTGCGGAGGAGTTGTTCAAGTTGTGGCGAGTCCAAAGGGAAGTCTAGTCTGCAAACTGCACCCACAGGGACAGAAGTGGCAGACAACCAGTCGACACCAGACAGAACCAACTGTCAGACACAAGCACAGATGTTTTTTGGCAATAAACACGTCTTCCCCTGTTGTCAACACCACCGCACCTATTTTAGGGTAAAGTAGGTATGACCACCAGAAATTCTTACCACCTCGCTACTGTAGGCATCGGTTTTATTTGCATGGCAAACATACGAGCTGGTATCTTTTTATTTTCATCTGTGCACCTGTTGTCTTCTATTTTACCCAAGGTGTCATTACAAACCCCTCGCCCTGCAGCTTAGTGTGAGTGGTGCACCTGCATCCAGGCTCTCTTTTCCACCCCCCCCTCCAGCATTGTGTGAGACAATCTCAAAGAACATCACAAAGAGCTGTAACTCCAGATGGATGTCTTAGAGCTTTCGTGTCTCATTATATAAATTTGAGAGGTTTAATTCACCTTTTAAAAGTGACACAAAGTCCTACAAGGTCAACACTGTGTGTGCATCAACTAATTACCACAGCTGAAAGGAAGCTTGGGAGAAAAGCCCATCTCCCCCTTGGGTACTTAAAGAAAGAAAGCAGCCGGTCATAACATACTCTGGAGAAAACATCATCTATTGGAGAGAGTGGTTGGGGATACTCCTCACTTAAATGCTTTTCTCTGAGCAGTTTCTCTGTCATTCTCTCCCACGCTTCCCACGCTATGTGCAGTACACACACATATCTATTCCTTTCATCCTCTAAGGTGGGGGTGTGGGGATAGTACAGAACAATGCCTTTGACTTAAATCAAGCTTAATTTCTTTCACATCCACTAACCCGAACCTATGAATTCTATCTCTAATAAAGGGTAATTTATCTCACATGCATTAATTTCACGTTATGTTGATATGTATTGAATACAAAAATAGCTGGATTATTTTCTAATTATTTAGCACCACATTTTCTCACAGACCATGCACATCGCTCAGGCTTTTGATTTTAACATTTCTCACACAACTTGAAACTGGACAAGAAACGAGTGGACCACTGATCACACATGCAGACTGGCTGCCCCCTGCTGGTGAAACGCGGAAATACAAACGCTACCATCACTATGCTCCTTATTGTTTAATTGGAGAGTTGATTGTTAATATGCGCTGGGGAGATGCAGTACTCCACACGTGGAAAAACGTTGGCTCAGCGCGACATTTGTGAACTGTCACAAAATGCCTTGCATATGTTATCAACAGCATTTCACAAATACAAGTTGAAAAATGAAAAATAATGCAGAGTTGCAGCGTTTACCAGACCTGTAGCAGTCTTCTAATCTTTGCTTGAGCATAGTGGTCCCATGGTACTGTACATTTGCCTTTGCTACTAGAAAACACCTAACTGAACAATACAATGAAGTTGCATTATATATACTTCACAAATGTGAAGCATAAAAAACACTTGAGATGCATATGAGGTGTATGATTTTAACTAAGAACGAAATGGAACCGCCATTTATTTTTTTTTACCTCCTGTGCTTCTTTTTTAGATGAAACTTATTTTCATTTTGGCTGTTCCCTTCAGGGGTCTCCACAGCGAATCATCTGCCTCCATCTAACCCTATCCTCTGCAGCCTCTTCTCTCACACCAACTAACTTCATGTCGCCCAACAGTTGCCCCTGTAGGTCAAACCGGGCCGCGGAAGTCAGATTCTCGGTGTGAAAGTCATGATTCACATGTTTAATATGACATGTGTTTTACGTCGGGTGCACCTCCAGACACAACCCTCTGCATTTATCCAGACTTGGGACTGGCACGAGATGACACTGGCTTGTGCCCCCTAGTGGTTGCATTTCTTTTTCTTAGACGACAATAACAAAAAAAAAATAAAATAAAATAAATAAAAATGTTATTCGTCTTTGCCCTTTTAAATGTTACAAACACGAAGGGGCAATTTAAGTAAAATTTGAAATATCTTAGTATCATAACCTCATTTTAATGTCTCAAAATAGCATCATCAGTACAGTGTGTAGTCAAGCATATTGTAGGAATCACTGATATTAAAGTGGACTGTGAACACGTTTCATTCTAAGCTGTGAAAAACCTTTTTTCTTGAAGTGTTCTCAAAGCAAATGCAGTCTAGTGTTTGTAATTCAGTGTTTAACTGACAACTTAAAACTCCAGACAGATATTCTGACCCCGTCCTATGCTCTGTACGCTACAGTGCCATCTAGTGTGCTAAATTGAAGTGGGACTATCTTAGGACTCAGAGTTTGCTGACAAGTTGACAGCTGCCAGCATGTGCGGCGTCTCCAAGTGTCCAGAATCATGGCGTCCAAACCACATAAACCGCTCCCCTGTCTGTGCAAAAGCTGCCTCTGCAGACTTTTGCTTGTGGTTGCGCGGGAACCGCCTGGTGCTGCTCGGAACATTCACCGCCGGCTTCACCTGAAAGTCACTCTGGTAGGCGGTGACGTATTCCGTCGCTTCTTCAGCGGTCGGGTCGCCTCCGCCGTCGCACAGGCAGAAGTGGGAGTTGTGCTGCCTTCGTTCATCGAGGCACTTTCTGCGTCCCACATCCTGAGGTGCGCCAACATGACGATGCAGTTGTAATGTAATACTAGATCTTAACATTTATTAGCGCTCAGGATTTCTCCTTATACTCACATGACTGAAGACAGAGACGTCGTTTTTAAAGGCATGCTTGTTGTCATGCTCTGAAAATGGATACTCTCTGCATTTCTGCAAAAACATCCAAGAGAAGAACCAGCTTATTTCGGGAGGACAGTGTATAATATGAAGTGTTAAACAACTGAATACTTTGGAATGGCATAAAACAAAGAGGGGTTTTCTTACAACGCAATACACACCTGCTCGGTTTTCCATTTGGGGTAGCGCTCAGTGTTCAAAGCCTGAGGTAGTGATGACTGAACCTGAGTCAACATGATGCCAGTGCTTGTACACAACTCACGGTTCCTTGTCTCATTTTTAGGTGAAACCGGATGAGCAAACTGAGAGGAAAGTGGAAAGAAACATACGGATAACGAATCACTTTCAGGTCTGAATGTCATGAGTTGCCATAATGTAATTATGTGATAAAAATCAAGAATTCCTTACCCATTTGCCATCGTTGCACATTGAAGAATATCTCTTTCCACCTTTTACCATTTTAACAGCGACTGCAGAGTTGAGTCCGCTAAACGATTTCATACATACATACACAAACACACAGTGTCCAACTTAACAAAAAATGCAAACGCTAGTAACTATGGAAACATGCAGCAAACAGCTTGAAATCTGAGGTCAATTTGCCATGGCGACATGAAACTACAATTCTGAGTAAAAAACAAACAAAAAAAATCATAATGAACACATAATACTGTTGATTAAATTAAATAACAAGTTGTAATTAATTTCGTATTTAGGTGCGCAAAATGTGATTTGTTCACTCGTAGCAAGTTTTTGAAACTAAACATCAGGAATGTTTTCTCTGGTGGATGCATGTAAAGACAATTAACACAAAAGGAAACTTTATTTTGATTAGCAGAAACATCTGATAAAGAACAGACATACATAAATATATACAACGTTGTTTTAAGAGGAATGTTATTTAAAATTGATCAAGGTTATTAATTTCTTTTTCAGAAACGCTTTTTGAGCAAGGAAGTAAAATCGACTGACATGATTTTCTTAGAAAATAAACAGCTAAATATTGGAACAGTCATTACCTCCAAGCTCTGGCTTAGCAAAAACACCAACTCCTGCAATTTAAATGATTCAAACTACACGAGCAGAGGTTGTTTCATAAGTTCCTCACTTCCAGTGGATGAATTTTAAAGGGGTAAAGAAATGCACAGCGAGGTGTCGTTTACAGGTTACCATGGGAATGTTTAGACGTTTGCCACAGGTGAGACGCAATTGTTGTGTTGTTGTCCTGATCTCTGAGGATAAAATGAGCATGTAGAAAAAAAAGGCATGTTTTAGCTTACATTCAATTCAGAGATAAAATTGATTAACCTATTATTTTTATTTTATTTTTTGCAGATACTGGAAATGTTATTTGCATCCTGATATAAAACAGTTAACAACTAACTCCACTTTAACCGCCTGCAACAGTTAAATGATGTTTACTTATGAACAAGTAATAATGTTAACTATTTAACATACTGTATTACAGTGACGTGCCATTGTTGATAGCAGACCTTCTTAAATTAAGTCTGTGTAGCACTGAGGTGAAGGGATGATAGAAATTAGGAGACAGCTATTTAATTTGCACCTACTTGATTATGAATTCATGTTTTTTTTCATGCCCTGAATGACTGATGGTGTTTCTGTTGTATCACTCCTCACTATGGGAACATGTTCTTTTTTCATTTCTCGGCGGAGGTGCTTTTCCAGCTGTTTGGCCAGACGTTGCCACCTGGTGAAATGCAGCAATCACTGACATAATAAAATCTCCAAAACTGTGGTTCTGTAGTCATAAAGAAAATGAGTAAATTCTAGTTTACTCATTTTTACTCATTATTCTAGTCACACAGAAATCACAATATACTTACCTTTCTTGTATGTCGTTGTACTTATTTAACCTATCTGCCTCTTTTCTCTTCTCCTCCATACATCGTTGCAAAAGTTCTTCTTTCTCTCTGCAAGCCTGAGCCAACTCTTCCCTTAGTTTTTTCTGCTCCAGATGTAGGGCTGCCAGCTCTTTAGATTGAAACTCCATGGTGAGCTCCAATTCAGAAAGAGTTGCCTTCAGGGTGTTACTGCTCTTAGCTAGAGTAAGTGCCTCTTGACGATACTGAGACACACTAAAACAACCAAACAAAGAATTATTTGTTACGTATGGCTAAGCCCCACATGTAACCCACATTTGCGTGTCTTGTCAGTCACATACTAGAACTTGCTCCAATCAGGCTCTTGGAAGGAGTCAAAATAATTTTCTCTGAGTTGTCTTCATCATTCACAATGGCTGATTTTGGGCTATTTAACTAATTTTCTCTGTAGTTATGTCATTTCAGTAAAGATACAAACTGTTACACAAGCCCACACAAACTAATACACATTAACTTTTAAAGCTGACTAACTATAAAAAATTTATTACCGGAGTCAAAACAGTTCCCGGCCTATAACATTATGGGTATAAACCTCCCAAAGTTGTACTCTCCGGTTGACTTTTAAGCTGGTATTTTTCATAGGATTTACTCCTTAAAAAGTATTGCCAGACCCAACCCTAAACTGCCATGACACTATACATACACATAAATCCAGCCATTGTGACTTAAACATTAAAGGCCTACATGTGAACCCCATCCCAATGTTTATTCATCTCATGTATGATCAATTCACCGTGACTGCCAGTACTGCACTTCAGCCTCTTTCACGTACAGGACAGCAGTCAGGTCAGAGACAGTCTGAGACAGCTGGGGAGATGAAGAGCACAGGATGAAGTGGCATAATGGTGAGTGGAAGGGTGGATAGATGGATGGACTGATAGAACTTGGGGGTTTAAAAGGTCATTTATGTCCCCTTAGAGCCTAATTTCCAAACTTGATCATAAAGCTACATCTTTAAGTTTTCAGATGTATGCCTTGGATTTACACTCACATTACATTAATGTTTGTGCTGAAACATCCGATGCTGTGGTGTTTCATTATAGCAGTGTTCCTTATAAACCCACCTTTTCAGCCAGGTGTTCACTCTCTTTCAGCTGCAGTTGGAGGAGTCTGCAGTTTTTCCCAACTTCCACTCCACCCCATTCTAAACTAAGGCAAATTGAAAAGCAGTATACTGATGTTAAATAACATGTGGGACATCCGAATAAACAGAAGGATACTGGAAGAGAAAAAAATCCGCTTTGCTAACCTTTTGGACTGAACATCTTCAATTATCTGTTTGCGGATTTCAAAGCGTTCGCCCAGCTGACACACTAAAAGAAAACAGACCGGCTGAAACACTGAAAACATAATCAGTGCCCAAATGTGAAATAGGCGAATATTCCATCTTACAGCTTGTGAAGACGCCAACAAAAGGGAGTTTCTCAGTTCGGTCCCTCTGGTCCATTCGAGCACGCACGTGATTCCTCCAGCTCGCCATTGAAATAAACCGGTTTGGCTCACGGGCCCGATTCTGGCGAGGCCGGGGAGGAACTGGTTGAATAAAAACTTTAACGCATGAATTAGCTGCTCGCAGTGAAGTTTCCTAGCTCCTCCCTGTTCAGTCAGCTGTCTGACATTCCCCTGCTGGATATAACGTCTGACCATGATCCCGTCTCCTGCCTGAACAACTTAATATGTAATAATGTATAAGCTACAGGCCAGTATTTTGTAGTCCACAAATAAAAAGTAAATAAATTTGTTTTTATCCTGCTCATGGTTAAGAGGATTTAGCATTTAGATGGATGCGTCTACGTAAATAAAATATAATTTAATGCTTAATTTTGAACAACTTCACAATATTTTTACTTTCAAATATATTAAAATATAAAATATAATTGAATTCATATTGTACATTTATTTTGAATGTAAATAAAAAAATATACAATAATATATTACAATATATTGTTACATTTATTTCTTTTATTTATTATCACATATGACTATACATTTTAAGGATGAAACAATATCCGAGATATAAAATAGAAATTTGCCTAACTTTGAAGTAGAAAATTTAAGTACAACTGACAACTATAAGAATCCCAATCCCGTAATACTGTAACTCTAGTGCTTAAAACGGTAAGGTACAGTTTTGAGGTATATTATGTATATTATTAACATATTTCCATTACTTCAGCTGTAGTACTTTCTCACTCTCGGAGGAAAGTTTTAGGCTACTTCTTTACTCCATCTTATGGATTAAAAAGCTGTATTGATTTTATATTTAAAAAAAAATACATTTAAAATATTTATATAAAGAGAGAGAGGAAGAGAGAGAGAGATGACACACATGTAATATAAATATCTTTAAAAAAATTACAAAAGCATTTAAACATTTATCTATTAAATAAACAGTTAATTTGAGTAATCAGACCACAACCGGTAAGTACAACAGAAGAGAAGGTTCCAAACTTTTCTAGAAACAGGACTCACTGAAAGTACTTCCGGTTTATATTTTCCTCACCAAGTCGCTGTAGCTGAAAGTCGCTGTAGCTCCGAGACATAACCCATTTAATAAGTTACAAACAATCACGCGAAAATCCATGTACTACGGGTAATATAAATTTTTGCGGAGTAATAGCGATCGTCGAAAGAAAACAGATGAGGTTTTGACTTTTTTTCTTGCCGTGAAACAGGAAGTACTTTCTGCTTGCTGCTGGCACTCTCGCGTTCTCTGTCAACAACAGATTGATGGAAAGTGAAGCGGTGTGTTCATGTTAACGGTATAGTGAGGGCTACACTTGAACCAAGGTTAACACACCACCTATAGCATAGTTTATCCGTAATTCAGTACTATTTAGCTACAGTTCTGCTAGTCACCTTTGATCACCGAGAAACTAGCCTGCCTGGCTAACTTAGCAAGCTGAAGACATTAACTTTATAGACATACCGTTAAGGGCAGTGACATCCCTTGTTTATTATGTTGCGGGCCAGAGTTTGATGTAAAACGTGTACGTGATTATCCATATTATGGAGGGGTTGTCGTATTATTAGAAAGTCGCCAATGTTAGCTGGATTGGACGGTCGTGCGTCCATTATGAGCGGATCCCCAGGGGACAAAGAGCCAGGGATCCCCTTGGAAAATGGGAGAGAGGAAACTAGTGGTTCTACCTGCACAGGGGATAACAGCAATCAGGTGAGTAACAAGGCTAAGCAGAGAAGAGACAATGCTAGACTGGCTCTAGATTTAAGAATATGGTTAATAGCATAATTGACGTACTATTACTCACTAAGTTATAGTTTAAGGATTTGTAAAGTGCCTGTCCTTATAACTGCTTAAAATACTTGAAAAACAATGAGAATTGTTCACCAGCCAATCTGGTGCAAAATGTGTAGTTGGATTGTGTCCTTTGGCTCAGTCCTTTCTGCTCGACCTTACTAGATTTTCATATAATGCTCTAATCTCATATTTTGGCAGGACTCAGCAGTATGCACAGGCAGCAGTGAAATAAAGAGCCGTGCAGTGGTCAAGTACTCAGCTGCCCCACCTCCCACTAGCTATGCCCTGCTGCAAGAGAAGACAGACCTGAAGCTGCCACCTGCAAACTGGCTGAGAGAAAACCCCCAACTAGGCAGCGCTGGCACCACTATATTGGGGTCCAGCAGCAAGTGCAAGCCTTTTTCTAGGTAAGGTGTCATGAATTTTAATGTCCAACAGTTTTAATTATTAAAACGACCTTTTAAAGGTGTGATTTATTGTTGAGTACAAGTGTTTATTAGAGGCTGAAAGCGGCCTGTTCTAGTCTTTGCTTTATTGGGGAGATTGCCTGTCATTGGTATTGCTAATTAGTATGCACTAGTCTGTGCATAACATGGACAGTATGTAATGTACTCGGTGCCTTCTACTTTGTTTTTCTTTAAAAGTTCAACAGCTTTCGGGCTTGTCCCTTCAGGGGACGCCACAGCGGAACATCTTCCGCATGTTGATTTGGCATGTGTTTTTACCCCGGATGACCTTCCTGCCGCGACTCCCATTTTAATTTTAATCCGGGCTTGGGACCGGCACCAGGGTTGCCCTTGGTGGCTGGGTGGGGCCACACCTGGTGGGATGGGATTCGATCATGCAGTCTTCTGCATCCCAACCCAATGCTCTACCACTGAGCCGCCAGGCCCCCTATTGATGCTACAAAAAATAAATCTATATTTAATAGTTAAATAAAAAATTTTGTGGACACTATTAATGAAAAACATATTCTTATCCGTGGATAAATAACAAATACTGATCAGCCTCTCTTATTGGCAGGTAAATATTAGTTAATTGTGAATGAGTCTGAGCTTAATGAATATCACCATCTGCACTGGAGTCATCAAGTTTCTTCTTTTGCAGTTTTGGGATGGCCTATGACTTCATTGATTGCATTGGGGATGATGTTGATGTGGTGTCAGACTCTGAGGTATGAAGAGCTGCTGTAAAGCTAACATGTCTGTCTTTGTTTTTGAAATATGCACATGCAGCTGATTTTAACCTTGTTTTTTGTCATATTTAGAACATCAAGAAGCTTTTGAAAATTCCCTACAGCAAGTCCCATGTGAGTATGGCTGTTCATCGTGTGGGCAGGACCCTGCTGTTGGATGAGCTGGACATTCAAGAGCTCTTCATGAGGTCTTCTCAGGTACAGCAGGGGCATTTGCTTAAAAATCCATAATAGATTTGTAACTTTGTAATTTTGTGGTGTCATTTACTTTTTTTAAGACAGCAATGTTGAAGCATGTTATATAGGTGATTGTGTACTTCCTGCTATGTGTTCTCTGTAGACTGGAGATTGGACATGGCTGAAAGAGTTTTACCAGCGGCTAATAGATCAGAAATGGCAGAGGAAAAAGAAGAGTAAAGAGCACTGGTATCAGAAAGCCATCCTGTCAAAGTTTCTCTACTACAGGTGAATACTTTGTGTTACTTGCATTATACAAAAACATGAGTAGTAGAGTTAGGTCGCAGTTCATTGTCTAGCAGTGTCATGTCAACTTCAGCCCTGTGTTTTTGTAGTATAAATGGCAGTAGTGCTGCAGAGCCTGTACCAAACAACCTGAACGAAGGAGAGGAGGAAAATGGAGCAGACGAGTTTAGCTCTTCGTGGCCTACCACCTTTACCAGCACACCGCCTGAAGCTGAAGAATCAGATGCTCCTAAAGAGGTATTAAAAAAATATATATATATATATATATATGTGTATATACATATATCGAAGAAATATCAGTAAAGTTTATGGATAATGGCACTATTGTTATGCTAAAATTTAGGTGTCTGCTGACTTCCTCTTTAGAAATGCAAATATTTCCGAGATTAGGAATCACTCCTTTGTGCCATACATGTAGCCTTTGATCGCAGTTAGTATTTTGTGAGATGAAATGCATTAGAAAATAAGTAACCAATGACTTTAGATTATACTGCCTCCTGCAGGATGTTAACATCTGTGGGGAGGGGTGGCTTGGTTTGCATTACTTGCACTAATAATAAAGCCATTATTAAATGTACAGGAAAGTGTTTCTATGGACAGCAAGTTTGCTTTGGGCCAAGTGACATCTGTTCAGAATGTTCAAGAGCAAAATCTCCTCACTCTCTTCGACGAAGGCGAGAACAGTCAGGTAATCCAATCTTGTACGTTGATATAATGGTACATTTGCTAGCTTGTGTCTATATATATATATATAGACACACACACATCAAATACATTTTGACTTGACACTTGTCTGATAGGGCTTAAAAAATGACTTCGTGCGAAACATCATGTGGACATTTGAGGATATTCACATGTTGGTTGGATCCAATATGCCTATTTTTGGAGGTGGTCGCTATCCTGCTGTCAGTCTTAAACTCAGGTTGGAGCTTTGATTCAATTTTCTATTTGAGTAAAAATGTAATCTTGTCTTTTAATTGTATTTCACATTTGTTTTTTTGGTGTTTTGTGTTAGCTACAAAAGATGCTAATTAATCTATGCTCATAATATCATAGAACATAAATGAGTGGTCAAAGTCACTTATTTTATCAGATTTCAAATATTGAACTGAAAGGTTAATTTCAGGTGCTGGAATGAAGCGTCAATGAAGTTTCACAATTTGCTTTATCTGATATCAGACTGTCTCACTGTGTTTTTCAGGGACAACAATAAACCAATCAACATTCTGACAGGTATCGATTACTGGCTCGACAATCTGATGTGCAATGTTCCCGAACTTGTTATGTGTTTTCATGTCAATGGCATTGTACAGGTAAAGTATTAATATTACCTGTTGTAGATTGCAATAGTTAATCTTCATGATGGAACACAATTCATATTTTCTGCAGTAGTTACTTTTAATGACAGTAACACTTTTAGCCTTCAAGCTGAAAAGCTGAAATGTTTTTGTTTTGTTTTGTTTTTTGCACAGAAATACGAGATGATAAAAACAGAGGACATTCCTCATCTGGAAAACTCCACTTTCTCTACAAGGGTGGTGAAAGACATCGCTCAGAATATTCTCTCTTTCCTCAAGTCCAACTGCACCAAAGAGGGTCACACCTACTGGCTTTTCAAAGGTGGGAAATAAGTGAACAGGATTTTTTACAGTTAACTCTGTCTTGTACGTACACTTATCTAAATCTGCTTGTCTGAGTTTTCTGTTGTTTATTGAATCTGTAGCTAGTGGGAGCGACATCGTGAAGCTGTATGACCTTACAACTTTGTGTGAGGAAGCTGAAGAAGAGAAATGTCAAAATCCCTTCACTCTTCCTGTTGCTGTGTTACTTTACAAGTGAGTGTCTTTGAAGGACAGAAATTTGATTAAAGATTCCTCTAGGTTTTGAAGACAAGAAAAATCAATAAAATGTGGGAACTGCATATAAGGGGCAGAAAAGGGTATAGACGTTTTATAGATGATACATATTTTATTTATCTTTTTGGTTCACTTAATCAGATCTATAAAGGCCAGATTTAGTCATTCTCCTTAAAGGTTTTTCTATTTTGTGTCACAGAGTGGCAAGCAACTTGATGCTGAAGGCAAGACAAAACAGAAAGCATTATGGCACAATCAGAACCCTGCTTTTAAACTGCATCAAACTTCTGGATCAGGAGAGGCATCCCCAGGTAGGAAGAAATACTGTCACAATGACAGAGAAATATGAAACAAGAGGAGCAGGAGGTGGTGATGGTCAATATTTTTTAGCTGGATTTTTCAAGCATTAGCTTCACAATTCACAACACATTCCCTGTGTCTTGAAGGTAAAGATTTGTGAATGGTGCATTTGCATTACGTCTTAAAACTTAAAGTAGTATATTTGTGTCTGCAATGAAGAAATTAAAAAGCAATAGTACTTAAAGCTGAAAATCCCATATTTTAGATTTGATTGAACTTGACTCCAGTCGCAATCTGTTTCACCCCCCGTCTGTTCAGATCATTGCCTCAGCGCACTACATACTGTCAGAGCTATTCCAGCTCGACGAGCCTCTTGAAGAAGATGGAGAGGAGTTGCTCAGGGCTGGGGGCTCAGAGGACAGCTACAGCGACGAAGACAGAGAGGAGGAAGAGGAGGATCTGATAGAGGACAGTGATGAATCCTACACAAACTGCTGCAATCCACAGGATGATAGTAAAGCTGTGGCTGTGATTTGCTCTGTCGGAGAGCTGTCAGTTCCAGAGAAATACAAATCCACTCACCAGATTAGAGTACGTTTTTTTTTTCCCCCACCACCATCTCCTCTTCACTGACCCAAGGAGGAGAAGTGGAGTATACTGATAAACATTTTGTGTATATGACTGAAAAATAATTTTCCTTTTTTAATCTCTGCAGCCAAGTTGTGCTTTTCCTGTTTCTCAAGACAAGGAAGAGAGATGCAGACTTGTCCTGAGCTATGTACTAAAGGTGAGCCTCTATATGCTGTTTGTACAATGCTAATGTGAAGATATAATAAATATACTAATATGTTGTGTCCTAAGAAGACTATTATCTATGGTAATAATAATTGCTGCAATACACTATGTGCAGGGACTCAAGGCAGTGGACGGCAGCATTAAAAAGGAGAGTGATCTCCCAGCTGCAGACCCTAATATACCTATTCCTCTTCAATATGAAGACAGAAGTGCAAAGGGAGCCTGTGCTGCCGAGAAAGGCATATCTCTTCTTCCCGAAAGAGGTTAGTCTACTCTTAATTTGAAAGGGTATATTATCAAATGTTAGCATTATGGCATTAACTGAGAGTCATATCTGTTTGGTTACACGATGACTCGAGCACCAGGACCCTTTTTTTATATTATTAACTTGCCTGTGTCCTTTTCTTTTGGTCCTCATAACCAGCGGGGACCGTGCAGGCCGACCAGAAGCACCCGACACGCTCTGGGATGATCCCTGGCTCATGGCAGCACCGCATGAAGATGCATCTCTTCCTTAAAGCCTCCAAGGCCTACTATGTCCTGTCTGATGCAGCCATGAACTTGTTGAAGTACGGGCGAGCTTTGCGCTACATTAAGCTTTCTCTGCAGTGCTACGGTAAGAATATTTAACTCACCAGACAATTGCTCCCTCTTTCATACCTCTGGCTGCAATGTTGCTCTGTGCTTTTGTAATCAAATAAAAAGGCAAAGTAGTAGTTTTGTTTTTAACCATTTTTTAAAAGTATGCCAGGTAATTGCCTGAAAATGTTTAAAATCTTCATTAAACATCCTCTGCGCACTCACTGTTTACTCTATATTGAGTTATCTGAAAATCAAAATAAATACAGTGGCTGGAACAATGTTACTCGTTGAGAGATTTTTCGTTTAATCTCAGTACTAATTACAGTTATTCTCACATTTTGGGCCGACATACGACACATTTGCTTTCCCCTCCTCTCTCCTTCTGTTTCCCCCAGATGCCTATTGCTCAGTGAGCGGTACACTGCACCCACAGGTGCTGCAATTTCACAGCCAGTGTCTGTCTCTGTGTGGGGACATTCAGCTAATGTTAGCCCAGAATGCCAGCAACAGAGCAGCTTACCTGGAGGAATACAGCTACCAAACTAAAGATGACCAGGAGATTCTGCACAGCCTGCACAGAGAGAGCAGCTGCCAGGGTCAGTGACTAATAACTTTATGGCTGCCTTTCATGCCTGATGTAATAAATTAGAAGGTGTTAGTTTCATTAATAACATTCCAAACAAGATTAACTTATTTAAAGTGCTTTTGTACATCGGTTTACTCTCCATCCTCTAGCTTTCAGTATGGCAACAGACTTGGCGATGGACCCAGAATACCAGCTGTTTGTTAGCAGTAAATGCTATGAGGCAGCATATGAACTGCTTGTCTCAGAGGCTTTGAAAGATCAAGCCTCAGATCAGCTGGCTCAGGTGCGCAAAAGGCTGGGTAACATCCGCAATGAGATGGGAGTCTACTATATGAATCAGGCTGCAGCCATGCAGACTGAGAACGAAGGTTTGTGGGAGAACACCTGTAGTAATTATAATTTACAGAACACACTACATTGACAGTTATTTTTAAGTTAGAGATGCAGCTTTCTAAATATGTGCAGTTGATCATTTTCTTTACAGCATTAAAACTTTGCACATGGAGACTCGTGTCAGAGAGTGTCAGTACATCTGTAAAAAAAAAACAAAAAAAAAAACATTGAAGCCATAAAAAATATGTATCCAAATTGAACTAAAATGATTACTGCTCTGATGTTATATCACTGTTCTTGCCTGCTTTTTATTCATTCCCCCAGTAAAGAAGTCAGTGTCCACAGCAGAGCAGGAGATGTGGAAAAAGAGTTTTGCTTTCTTTGAGAAAGGCATGAAGGACTTTGAGGCCATCACAGACAGAACCAACACAGCGTTGTTGCTGTGCAACACTGGCCGGCTGATGAGAATCTGTGCTCAGGCCCACTGTGCCATCTCTGCTGACCAGTGCAGAGGGGAGTTCTCCCCTGAAGAGGCCCTCTACTACAACAAGGTGCCACATAAAAACCCTTTATGTCTTAAATTCTGCATTTACACTGGAACAACAGAAAACAGTATGAACCTTTGCAGTCTTGTTGAACTGTCCTTTTGTCCATATTGGTACCTTTTATGGTCTTAATTTACAAATTTATTATCGACTTTTTGCTTCAGGCCATCGATTATTACTTGCGGGCTATGAAGTCACTGGCAAGCCGAGACAACCACCCAGCGGTGTGGGACAGTGTAAACTGGGAGCTGTCCACTACTTATTTCACCCTGGCTACACTTCTGCAGGACTATGCTCCTCTGTCCAGGAAGGCCCAAGAGCAGGTTGGTTGGAATACTGACGCACACCACTGATGATCAAACTTTAAATACCTACACTTATGTATTTATTTTTTCCCAGATTGAGCGGGAAGTAACTGAAGCAATGATGAAGTCTCTAAAATACTGTGACCTTCAGACTGAATCAGCTCGTCAGCCACTTTACCAGTACAGAGCCGCCACGATCCACCACCGCTTGGCCTCAATGTACCACAGCTGCTTCCGCAACCAGGTTTGAAATTATACAATATTATACTTTTTTCCTTCTCTCTGAGTGTGAATAATTTGTGAAAAGTGTTAGTCTGACTTTATATTTTTACTTATGCTAAAAAATAGTATTCTTTAAAGAGAAAAACTAGAATACAGCAGAGCTCTTTACAGCAGCGTTGTAACAAACGACATACCTGTGTCTCTAAATCTAATTGTGTGACAGGTGGGGGATGAGCACTTGAGGAAGCAGCATCGGAGCCTGGCAGAGCTTCACTACAGCAAGGCTGTCTCTTTATTCCACAGCCTCAAAGATGCACCCTGTGAGCTGCTCCGCACGCTTCTGGAGAGAGTGGCCTTTGCAGAGTTTACCATGGCGGGTGAGTAGCGGTTCATCGGGATGAACATCATACTTGATCTTTTGTAATAAGTGAAAGAATGATGGCGTTTCTGTCCACAGCTTCTTACAGTAATGTTTCATATTGTGTTTTCTAAGGTCAGAGCAGCAGCGTGGCTAAGCTGAAGAGCCTGACCGGAGCCCTCGAGATCATGACAGACACGCGCTATGCCTTCCAACTGATCCATAAAGAGCTGGAGGAGGAGCCAGTAGAGGTGAGCAGAGAGGAATTTTTACAACTCTTTGTTCAACTGCTCTTTGTTGAGCAACTTGCAACATCGTTTCCTTTTACTTCTCATCCTGTAGTTGAATGAACCAGAGCATCCTGAATCACCTAAGTCTTCTGACGTGGCCACTGGTCCCCCATCAGGACTGAACCTTGAGGAAGTGATGACATTAATTGGTGTGTTTGAGCCAAGTTTTTCCTTTCTGCTGTTGCAGATCATCAAACTGATGACGACAACAAAACGGAAACCGAGGTGAGTAAACCCTTACTGAACGTGTAGCTTATTGTATTCTTTAACCTGCCACAGTGCCCATGCAAGGTCTTTGTGTCTATTACAGCAAAAAGGATGAAGAGCTATTGAAAACCTTCAAGAATGTGTACTCCAAGCTGTTGCGAGCTGAGAAAAGCACACCTCTCCTCAGCAGAATCAAACTTTACACTGAGCTCCTACAACAGCTGACCACGCAAACAGGAAGTGATGACGCAGGTTCAAATTCAGGACAATGAAATTACCCATAACAAAACCAAGCCTTTGCAGTCTGCACCTTGCTGGACATCTAAGCCACTTTCTGGGGAGACTTGACAATGTCTCCTAAGAAACAGCTATATAGACACCGTTATAAACAAGTACATCCTCAGGCAATACTGTCCTTTTCTGAATTACAGTTTCAAAACTAATTTCACCTCTGGCGCCTTTAAAATCAAGTTTTTTTTTCTAACATTTCCATAAAAGGTTTTGAATTATACATTTTAGTTAAAAAAGAGTTGTAAATTTAGAAGATGTTCTTGATAATGTGGAATGTCCTCTGTGTTGGATTTGTTGTTGTTTGTACCAAACGTCATTCAGATTTTTCTGCTAACTAAAACATTTCACAGATGATATGATCCCATAACCTCTACACATCAGGGTTTACAAAGAGGTAATTAGTTTCATTTTTTAATGATGGTCTATTACACCAACAATGCTGTATGTAAAGAGGAGTGAAGTGAATGGTGACTGGCAAGGTATTATAAGCTCAAATGTGTTATTTGCTTTTCCAAAACTAAAGTGTGCAATAGTTTGGCAACATTGAATGCAAACGCAAAAGTTTGTTTATTCACATTAATGTATGTACAAATGTGCATTTATATCAGAATGGTTTGCTCTGACAATAAATGTTTTTTAAATTTTATGCCTTGTAGGTTTATGTTGTTTTGTCTTCGTGATAGTTATTGTTTCTTCTATAGCATCACAAAATGGTAATTTGCTCTGGGGAGTTTGGCAAGCAAAGATATATATATATATTTGAAAAAAATCTGAATTCCATCTCAAAAACATAATCTTCACCTCTAGTTTCCCTTGAAAAAGACAATTCAGAGTAGAAGATTTATGTGGGTGACGCTACCCCACGGGTTCTGGCATTGGATTTTGCCCGGGTCAAAGAGGGGACATGATGTTTTTAATGCGGTGTCAGTGAACTGGGTCACCTCACTATTACTGGACTGTATCCACACCAGATGGAGCGGCAGGTGGGCCCAAACTGTGCCTGCACTTCATCAATCAGGCTGGACCCTCAGTGCTGGGGTGACTTGACTGTTGGACAGTTACTGAAGGTAACTGCTGTGAGTGAAAAGGATGAGCAGAATGTGGAGCGACAGAAACGTGAAAATTCAGTAGGGACTGAATATAATTTGTAGACCTCACTGGTGTACACAAATCATGAAAAAAATCTTAATAATTCTTCCAAAATATATTTATATTTATATTCTACCTAAAGATAAATAGAGAACAAGATAGCATGATTGAGGGATTTAGGGGCTGAGTGGAAACTCACAAACAATGAAATTGTATTATTAGTATTCAAACTATGAGCTTCTGTATATATTGGTTATTTCATCCCCCCACTGGGAAGGGTGGATTCGCCAGTCACTGTATGACACAGGGGTTGTAGGTCTGCTCTTCCTCTGGTTTCTCTTGAGGGGTTTTAGGTCTGTGCTGTCGGCACTGAGAAGCCAGATGGTTCAAATAGTTTTGGAGGACATCTTTACTCTCACTTTGTGGTAGATTGTAGAAGTAGTACTGTGGTGCCATCCGTATGAACCTAGTGGGAATAAGACAGGGTCAACAACTCACTCAAAATTTAAGTTCAATCTGACTTACACAAATTCAATTTCAATTTACAAGCTTATTCTAAGTATGAGCCAACCAGGATTTCCTCTAAGGTTAGTTGCGTACTGATGATATACTGATGATGTTGTATAACAGCCTTTGAAGCTTGCTTTTTATGTTGTCCTTTGAAGTTTACCTTTCTCCAGATATGAAGATGTAAAGGTGGTCTTCTGAGTGCTAGTTGTGTATACTCAGTTATGTGAATGCAAAAGCAGCACTAAATATAAAACATACAAAAAACAAAAGCTTAATGAGACTTACTCCTCTGGGGTTATGCGGGTGACAGTGCGGAGGCAGTTGTCCACAGAGAAGGAGTGCTCATGGAACAGTACCCACTCCGGCAGGCCCAGCTTGGGGCTTCTGGGACCATAGGCAGACAGAGGGTGAATCTGTGCTACGTGCTTATGGATCAGAATGAAGTAGTTCCCTGATCCATCCACATCTTGTGCCACCTGATGGGAATTACAATCCAGTGGAATTCCACTGGAGTGACTATCATTAGAGTAATTTTACAAAATGACTAGAAACAGACAAAGAGCATCTGAATATGTTCATGTACCCGCAGAGCTCCATATGTGATTGAATGGGAATGAATAATATCTAATAAAAAGGCTGAATGGAGCTAAAGATTTAGGTAGGATGAAATGTATGTCAAAGTGTAGGCGCTAAGCTGGAAAAACAAAGTTTTCTTCTTTGACCTGCATGAAGAAACCAGCGAGCAGGGCTCTCTTAATGTTGAGGGTGTTGCTTCGGGAACCGAAGGCAGGCACAGAGACAGGCAGCTCGATCCTCTTCAGAGTGTCGGTGAGCTCAGTAACAAGAGCGTCGGCCCTCAGCAGAGCAGTGTGGTTCAGGAACAAATCCTGACACCACTTCTCTACGTCACATTCTAACAAGGGAAGAAGACAGTTCTAATCAGTACTTGTTGTTTCTTGTTATTAATGCAATATTATGGACTATTAATAGAATTGTTTAAATAAAATATGCTCTGCCTATGCAGCTGTCAACTCACGTGGATCCTGCTGGCACTGTTTGAAGGCCTTGTAGATGTCGATAAGGGTGAAGTGGTCTCCTTCTGGGTGCTGGAACTTCATATGGCACTGGGTCGCCTCTGGCCTCAGGTCCACAGAGGGAACAATGAAGCAATTTGGCGCTAAAGATGTCAAAAGATAAAAGTGACATAGAACTTTACTGTAGACCGCTTTATAGAACGCATGACTTTGTACATCCGCCTTGTAAACGCCAGGCAGCGCGTTACCTGTTAGCATTGCAGCAATGATGACCACCTCACTGACACACTCAAACTCACAGGAGGCGAGGAGAGTCTTGGCCATCTGGGGCTCCAGGGGGAACTCGGACATGATGATGCCCATCTCAGACAGGTTGCCATCATTATCCAGAGCTGCCAGGTAGTCCAGCTCCTCCAAAGCCTGCATAAGGCCTTTGGGATCTAGTTTGGAAATGGTTTTGAATTATAAACTTCTTCTCGATGTCAAACCACTCCTGCTTAGAACCAGTACACATTGTTATGACTTTCCATTATTTAAACATAGTCATTATAAAATACATACAACTAAACACTGAAACTGTGAAGGATTATTTTTGTTTGTACGTTGCAAATGTAATCCAAAGTAGTGACCCATTGGGACAATCCTACACCATACTGGCAAGCCTGGCAGCAGATTAGTATTTTATAATCCTCAACAACATCTGCCATGCATTGCTATGCAAAATGTAGACTTTCCCCTGCGACAAATGAGATTCTGTGGGAGAAACATGTTTCTCTGATGAACATTATGGTGAAACAAAGACACATGGGCAGAGATAGCAAGATGGGGGGGGGGGGGTCACACAAAAGCACACAGAAACAGGTCAGCTTTAAAAGGAAGCTCTAACAGGAGCTGTCAGTTCAGCTGAGGCACGGCTCACTGGCCTTCAAGAAAAAAAAAGTTCCTGTCTGTTGGAACAAAGGACAACGGACTGACTGAACCCAAAATTCATATCACATGCAAAATTTAACGAACAACAGGGAGTTAGGGCCAATTCAAACTGCAACAAAAGTTTTTTCATTTTTTATTTGTCCCACCTGGCCTGTCGATGAAGTGACAGTGTCCCAGTCCAGCGATCTCCATCCTCTTCAAGAAGAGCACAGTAGAAGTGATGTCAGACTCTCCAATGTGTGGGCGTGTCTCAGCAGGAAGCTTTCTGTCCTCTGGGTACAGACAAAAACACTTCCCTGTGGGACAAAAAAAAAAAGAAAAGGGTCTTTTCTTAGACGGGATGGTGGCAGGAGAACTGGCAGCCTGAGAGTTATTCTAACTCACCTGTTGGACCTGCCAGCTGTTTGCGAGTCTCGGCTTGACTCGCACTGATTGGCTCAGTGACGACTGAGTGTGTTCGGATTCTGGGATTGTAGACCTGTAATATCAACGCAGCGTGTTGACGTTGATTCTGTACAGTGGTCGAATGCACAGTAACGTCACACAACATATCATCAACTTAACATCAGTCATTGTTACAGTAGTAGTAAACTAATACTACGGATGTAGTATTAGTTTACTAGTTTTAGTAAGTTTTAGTTAGTTTACTAGTATTAGGTTTTCTAAAATGCTTCTAACATGTTAATAAATCGGCATTAAATATCATTGTAGTTTTTGATTATATTTGTGTTTCTGCACATTAGTCACTATAATAAAAATGAGCCCTTTAAAGATAAAACTAAAATTACGACATTATGATTAATGTATGTGCCTGACCTTAATTTACATTTATGCTAATTTCTGCATCAGTATAATTTATAACCTTATAAAGGTTAAGAGGTTTTTTATCTGTTCATGTATTAAGTATCAAGTATTACTTCAACAAATAAAGACCAATGTAACTTACGCATCTTTTCTCCAGGCCTGCATCAACCACAAAACGTACTGAGGTGACAGCCCAGAAGAAGTCCTCACCGGGACTGGATGTGAGGAATATTCTGCGGGTTTGACCCGTCTCCTCCCCAGGGAACAGTCGATTCCCAGGTTGACCAGGGTACACAGCAACAGGCAGCAGCTCACCTAGATCAGGGGGTAAGCTGTGCCCTTCATGACACAGGATGTCATGGGCTATTTCTATTTCCTGGAAGACAGCAAGCAAAGTGTCAGAGGACATGTTCTTTCAGAATGGTGATTCCACCAGACATGTGATGCAGTTTTTTTTTTTGTTTTTTTTACCTGTGCTGTCACCAGAAACACAACCACATCTCCTCCCTCTTTAGAATGGTGGATCTCCAGCACCAGACGGAGAGCAGAGCAGAAGTAGCTGTCACCTGTGCTGCTGTAGAACACCTCCCCTGCACCTGGGCTCTCCAGGCGAATCACAGGCATCACTGAACTGGAGAAATGGGCCAGCTGTTTACTTGTAGGCTCAACGGCACCAAGGAGGACCACCCGGAGCTTTGGCCTCTGCAGGATGATGTCCTTGAGCAGACCCAGGAGTATATCAGTGGATACAGTTCTCTGGTGGGCCTGGTCCAACACTACCACACCGTACCGTTCAAGGAAAGGGTCTGACATCATCTCCCTTAGCAGCATATCATCTGTGCAGTACCTGTGGTGATTGTAAACTGATGCTTAACATTAGTGAACAAAGGGACTTGACATAGACTGTATATAAATTCATCAAAGGTTCAGATAAATTCTCTGTGTTTTTAAATTGAAACCCCATAGGCTGAAATAGTAGAACAATATATTCAGGAAATCCATTCAGCACACCTCAGAGCGGCATCTTGATGAAAGGCACCTTGTCTACACTTCACTTTTGCACCTAATAATGTAATTTACTCTGATAATTAGGCTGGGGAGTGGGTCCTTTAGTACTTGCTGGCTGCCTGTTTGTCTTGTCTCCCTGGCCTCTATGTGCTTAGATTATTTGTTCTCTTGCTGACTTAGGAGGGCCCCACATGAGGGAGTGTGACATATGTGCAGACTGGGAGCCGGGCAGCTGTGGAGGAGCCCCTGAAAAGAACTCCCCCTCAAGCCTTTTGTTCACTACTCTCCCAGGACTTAGCAGAGGCGGGGTGATTTAACTGTGTGCGCTGTGACTTTGCATTATTCTAACAACAACGAAAGAAAGAATCAGAGAGAGAACCACTGGATATATCTCAATTTGAACAGTTGGAAGCACTGCTTTAGCAAACCTGAGCACCGTGTCTGTACTGCAGCACATTTCCAGAGGGATACTGTATCCAACTTCGTGGCCAATGTTCACGTCCATCTCATCGGCCACCCTCAAAGCGAGACCCACTGCTTGTTGTGCATTGGTCTGGGTACAAACCACCATGCCATGATTAAACTGGACTGACAGGCAGAATTCGGCACACCACTGAGGAATCTGTTGTAAAATAAGAGTGGGTTAAGTTGTCATCACAAATGCTAAGTTGATGGTTAGAGGGCTTCAATATCTGCCAGTGTTAATGAAATGTTCAATATTTTCCATGGCAGCACAATTTACAGTGTTAAATACCACAAAGTACTCACTTGAGAACTCCTCCCAGTTTTTGCTGAGCCACAGACATAAACAACCTCAGCTTTTTCCAATGTGTCCATGAATTCACATTTTACTCTCCACACTGGCAGCTTTTTTCTTTCCTTCAACAGTTTGTAAAACCTGGAGGAATAAGGTAGTCCATCAAACCCATTAAGCTCCAAAACATCATATTCTTTGTTTCCTTGACTCAAATCTCCTGTGTTTGAGCAACACAGGGATTTTCCCTCTAAACAGCCTGCTCCAGTTAAACTGGTAACATGGTGTGCCATCACAAGCAGGCTCCCAGTCTGTTGGGTTTAGACTTCATTTACAGATCCACAGGGAGGAAATCTTCAGCTCTCAGTTAACTGTTGGACAGAACACAGACCTCCTGCACAAGTGAAGCCAAATGAAAGGCTCTCTAGGCGGCCAGCCCAGTGCTGTCATGTGGCTACTAATCCCATAGAAGTGCAGTCATCAACAGATGACACACACACACACACACACTTTACTACTATCTTTGTGAGGACATTCACTGACAATCCATCCTTTGTCCCCTTACCCATCACAACTCAAAGCTTAAATCCAACACTTAGTATAACTTTAACCAGTTTATTCCTTAATCCTAGAACTGTCCATGTCGTCACTCTTATGGTCTAAAACTAAAACTGGTCCTCACAGATTATAGCAATGTATACACATACTACTACATACATGTGGATACAAAACAAATGTGTATATCGACTTGGGCATTTTTTCTATATCAACACAATGTGCCTGGCAGTGAAGACTTATGAATTAGCTTATTAGGTTTTTTTGTTCTCACATCACCACTTCAGTGTAGTTTCAGATATTGATATTGAATCTGTTATATACTTTAGGTTCCTTCATGTTCCTCAGTTTGCTCTAAGAACAAATTAGAGGTCAAAGGTTTTCCTGGTTTTGTTTTCTTTCTAGCCCTTGGTCCAAAGTCATCATTAGATCTTGTGGGAGCACATTAGGACAAAACATGAGAGGGAGCTACTTCAGTTTTTGTAATGACCTTAGTTGTCTGACAGATGGCAGTGTTGAACAATCTGCAGGGGAGAATGCCTGTGGACATAGGCTGCAGGGAAACTGGTACAAAGTAAAGCATCTTTTTTTAAAATTTGTATTAAAAAGGTTCTTCTACAGTTAAATTATATTTTGTATACACGTATTATATTTCAAATTAAAAAGCATTCCAACAGATGAACACTTTTAACCATTTAAATCATGTCTGTCTTTTTTAACAGCTTCATTCTGACAAATTGAAAACAACTTGTTATAAACAGTCATAAAGGAACTTTTATTTTGGTCTGAGTTCATCAATAAAATCTGTCAGTTCAAGTGATATCCTGCAACATTTCTCTCTGGTCTAACAGGTTTAAATTTCATATAGTGTAATGGGGCACAGCCTCAAAGTAGTTCTTGTATTACTGTGCTTGTGTAAAAACTAACAAAAAATAGACCCAACCAAAAGCACATTAGTGATAACTGACATACATTATTTACACTTTACAATGGCTTTTAAACGTGTTACAGTTATGCAAATAAACACACCACACTGAGGATTTACACATGGCTTAAACATTTAACGACTAATCAACACAGCACTAACAAATATTTTCCGAACCTGTGAGCAGGCTGTCTGACAATCGAATACATCAGCACACCTTCAAAATTAGAAAACTTACTTGCACTGTTATTGACACATATGAAAAGCAGGTTTATAGTCAGTAATTTGGCAGCGGTGAGAGGACAAGCACTGCATTTGAATACACTGCTAATTTAAAATGCATGATCCGAATGAACAGTACAAAAGAAAACTGTGTTATGAAGTATTTAACTGTTAAATTCCCTCCTCGTAAAACAGCAAGTCAACAACAAATAACATCAGGAAAGTGCCTAACCCAAAGTGCAACACCAAGCTCTCAATGTAATGAACAATACTGTGAATACAATCCGAATGGAACGTCATGAAGGCAAATAAAATAAAATAAAAAAAACATCTAGATGAGCATGGTTGAGGAAAGGCTTGGAAAGCTCACAGCGCTGAAGTCATCGTGCTTGGCTCACACACTCAGGACAAAGTGAGCATTAATGTTAAACATACAAACACCAGGGTTGATGCTGAATTATTTGGTGTAGGTGTAATTCTCTGGAACACAATCAATCCGTCAAATCTGCAGCGCTTGCCAGCGTCAGAAAAACATGTTGAGCGTCCAGCACATGCCCCGAGCAGTGTGTCAGAGCCAGTCAGAAATGTGTGAAAAGTACTTTTCCTGTTTGTACTTTACTGCAAAAGTGGACTTATAAGGGAATAAAGGAACGTGACTGTGAGACTTTAAAAGGAGCTGATCAGATTAATAACACAATAAAAGGTTTGTGAGGCTTTATTATGATTCCAACTCTTTTGTTCTGGCTTTTAGATGATACATCCACAAAACTACGTCAATCCTGCACTGTGTTTAGGAAGAAAACAATACCGCCCTATCGTACAACTTGACAAGCTGGGCTCCATTTCTCTTTTATCAAGTCCAAAGTAATTTTTTTGCACTTCAAAAATTCAAGCAACTTCACCGGTTATAAAAAAACAGAACAACGCATCATTCATTTTAGCATTTCATTTGTGAAAAAAAGTATAAAAAAATCACTCAAGAATGCAAAAGAAATATCATAAATGACACCATGTTTCTTTCTTTTCTGACCTTTTCCGTGGGGAAAATCAATCTTGATCAGTGTGCCCTGTGCACAGACTGTTAAATAGTTAAATAGATAAACAGTTCATTGGTACCTGAGCGAGGACAACAAAGCACCATTTACAGGTGTAGCACCATGGTGTGATGTTAGCCCCCTTTCACTAGAAACTCTGTGAAATGTCCAACTGTCCGAAAGGTCTTCCAGAGTCTCTGTAATTAGTGCAAATCAAGAAAATCTCTGTCTGTTGGTAGGAGAGCTACTTGTCCATGACACCAAGAGCTCAGCAGTCCTATTGAGCCTTCGGTGGTCTGTAGGGTAACACCGGCACAGGTCTGAAATGTGAACAACAATACAACAGATTTGTGACAGTAAACACAAACGGTTCATTAGCTGTGTGATCACATTTGACAACGTTTGATTTTATCATTGTCTGAAACACAAATTTATATTATATGATGATAGTACGCACAGATGCAAAATATATTATGGCAATCTGAAGGTCTATTGTCTGAATCATTAACTGTAATCGTACTGGATTGTTTCTGTAACACTTTGACAAATTGAATGCAAGTGAATTAAACGTACAGAAACACAGGTTAAATAAGGAGACATATTAAATGCACATCCTAAAAACCTCTTAAACACCAGCATTACCAGCTGCAGTGGACCAACAGTGGACAAATGACTTATAATCAAATTAAAAACCCAACAACCTGTATATGAAAAGAAGACACTTCTGTTCTTCCATGATGTCACTAATTTGCCCCAGTGCTGCCGATTCTACACTGTGCAAGCATTATGGCTCTTTTCATATGAGACTTTTCAAGCCTAAATAAATTGTTACTTTTATGTTGTGAACACAGACATCCGACATGTGAATCCTCTCATGTGACTGACCTGCTAGGTAAAGGGATAGAAGGCGGAGGCCTTGGCACCGTGGGGATAGGTATGGGTAAAGGTCCAGCCCTGGAGATGTGGAGCCCTGCTGCTGTGGGGCTGTGACCAAGCCGAGAGCTCCTCCCTAGTGGATCTGCAGGTAGGGGTTTCTGAGGTGGGCTGGGCCTCTCAAAGTCCTGAAGAAGAAGACACATTTCAAATTCGGACCATCAGGTCAACATACTCTATATCCGGATATTAATTTGAAAAAACACCACGAAGCACATTACTCTTATCTTGAAACACAGTGAATGGGAACCTGAATAATGTAACATGTCACCTTCTACCTCCTTTTAAATATGGATTAGCTGCATAAAAGCTGTCAGGAGACAAAAGCAAACACGTTTCACTAGAGGGCACTGTGTTATCAGTATCTCTCTCTGAATATCCACAGCTAACATGAGATGAATTCCAACCCTCATTCCCCTTGTCTCCGCCACCTCTGTGGCAGTGCTGTAGAAGGTTATCTCAACCAAGTGCCATCATGTGTTACTAATCTACAGCGAGGAGGTGAGGTGAGGCAGTGATAAACATCTGCCACCAGATGCCCAGCTACTATCACGCATGCACCATCACACATGCGCGAGTGCAGTTCAGTTTATGCACAGAACCGTCTCACAACCACCCACACACATGCACAGCCACACATATTGTGACATTACTGGTTAAGAAATGTTTTGGGCTTAAACGTGGTAGAAAATACAAGCGTACACACTCAAGAGGATTACATGGTAAAACTGAAAGCAATATGCACACACACACACACACACACACACACACACACACACACACACACAAAAGTTTCGACATCATGCATGGATGAGCTAGAAGATTTAAAACATTCAAAAATGTGGTCAAGATGTGGCTGAGTTAGTCACAGCAACAATCAGTGTTCACTCCTGTGTGACTCAGAGGATGCAAAAACAGAAGGATTCACCTTAGAAGAACTTTTCATGAGGGGGTTTCTTTACCAGAATATGTGGCTAACCAAATAACCACTGCAAAGATGGGATAGGTCACATTACAGTATTTCTGTGTTTTTTGTTTGGCTGCACTAGAGTTTATATATATGTAGATAGCCCCTGTCCACTTCACTGTTCCATTTCCCACAGTCTGGGAAAGACCCTTTCCTGTTTCAACATGACAATCCCCCAGTGGACGATGCATGCAAGGCTCTTGAAGAAATGTCTTTCACAGTGTAGGACAACTTAATTGGCCTGACCAAAACCCCATCCACCACATTTTTTAATGATTCAAAGAAACTTGATGTTGCCCAACATCAGTAAATCCTGCAGCCAGGTCCTAAAATCTTGTGGAAAGATGCTCCAAAGGAGCGGAGTTTTCTATGACAGATATATAGTACAGTGCCTTTTATATTGAATATCCCCCCCCCGCCCACTTGGAAGTTTTCACCCATTATTTTCATTGAATCATGGTCAATTTAATTTGGCTTTTTGACAAAAAGAAGTCCCCAGAAGTTAGGGAGTAAATACAAGAAAGTTTCCCGTAACCGAATATCTTTAGTACAGTTAAATCCATCTTTTACAAAATAGAATCAATATGGTACCTGCATAAATCTGCCTAGAGCAGGCCGTTGTCAAAAACGGTGCAATAGTGACTAGTGAGGGAGCCCACCAAGACACCTCTGAAGGAGTTTCACGCTTCAGCGGCTGTGCATATAACAACTGCTGCCTGGGTTGAAAATGTATGAATTTGACCATGACTCAGTGTTAAGGAGAACAAAAACTTTTTACAAGCATTGTACCTTAATCAATATTTAGATTTGGATGTCCAAATACTTTTGCGCATCTCACATACTATATTTTTATGCATTTGAGGTTATAATAATTAAGGAAATATACAATTAGGCCTGTAAGTAATGATTATTTAAAGTGATTAATCTTAAATTCATTAGAACAAAAAACCTAAATTGTTTTGGGCTGTGAAAAAAAACAAATCAAATCCCATCATCTCTTTCATAACATATGCAAATAAGTAAAAAAAAAAAACACAAAACAGGGACACGGTGATGTTTGGCACTAACACTTTTGCACTCACTTTGTTAATTGACTAATCAATAAATTATTTTTCAACTTTATGTACATTGCAGCCAGTAATGTCACAAAACATGCTATAACCTAGTCCCACTATAATATTTTATACACTGTGGCAGTAAGTTAAAAAGGTTGTAAAAACAAGAAACAATTTATTTGTGTTATATAATTTCCATTAACTATGGGGCACAGTAAAACACTCTTTTTAGACCTTAAAATTGGCCAAAAGGTTATAAAATTGCACAGTAAAACACCTTCAAATGCAGTTATAGGACAGGAGATGCTCCACAGAGGCTATAATGTTATGAGTCTTTAATAAGACTGAGCTCTACCACATCAGTGCATTACAGTCTGACTGCCTTTCAGTCCCCATGTGGACACGCTCACTTGCTGAGTTTGGGGGGACGATAAAACATAAGCAGTGGGGGATTCCTGTGATCCCATTAGAGGAATCAGTGTGAATATTAACTGAAACTAACAGCATTTCACAGACTTACACATACAGTTTACCACCCACTATGATCTATTAGTATGAATTCTACTCCTGACACACTCCTACACGTGTAACTTATGGGTTTAGCTTCAGTGAAATATAAGCCTATAAAATCAGGCTGTTTTTTCAACCGAGTGCACAGAGGAAAACAAACATGTAAATGGACAGATGTATCCACTCAAATGCAAGAATAATCCATGTCTCATGTGTATTCTAATGCCGCTTTTGGCAGAAAACCTGGAGTCTTGGTGGTGTTCACATGTCTTAATTCAAAATGAAGGATTGCACCATCCTCTGTGGCCTGAAGAAGATCTATGAGCCTTGGGCTTACAAGCACCTTTCAAAACCCACTGGAGGGACTGAAAAATGCGTGGTCCTCAGGCCAAAAACAAAGCTATTTTTCTGAGTTCCTGAAAAGCTGACACGTGGAAAGCCGTGATTTTCACTCCTCAGCATGTGATACTGCAACTTTGCTTTTGCTGTGCACCTGAACAGCGTGATAGCTTGTTTGCTTGACATTCACTTGATTCTACAGGTATCTGATATGTATTTTTCCTTCAGCTTAACAAAATAATGACAAGCAGATCTGTTTGTTAAAATTTGCAGCCCCCAGAGCTTTATTCCCCTGCAAACACATCAACATTAATGGGGAGCAATCAGCATATGAGCATAAGAGAGCCTCTGAAAAAGTCTTTTAAAATAAGATATATTAGCACAGACAGAGGGGTGGGGGTTGTGTCAAGTATTACAATGATCTTGTAATACACTTTCTTAGTGAGGTTTAATGTCCTGTATGTCCTTGCTGGCCTGTTATTAAATCTCGACCAAATCCTCTCCTCTGTTTCTGACCTACGTGTGCTGCCTCTGCTCGCTCCATCTGTTTCATTACAGCAAAATGAGTTAGTAGATATTAGCAGGTAACAGGGTTTCATTATTTTGGCAGCCCAGCGATCAGCCTCTTTATAAAGCAAGCAGCAGCCTTTCAGCTAAAGTGCATCTTCAGTTGGCACACATTCATGTTAATCAAGGGTGAAGGTAGAGTAACACAAAACCAGCCAGAGCTGGATATGATGTCTGTTTCTCAGGTCCTTTACTTAAAGCTACAAAATGGTACGTAAGTTAGGTGGTGCAGGAAACTCTGCAAAAGCTCAGTTTTGCTCTTTACGGGCCACCACACTCTGCCCTTCATGTAGACAACCTTATTAAATTAAAATAAATTAAAATGTTGCAAAGCTTACGATAATAATAATAATAAATAGTATTCTCTGATTGGTTAGAAGGGCAAACCTTATTCAAAAAACGTTTAGAAGTGAATATATCCACACTACTAAAACCTGACAGCTCCCCACATGTAGTTCTGGAGCATATTTCTACTAAAATTATGGTCCTTGACTGGCATATCACATACAGTACTACAGTACTACATTAGCAGGCTGCTAATGCTGCTTTATCAAAGTGTAAGTGAGATTTTACTGTTGCAGCTGGTTGAGATGATGTTAGATAGAAAAATTTCAATAGACAGTGTTTATATTGTAGTCTGGCCCTCAACAGAGAAATCTGAAAGGTTATGAGGAAAGAAGTTGCTTGGTTTTAGCAAAATATTATTTAATTCTACTTTCTGGGCCTGAAACTGTTAAATCTTTCACAATGCACTGTTTTTATTGTATAATATACAAGATAACTATAGCAGTAAAAGTGGAAAAGTATTTGCAACCCAAATATAGTGGAGCAGATGGATAAACCTTGAAAAAATTACAACTTTCTCAGGGAAGGTACTTTGGTACTCGAGTAAATATACTAAGTTACTTTCCCCTATTCTATTGTTCACCTTTGGAGTTATTAATAAATTTAATCTCTGCTTTCCCACTCTAAGTCCTTCGTGCTGTGACTTTTTACAGACTTTGGGATTATCTTCGGCTTTTTTTTTACTTATCATTTAGCTAATGTCTCTCTCTTTTCTGTTCTTTTAAAGGAGCTCACATCTGCCAATTTTCTGTGCACCCTGCTGTGACTTACAGAGTACCGACATCTAGTACAATCCCCCTTTGCTGCACTGGTACATGAACTGCTCTGGATTTGGATCCACCACCGGAGCAGACAGATGGATTTACTATCTACACTGCATTCAATGATGCTGGCTCAGCAGAAAGCAGTGCCTTACTCAGGAGTTAGGTCACAGAGGGATAGACAGATTGGATTTTGCTGTCGATATGTGGGCAAGTGAGCTGACCGCAGTGCAGAAACGCAATGAGTTCCGGTATCCAGCACTTTGCTACAACCTTAAAAAATGACCACACAGATGGCTGTACAAGCTTTAGATCATTAACTACAATTTGCATAATTTTGAAATTACTGAAGAGCATTTTTTTAAGAGTACCTGGGTTTTCAGATTTAATTTATGACCCCCCCATCCCATTCCACTGGTTTCGTACATTTTACTATGGCATAAAAATTGCAGGAATAAAATTTGCCTGAGATAGATCATCCATTACATTGAGCATTTCTTTTGTTTATTTATTGTTAGTAATATGGTGTAAGCCTTTTAAAACTCTCATCTATGTGTCCAAGGACATGGATCAGTAGTTTTCAGAAGAAAAAAAAAGGAAATTAAAGCATTTGGGATTCCATGATTACTGCGAAAATGTTATCTGCTGATTAAGATCATGTGTTTCAACAACACTGCCCATATTTGGCATGTGTTTTTAGCAGTTGACTCAAATATCAGATTCTCTTAAACACAACACAACACAAGAGAGTATGAAAATTTAATTTTGACACAAAAAGCTAAACTATAATTTTACTGTGACCTCTTTCAAGGAAGTTTAAAGATTCAACAGCTTGATTTTTTCACTTTAAAGTTTTGATTTTTAAGAAAGACAAAGCTTAAAACTTTGCAGAATGTAGGAATCCAAATGTGTCAAAAGGTATAAAGAAAAGCATTCATCAACATTTTTGCGAACAAACCTGGTCTACTCTGTATGATGGCTGCTGGCGGGGCAGACTGAGAAAAGGTGGCACTCGAGGTGGCGAGAGGGACGTGTGGGGAGGCAGCACCCTGTGGTGGACCGGGAGAGGAGGCAGGGTGGGCTGGCCCACACTCAGAGACACAGGCATGGGCTGGCTGATTTGCAGGGGTTGGTAGAGGGGCAGTCTGCGCAGGCTGTGAGAGTGGAAGTTGTTTGGGGGGAGAAGAGGCTCTGCGCTCAGGAGAGATGGCTGAAAAGATGAGAAGAGGACGTTATTGTCAGGGATGTTTCATGAGTTCACAGATCTTTTCTTTTTCCCTCTCACTAGTCTATAGAATTTAGTCTTGAATTGTTAAGTTGATTGTAGGGAACCTAATGAACATGTAGAAAACTAAACAAAGGTTTGGTCTGACAATAAAAGGTATTTGTATTAGAGGCCCAGCTTGTGCCTCTAATGTATAATTTTCTGGGTATTAGTAGATCACTAAGACATAAATGTATTGATTAGAATGTAGAGGCAGGAGCTCGAGGTAGGTCCAAAGTATATTTAGTCTGACCCAGTCAGAAAGGATTGTGTCGTAATACAGCAAGTCTCACAATGTGTAACACCCAAGTCATTCCAAGCACTTTTTGATATCTGCTGTTCATTAATTGGAGGGTTGCTTCTTACAGGTAAAGAATTTTGGAACCATGGAGAGGTTTTAGATAATAAACACAATACAGGATCATTATATGCAGCCCTTGCCTTGAAAAGTGAGTACTGACAATCTTTCACCTGACATATTAATGTGTATTTCAATCATAAAAAGTAAAATTCCACTTCAGTCATAAAGTTCTCATTAGAGTGAAAGAGCTGATGTCAGAGTCAGTCATAAAACTGCGAAATAGCATTATTGGATATGATGTTGTGAGGTTGTTAAAACCGAGTCTGACCACATGTCCTGACCAGCTGTTACCCCTCTACTTCAGAACAAATTCACAATTTCACCTAAAACAGCTGGGAAAGAGTTAGCAGCTAGACAACACAAACACACACACACACACACACACACACACACACACACACACACACACAAACACATACACGATGAATTCATGTGTTGCTAGGTGACATCTGGACATCGTGAGTGGCTAAAGTGGTCACCATAATTAAAATGAACATTCTGGTGACAGTACACTACTAAATATAAACACATGAACTTCTAAACTCAATGATACTAGAGTTTCATCCACAATTGCTGCAGATACAGGCCAGTGCAAGCGAAGATTGGTCACACACACACAAATGCCCATACCTTCACTGGGTAATAAACATATAAATGATAGCTAATCTCCCTCTGCAAACAAATCAAAACCCATTTTCTTCCCCTGCAGAATCAATCAACTCTGTTCTCATGAAAAAAATATTTTAATCACAAACAAATATAAAAAGGATTCAAATAACAACAACTAGATTCTCATTTAAATAGAGCAATTTCCAAATTAAAGTTCCTCTGCCTCCCGTTTACAATAGCATCGTGATTAATATTTCTTCAAGAGAGGTATAATGAGACTGAATCAATTACCTGGCTTACCGTCAGCTTGTTTTGTCACCCAACCTAAAGGAATGACAGCACTAAGCTGAGGCTTTGCTGCTGGATACTGAGGGGCTTTAAAGAAGGATTATTACAAAAGAAATCAAATCAAATGGCCTGTGAAAGAAATGAGCACACAAACAAGCAGTAAATATATTTGTTTATGGACCTATAACACACAGTCATACAAACATCTGCCAAGTTTCCTGACAGATGCAGTTACACACAGATTGTAGAGACTGCCTCACCTTATAAACTCCAGAGGGTTTGGGTGGAGGTTTGCGTTGAGGTGTTGGCCTGTATGTAGACTGAGTCCTGATGGGGCTTGTTGGCCTGTTGGACTCCACAGATCTACAAGCACAACAATACCACTTAAAAATATTTTCTCAATTACCATCTTACTGTGAGTGATATGGGGTTTGACATGAGCACACAACGTTCTGCCAATGTTGAAGTTGTTGGAATGTTGGAGTTTAGCTATTTCAACTGATTTATGTGTGTGTCCTTTTATTTTTCCCACATTTTTTAAAGAAGGCTTGAAAAAATGTGACAATTTCTTTTAGCAACAAGTTTTGCAATGTTTTAATCAAAATGTGATGACAGTTTGTGTGTGTTACATTTATGTTGCCAGGGCAGTGTCAATCAAATGTTATCAATTCACAGTAATACAGCCCCGAAGAAGCAGGTTACGTGTACTTTCTGACTGATAAACATTCTAATCTAAGTATGGTTGATTCTTGATTATTTAGGCATAAATAATTACTGTTACAGTAATTATTTATTTTCTGGTATTTTCTGTATTGGACTGTAAACAACTTTCATATTTTGACCTATACTAATTTAAAATCTTTTAGATTATAGTCGTAATTCATTCGAAATGCATCATTTAAAAATGATCCAATTGAACGCAATGTACATTTCCCCTGTTATTACTAACAAATGACATGGTTCTTTTCAGGTATCTTCTTTTAAACTATTAAGGAAATATTAGTAAATGGGGGACTTGACAATTTACTACTACAATTTACAACCTTTTAGAAAAGTGGTGCTAGAGTGATGCTTTTAATTTACATTCATATCATAAATTGTACCTACAGCCATCCAGGTGAACTTAATTAAAATTTATCCCATTTTTTTTTTAATGCAGTCTGATAAAATGTTTTCATGGTACGACACGTCACCTGAGTTTCTCCAAGGTGCGCTTCTTGTTGGTGAAGAGAAGATGCAGCAGAGATTTCCTCTTCAGAAAGATCATTACGGTGGCTACCAGAAGGCTCAGTAGGGTAACCAGGATTGCCACAGTAATGGCCACACTGTCGGCTGATGCCATATATGACAACACACACATTAATACACACACACGCACATCTACAGCACAGAACAATGACAGAAGATAACGCAAAGACAATTACAGCTAGGCCATGGTCAGCAGCTGGGTTTGTGATACAGACTTTTCTGACCATTTCTGCTCTTCACTCTAAGGGCATAAATAATCTTTCTCTTTTAAGATGACAGACTAATATATTGCTGGGTGGAGTTGTGTTGTTGTAGGGAGTTATACTATAGCCAACACATCTATCCCTGAGAGAGATGCACAACTTGCAGCTGGTGAAGCTTTGTGTTGCTGCTCTATTCTAAGTTAGTGCTGCTGTTGCTATGTCTTCATGAGTGAGGATAGAAATTAAGCTGTCTTTGCTACCTGCCAGTCTCATTGGCCCACTGTCAATGCTCCCACCGAAGCCGGATTTCTCACAGAACGGAGGAGCCCAGTGTGCTTCACAGTGGCAGTTCTTCTTGTTGTTGCACACCTGCAAACAAATTAGCTTGACTTTATATAACATGCTACACTGATACATTGACATGCATATTTCTAGGAACTAGAAATATGCATGTATATAAATCATGAATCGCCATCTACAAAGGGCCTATCGCTTAGTAAAGACATAAAAACTGAAATTTGAAGTCTTGTCTTCTTCACTGAAGACACTGGCTGTGCATGTGTATGTGTCATAATAGATAAAACATGTGCATGGGAGAGTCCATCTCCTAAAGCCTCAGATTTCCAGCCCAGAAGTCTGATCCAGAAGGATTCCCTTGTGAGGCAATGCTGTGCAGCTGTCAGTTGGAAGGAGGATGGAGGAGAGAAAGAGGTGAAAATGGAATTGTCCAGCTGCAGGGGATTTACATTTAACACAGACATACAGTCAAGTGCTGCTCATGCCTGGAGGCCATGGACGCTTCTTCACTTACTCCTGGGTGATGGGGTTAAGAGTCACTTAGGGGCTAAGAGGGAGGATAGATCAGGAGGAGTTTTTGTCTGTATGTTATACTAATAAAATATGAACAAACACTGGAGCAAATACAATCTATTTATTTTATCATAATCATCTGTTGTATAGAATTAACACTCACAACCGTAACACGCGCAAAATGTACCATTATAATTACAATATGCTACTTTGTAAAGGCAATTAACAATTTGTGCCTAAGGATATGTTATGTATTGTATTGTATGTAGTGGTAATAAGGTGGAAATTCAATCAGAAACCAAATGTTACACCCAGGTTTTCTTATCAGTGTAATTGATAAAGTTAGTATATTTTATTATTTATATTTTATTTAATTATAAAGTTATTATATTTTATTATTTATATTTTATGTTATTATATATAGTTATATATATTATAAGGTTATCTTATCAGTGTATTTGAAACTTCAAATTTTAATGTTTAATTCCCAAAGACATCTAGCTGACACAGGAATATAAAGTACAGAAAAGCTCATCTCATCTCCTTAAGAAAAAATAAATAAAAGACTGTTCCATGTGCCTGAATATGGTCAATACATGCGTTGCAAAAGTGAAAGAGTGATAAAGTGAGTTGGCTTGCAGACAAACAATATTCTTTGAACTCCTACAGTAAATTCAGAGAATTGCTACTTTATCAGTCTGGTCTCGTACTGTGTGAAGTGTTTGAGAAAATGGCAGACAAATTGATTTAGTAGATACTTCTGCAGGAGGGAAGATGTAGTTCAAGCCCACATGTTTAATGGGAAACCTTTTTTCTATACCTCAAATTTTCTTGCAGAGTCATTTTTTTATGTGATTATTTTTGCTGCAGTGGTGAATCTACAGGCAACTTCAACTTTTTAAGTTGCTGTTTTTCTTGACATTCTAATTTGGTCTTTAAAAGTTAGGTCAGTAATAAGATGATAACAAAAAATATATTGATAGTTTTAGGACCAAAGTATTAATTTTGCATTGTTTTGAACCTTTCTGCAATAGAGAGCCATAAAAGTAAGGATTGGATTGTACTGCGAACTACTGGCGCCTCTGAATGGGTGATTCACAGAACTAAAACTACAAAGTAAATAAAGCATAAACACACATCATGTTAATATACAACATCGGTGAAACTTTCTTGGTAGAGGTTTTTTTTATTATCTTGCAGTGTTGTACTGTATCTCCTCTCTCTGTACAGACAAAGATGATAGACAACACTTTAAGTAGACCATAAACGCCGCTGTTAAACAGCATTTATTTAACCTCAGTTGCCTAATGAAGATTGATTGTACAGAATAGGAGCAGCTGCCATTTATCACAGGCTACTCTGTAAATACACTGTTCTTCTGCTGCTGCTGTTTGCAATTAGAAGTCAAAAAGTGACTGAATAGACAGGCTTGTAACATGATATGGTACATAATATGGGACAACACATTGAGCTAATAGGTACTTTGCACTCACCCCACGTCCATTGCACTTCCCAGAGCACTCATGCACACCATAGACACTGACGTTCTGGCACTGGCGATTTAGGCACACCTATAATGCGAAGAGCATCATTGAGCATTTTTAAGAGATAAAAAACTAGAAAGCCATTGAAGATGAGCTCAAGAGACTAATGATAAAAAAGCTGAACTGTTCTCCATCACAAAATCATAGCATTTGTCTGCAACACAGGTTTAGTGTGCAACACTTTGGCAATAGCAAAATCTATAAAGAGAATAACAATTTTGGGAAAAATACAAATTACTATAAATAATTAAGGAACAAGCAGGCATAAATT
Source organism: Channa argus (assembly GCF_033026475.1). Lineage (NCBI taxonomy): Eukaryota > Metazoa > Chordata > Actinopteri > Anabantiformes > Channidae > Channa > Channa argus. The sequence goes on from NC_090197.1 coordinate 37,272,401, forward strand.
TTGCATAACACTGAGGTAGCTGCCCCACAAAAATCACAACCCTTAATGCAATTCTGAAGGTGCAGACTCTTAAGGCACAATATACAGTGTATCGTCTAGAAATAACAAAAACATCAGACTGGAAAAAGCCAGCTGTTGCTTTCATGTAGAAAATATGGCCTACATTAGGCAAAGCAGTTTTTAGCTCTCATCTTCCTCAAATTGCCACTGCTGTGTAAAACCCGTGCTGCCAACCTAATGCCCTGATTGGCATAGAAAACAGAAAACCTCTTTGGGATGAACAAAGGCTTATGACAAAGACCCACCTTTTGGCCCTCAAAATTTCCAAATAATGTGTGTAGCTAACTCATGATTTAGGAGACTGTAGCCAGGAGACTGGCTGACATGGCAGACAGCCATTTTGCACGAAAAGGATGTTCAAAGGGGTACAAAGGCCTTTTCAGACTAGGGGTAACTCTACTGATGTAACACGTTTCAACCACACAGGCAAAGTTCTTGCAAACAGCTTAGGAGATAACACAGTTTTCAGTTGAGAAGAAAGCAAAACACTGTGACATGGACTTTGAACTCTGGGCTATAAAATCATCAATATTACAGGGGATGCTACATGTCTTGCACAACTTATTATAGAAATTTCAAACAAAGGTTTACCTAAACAACCTCCCCATTAATATCCTTGTCATCCTTATATTATCTGGAAGCATAATGAGAGTAAAGAGGCCAAAGGGTGCCGCAAATTTCAGCAGCAAAGCTAGCATCTACAGTCTGTACTGGTGCTATCTGCTATAAAAACTAATATATGCCTACTAACATGTTAAAATAAAACAGCAGAAAAATGATCTGGAAAGACAATTGAGAAGGCGAGTGCTCCAACCCCAAACTTCATGTTGTGCAAAAATAACACCTCTGGTATGGCGGGCATAGAGGGAGAGATGTGACACATCCTGCAGGTTTTGTCCAGCTGTGATAGGAAAATTAAGTATGAATACATTTAAATGCTTGTGTTTTATTTAGTTAATTGTACTTTGTTTCATTTCCATGTTTTGTCTTGAAGTGTTTCCAGAAGTGCTCCAAGGTCAGCTAAAGAAGCACAAACTAACTCAATCCTACATCCTGGTTACCCACCATGCCATCTCCACACTTTGTTCCAGCAAGAACCAGTCCAGGGTCTGGCATGTCATCACCCAGGTAAACATGTGTTCCTCGACAAAGAATACGCCCTCCTTCTTGCAGAGGGATGTTGGTTTCAATGGAAACAGCATTTGTTCCGATCACTGGGCGGGTGGCTCCTCCCTGGCACTGAATTTTACCACACTTTGCATCCCTGCATTTGACACCCACAGAAACAGACATTGCACTTAAACACAAAATAAGAAAAAACAAAACAAAACAAAACAAAAAAATGGTAAAACAATTCATTAGAAAAAAATCTTAAAATATAAAACGCCTGTCAGTCACTGACAAAGATAAGTAACTTTAGAAAAAAGAGGAAAGACTGCTCAAGAGAGCTGCTGTGCTTCAGTCCTCCAGTCATTAAAGCAATTACATAAATCAACAAAAAGCTCATTTCATCCAAACGGAGTAGATCCTAAGAACAATTAGGCAACAAGAATATGCGAAATGATTCATGAATAATTTCTGAAACCATAATTAGTTCTCATCTTTCTCAAATTACATTTTTCACCCATGTAAACTTCTGTTTGAAGATCACGTCATATTTCACAACGTAATGATGATTGCTAATGACACCACTTAAGCTAATCAGTTGTGTTTGTAATTTTTCTGTACCTACACGGCATCGGTGCAGCTGCAGTCTTACCTCACTTCACATTTGGCAAAAGAGCCTTTGGAGTCCTTCCCACAATTCCCGTAAGGATCCCCTGCAGAGTTGACTCGCTCAAAGCAGATCCCTGGGGCAGGCTTGGCTCCTGTACATAAAAACAAACAAGGACAACACAATCATCAAAATGAAAGAAGGATTCTGTATTCCTTAAGATTGTATGCAGATTGGATCGTTTTTGCATCCCTCGATTTACCTGGTCCCCACAGAGTGATGCATTGTTGCTCATGAGTCTGGCAGATGCCATTGTAGCAGTAGCCGTCAACGTTATGGCAGGCGTGGCCATCATGGAGATAAACGTTCGCTGGGCAGTGAGGGTTGGCACCAGTACAGAACTCAGGGAGGTCACAGGAGTTACTGGACTCTCGACACAGGGTGCCAGCCAGCTTGAGCTTTAAAAACATGCAATATAGTATAGTATAGTAAGCCTTTTCAAGCACAAAATCTGCAATACTGCCAGATTCATCAATCTGTTAAGTCCTGGATTTTGGGCTTTGTAAATAATGTGTAATGTCGTCGTTCTAACCTGTCAGGACTCTTACAAACAGAGGAGCAAAAGCTTGTGTAGCTTTAGCAGCTTCTGTGTGAGATGAGAAGGAAATAAAGTCATGGTGCCTAATGTTCAAGTTCATGGTGCATAATGCTTATGCCAGCTTGCAAAGGCTGACATGCTGATGCTAAGCAAGTATAATGTTTAACAAAGTTTACCCATTTACGTTTACAAACTTAGCGTGAGCACATTTGCTACTTAGCAATAAGCACAAAAGTATTTAAATTGAAGATGGCATTTCATGAAAGGTTATGAGTTTCACCAAATTAATACAATTCAAGAAGAGGACATGAATGTGTAAATATTCCTTGCGACAGTTGTTGAGACACTTAACTACAAACATTAACAAAGATAGTCCTTGAATAAAAGTCTTTTATGTCAATCCTGTAGTGAGTAATTTCAGTGTGGACCAGTGGTGAGTGGAGCACATTGCCATCCATAGAGTTATGCTGCAAGCATGGTTAAAATCACAGAGGAAGAAAAGTTCTTTGTTGTCTACAGGCTGCACCAACAATGGATTTCAAAACTGATTTTGCAGGTGTAGCACATTTTCCAATACTGATGGTCTCAGCATTTCTAGTGCCATGAGTTCACACATGCTTTTGTGTAAAGCACAGAAAAGGACTAATTTATGTTAAAAGGGAGGTCAGAGTAGAAACATGTTTTAGGACACAATGAGGGGATTCTTTGCATTTAACCATCTTCAAAAAATGTTTCTTTCCACAGAGGACACAAGTCTGAGATACTTAGTGAAAAAATTTCCATGTCAAAGCAAAAACCACTAATAACTAAGTGGAAATGAACTTGATGAAAACCAACCTTCCCTCAAATGAAACCTGGCTACTGAGATAAAATATATAATGCTGGAATGAACTGACCCAAGAATAAATTATATACGAGGGCAAGCTATTAAGAGTCTTTTAATAACCAACCAGAGAGAATTAACAGTTTCAGAAAGTTTTAGGCCCTGTTAATGAGTTTCGAAATGAAACACGCCTTTCTCTCCAGGTTTAAAAGCACTATTTGAAAATACAGTTTCAAGACTTTTTTTAGCAATTAAAATGATGTAAGTGCAATAACATTAGAAAAAAGAGATCCAGAAGAGAGGAAAGCATGAGAATCTCATGTGAAACGTCTTACCCTGCAGTCCTCGCAGCACTGTCCATGGGCGCAAACAGCATCTCCCTTGAGGGTGCATGTGGTAGCGTTGCAGCATGGGTTCATACATTCCTGGGATAAGGAAAAGAAAACAACAGTTCGAAGTAGTTCACACCCTTCGGAAATAATCATTGCTCTGAAAAGCCTGTGCCAGCTGGTTCCAGTCAGATCACGTCAAGGTCAAGGGAGCATGCTTCCTGTCTGGGGATTCCTGACTTTCTTACTGACCTTTGAGTGAGGACATTAACTGAAGCTCATGAATTTGGTATTTCTCATGATCTCTACACTTATTCTAAGGCGTGTGTTTAAAGCGTGGAATCATATGGAAACCTTGAACCAGAGTAGCAAAAGATCGAAATCAGGTGTAGCAGTTGGAAGGGTGTGTGTTTTAGGCTCCTGAAATGAGATTTAATGTAGATAACGCAAAGACATGGCAGCGTTAACTATTAGGGTATCATGGACAGGAGCAGGAGTGGGATTTGAAAGACCTTAAGAGGCAAAGAGTGAAGCCATTTCACCACAAAAACTAGATCAGCTGGCTGCTAGCAGAAAAAACAAGCAGAGAGAAGCTGAAATGAGAGTAATGTAGTAAAAAACTTAAGGGAGGTGTTGGGAAGCTTAACTCTTATTGGATGTGACTTTATGGAGGTTGTGAAAGGGCAAAAATGGAAGTTGGAAAATGAAAGGTATACTGTATACTTTGTTTGTCAGTCTGCAACACCACGTGTCCAGCTGTATGTGGACTGTGGTTTTTAGTTTAACAAAAAAGTATTACCACCACTAAAATCTGGTGTTTCTGCCTTAATCAGCTAATAGAATCAGCTAGTAAAAACTATTTTGGCAACTTTATTTGAAAATGTTTATTTAATTTTAATACAATATTTAAATAATAATTATAAACATCTTTCATAATGTATTAAGTCAAAAGCCCCATGCTAGGATCCCTTATACAAAAGCAGTTGTTCTTAACTGCCATGTACGAGCGATATAAGCCAATATGTGCAATTCACCAATTTTCAAACCTTATACCTAGATGCAGTTGTCGTCACCATGACTTTGCAGTTTACTGAAAGCGATTTAAGATCTTTGTGGTTTTATTGGCTTATTTTAGCAAAGCAGCTTCCACATCTCTGTAGTTTAGTAAAGAAGGAATTGTCTCTCCCCTTTTGTTTTAAAGCAGACTCTGTCATCAGTGTTGGGCCATAACTGTAATAAAACTATTTTTTACTACTTACTTTGACTGCCTCACAAATTAGTCGCAAAACATTTCTTTTATTTCTAATGAAATGCACTTCACATATTCTAGTTGTTTTGGTCTTTTACTGCAACTACATGATAAAATCTTTTGCCGATTTCTGACAGAAGAATTCATCTTTTCTACCAGTGAATTGGAACACATTGGTTTTTATGGCAATTTTAGTAGTTCTGAATATGTTAATTATCAAATTACATGGGCAGCTTCTGATGAACAGGTGCCACAAATATATCTAAAACAAGCAATTTACAACAGGCTTTTAAAGTTGAGAGACAAAACACGCAGTCATAGCAGATTCTATAAACGGTAAATGGGCTGCACTTAGATAGCGCTTTTTCACCTATTGGCACTCAAAGCACTTTACCCTGCTGCTCATTCACCCATTTGCACTCACAGACACCAATGACACATTCACACACCAATGGGGGAGCTGCTAAGCAGCTGGCCAAAGCTGACCAGGAGTAACTAAGTTGGAGTTCAGTGTCTTGCTCAAGCAAGAAAAAAGTATGCGCAGCTGCTTGGGTGGCACAGCCAAAGAAAGCTTTCTTCACGTTCGAACCAATTGCATATTAGTTTGTTTTATGTTTTTGTCACAGGTTTGGACAGTGGTTTGATTAATGGGCCTTCAGCAAGCATGTGAAAATTGTGGCAGCCTGTCAGAGTACTGTTCAGCACATGTTGGAGAGAAGATGTTGTAAATAAAGCACTTGCCACAGAAGTCTTGGGTGGTTTCCTGAGATTTTGCTGCTCAGCAGGTTTAAGTGGTTTTAGGCCACAACTTTTTGTTGTTATCTTGTGGTTTAAGGTGGGCGTAAGTGAGCTGTTGAGACATTTAGTTGTTCTGGGTGATTGCTTATAGGACGGCTACCTTTTTTTCTCTGGACTATTTTTGTTTTGCAATTATGAATCAGAAACCTTAGGAAAATGTTTGGGGAAAGGACCACCAATGAACCTTTTCCAAATCACATTAACTACACTTCACTGAATTGTAATTCACCAAAGACTTAAAATTGATTTTCTGAACAACTTTTAAGTTTTAACTTTTGTTTATGCAGCAAAAACATCTTTTTATTTACGCTCTGTTTCACATTCTCACAGTAATACAAATCTAGCCTGTACAGCAACAATGTTGGAGACAGATTCACCCAACTGAGGCAGAAGAGCATGAAGGCATTTGCACTCAAACCTTACCTCTAGCTCCCCGCAGTCACACTCCTCCCCCTCCTCTACATAGCCATTGCCACACTTCTGACCACCGTAGAGCACCTTGACCTCCGGCATGTTGTACAAACACATGCCCACACCCTTTTCCAGACTGGCTGCAAGGTCCTTTTTACTGCATGTGCTGAACACTGTTGGAAATGGATACCTACAACAAGAATAAAATAACAAAGTTGAGTGAAATGAAGCAATAAGGAAGAGACAGTAACAGAGATCCAACAAATCTGTTAGAGCCATAGCTTTATGTGTGTTATTTTGTTCAGAAATCAAAATGATTAAGAAAAGTGGTCTGAATTAATCTGCTGAGCCAGAATATACTGTACTTCAGCTCAATCAAGAGGCTTTCATCACACATATTTAATGGTATACTGGCATTGTGTGAGGCTCCATTTAAATAGATTTTCAATCATACTCAATATATAAATACAGTTACATTTAATTTTGTAATTTAGCAGACGCTTTTATCCAAAGTGACTTACAAGTGAGGTTATTAAATAGGTTATTAAAGGTTCAGTGTTAGACTGGATGGGAGGGTATGTTGATGGTGTAACCCCAAAAATTTATATCATATTAATTTCACTTCCCAGTATTGCTTACCTGAAGTGCTTACCAATGCCTAATTTAGTGAAGAAAGAAATTGGATTTCCATTTGAAACAGGAAAATGTGATTTTAAATATGTAACTGTGTGACATGTCAATAACAGCTGTAAAGCCAGAGGGAACTGTCCTCCTGCTACACTGAGTGTCTGTGAGTCTATGCACCAAGGACCAGAAATAAATATGCTGAGACAGAGAGTGAAAAACAAAAATAATATTTAAACAAGTAGGAGAGAAAATACAGAATACAGAAAACAGAAGAATGAAATCATGAACCAGATGAAATAAATTAGGTGGTGGTCAGTGGTCCAGGCTCTACAGAGATGCAAAATAAAGTATGAATCAAAAAGCAATGTTAGGCTAAAATAAATTTAAAAAAGTCAAAAAAATGACGGTGAAGAGATGCAGCAAAGACATGCAAAACGTGTTATCAGCTAACAAACAAGACGAGTATCCACAGAATAAGCAGGCTTTTTGATGTAAATGAGTATTTCAGTTTACATTGGCATTGTGGGACATGGCATACAATAGTCTAGCTTTAAAACTAGGATGTGGAGGATGTGGGGTGATAGGGAGCAATGGATAGCAGTGAGGATTGGCAGACATGGCACAGAGAGGGGCGGCTCGCAACAAATGCTTGAAAAGCTTCACTTCAGACACAAACATGTCATACACATACTTGTGTAGCGATAGAGTGACTGGGGTCTTCAAATGCATTGGGGCGTGGAGACTGTCTGCAAAGCTGGGAGCTTGACAGGGCAGATTTGTGAAAATTCAACATTATACAGAATATGTTTGTGAAGCCTGGCGCTGGGCAAAGTTGGGGGGAGGGATGTGTGATGCTTTGCCTTTGCCTAAGGGGGATTTGGCTGCTGCAACTGCATGGATATTTCACTGCTGTTAGTTGACTATAGTGAAGCTCCTCCTGAGGGGGCTGGAGATAACAGTGGAGGCATTCAACAGGAAAGAAATCTGTTTGTTTCTCTCCAAAAGAATACAGATGTCCCAAGAACACAGAAAACATCCTCTTCTAACAGCCACCCTTGGGTGAAGCCCTTGTGTCCCCTTCATTCAGAATGTCCACCTCTGAGTCCTTTGAATGTCGGCTGCTTTCATCGTTCACCTACCAAAAGCCAATGTGTCTCTGTCTGCCCTCGTCTGCTCCCTTAATCCACTTGTTAGGGTCTTTATTTACCACTGTAACGCACAGTCTGAAAAGGAGTTTTGCTGCCCTGTGCATTAGAACCCTGCTCCCAAATCAAGTATAGACACACTGTTCAGATCAACTACAGCATAGAACAGGCCAGACCCCCTGTGAATACCAGCAACTGCCACTAATAACACAACAGGCTTCAAAAGTGGGTGGAACTTGGGTCTGTTCTCAATAACCTCCCATCATTGGGAAGTTGGCAAGGCTTCTGCACTGAGGGAAATCAAGTTTCTTTGGAAAATATTAGTAGGCTCAACTGCATGCATGTACAGTTTGATAAAACCAAATTGAATTCACAGACCAACTTAACTATGTATACAGACAATCTTTTGTTGAGGTAAAAGCAACAGAGAGCAGTGCATGTGATTCCCATTTGGAAACTATTGATTGATTTATGTTCTATGATATTTACCGCTCCAAGAATGTGTCTGCTATGATCACTATAGTATATTGTATATTCCCCAGTTTGTTTTGAGAGACATATTACAAAATTATAAGCAGAAAGTAGAACAATTGTAATAACTGTATTTTGGATAACTGAATTGACATATAAAGCTAAGTCAAGTTTGGCTATTTAAACTTATGCAAGTATGGTAGGTATGCTTTTAACTGATGTATAAGCAGGGGTTCAATAACTCGGTTGCACTTATTTGACATCCCTCCAGCTAACAGGATCCCAGTCCATTCTGTGACCAGATGTGGTCTCGCAATACATGGTGTCCAGGGATGCGTTGTGCTTATTTTGCTGCTTCATCACCCGCTGTCAACTGCAGTTCTTAGTTTCAATTGACAGATACTTTCCTGATGCAAATGCAGAGTAAAAAACTGAATCTGTTGTGGTGCTGTTCAAGTGTTTGTATCTTAGTATCTTAAAAGAAAAAAAAAAATCTCTCTCTCTCTCTCTCTCTCTCTCTATATATATATATACACATATATATACACACACACACACAAACACACACATATATGTATATATATATATATATACACACACACACACACATACATACACATCGATTTCTGGCTTTTGTTACCATTAGATTGGCAAATATAATATTCACGTAGTGAGTAACACACTGTTAAAAATCATAATCTCATCTATGTAATAAAGTCTCAGAAATCTGTGCAACTGACAGAAAAATGTTCGGTTTTTATCTCACTGACTAACAGTTAGTGGGACAGTGACACAGTCAGATGTGTGGGTTTTTTTACTGGCTATGCCTGAGCAAAGAGCAATCTAAAGGAAAGCACCAACTATGCTTCATGTTTCTTTGGTGATGTTTAAAGTGGGAAAGAAAATCAGATGTTTCCTGTCTATTGATTTTCAGAGAAGTGGTCCTTCAGCAGGTCTACAGAATGATGGCAATAACCCACTTTCTCATACTGTACAGTGGCACTGGATACCTTTAAGGAGGGATGTTGAATAAATCAGAAATACAAGCAGTTGACCATGAAAAGTAAAGAAAAAAATTAAAAAGAATTCAATCTCACAGCAAGTTCCCTAAAAACTCCTATCATATACCACCGATTTGTGTTTTACCTTCTAGGTCAAAACACACAATCTGCACAAGTACAACGTGAGCCAGACAGAAACAAAGGTTTTTACATATACACAATGTCTTACAAAGATTTAAATGTAAAAATGTCTGTTACTTCTGACTTTCGCAATTTATCATTGGGCCTGTAATGTACTGAATGTATACTATATACAGTAGTACTGTATGTAGTATATTACTAGACAACTACAAAAACTATACAACCCAATGTTTTCCAATTTGTACAACACTGACAGACTGACAGACTCATTGGCCTAAGTTAATGCTTTAAAAGTGTACAACAGTTATGGAGTATCACATCATCATACACTTTACACTCACAGAAAGACAAAATTAAAGCAGCAGAGGCTGAGACATCCTAGAGGGATACAAAGGTGTCAGTCACTTTATAATGACTTGCAAAATAATTTCCAAACATTCAACTAAGCTCTCGCTGATATTGTACTGAGATGTAGAGATAAGAGTCTCTTGTTCATGGATCTATAAAGCCATATGTGCAGTTCAAACGATTCCAGTCAGTCTCATCTTCTCACTATGTGAAGCCAGTGGGATTAGGGGAAAGGGATACATTCCTCTGCATCAGTGTTATTAAGTTTGAGGGAGACTACTTGACACAGCATCAACCTTTCAAAGAATTATAAGGCAAAATATGTCCAAGCCTCGCTCTACCCAATTTCCAAAGCATTGTTACATCAAACTTATATTGGAGAGCTGTTGTACTTGTTAAAATTGTTATTTTGCCAAAGTATTTGTTGTAGAATCAGTTTAATACAAGGTTTATGGAAGAAAATAAGCCTTATGAGTAAAAAAAGCTCTTTCATCGTGGTCCCTTAATTTCACCCACACAAATACAATGTTAAGGATCTGGCCAGCAGATGTTGCCATATTTTACTGTGCCAAATTATTTGAAACATTGATCCATTTTCAACACAACTGCTTTAATTTATTCAGTGGATCGGAAAGCTCTGCTATATGCATCAAGAGTCTGAATAAAGACTGGAAAATTAACGGGCTGTGTAGGCCACTTCAATTTTGAATCTGGCTCCAAGTAAAATTATGGAAACTTTTTTCTAGATTTGTTAAGTTATTGGTTTTCTTTTTAGTATTAGTTATGTATATTTTACATATGATGCCTGGTTGACATTATTACACATGAATATTTATTACTTGATGATTTATTAATAGTGAATATTCATTGTTTAATAATCTATTATACACATTAACTGGCCTTGTTGAATATTTTACTTGCATTTTCCATTTAGTCCCATTTAGTTACTTTCTCTCTCTGATGCTATGGGCATCAGCAGAAAATAAAAGACATTGTATTTTGAAGTACAAATGTGACAACTCAGCAATGCTGTTGTAACAACAGCAAAAAACTTATTAACTAATTGCCTGAGTAAATGTAATTGAGAAAATGTCAGTGTTTTAATATTAGGTCATACACTTTGTTACAAAATACATTTTAACACATAGCAGTTTTGTTGTGTTTTAAACAAAAGGCCTGAACAGATTCAAAGGGAATTCACATTTAATAAAATGCTATCAAACCCAATTCCTGAATGAAGAGCTCCTCTGTTTGTGGACTCTCTGACTGACATCTATTGCTCTGTAAGCTGCACTAAAGACTGACATGCATTTAGTCCGAGCTAAGCAGGCAAGACATGTCTGACCTTTCAGCAAATGCTAAGCTGCAACTCTGGCAGAGGCCTGTGGTGATTAAACGGCAGCAGGAAAATCAAAACACAAGCTAAATTTACTGAAAACATTTATGCACTAGCAACCTAAGTAGCTTTCTTCCTCTCAACAGCAGGACGCCATCAGAAAAAGACATTTTGTACCTTCATACCTCACCTGCGCTCTGTCATTATGACAAGAAAAAAACAAGCTCTCTTATATTGTCTTGACAAAGTACTCACCTCTCTGGCCTCAAAGCCACAGCTTCCTGCTGTGCCTCACCTTTCTTGCCAGTTGCACATACAGACAGAGTAAAGGACTTTTTTGCTTTCTCCGCATGTTCATATGATGCAACTCTTAGCTCAACTTCTAAAACACACCCCAGCTTCAAGATGTCCGTGTAAACCTTGTTTCTTTCCTCTGTCCCTCAAAATCTTACTTGTTGTTATGACAAAAGCCTCTGTGACTCGTATGCCTGTCATATACATCCATATGTATCTAAATAATTCCTTCCTTGTCATCTTTCTCCTGCTTCTCTCATTCATACCTCTATCTCTCTTTGTGTTTCTCTTTCTGCTTCACCACTGAGGGAGATAAAAGACAAATAAAACCACTGCTTCCTCACTCTGCCTCTCTATCCAGGCATAAAGCACCTCTCTGCGGATCTCTCTCTGTGTGCCCTGGCCCTGATTGCAGCTGGCAGCGTCACTGATAATCACGTCATTTAGATGCAGCCTGTCCTCTCCTCCATTAGCAAGTCTAAGCTGAGAGTATCCCAAACACACAGTCAAACGAACTACACTGCTTTACAACGATGTGTTTAACATTCTGAAGGCATCTGGGTTGAGGGTCAAAGGAGGATGCTAATATGAAAAAAGGGAACCAGATCTGTGTTGGAGGAAATGAGTTCTAGATTGGTTTGTGAAATGATTGGTTTTGTCAACAAGAAACTGTGAATTCAGGCTGATAGTTCAGAAAATTCACTTTGAGAGATAACTGGCTAAGTCAAGCTTGAACTTTTTAAGTTCACAAAAAGTCACATTTCAAGATGGTCCACAAACTCTGGCATCACCTCCACAACAACGCAGGTGATCTCTCACACTTTATATCAAACATCAAAACAAAGAAACTCATTTAAAATATGAGTTAAGGACATTATTAAATCCTATTTTGATTTACTGGTGATGGTGAACATGTCTTAATCTGTCACCTGGGGTCAAATTTGCATTAACATTGGCAGCCCTGATTTTTACCCTCCTGTTGGGTTTTATCTCCAGTATGTCCAGAGAAAATATTAGGCATTTAGCTACTAATGTTTATGAGCCAGTTGTGGACTGTGTGGAGAGAACTAAACTGTCAATCTGTTAAAGCTGCAGACCATGACACCAAAACAACAAACTGGTTAACAGTAAAACAACTGGGGCTGGGTAATAGTTCTTTGTAATGATAACTGCACTGTTCTGTTTTGCTGTTTATTCTGTTTACTTAGCATTGGATAATTTCCCATTTTTGTTTTTATATGTCATTTTAATTATCATTTTATGTATCATTTAAAGGATAGAAACTAGTGACCTCTTTAACATTACACACTGTATACTCATTGAAACGAAGTGACAGCCAGTGACAGTGCCAAAAGTGCGATGCCACTCTCATATAGTATTTAAACATAGATTAAGCATGTTAGCTTAGTTTAGAATGCAAATTACAATGTACAGTAATCCAATACAAATACTAATGAAATAGTACTGATAAGAATCTGATGGCCTAATTGCAGGGCTGTTATATTGGATTAGAATTTATGTGTAAATGTACAGATGTGCTGTACCTACTGTAATACACTGGTACTTCAGTGTATGACTTACTGTACATACTATACTCCTCCAATCTTCCAATTTACACTGTGGCCATCTTAGTTTAGTATTTTTTGTAGAAGAAAGTGTGAGTGACTGCATCAAACAATATTTGGTATACAGTTTAAAATTAATAATTAATTAGGGAAATATTGAAACTGGGAGTCTGTGTATCAACTAAAAATTGCCAGGAAAAATGTCACTGTACAACGGTGTGGGGATTTATCAGCCTTTACTTAGCACACAGATGAATGCATTTCAGAATGAAAGGTCACTGATCACCTCTTTCAACTATTAATGAATCTAATCTCATAATCTCATAATAATGTAGCAGAGAGCGCTGAAAAGGAGTGACTGTGCTTCATTAACCTATTCTGTTACAAAGGATTTAATAACAGCGTGACTCATTCTAACCCATTTAGATCAGAGAGTCATTTTTCTAAATGCTCTGCATGACATCATTAGATATCTCTGGCCTCTGACAAGCTGAAGCAAAGTCATAATGTCAGTACACTGAGTGCATATTTAAAAACTACACCGCACAAATCCAATAGTGCTCCATGTGCATTATGAATTTCTCAAAAATAAATGTAGTGTGAGAACAGAAGGTTGAGCTCAGCGTTGCTAGCGGCTGTTCAAACAAGGTTTTTGACAGCCTACCCCTCCCTTATGTCTATTTGTGTAGTAAAAGGTAATTCATTCCAGTATAAACATATTATTTGTTTTTAAAATAATTTAAAAGGGCGTATTCCAACTCCCCCTGTGGTTTTCTTCTACTGTGTCCCTGTTGATTTACAACCACAAGTAAAAAATGTCTTTTCTCTACTTTTACAGGCAGTATTTAATAGCAATAGGTGACAAATTAGGTCTGGTAAATTACCCATTCACAGAAACTTTTACCTTATTCTAATGTACTACTCATGTCTTAAACTCAAGTGTTAAGCTGCTCAGATCGTAGCAGTCAACCCTACAATTCACTTTAGCTGACTACGCCTACATTGAGATGGCATTTGGTTGCTAAAATCATTTCTCTTATCCATACCGGCAATTACAACAACGAATCCTTCACTCCTATTCACAGTCCCACTTGACTGAACTCTGACCGGTGAAATTGCGATGTTCTCCAATGTCCAATGGTTTGAGTAAGGAGATGGGACCTCTTATTCAGGAAACAATGTTTAATTATGTTAAATACCTACATGCCAAAATGATACAAATGATGTCACAGCACACCTCCAACCCAAACTGCATGTATCAAATTTGGCAACCTTTGTTGCTATATGGATTTTCTAATTCATATGCAAGAGTAAACCCCTCAGTCATTTTAATATGTAGGACAGATGGAGGCCAGGCTAAGGTTGATAGAGGTGTGTGTGGCAGGTGGCTTTGTGTTTGTACTTTGAAAACTCAATAAAATTATTTGAATGACAATAGCAACTGTTTACTTCAGCCTTTTGTCTCTGTCTTCTTCAGAGAGCCATGAAAACTGTTTGGACCACATTCATCGGAGGCCTGCGAGACTCACCATCAGAAAAACCAGACTGGCAGCAGACCAAGGGTGAAATCTGGTATTGTGCTCTGGGTTCATCTTATCTGCTTGCTGTTTACTAACAGTCACAGAGTCCATCACTTGCAGGAGCACTGTTATCTCAGTGACCCAGGCAACCTGAGTTGAATGCTACAACAGCTGCTTTAGTCTCAGGCCAAAGTGTGTGTGTGTGTATCTGTGTTTGTTTGTGCATGTTCTTGTACAAAAATAAGAAGCATCACATGCAGATGAAAATGATCCAACCTGTGGATCCAGTGGGGCTTAATTTCCCCTTTTTGTCCGTTTGATGTGCAAAAGAATTCACAAATTCATTGATAAAAGTTACGCTGATAAACATTTTAATCTGGCAACAGTATTTGAAACAAGGCTTTTAAAGGCTGATTGTTTATTGGCTTTGAACCAGTGTGCCCACAACAGGGAGGAACTATCTCGAACTAATGTTTCCAACTCTGAAGCTAATGTTGTGTTTGTTTCCAACAAGATTTTACTGGGGTAGACCACAAATTGCGAAATGAAATAAAGACAAACAATTATGAAATCAGTGTAAAGCTACTATCTATCTATCTATCTATCTATCTATATATACTGTATATATATTGCATAGTGAAATGCTAAAAGCAAATACGACCATAATGCCAATGATAATATGGTGCAGTGGACATTTACAATTATGTAAATGTTACAGCTGTCTCAACCACTACGCAAGCATAAACATTTGCACTGCATTCTTTGTAAGTTGTAATCATACATGTTGGGCATTTTAATCTCCTCATGAATTCTGTTTTGGTTAAAAAGGACCACCATAATCTTACCCTGTGGACGGGGTCATGATGCAGCCTCCACGATCAACGGTCATTCTGCAGCCACAGCCACGTTCTGGGGTGTCGTGGTTCATGCCGAAATTGTGTCCCAGCTCATGTGCCAAAGTCACGGCTGCACCCAGTGGGTTCTCAGAGTGATCCTACAGTTAGAAACAAGAGCACGCCAGCATTAGGACATCATGCGTAATCCTGTATAATTATGTGTGAACTCTAGTAGCCCAAGTTACTTAAGCACACTTTCAGTAAAACAAAAAAAAAAATACAAGCCCAACTGAAGTAAACAGCCAATCACATAAAAGGAAAAAGGAGAAGTAAGGAAAAGCAAAGTTCAAAGGGGAAAATTTTGAAGCTGCTGATTCCCAAAACAGTTCAGTAATTGTTCGATCTCCCTCATCCTTCTTCGATTATCCATTCTCGTCATGGAGGCCTGAATTCCATTACCCCTGCAGACACAATCACACCCACTGCTAGTGGAAACAGCTTCTGCAGGAAGCTCCGTAAACCTACTGCTGTATGACTCAATACTGCATTGATAAGCAAGACAACTGCCCATCACAAGGCAGACAGTGATTGAGAATGACGAGAGAGAGTTGGAAGTTTCTGTTTCATCTTGCTCTGTAGACAGACAGGCTAAGAGAGATGGGGAATTTGGATGGTGACAGAGAAATTAAGTTATTATAGTGTACAGACATGCCAAGGTGAAAGTGAAGAAAGGACACATGGAGATGAATGACAATATGACGGTCTAAACTTACAAGTAAATCATATTCTGATATTTTCATGAGTTATAACATTGCAAAATGTCATGTAAATGAATAATTCAGTGAAAATTAGGAATATGTATGTTGCACAGCTGAAGGCAGGGATGGTTAGATTCTGACACTAATGTGATATAAAAAAAAAAAAAACTTGCCTCCTAATAATCTAGATAATATGGCATTTCAACATCTTACTGTCTTCTTCAAGACTTATGGGATAAACCGAAAGGACAAAAAAAAGAAATATTTCTTCTTAAAATATTTCTTCTTCCATTGCTTCATTTGAGGGCGAGGTGATATGTCAAAGTTGAGGGCAAACTGAGCTATTTTCTGCTCTGATTACAGAGCGGCATCATGGGGAGCTGAACCCTGCCTTTTAACAGGAAGTATGGGAAAACTTTCATCTGCTTCTGTCATGTTTATCACTACTGTGTGTAATCTACTCTTTAGTGCTTCCACACTAAATGTAATATCAGAATCAGGAGAAAAGAATGAAACTCTTGGAAGGCAAAGTCATTATTTTGAAGCAGCTCTGAGCCATTGTTGTCATGTTGAGAATTTGATAGTGTTGGTTACTCCTTCTGATATCATTTCCAGCCATGTGAGAAAATTACTCCTAGACAAGAATACTGCATACAAATATTATTTTTCACACATTAAATGTAACCATTAACATATAATAATCTGCATGACTTTTTTTTATCAACATAAATACTATCCACATGTGAACACTCAAAGAACATAGACAAAATTAAGGATTCTGATTACCACATGGCAGTGTAAGGTCTGACAAATGTTTCATCTCATCTGCCCGCCCTCTAACTGGTTACATGCTTCTTTAATCTCAGCCCAAAGCATCTGCCATCTGTAAGTAATGGGGAAGACAAACATCTGGAGAAGCCTCACCACAGCCATGGCCAGCTGAAAACATGTCTATTAATGGGGTAGACACATCTGGTCTGGGATGTAATGGCATTGTGCTGATAACCATTCTAAGTTTAGGCATGGGTGTAGTGCTCCAGCAAGAAAAGGAGCCCAACAGGCGGGTAATTTACTATGTGCAATAATTCAGTCAAGTCATGGTGATGTGCAGATCTGTGTAAAAAATGCATTTTGATTTAAATGTGTGCTCTGTAAGAGCTGGCATAACCATACATTTTTAATCATATCTTATAAAACTATAAATGTGTTTTTGTCTAAATGCTGTGGACTTTGATTTACCTGTATTCCACCATCTCTTGGAGATGTCACAGGAAAGACTAACGGAATAACTGCAAGCCTTTAAATGACATTAGGATGGGGGGAGGGGGGGCTATGCACAATCCTTTTTTAACAAATTGCGTTATGCATGGGGCACCTGGTGAGTAAAAATGAATGAATGATGCACACATGTTAATATCATTATGTTTAAAAGCATGATTCACTGCCAGTTCTGTCCCTAAATGTGCTTCCAGCCAAAACGAAACACCATGTCTGTGTAAATCATGTCTGGATTGTGTTAGTCCACTGAATCTGAACAATGTCTACACTGATACAATCAGGCTATGCAGAGAAAGAGGAAGGCAGAGGCACAGTGGGAGCAGTGAGAGGACTTTATACTCACCATGACAATGCCTCCAGACTGTTCAACTGTGCACATGCTCATAATGGGCGCCATGCCAATAGTGGTGCCCTGGAAGTAAACCCCACTGCATAGGGCAGAGGACAGAAGTAGTAGGATGGAGAAATAAACATGATATAGAAGCAAAGTGAAGTGATCTACAAGATTATACTACAATTACCTTCAAAGTGTGTATTAATTAATTTTGTCTCAGAATTCATTCTTCATATTAAATTTTATTTTTTACTTTGTTTGGAAATAGAGTAGTTTAAAACAATTACAACCCCTGTATTAAAAAAAAATATACAGTATTCTGAAACATAAGGTAAACAGGTACCGACATACTATACTGTACTAATATTTTAATATGGTATGCCCCAAAAATCAAACTACACCACCAATATTTGTAGATTTGTTGTATATGATTCTATAAAATAAAAGGGAAAAGGGTGACTGGGTAGGAAATCAGAGTGATGGTATCCTCTGCAAAACAGTTAAAACAAATGATCTGTTTTTGTTTATCAATATGACATTTCCTTTATCGATATCTGGGGTCAAATTCTTTGGTTAAAAAAAATGTCCACCTTATGAGCTGTGCATTGTCGTGAGGCTTGTGGGGCAGCAGTTTGACTTTCCTCCAGTCTAGAAACTCGTGCAGCGTGTTGAAGGGATCCTGGGTTATGGGACATTTATCAGAGTCACTCCATACCTCCAGACCCACCAGCGCCACCCGGATGTTCAGTGCTCTATAGAACTGAAGGGGACCATGTTTATATAGGAGAAGTTGAGATGCGATTAGCTAATATTTTGAAAGAAAGACTTTCAGGGAAACATGTGTCTGACACAAATGTTTTTCACATGATCAGAACATATCTTTTCCATGCCCCAATCCAAGTTTCTTTCAAGTAAATTCATCTGCCTACTTTATTGCCTAGATGCACAGATACACAACCCTTATAGGGCAGAGTAAAGGCAGCTGTTTGAGATGGGCATTAATATGTCACACGGTCACCCCATTAATCTCTGCTGCCAGCAATATTCCTATTTCAAAAATGTGATTTATCCCCCCTGTGCAAAGGGGAAAGGATGTTTTACCTTGTCCACATAATTGGCTATTTCTGCTAGTCGCTGCTTCACCTTCTCCAAGTCCTTTCCATGTTTCTGATACTGTAAACAAAAATACATGTAATTAAAGGTAAAAATTGCAACAATTACACCCACAAGTAGTTTTATTGCACAGGGACACAAATGCTACTGTAGTTATAGTTGTTTTCAGAACTAAAGAGAAACATTGAAAGACAGCAAAAACACCTGCAAAGGGAACATTTTGTATGAATGAAATGCTTAAAATATTCACAGGCAATATGTTTTCTTCTGTGTTAGGCAGGTTGTCAAGCTGTGACCATCTGGATATGGATATAAACCTCCTAAAGCTAAAGACAAGGATAGCACGGATGCAGGGAGTAGATATATTGGCAAATATGAGCCTGCAAAGCCTTGGATCCAAACTGCAGCCAGTCAGACCTTCTATTTCCATCCTACTGCGTATCCACCTGTGTTGGCACTGGACTTCAAATCTAAGCCTGACAACATACTTGATGGCTTTTTTAATGTGTTTCATTTTTTCATTGTCTTTCTTCCTTTTGGATCAGTGGCTGTGGAGGCAACCCTACAATGAGCGTGTCAGGGCTTATGGGAGACTCTTCTGTAGCCACACTGCCTTTTCCTGTTTCCTGTCTGCTCCGTTGGGAAATCGTTCAGTACTTCCTGTCAAAATGAAGCGGCTGCCGCCAGACAACATTGCTTGTTGCACACTGACCTAATTCTGCTACTCTGGTGGGACCTACCTTGCTGTTACTACAATGTAAACTTCAATGTAAGCTTTGACCAGAAAGGGTTGCTGTGTCTTTAGTGTGTTTCTGCTGTACAGACAAAGCATTTGTGAAAGGAACAAGGCAGGTTCATACCTCTCTGTTGTCTGCAACGATGATCAGCTCAACATATTTGGTTGTCTTCTGAGCCTGCCTTTTATGCTGAGATAAAAAGAGAGATGTTGCATATTAAAAATTTTTTTTAATCCACTTCCTCCTAAAGATATGGTAAGGACTATCAAACCTAAAGTATTTTTTTCTATGCATTCAAATTGAAAGCCAAATTTAAGAGCAATATGGCAGTCTCCAAAAATTTTTTCAACATTTTGAGTTATATACTAAATCTCATGCAGAGTTGGAGTTAGTAGTTGGTTGGCACATCTTAATATGAAACCAGAAATATAATGCATTATAAACCTACCAGAACCTCTAAGGATCACAAAGTAACACATTATATTTACTGTATTTGTGTTTAATTTGTACAAAATGTATGTACCTAAATATTCCTTCGCTGGTGTAATCACTTGGAGTTATAACACGATTGAATCATGACAATTTCTAATTTTCACTTTATGCTTTATCATGCTAATCAGTGAGCTTTACAGCTGATACTAAGTGATGTATTCAACTTGAACAGTTCAAGGCTCCAGTTACCAATGCATGCTATTAATGCTAAGCTAAGCTACTGAACTGTAGCTTCATATTTACAGCAAAAAAGTAAATAAACGTGTCACAAAATGTCAAAATATTTTTTTGTGTGTAAAACTTTATGGACAGCCATATTTAGTGGTAGGTTGTGTGTTGTCCATTAAGGCTGAAGTGATGCTTTGTTAGAGCCCAAAGCCCAGATATTACTCAGGGCTCATTAAGTGCTGTATGTTGGTTTGTTTGACTCCCTGACTCAACTAAAGTTTTTATTGCTTGGGAATATGTGCAGATGTATCTCACACCTCCTACGGGCAAATCACTGGCTAAACCTCTGGCATGGTCCCTTGAATAAAATTAGTCTAAGCTCAAGGCAACACCCTCAGAAAACGTATCCAAACCAGCCTCCATGTCAGTTTGCTAATCTTTGATAAAATGGTCATTTATCTTTTGTCAAGTCAATCTACTCTTCGAATTAAATACAAGAAAGAAATAGTGGATGACAATCTGCAGTAGTTTGGAGCCACATCCAGTATGAGCTCTGTGATAAAAAAACAATACAAATCTCACCCGTGTGTGAAAGAACTGGAAGGGGCTTTTGATGTGGCTTTCAGGAGCAAAAAAAGACATATTGAAGCCGTGGCCACAGGCTCCTGGGGTCAGTCTGAGTTCTTCCACTCTGTAGATGAAGTGAGCTCCTGTGTCATGGCCAGACACTGGCTCGATGATGAATGTCTTGTTTTCAAGTGCAATGAAGCCTCTGTAGAGAAAGCGGAACAATTCTGAAAACAAAACTTCAAAGCATATCCAACCTCTCATATGCAAAGTTTGACTGAATGTAGCTCTTACTAATAGCACATGTGACAACTGTGGTAGCTCTCGGCCCACTTTTACTGACTCACTTTTACCATTTATAACTGTAACCATTTATAAACTGTAAAACTTTTTGTATTTGACAACAGGACTAGACACAAAGTCACAATGCACTTCTAATATAATGTGCCTCATGGCTTCATGCACAAAAGCTCTTTCACTTTAAAAAATAAATTAAATGTTATGACACAACAGCTCCCTTCATATGTTTCATTTTCCCCCATTTCAGGTCAAACAATTTTGCTCACAACTTGTTAATTAATTTTTTTGTCCTTTGTCATTACCTGTTATTAACTTGATACATGGTCGTCATGGCAAACTAAACATTTTCTCTTTCCAATAATGGTTCCTCGCTGTTTAATTAGGCAGGAGACGACACTGTGCATCACAAGACTTGACTGAGGCTAAATTCTTAAATCCGGTCATTAGAAACAGCGAGATGCCAATTACAGCCAAAATAACTTCAAATATTTACTGGATGTCTCTGTAGACAGAGACAATGAGGTGTGACATTTGCTATTCTTGGGACTTGCACACCAACTTACTGACAGCATGCTTAAGGGCTTAAGAGTGATGGGATGCTGTGCAGAATGACTTAAGTAAATATAAACATTGCAGTGGCAAATAGCACGAAAAGGGCAGTGTTTAAATGCGGCTTGAATGTAATATTGGCATGTTTCTTACCTAAGGCCTGAGCAGGTACTGAGAGTGACATCAGAGTTTGGATGTGTCTGCACTTCCCCATGGTAGTAGCAGTTATTCTAAAAGAGATTGTCAATTAAAAAAAGAAAAAGCTTTTACACACTAGGGATAAAAACATTTTATGCAAAGACAGCTTCACCCACTGGATAATGTGATCAAAAATGTATTGTATTAAAATTAACATTGTGACATTTCCTGTAGCAGTAGCTCTTACCTGACATCAAAAGCACAAAAAAGGACAAGATACAATGGAACTGTGCTGATGCTGTTATAAGTTTTGTTCATTTAAATAAGCATGCTCTGTGGAAAAGTATTTCCGTCTCTATGTCTCAGTACAAAGAGGCCTTTTAAAATTAATGCAACCTACACACACACTTGAAGGGAGAAGCAGAAAACTGACACGGATGGGAGGTGACAGAGGAATGGTAATTGTTTTTCCTTCATTACTCCACCAGACTAGTCTAGCAGAAGGAAACGAGGACATTTGAGGTTCTTCAAACTCAGTGAAAACACCGAGCACAACAAGAGCAGAAGATGCAGTTCTTGTTAGGAGGGAATACAAACCTCCACATATTGTCTATCAGCACTCCAGTCATGTCATTAGTCAATACACTGATCATTTCTCATTCCAGACAACAAACTACGGGAAAAAATTCTATGGAATTAAATGTTTGCAAAAACAAAACTAATTTCTAACAAGTTACTGAGCAAGGTGTTGATGGAATCAAGATTCATTAAGTATAAAAATAGAGCAACTACAAAGACTTTGTACTTAGGCAATGCTTGACCTAGATTAGTTTACCTTGTTTAAAAAAAAAACCACATCACGCAGCAATAGTTGTCGTCTTTCTCAGTTATAGCCAACGTGTCTGTGGCTTTTATATATTAGCTCCGTTCAAAATTAAATAAGTTGTAAGCTAATTTTGGGAAGATTTCCTGAAGCTACGAAAGCAGAAGAAACACATTAAATACATCGTGGTTAACTTTGTTTTTGTCTTTTGTTTTCCCTTAAGAATCTCTTACTTTAACACTCAACTCTTCATCAAAGCTATGCAATATTTAAAGTAAGTGAAGTATTTTAATCCATGACCTCAGTGTTTGTTTCTTTTATGTTAAGTCAGGCATGTTAGCGAATTTCCACAAAAAAATAAAAGTCTTGTGGATCTGAAACCCAACCCTTACATACCAGAGGAGCAAAAAGAAAAATCCTTATATCTTTACAGATTCTTCAGTCTTATCTGATGATTCCTAGAATGGCAGAGATTATTTACACTACATGTTTCCCCACTGATCCCTGATTAACACATGGCTGATTGCTGAGTGCAGTGACAGTATGTACTCAAAGTGTGCAGCTGCGTGAAGCTTTTCTGTGACAATACAGTATTTGACAGCCTGATGCAATGCTTGTAACATTGTCCCACTCAAAATTAAATGTAAGAGAGAATGCGTTGGAAACACTGTTTGCATAACTGTAAGGGAAATAGATTTGCCAGTCATTGCTGAATTACCAAACACTTTGCCTCTGAGCTGTAGGCAACCTGTCCTCACTGCTGTTCAGTTTAACAAAGATTTAAAACTATCTTAGCCGCAAAAGGGCAAGGGACTATGTTGACTATTTAGCTATGTTAAAGAGGTAGAGATGTAACATTTCAGAGTCCTAAATTAGTTTCTGCAATACAAGAGAAATCTTGTCTTTCCTCTACATTGGCTCCTAAAAACAACTGCCTGTTGCCATGTAGAAATCTCTAACTAACTTAAGTTAAAATACCTTTTTCAATTGTACTTTTCTTTTAAAAACCAAATAAACTAAAAGAACCAGAAATAGCTTGTGTACATTGACTAAAATTAGTAGTCTGGAATAGATCAGCTGATAAAAGGGGATTCCATAAAAATATCCTGATGGAAATGTTGGCTCAAATTCAGACAGTATAAAAAACAGCTTATCAAAAACTAGGCCACATGGTAAATGTCCTGCTAAGCAACAGCCATGTCAATTCTAACCCACACTGAGTCATACTGCAATTAAAAAAGATAAAAAATAAATCAAACTAATTAAACACAATGCAATTTTAAATGCTAAATTGATTGATATTTAACACACAAGCCATGGAGTAGAATACCATATGTGATACAGAGCCGCTATAAGAAACAAAAGAGGTCAGGGTCAGTGTTCATAGCATATCTGAAGAGCAGCACTGCATGTCAACCTGAAAAGAAATCTCAAAGGAATTCAAGTACCACCGTACCGTGAAGTTGTGAGCACCGGTGACTATACTTCCATCCTCCCTGTAATGTGTCTCAGTGTAATGGCTTGCAAAAAGACCCCTAAGAAGAGAACAAACAAAGGAAACATCAAACACCTAGGATTTTGCAGTGCTGTGAATTTGCATGTATATTATATATATATATAGACAGATATAGATATAGATATATAGACAGATATGTCCAGATATATCTATATCTAGATTATATCTATCTATATTCACACATATATATACACACACAAACACACACACATACACACACACACATATATATATATACCACTACTGCCTTGTTCTTCTGTTTGTCCACAACTAATATGTCGGGTCGGTTGGCCATTACCAGTTTGTCAGTCTGTACCTGGAAGTCCCACAGGATCTTAGCTCTGTCATTCTCTGTGTCCCATTTTGTGTTTGGGACTTCCAGCCTGTACTCGGCACATATTCTTCAGTGCACTATGCCAGCCACTTGGTTATGGCGTTCCATGTATGTCCTGCCTGCTAGCATCTTGCAACCTGGTGTTATGTGGTGTATTTTTTTCAGGGGCATCTTTGCACAGCCTGCACCTGAAGACCTGCCTCTATTGATCTTTAACTTGGAGACTGCTCCTGTGCTGCTAGTGCCTGTGTGCTGTCTTTCAGTTGAGCCTTGTCCAGACACTGGTAGGATTATCAGCCACTTCTTCCATCTGACGGTGGTACATACCATGCAATGGTTTTCCTTCCATGAGGATTCCTGCTCTTCTTTCACTTGCTCCTCTGGTTTCTGCTGCCTGCCAGTATTCACTAAGCACATCATCACATGGGGCCATCCTCCTGATGTATTCATGGATCTTGGTTGTTTCATCCTGGATCCTCTGATTCTCACTAATCCTCTACCTCCTTCCTTTCACTTATATATATGTGTGAATCATTTTTTGGTTTTTTAGAATATTTTTTATGTAGATTCTGTTTTGCTTGTAAGGATTTAAGTGTTAATGTCATCAAAATACTTAGCATTCAGAGGCTAGGAGAGACTTGATTTTCTCTGCATTTATTAGGTGATTTGTACGTGTCCTTGAGTCCCCTGGCATTCAGCATGACTGAGTAGAATCCCTGCTGAGGTAATTATTTTGTGAATGTGCATGCCTGTGCATATGTGTGTGTATCTGTGGACCCACTTTAAACCGTGTGTCAGTATGCGCGTGTGTTTTCCTCCTCAGGCCATGAGCAGATGGACACAGAGAGCCCCACCTCAAGCATTGGCAAAGGAGCATGAGGAACACCCATCCTTTGCAGCTGCAGGCAGGCGTGTGTGAGTGTTTGTGTGCTTGATGATTTAAGGTTCATTTCTAAAAAGCAACTTTTGTTCACATGTTCACATACAGTACATGTATGATTTCAACGATTAATATGAAGATAAATCACCTTATGTCGAAACTGCCATGTCAAAACAAAATGATACAAAATGTATCATAAATTGACTTGTTACAAATAGAAAAGAAACACAGAATTCATAGAGACATAAGGGAAAATAGAGAGGACCACAGAATCATTCATATCTCACAATGCTGTCCTACCCCCCACAGCCTGTACGTACCAAAACCCAGAATTAGATGACAGTGGATTAAGCCAATAATGCACTTTTTCACACTTCTGGACCATTTAACATCTTATCTGCACATTTAAAGTAAGTTTTTTCCATGACCTGTTTAAAAAGGATCAATCCTCCGCAGCTCAGGCCTGACTACGTTTAACTTCATTAAATACTTATTATCGCTTAAATGTGCCTTATCGTGCCATTAGCAAGCTCTTAACCAAATCTGATAAGCCAGCAGCCAGTAATCACTTTAAAGAGCCCGGTATGTCTCATTATAAATGCATGACACATTGCAGGGTAGCATACAGTATGCTTAACAGAAAATCCCAAAACGTGTATCTTAATAAATCATTTGCAAAGGAAAAAGTTGGAGTGAAAAATTGAAACCGATGAACTTCCAAATAACACCAATGATACTTTGCGGCATTTTTGTTGGAAAGAAATGCAAAAACAAAATTGTCTAACAAAGGATGTGTTTGCAGTTAAGATGGGATTTCTGTCATGCGAGTGGTAATTCCAAGTAAATTCTGTGCGATGTTTTTGGTGGTATGTTTAGGAAAGCCAGCTTAGAGGAGTGCACCGTGGCCCCTGTTACTATGACACATTCTATATTAAAGCTGTGGGCTTTACATGATAGAATCTGCTTGTAATCAACTCCTTGGCAAGAGCACAGAGAGTTTATGAGGCCATGAATGTTTACTGAATGTTTCCTCTGCCCTCACTGGTTACCTTTTAACTCTGTGATGTGGGATTGTGTATTTTCTGCATTTTAAAATGACCCTGCAGAGGATCAGATGCCCAGTACAGAGAAATACATCTGCACTGCACCTTTTTAAAAAACACATCTAGGTTATACATTCTGCTGAGATTATGTGTATTCATAAAAAGATATGAATTTGACATTTTTACTTGACCGCAGATAGAGAATGTTATCTTCACCTGAAATATCCCCGTCATGTTTTTCAACTAAACCCTGGAAATGAAGAATGAGGGTGCAGTTTGACTACCAGAATACTTCCATGTGATTATATCTCCTGTCTTGGCAACAGCTACCCACCTCCATCTCTATTTTTGTCAAAAGCAACATGCAGCCAATCAAATGCAATTTAGATGAAGAGCAGAAGAAGAGAATTATTCTGAAAATTGCCACAGATCCCACTAGAAATGAATTCTCTCGAAGTGCTGCTTTGATTTCAAGGATAGATGGTGAAATTTATGAATGGAAGAGAACTGCTGAGATTCTGATGGATGTGCAAAATCTTTTTTAATACATCTTCAGTCTACTTCAAGATGATTGTCTCAGCCTCAAACTGTCAATTTATTCTACAACATCAATTGTAGAATAAGCTGTAGCGTGTTTTATGAAGTGCTCTAATAGTGTCGCATGAAAAACCCAGTGTGCATCTGAACTATTTCACCGCTTTTTGATACTTTTATAACAGGAAAACCTTACATTTTTTCTTTTTAAAGAAATTATATAAATCTCCTTTAATAGTCAATATCCCGCGTTTCACTGCTCTTAAGTGTGTGTTGCAATTTATCAGGCACAGTCATCTAATTAATGATTCCCCAATAGTTGCCCAGGTTAATCAGGATGGATGACAGCCTCTTTAAATAGCTCCTTTGGGAGGTAGACAATACAATTACTTGTCTAAAAAAATATTTTCCCATCACTTTTATTCAGCATCTTACAAACTGTATTCAGAATTAATTTAATTCTGTGACAATTAATATACTGCATTGATTACATAGTATTTCTAAAAACCAGATGACTTGTTTACCACACTTTCTATGGAGGCTCCAATTTCTGAGTCAAGTATGAGATACTATTTGGAAAAGCCGTTCAAGTAGATCTAAATCAAAAAACACCCACATATCTTTTTCTACAAACAGTCATTGTGTTGTTGCAACAAACTTTATGATTCTTGTCAACCTTTCAACTTCTGCTCTGTGAAGTCTTCGGATGTTTCAGATGATTTTGTGTTCCCTTTCCACCTTTTGACATAAGTACACTGCTGACATATCCTATGAATGGCTGCTTGAGATATGACTAACACAAGGCAGGGGCCATACAGGCAAGGACACAGAAAAACTCATTACAGCAGACCATAAAAAAAAAATCCCATACCTTTTTTTTCCTCACATAAAAAGTCAGTTATGAGTCTATCATATCTGAAAATATGGCAGATAGAACTGTTGTTGCTCCACCAAATCTGTTTTGATGGGTTTTATTTCAAA
The DNA here is from genome assembly GCF_033026475.1 of Channa argus. Lineage (NCBI taxonomy): Eukaryota > Metazoa > Chordata > Actinopteri > Anabantiformes > Channidae > Channa > Channa argus. The sequence continues at coordinate 37,300,212 of NC_090197.1, forward strand.
AGAACAAATCATGGATAGCAGACACATACTCACTACAGCAGCATGATGATGATAGAGAAACGTGGAGTTCAGTATCTCTCGCTGTTTACATGAATCAGTGTTTTTAATATCATCCTTTTCTCAGGCATATAGAGAATACAATGTCCTGTGCAAATTTAAAGTGCTGAGCCTCATTTACATATATGTGATCCCATGCCTCATGTAATAACTCACCATTACACAAAGCCCCTTGAGCATGATACCATTTGAGAGAAATGTGGCTCCTCTTGCAGTTTCTCTGCTTCCTTTGAAGAGTACTAACTTCAGTGATTTCTTTTAATCCCCTCTCCCCACAAGCCTAACCCTAAGCCTTCCTATGGCTGCTGTTTTGGTACTGTATGCCTAACTTGAAAACGAGCATACTACTACAGAAGGAGGCAGAGATGAAGACGAGAGGAAGAACTAAAGAGGTGTGCTTGACAAGCTTAATTCTATTTCCACATACAGCTGCGTTCCAAATTGATTTCCATACAGCTCAGTGTCCCTTCAGCTTAGGCTTGGTTGTGGTGAGTGCACTGAAGTGTACAAAGCTAGAGAAAACCTGGAAAAGACAGGAATGAAAGTGGGAGGAGAGAGCAAAACAGAAAAATCCCCTAAAATGCAAAATGTAAGGAGTGCTTTCCATCTCTGTACTTCTCTGGGTTTATGAAAAAAATAACTGTGTGATGTCTCTAAACTAATGTAACATAACTATGTAGAAATATATAAATCTTCTATATATTTTTCTCCTTAATCTGTGTTCAGATAGGTTGTCTCAGACATTTATTTCATCAAGTGAGACTGGAGCTAAATGCTACTGTAGCTATCTCAAAATGATAATAGTAACATGCTGATGTTGAGTAAATACTTATTTGCTCCCTGGGCAGGCGTTGGGCTACATGGTAGCTCTAGGGTTGCTAAACTGTTTTTTTTTTTTGTTGTTCTGGATAACAATCAAACTGCTTTAAGGTGAAGTAACTTTCATACTCTGATCCAAGATTTATAATACCTAATTTAAATACTGGAGGCCCTGGTTAATTTTCTTTTACATTTATAAGCTTAAACTATTGCCATGATATGAATGGAGAAAAACTCAAGACCTTTGCTGGATTTTCTGGTGTTGTAGAGAGACTCTGTTCTTCTTTTGCTGTACAGTCATATTATAGAATAAAACATTTTTTCTCACAAACAATCCTTTTTTGGCCCTGTACAAACACAAGCTACAGAGAAAAGTTTAACCAACAAGTTACTTACAAATTTTATGTCATTAGTGACATCTGAAAAGACCTGCTGCTGGAAATGTTTGTCAATTTAACCAGAAAAGCGGTTACAGCTGGCTGCTAGCTTAATGTGAAGGTACAGTACCCTGCTTTTTTACAAATGACAGGCTAAATGGTAAACATTTAGCTAATTCATATTGGCTTTTTACCAACATTAATGCCTGAACTTAGGGTAACTTTTCAGTTTATACAATTCAGTTTTCACATTCAACAGTTGTTATCTATGTGGCAGAAAACTGCACTTTAGACCCTACTATAAAAAAGAATAAATCCCTCAAGACAAGACACATGTTCAGTAAAGCAAGAATCAGATTTGACTATCCTGTATTTTTGGTAATATAAATCCTTTCATAAATTTGTGGATTAATGTAAAAAGTACAATTCTATATAAATTATCAATTAAGTTAATCTAGTTCAACAGTTACTTTGATGAGCAACTTCTCAATTATGTCAAAGCCTCTGAAATGAGAAGATTTGATTTCTGTTGTCACATATCATTGTATACATATCAACTTTTGGTTCATTTTTTTCTTAAGCTAGGCAAAGTTGTAACTTTAATGAGCCCAATATACTTTTGTCAATTCGCGGAATGAGCAATCAGCTGATAAATCAATTAGCTGATTAACAGATAATAAAAAAGTTGCAGACCAACTTAGATAGTGTGTTATTATGGTACTAGATGAAAATTGAAGAGAGTGATGGCAGTCGAAGTCAGACGGATTTATCTCTCAGGGAAAAATGAATGTCTGTACCAAATTATGTGCCAGTCCATCAAATGAATGTGGAGGTATTACACTGGAAAATTGAAAAGTATTAAAAGTCAGCTAGGAGCAATAGATAAGATGTCAGGGGATCACCAAAGTCATTACAATAGATCCCCTGGGCCCCATGAATGTCTGTACAAAATTTCATACTAGCAGTCAAGACTTTCCTTTCTGGACCACATTGATGTACCAAGCAATTGGCTGTGGCTAAAAAGGCATATTAATGAGAGCGCACACTAAAATATCCCAATATAAACGCTCTGGCAGTCAGCAGACCAATATAAAACAAGAAGGCTAATGGGCCAAGCCTATCTAAATATTGACTGACCAAGCCAAAGATAGCTCCTTAATAAGAAAAGATTCCTATTTGCTTAGTTAGAATTCACAGAGAGAGCAGCTCCTTCACATTTAAAGTCTTGTGCAAAGGTCGAGTTGATGACAATTCTCGAAAATTAAGGCCTTAATCATGGGGAACAGAAAGAAAGTAAACAACAGTTGCCATTTCTAAAAAGTAGTTTTTAGTGATTAAAGACACAGAATGGCCCCTGCGGATACAAATGTATATGTGACTCAAACTGTAAGTGGTCAGGATCACAACACACAAGCTATGGTGAAGAGAAAAAGTGGTGCATCTTGCATCTGCTTTAATGCTGAAAATGGGCTCAGTACAAATGAAGACCTGCCTTTTGCCATTCAATCACCAAGAGAGTACACTCACTGAAACAACATTCTCTGTCTGTGTCCTGCAGCCTTCAAGGCTCTGTGTGTGTGATGTGGTGCCCAAGGCAAGTGAAGTCATCACATCAGTAAAACAAACCACAGAGGGAGAAACAAGGCTCCCTACACTAGAAAGCAGAAGCAAATGATATGTTTAGAGAGGCTGTCTGTCATACACCTCCCACAGGCATTCATGGGAAAACACAAAGCCTGATAATAAATTCAAAAGACATTTTCCTGTTTCAGCTACATCACTGACCATATGATTCTTTTCAAGTCTGCTTAGCTTGTTACCAATGAACAATGTTTGGCCAGTGAAACATAACGTATAGGAGCTGACAGAAAAGCCAATGACACTAAGTGACAGTGAGTTCATATGGATTTTGTCTTTGGGGAAAATAGAATGGCAATTGTCAGTGAGTGTTGGGATATAGCATTCCTCTAAAAGGAAACATCTGGATATTGCTTATATATTGCATTAGTGATCTACACCCACTATCCTGAACACTTTACAGAAGTTGAATAAAAGGGGACTGTATTAGCTTTGAACGAGTATTCAAGACGTCATCCACTAATATCAGGTTCATAAAAAAGCATTAAGTGTTATTTATCTTTAGTCATGAGCTATTGGATTAAAATAAACTAAAATATTCAATGTTGTATCTGTATGTTTTGTTGATTGTGCTATAGTGAAGCATTAATACTAATCATAGGTTTATGATTTAAACAGAATAAGACGAACAGCAGGAAAAACTAGAAAAAGCATTTCCAAAAAAACAAATGCACTGTGAATGCTTCAGCGCTGAAAGGATTTTCCAAGGAAAGCTGAAAGAAATGTTTTTTTGCTAAAATAGCTAAAACAAAATGTAGCTTCCTTACATACTGGTTAGGGAAAGCCAGTTACATTATGTGACATGATGATTATGTGATGTCATTAATGATGGCAAGAAAAAGCACTTTAGGAGGAGTCTTAAAAAATCTTAAAATGTACATAGTATTTATAACAGAATTTTAGTAAATACAAGTCTGCAGGGGGAAGACAAAGGATTAAATATCATTTGGTGCCAAGCGTTAAACCTTTTTATACGTATTTTGTTGTTGTTGTTGCTGTTGATGGCTAACTACAGCAAAACTGCTAAAGAATGATCTGTTTTAGAGCTGCTGGCCTACACAGCTGGAATCTTAGATGGGAATACAGTGCGTCCTACATTAAACATATTTTCCCCATAACTGTACAAAGAGCATGATGTCATATTGCTTTGCACCCTTTAAAGGGAATAGTTTGTCAAACAAGTGGAAAGGAAAATTCACACTTCGACAGTAAGAAAGAACCCTGTGCATGAATCTAGGCAGTCTCTCATCTCATTATGGTCAGCTACTATAATACAGACTCAATTTATCGACCTGATGCTAAACTACCCGCTAGTGATTTTATCCTCTTCACACCCACCTTCACTGAGGTGGTTTGTTGTAATTAATGCACCAAGCTGAATGTTTGACTCTGTTGAATAGTGTGGCTAAAGGGATGTTATTACAGAAAGTAAGGAGCGTAGAGTATTCATGGGCACCAAATGATGATGGTTCAAGCTCAAAATGCTTGGTGGCAACCAGTAACGTCGCCACTGATAACAAGTAGTGAATCATAAACCCTTTGTATTGTAAGATGTTAAAAATATCTAGATAGCAAAGTATTGACTACATCGATATTCATCGAATTCAAAGAATTACCACTGTAATCTTGTGCTGAATATCTCCAATTGCTGTAGACAAAAGAGACATTCAACTTCAACAACCAACCTCTGCATCTAAAATAAATAAATAAATACATTCCACTGATTTCTTCCCAAAGACATAGTTCAGTAAGGCTCTAATAATCTTTGTTGAGTCACAAACCTCTCTAATATCAATCTACGATAACAACTGAAAAATTACTATTCCCATTCTTTTGGTCTTTTTTTAATAGCTAACTGGGTGGAATGACAAGACAACAAAAATTGTTTGTAACAGGTTTTATATTAAATCCCCCCATTTGCCCTTTTTCCTTTTCTAAAGGATATTGTATATGTTATCTTTATTTTGAAAAAAAAAAAAAAACTTAATAATTGAAAGATCATGTGCAATTGTGAGAGTAATTTACTAGAAGCAGCACCAGCACAGAAGCATTGCTCTGTTCTAGCACGCAGACACCAATAAAAACACAGTTGTTATTGTTTCCTTGAACATCAGTCTCTAAGGTTACAGTACGGGTCAATCATGAAACTCATCTTACAGAGCCTTATGTAAGCTTTATACTTCAAACTGACACATTATATGAAAAGTGTTGTTTGACCTGACCAAATAGTAGGAAGCTAATAAAAACCCAGAACATCCCACTTAGATAATGTCTATTTTGATAAAGCTTTCAAAATTAATCACCATAGCCTCCTTCAAATATGCACTGCTTTCCATTTATCTGAGAGCAATTGAACATCAGTGTCATGTCTGAAAGGTCACTTTTCCATAGAAGTCATGATGGCAGCGTAGTTTAGGTCAGATTTACGTAGTAACATTTACATGTCACTTTTAGCACAGCACATGTCTGAACTGTATGCACCCATGCACCTTAACGGATAAGCCTGGTTCTTATCGAATACTAAACTGAAACATGAGATGAAAATACCCCAACAAGTCTTATAGTTAATTTTAAGTCATTGTTAAAGGGAATGCAAAAGTTGCAAAGAGAGAGAGAGAGAGAGCAATAAGGAAAGGTCCTTGTCTAGCAGTAGCAGACTTAAAAAAACAAAACAAACTGTGACGTGGATGACTAGAGGCAATTACTACAGCAAACTGTAAAACACACTCATCTAAATAATAATCAAGACTGGTTTGTCAGCCATATTATGTGTCAAGAATTTATTGCAATTGGAATTCTAAACTTTGTGGGCTGTAAGCATCAATTATTTTATTGAGCTCAAAATGCAAAGAGCAACTTAGGCCTGAAGTAAGTGGTTTATATATTCAATCACTGTCTTGCCTTTTACAACATGTCTAATTAGTGGCTTTGACAATCTGAAACAAATGTAGATGTTAATAAAATGTGGTTTGAAATTATAAATCTTTGTGATCAGCAGCCTGTTCCACACAACACCAATCGTTTGGTAAATTTTACCCTCAGCTAAAACTACTAATTTAAAACCTAAAAAAAAAAAAAAAATACTCTTGCACGTATGGCAAATAGCACAATTACTCTCTCTGTGCCAGGTGTGGGTATGTCGGAACACTTCCGTAAAAATCACCAGTGTTGGAATGAGAAAAAACTGTTGCTTAAAGAGATTGATATGGCAGTAATGTTCCATGTCCCACATCTAAAAAGGACTTACAGAACAAAATACAGTAAATTGCATCTTTTGCACAATTTGCCCAAAGGCTGATTATTTGCAAATGTTCCAAACAGATTACAAAAGGCCATTTAAGATTTTCAAATCTACGGCATAATAAACCAAATACTGTGTATGGAGATCACATTTGTGTAGTAGCATTAAATCTTCATTAAAGGTTTTTGAGAATGAAACATTCTAAAAATTGTCTTTCTGTATGTATGCCCAGTACTGAGATAAACTGTTTTCGCTTTTGCTGCTTCAATATTCATCCATAACAAGCTACACACCGGAACTAATGGGTGACTAGGGATCTTCAAGGGAGGTGGTCTATTATTATTCAGTGAAAACAAGTAAACAAATGCATAAATGTTAATGTCAAAGGGTTTCTATCTGTCCAATTAATCTATGGAGGCTCCCCTGGGCAGCCTCATTGTTCAGCCACACTTTTTTTTTGTCTTCAGGGCAAATAAGCAATTAAGAGCTCTTCCACATCCACACCCATCCATGGCATCCCTGTGTTTTCCTTCTTTGTAATCCTAAAAGTTCACAGATAACCTAAAATTTCAAGCTGTAAGGAGAACTTTTGTGAATAAAACTGCTTTAATATGACATGTCATCACTCCACTGATTCCACACATCCTAGACCATCATCTCTCCAGTTCCAAGCACCATGAAGCAACCTCCCCCACCTTAAACAAGTCTCAAGTCATTAAACCCTCTTTACACTTTCATGAATGATGCACTGATTCTCCAATAAGATAATAGCACACAATCTGTCATTCTTCACCCCATTACCCTGCAAACATGCTGGGGCAGGAAACTTTCACTTGGCAATGATGTATCATTTTATCATGAGGATCCGGGTGAGAAATCTGTCACTGATGTTGATGCACTGTAACATGAGCCCTCATGGTTCCTGGGTACTCAGCAGGAGATGTCAATTACTAAACAGGCTAGTGGTGGTAAAACAACAAAGTGCTAATTTAACTATTGCCCTGATTCTGAGATCCTGCTGTAGGACACTTGACCTTCATCTGTAAACCAAGACCAGTGTGAGCAGTGTAAAACGTGTATAAATACAAAACTACACTACATTTGTTCACCTGCTGATATAAAGGATAATTTTGACTTATCAGAGCTTGGTATTTCGGATCCATTATTAGTACTACTGGTAGAGTGCTGAGTTATGGAAAAGCAGCTAAATTGCTAAAGATTTTGGACAAGGCAACATTTTGACAAATAAACAAAAACAACACAAAACAACCAACAGTCTTGGTTCAATTTTTAACCTACTGTACATCATTTCCTGTCCAATTAGGGATTACTGCATTAGAACTGCACTTCCCTTCAGTTTTGATTTGCAATAAAGTGGAATAGATGTGTGTGTACAGTTATTATAATAATCAGACTTTTTTTTCATCGTTGAATTTAGTTCCCAGACACATCATCAGTAATATTATCAAAATTCAAAAAGACCAAAACTGTGAATATAAACAAACTTGTGACCAACTTTACTTCAATGAAACATTTCCATTTATGCATCAAAAATACAAATATCTCCTTTTTAGTATACCTTCATCTTGCTCCAAATTGTTTTTGAAACCAATCAAGCAGAAACATTACATTACATTACATTATTCTTTTTATATGTTGCCAGAGGTTTCTGTACACACAGTGTTTGGATTAATTGTTCTGCTGCCTCTGTAATGCAAAAACTTCCCCTCCATTAGTGATGTCATACGATGCACTTCCTCACTGCCTTTTTTCCAATGCACATCTGGGTTTATTGTAATCGCACACTTCCTCTTGTATGAACTGTGTGTGTGTACAGAACTACTTTACGTGAGTGTGTGCACATCCATGTAATGTATTTAAAAACAGTCTTGACCTTTTGAACTGATGCATGCAAGCCTTCTGTTCTTTGATAATGCAATAATAGCATGTTCAGTTGAATTTTTTGTTTTTTTTTGTCATGAGAATAGGTCTTTTCAGTACATTATAGGAGCCAAAAACATCTAAAATGGTGTATAAAAATTGTGTACATTTTAATCCTAATTCAATACCTATTATCTGTATTTTATATCACCTGTATTGGATGATGGCATGGTGAGCAATATTGCTGGCATTAACCACATCAGATAAACACCAGTGAGAAGGAAACAGCTGCTGAGCTGTGCTGTCTCAGGCAGAACACTCGTTATTTCTCATGGGGCAACTTCAAATGACCCATTCACTGTGCAGTACGCCAATATAGAAGGGAATAGGAATCACACAGAGAGTGATTTCTACTTTGAAAAGGATTTCTCATTAAAGCTTTTATATTAAGCTTTTATGAGCAAGGGTTTAGGAAGGTTGTGTGTGGAACACAATTACGATACAGTCTATTGCAGACTGGTTCTCTGGCCTAGGAGGTGTAATTAATAACAATAATGGATGTATAATGCCATAGACAAATGCATGAAAGTACATTATAATGTACATTTTATGCATACTGTACATCATGCCTGTAAATCAGCTGTAACTTTTTAAGAACTGAATAACACTGCAAATGCATCACGTCTGCTTACATTTGGAGACTTTTACTGTACACACAGTATGGTTCTAGAAAATCGCATACACTCATGGGACCCTAATTGCTCTACTAGCCAGCACCCTTAATAGATCGCCCACTGCATGTACAGTATATGTAAACTTAAAAACCTTGGAGCTGTTCTAATCAATGTTCCCTTCCATGAATGAAAACAAAAGGACAGAACAGTAGATAGATAAAAAGAGCTGCGGCATTACCTTCATTATCTTCTTTAATGCTACAAGCCTCTTAAATAGGTCTGTAGCAGTGAACAAATTGAATGATGCTGCCATGCTACATTACTGCATTTGTATATTTACCTATTTTTTAAAAGCAGATTTAGAGCAACCTTGTAACTGGAACATATTCAATTTTGGCAAATTATTCCTCAATATTCCGGACTGTATCAGCTGCAATCTGACATTGGTTTTAGGTAGTTGTAATCGAATAAACACATTCTTATAAACAAGATGTTTCAAGCTATGAAACATCTCAAAAGCTCAACAAATTTACTGAGGCATGTTTCTAATTTGAAAAAGAGAAATTTGCTTAAGTAATATGTATATAATCTGTTTTCTCATGCTAAATGATTGTACTACTATAAAATGTTCAAAACAAATTATGTTGACTTAGTTTACTATGTTTACAAATTATGATTTTATCAGATGCAGAATGGATGCCCCTTTACATTTTTCAGAGTATGAACTACATCGTGCAGATATTTTACTATACATAAGATGTATATGAATCAATTTAGTCGAAAAGTGGCTTTGCACTGATCTTCTCCAGAGAACTTTAAGCCTGGAAAATCAATTACAATTTTTAGGGAATGAAGGAAGCAAAGAGGGAAAGTGAATCTAAGATAGAGAGGAAATTAAAGAGAAAGAAAAAACACACACTATGAAAAAGAGACTTAAAGCTTTGATGCTTGGCCCTGATCCCACCGGTCAAAAAAGGACCACTCTAATCTCTTCCCTGAGCAACACCTAAGACTGCTCTCCCTCTTTTTTCTTACTGTCCTTCAAGACTGGGCAACTTTCCCCAAGGGCGCTCTGCATTATCCACAAACTATTTAGCCAACTAATTAAACATGTCTGGGGTCAGAACGGGATTACTATGTGTTCTCAGATTAAACAACACTACAACTACAACTACAATGTCATCAGAGAAAAAGAGGGGAAATTCATGATCAGATCAATACTTAAAAATGTGTGTTTTCAGACAGTTTCTGCACACACGCACACAATGTTAAATGAGACGAGGACAGACATGACTGCTAAAAGTATTTTATTTCTCAACATGACATTGAAAAAAGGTTAGCAGCAGGTAAAGGGCATGCACAGAGCTACTCTTTAAACTCTTGGATTAGATTGCTGGGGGATTTTGTTCCTTGTACCGTAAGGCAATGAAATATGATCCAGGAAGGATGATTTGAGGAACACAATAGATCCCTTAGTTTTCAAGGTTCACACAAAAACAGCAAAACTCTGAACAATAATTTTCTAACATTATCCTAACATTACAATTTCAGAAAGTTATCAGAGTGATATTTTCTCTTTAGTTGTAAATTTACTGGAAATGGTAGTTTGTTTCTGCTACATAGTCTCATTATGCTAGAAGAAATATTAATTGCAATACACAATAAAGCAAAGTGTAGCAAAAGAGCTAATAGAAACCCCTTGTTTGTAGGTGACTGCTGTTTAACCTTGTAATAATGCATGAATTAATTGCGACAGGTAGAACAAAAAGTCTTGGCATCTGCAGTAAAGTCACACAGAGATTTGGCACGGAAGGCACTAAGTCTACAAATGCTGGCACCAAACAGCAGCCTGATGTCCAACGTACCCCACCCGTGGCTTTGACAGGGATTTAGGTTGTACAGTGACAGAAGAGCTGCTCAGTGAAAACACAAACATGCATGTGGAGAGTGTGGGAGGAAGGGACAGAAAAAGACAGGAGCAGTATAACCTGGACACAGACAGAAGAACAGTAAGACGTGACAGGAAAAGAGCATCAAAACCACCGGATCAACAGATGTGCGGGAACAGAGAAATGGGAGTCATGGAAGGGTTGGTGCAAGAGACAGCAGAAGAGGTAGACTGCCAAAGCATTCATTCTCAAAGAGTTTGCGGATGCTCAACATCCAACATCCATCTATGTCCTGACCTCACTCGAGTCATTAGGCGAGCATGGGTTTGTTAGGCATCTTGAAAACTCATTACTGGCTACAGAAACCACACAAATAAAAGTTTCCTTTTCAACCAAGATTAGGCATCTGAGTTGACAGCTAAACAAGATACTGTAGCAGCCAGATCATTTCTACATAAGCAGTGCTGCTGAAAGACAGAGCCACATATTGTTTGATCTATTTTCCACTATTGACAGATCGAATTAAACTGCAAAAGAAACCTGGGATCTCTCTGCATCTGGCCTGAGCTTATCCTCACTGAAAAGATTGCTCAGTAAATATACCTCCTCTATGCTACCACACATTGAGGGAGTGCATCTTCTTTTCCATAGGAAAAAAATAAAACACAGAGGATGTTGCTATGGGACTTTCTTGTCAAAAATATAATAATGTTGTTTAGATAAGGCCATGTGTTTCAAAAAGGCTGTTTCCTCTTTTCTTTCCTGTCACAGAAGAATGAAAGGAAATGTTCTCATTGGGAAATGGACAGCCTTGTGCACAGAGCTACTTGGAGTATAAACACATTCAGCTCGTTGTGTTTGAAAAAGAAGACCTGATTAAAAGGTATTTTGATAAAAACAGCAGTCAAACAAGATTTCAGTGCCTCACAATGACAACACACATTGTATGCTTTAATAAAAAATATATTCAGTGATGTTAGAAAATATATCAGAGAATATCATAAGAATATTCAAATATACAAAAACATATCCTGAAGCATTGTATTCTTTACAGAGGTTTTTGAGGGCTTAAAGACAATGTATCAAACCGCCCTATTTAATGGCACTGACCAAACAGCTTTTGTAAGGCTAAGAACTCAAAACTGTCAACAACATAAAGCATCAAATGTCTGGTCAGATTTGCAATCTCTTTTTCTTTTTATGACGGACACACTTGTTAAAAAAAGTGGCAGTTTAAAAAAAAAAGGTGGTGGAAGACGAGGGGCCCTCAGACCTTCGGCATATATTCTCCCAGACTATCTTGGGGCCAACACAAAGAGACAAACGCAACCAGACAACCATTTACACATATGGCCAATTCAAAGTCACCAATTAAACTAACATGCATGTCTTTGCACTGTGGGAGGAAACTCACGCACGCAGAGGGACAACACGCCAGCTCCACACAGAAAGACCACAATCAGCCAGCGATGCGAACCAGCAACCGTTTATTTTGGCAGCACAACCCACTTCATCACTGTGCTGCCCAACCCCTACTGTCCCTTAAATACAGTACACTCAGGGATTTTACTGGTACAGGCTTACCTGGTCTCCCATATGGTATCCATGTTAAATCATGTTAAAAAGCGGAAGAAAGTGTTCACTACAGCCATTTCCATTCTTTTTGCAAAGTCTACCACCATCTGTCCTTCTGCGTGTCTGTCCTGAAGACCAAACCTGCCCATCACATTCTCATCACATCTGTTCCCTTTACCAACATGTCCATTGAAATCTGCACCAATCACCAATCTGTCACCTCTGGGGATGCTCTGCATCACATCATTTAACTCACACCAGAATTTCTACTTCTCTTGTAACTTATCCAACCTGTGGGGCATAACCACTAACAACATTGAACATCATGCCTTCAATTTCCATCTGATACTCTTTTAACCTCTGAAACATTCCTTACAAACTCCTGTTTCAAGATAAGTCCTATTCCATTTTTATTCCCATCCACACCATCGTAAAACAACTTGAGCCCTGCTCCTATGCTTTAGACTTGCTACCTTTCCACCTGGACTCTTGGACACAGTACATCCACCTTCCTTCTCTGCATCGTGTCAACCAACTCTCTAGCCTTCTCTGTCATAGTCCCAACATTCAAAGACCCTACTGTCAGTCCTACACCCTTGGCTTTCGTGTTCTTTCTCTGCCTACGAACATGCTCTTCTCCTTCTTTGACTAACAGTAGTCCAATTTCCACCAGCACCTTGTAGGTCTACAGCATCAGTGGTGGTTGTTGTCTACCCAGGCGACCCTGAACTCACGGGATAAGCCAAAAGGACAAAAAAATAAATAAAAATAGAAAATTGTATAAAAGCTATAGAATAGATCATTAAATGAAAAAAATAGAAATTGGGCACGGCTATTCATATTTGACACTTCTTTTTCTATCTCTTTGAATCACTTTTTCCCCCTCTCATACACACATGCACACTGTAGACATACGGTACATACACATGGACATTTTGGTTGTTGAAATACAGCTATTGAGGTCTTTAATCAAGACTAATGTGGAATGTCACATACAACCAACATTAATCATTCGAAGCTGCCCTACTGTGCTATTGATCAATGCTATACATCAAAGCAGCTGCTGCTGGCACAGGTATGCATGTCTGTCCAGCACTGTTTGCACAGTACAACACACCAAGCCTTAAATATTGCATATGACATGGCCAATCCCATTGTTTTTATGAAAATAGAAAACATGACAGAGTAATGGGAAAAATGTTCTTCCTTTCAACCTTGTGAAAATACCTTATATAATAAATGAACTAGAATGTGGGGAAAAAGAAAGTCAATATGTAATGACATAAGGCATCTAAGTCACTACCCAATGCACTGCTTGGGTACAGAGCTGACAAAAGCCAAAATTGAAACAAACTGCATTAAACAATAGTGCATGAATAGAAACATTTAATCTAAATTCACTTTTTGGGCACCAGCATTAACACTTAGGGCTGAGCTGTGTATGGCAGTTCTACTGATATGATGATGGCACTTTGGTCACCACAACCTTTAGAAGGTGACACATGTGTGTCAGCAATTTATAAAAAGTAGCACAAATACAATGTAAGGCTGCTCACCGCGACTGCTGAGTGAATGCTAGCCAGTAGCTGCATTTGTTTCCTAGGTGTCCAAGACAAAGAAACTCTGATTCTCATAAACAGGATTACTTATACTGGAACTAGACTGAATCTTTCTGCTTGTGACTTCAGGAAGAACTCCCCTCACACAAACACAGTGGACCCCCACTGATTTCTAACCTTAGTATTGCTGTACTTGTCGTGCTGCAGCCAAGTTTTCCTGGGACAGAGCCAGCAACTTATAAACAGCAGTTTATTAATTGGATCCGGTAGTGTGTTTATATTTGTGAGGAACAAGATCATTTCACACTGGTGTTGGAACAGGTTTGCTCTGCAGTGGACGCAAATAAGCAAACTGCACAGACTCAGCAGATTCAGTAGGAAAGAAAATGAGCCTTCTCAGAAAACTCCACACTTTATTGATTCTGAGTTCCTCACTAGCAAGGAATCTACTAAATGACGTCATGCCTCCATTGAGTTAAATATTCAAACATTAAAAGCTACTTTAGAGCATTACTATTAATGAAAGTGTGGGAAACAATGTCATGCATGGTCTGTGTAAATCTCATGTTCAGAGATCATTTGTAATTGCGGAATAAGAATGATATGCCCTAGCAAGAAGAGCCTTCCCTGAGAACCCCTTAATATAAGGAATATATGATAATATTCACACTAATAGCGTGTGTCAGGAAGTGTAACCATTACTGGGTTTTTTGCAATGTGGCAATGTGTGTAATGCTATTATGAAATAATAATAATTGTATTATTTGGGCAGGCATGTAGTTTATTGTCAATGCACTGTGTAATACTGTAAATTATTTAGCAAAACCTTAAGGTTTCAACCTAATAACCATTTTCCTTTTATTTGTTCCCTTTTCAAAATTTGCCCCAGACTGAATTGTTGCAGCATCGACAAAACAGACACACTTAGAGGTCAGAGAGCACTTGTTCTGAGCTGGCTGAACTGGTGAAGCAATATCAGAGGACACATCTGTTCTGACAGGGAACAGGCCGGATGGGAATACCAGCTTGGTGCTGGGCCTTGGGCTGGTGACCGCTGACTCACAACTGATACTAAGGTCACTAGAGGTCACTTGAAGAGACAAGACAGCGTTTTTCTAAAGAGAGTCTAATTTCTATAATTATAATTATAAAATTTGTTTTTTGTTTGGAGAAGTGATTTGAATTGTGTTAGCAAAGGTCAGCAGGGTACTGTGAGTTATGGCTGAGGGGGAATATGATTGGGGGACGGTTGTTTAGTGAGTTTTCATTCATTCTTTCACATAATAGGTAATTAACTGAAATAGCTTCTGTAAAGATCCCTTTGTATTAAAAGGAGGAAAGAAGAAATATGTTAGTCAATACTAGAATTGTTTTTAAAAATTTGGTCAACTATGAGTGTTTTCCAATTTAAAACTTCTGCTACGGTTCTGCAGTCTGAAAATCTCATCAGTCCGGTTTGCAGTAGTTCTAGTTACCCGTAATGGAGGTCTGCCCAGTTGTGAACCACGTCCATCAGTGCAGTCTCATTTTCTGTATCCCTAAGGAGCTGGGTAAAATATGTCTCCACACCCTGTGAATATGAACTATTGGCAGAAACAAGAACTAAATCTGAAATGCTGTCATTCTTGTGATCCCTCTTGATAAATTCCCTCAATAAGCAACCTAGCTTTTACACCCTGGAAACATTCCTCTCTATATTGAGCAGTTTGTACATGAGTATGCATTTGCATCTACCACCCCTTGTTTCACAGTTAAGTGTGTTATTTTCTGCAGTATGGAGGAGAGTGCAGTGATTAGTGGAGAAACAAAGGAAAGGAGGGGAGGACAAGCATGTTCTTTAAGCTCTCTTCTGCCTTATTCTTTATCAACTTTCATCTCTCTGCCTTTCAGAGAGACTAAACCATAATAGTCCATTCACTAGGTAAAATATAATTTTCTCCTTCCTTGAGTCGATTATCATGGCCCATAGCCATACAACTTCTCTTACATATGTAACTCCATCCACCCTCAACTGGGTGATATATTAGGTTTATTGTACTGTATGTACTGGATATGTACTGTCCACTGTCATGAATGAACAAAAAAAGTGAGGAAAGGTACAAATTCAAAGGAATCAGAGGAAAACTCACTCATTTTTCTTTAGTAACAGGATCAGTTGTTCACCTTCTGCATGTACCAGCAGCTGGAGGGATGCAGGATAACTCTGAAACACAAAAAGATGATAGGAGTGCTGAGGTGGTGCCCGGATCTTGCACATCCTGTCTGTGGATAAGCACTTGTTTTTGACACACTGGCAGTATACAAGTCAGGATGTGACACGGCACAGGAAGAAAGCTTGTGCACCCTACACTTTCCAAATCCGTGCATGGAAAAAAAGTAGGGACAACGGCTAGCTTCACAATTTGAACTTATACTACAGAAATGTAAGTAAAATATTAGAAATTAGTAATTATGCTACAAAATTATTATGGACTTGATTTCATACCTAACCTAGAACATGAGATCATCATTTGTTAGGGATCTTAGATTTGTTTGCCTAAAAGCTGTTGTACCGTGAAGGTATAAAGATTATATTTTGGTGTTACTGATTTATGGCTACAAGAACCTGGGAAATTAAGGTAATAAAATAGATTTTACCCACAATGCCAAATGTAAATATGGGATATAATTCTATATCAAATCTTAAAATGACATATATATATAAAAAAAATAGCTTTAAGATGATTTGTCACTTTTCACTAAATGTAGTTCTCAGTGTGAATCAGTGCTCTTGCAGAAAGACAGGAGCAAAATGGATTGTTGCCTGAGGCCAATGGCTTCATCAGAACATTTTTACAATATAGACCAAAAAAAGAAAGGCATGGAAAAATTAAAAAAGGATTCACATGCCCTAATCAACAGGGAGACAGAAACTGTCAGACGTTTACAGCAAGGGATGGACATACTGTAAGTGTATTTACTGTATTATCAGTTGATATTTCAGATGCTCTGTGTCCTTTTACAAGTGGCATTTCTTACTGTATGTCTTTTGACCAATGCTTCCAGGCCAACACACTATTTTTTAAAGGCAGTATTCAACTCAGACAGTCTGTGAATCCATGTTTGTGTAAGTTTGGCTTCAAGTATTGTATGTGTAAATGACTGATCACCCATCCAGCAAAGACATTAAGTAATGACTCTTCCATACTTCATAACTGGCATGATAACCTCCTACTGGCACAAGGAGCAGCTATCTAAATCTGTTATCTGGGGAGACCATAGTGCAATCGTCAATTGCCCTAACAGTCATTTTAATTTGAACAGGGGTCTGTTTATAGTTTATATATGCCCAATGTAAAACCACTGCATCTTTTTAACAAAAATGCCGTATGTGAGCATTTGCAGGGGATTTAACATATCTAGTGTGGTTGAAAACAGGGTGCATAATTGGCTCCATAAAGCTAAAATTTTAATTTCCCTCATGCATACGTGACATGTTTGTAATAACCTATTCATGTAATTAACATTACTGCCCTTTTTTGACTGACTGACTTTCAGAAAAGAGCATAAGGCTAAAAAAATAAAACAAAATAAATAAAGAAAAAAAAACAACTTCCTCAGATGGTGACTTCCCTGCAGTAGGAAAAAAAATTCTGATTGCTCAGGGAGTTCTCAGCACCTACGCATTTCCCTCCTCTGAAAAAGTTTCTTCAAGCAATGGAGTTGGATGCTGAATTTAAACAAACTTTTTTTATTTCCAGCTGTAGTTAACAGTTGGGACAGACTGGTTTTCCCTTCCTGAGGACAGAGTGTACAGAGTCCAGAAAGGGGTGATATGAATGCATGTCGTACGTGTATGCATCTTCTAGTCTGAGATGTATCTTGTAGTACAGAAAATAAATCACTTATCAATATCATATTTCTAGTCTGCTGCCTTGACAAAGTTGAAAGCCTGACAAGTTTTGGGAATAATTTTACAAAATGTATTGCCTAAAGGGAAGATCGTATTCAATAAACAAGATGACATATTCAAAACAAATGGGAGGGAATGAAAAAAAACAACAACAGTGAGGATAATCCAAGCTAAAGAAGGAAATGTCAGGAAATCACACATGCTGGGAAGCAGACAACATAGGAAGGAATTATGTTAAGCAAAAAGCCAAACATCCATTCTTAGCTGAGGTCTTAGAAGCAGAGTGGTATCAGTTAGTAGGCACAGCCTGCTTATTATCATTAAACTAGACATGTTAAGTGACAATGAGAGTATTACCCCGGCTGTGAGCTGACTGAAAGGTCTGTGTTCTTTGCCCTTTACCAACAGAGGTATGGTGGTCAAGAAGCGTTCTGGCTTGATTGCTTCGCCTCGTTGTTTAGCCTTGTCTGGACTACTTCCTGTAAAAAGATCATCAGTGCAGATTAACTTGACTTATAAATACATCATCACATCCAAAAGTAGACTTTGTTAAAATGAAGTGCAGACTAATGGGTTAGCAATATGCATCAACATAGGTCTGTAATATCCTTAATAATTCAAGAACACCAATTGTAGTTCAGGAAGACAAAAAACGAAAGCAGGGAAGCCTCAGACACAGGGCGCAGCACTACGCTAAAGATAAAGAGCAAAACCACTCTTATTCCTGTAAGATGTGCTGTCCCTCAGAGGCCCTCTGCAATAGGACCACCACTGCCACAGACAGACCATCAATAATAGATGCTTTCACACAGTTTATAAGAAACTCAGCCTTTACAATGTGTGCAGACTGAAACGGAGTAAGAAAAATAACTGGCAGGATAAAATTGTCTTTGTTTTTCTCTATCACTGGATATAATGGGCCAGAAAGTGTCACTGCAGTCAACAGTTTTCTGTCTTCCTTCCTCTTTTCCACTTTCTATCTTAAACTTTGTATTTTTCTACAGTTCTAAACTTGTACAGCAGTAAAATATGCAAAGTTAGAAGCCAATTATACTAATCAGCTGTTAAATGACATTCGAGAAGCAATCATTTGGGAAGCAAACTGCACAGGATATATAGTAAGCATAGCATAGAAATACATATAACAAACTGGATCAGTGGCTTCAAGCTATGGGAATTATAGATACAACTCCCTCTTTTCTCTCAGTGTAGACAACTGAGGCTGTCCTTAAATCTCCCACAGCCTCACTGAGCATGTCTGTATTGTAGCAGGCCCAGAAGGATTGATGTGAGGCCCAATATCCAGAGAGTAGCTGTGGAGATGGAGTGCAGGGGGACGGTTAGCGGGAAGGGGAAGGGTTGTTTGAGGTTTCACAGTACTGTTATTACAAAGGATGAACTGAGGGAGTGTGCTGCGTCTCTATTAATGTACATCGAAGGTGCAGGGCTTTTCGCTCACGCCTGCATGTGGCATGTGTAGCGTCATGCAGGGTAAATCGAGAGCTCAGTAGCACATAGAGCAGGAAGGCTACTATCTGATATATTTTGTTTACTTCCCCCCAGCTGGAAATGTTTTTCTTTCAAGCAGAGTCTCTTACATCTGACCAAATTCAGCTCCTGGGCCACCACAACTGTTTCTTACAACTTCAAACAGTGTGTGAAAATGGTTGCCCTGTGCTCTCAGTGTGGCCCAGCCTCTCGATTTTTCCAAGTGCATAATAAGCCAACAAGGGCATAAAAGGGACCTCCTATATTTAACGGAATATTTGAACATGTGCCGGCAGTAGTTGATTTTAGTAGTGCATGAAAAACACGTTAGACAGATGGAGCAGCATGACTGAGACCACAAGCTGTGGCAAGAGTGTTGTTAAAGAGGAGCTGTAAAAGAAAAGAGAGAAAAATGCCTTGCTATTAAAAGACATCCAATGGTGTCCTTCAAAATTAATTTAGATCTCACAGCTACTGAATTGGCTTGTGTTAATTAAACAATACCATTTAAAAGGTGGATGGAGAGTTTAAGAAAACACCGAAGGTAAAGGCGTGCTTTCAACACACCATTTGGAGGACAACTATACCTGAAGACAGGCGCTGCTCAAATATGCAGAGAAAAACATGCTGTCATGGATGGGGATGGGACACAATGAAGGGAACACTTCCCTCAAAGGAATTCATGCTGTTGCATGTTAATGCATGTTTGTTACCATGGAACATGATATAAGTGGTGTGAACAAAAATGAGAATTTCAGAGAGAGAGGCTCACATTCAGTTAACTTTTTTAAATTCTGCACACTCACTGTATGAAATGAGAAAGCTGGTTTTCAAAAATTACAAAGAATATCTAGCCCCCCAATTTGAGGGTTTCAGAAATTGTTGAACAGTAATGGCCTGACAGCCATTTTGCATGAAGCACACTGGCTCCTCTAATATGTGAATTAATGTGTGTTTACTGTGTGCGCAAGGGAGCTGAATGCTGTTTGAGTGCTTGTCAAAGTTATGTGTGTATTAGGTTTTAGTTTTAGCTTGAGTAAAGATTAAAATTAGTATGCAGCATCTATCATTGCTCACCAAAAGAAGCATTCCCTTCAAACAGCAAAGAAACATGACATTCATGATCATTCTCATGGGCTTTATCCTCTTTGGAAACCTTTGAAATTTAAACTGAAACTGGGTTAATCCCATACTGTATGTTTTCTGGAGAGTATCTTGATTGCTAAGCCAACCACAGTTGTATCCTCATATTGGACACTAGGGAGAATCAGCTGCAGGTCATACATCTAAAAAACACAAGTTCTGTTTGGGAGCCAAAAACATTTTCTCCACTCTCTCTTTAAATAGCCTTACCAACCAGATCTCCTTTAAAGCTAACTCGATTTTGATGATCTAACAAGGCAGATTTTTTTTCCCTGCCATTTTAGAATTCCACCCAAAGCATGGGCTGCATTACCCATTAAATGGTTAGTAATGTGAATTCAAACAGGGGCTGATGTCCACTTTACTCAGCAGGGAAGTGACACAGCTAGCAAAATAAACAAACAAAATGAGCAGCGCTTACTTCAGATGAAGGCACAGCTGGACTCAGGACAAAATAAACCTCATTTTGTCCACTTAGGATGTCACCTGCTGCATTAGAGAGACTTCCCAATGACTTTCACATATATTTATTTATATGTAGAGTGGTATATGTATATGCACCATTATCAATTTTCTCTTTTACATTTAGCAGAAACAGAACACACTGCTTGATCACAAGTAATACTGTGTCTGCTTAATCAACAATTTTACCACAGGGTCCATCTTCTAAGATGAAAAAAAAAAGACTAAACAAAGTCAAAGTAGGCCGATGAAGGACATGTCTTTAAGAGAACGTATTTATGTTTCTGATTGTAACTGAACATATGTAGAAGAAATCACACACAAATCTCTTATAGAGGCTCCCAGTCGTTCTTCAATGAATTCAGTCTATAAACAGAGATTTGCTTTGGGTCTCCATGCTCACAACATACACAGTAACCACCATATCTCACATCTCTGCTTGGCCAAATAGCAGGCTTCCACAAACTGACTATTCAGCAGATTGGACAGACACGGTAAGGAGAGTTAACAGTGGGACTCCAGAATGCCCCTTTAATCCAAATAACTTAAAATAACATTGACATACTATGTACTGTATAACACAGTCTCTCATATATATATATATATACATATATATATATATATATATAGAGAGAGAGAGAGAGAGAGAGAGAGAGAGATCAATATCTATATATATCTTGATCTATATATCTAGATAGACATAGATCTATATCTAGATAGAAATAGTTAGATTTACTAATGTTAGAATTAGATCTTTTATGTTGCAGACTGCCAGACAGCCCCCATCTTTGCTGTTCTTTGCTACAGAAGTCTGGTCTCAACAGTTTTTGACTGAGGTCAAATATAAAAGCGATGATAGCAGGGCCACAGAGATGTGACTTTCCAGTTACTTCTCAACATGTGGAACAGAACTTTAATAATCAAAGATCACAGGATAAGAACTCTGATTATGGATCAGACAATGACAAAGATTTAGTGTTCAATATCTGCACAGCTGTGGCAAAACCAATACTCCTAGCATTCAATAAAACTGCCAAGAACCGTCTGTGAATGCTCTCAAAGTGAATCCTGTGTGAAACGTTAGTGAAGGAAAGGAAGATGATGGTGCCATGATTATATACAAGGAAAATGTCTTTTCAAAAAAGGTTTTGTGCCAAACTGGCAAGCAACACTCGGTAGAGGTGAACTCAGCTGTTGCAAATGGATTTGATGGAAAATCTAGATCCAACCCAGAACCATTTCTGAGAGTGCCTACTTTATTGATCACATATATTGATCGCAAAATGACAAGGTATGGAGCCACACTGTTTGGATCTGAGAAAGCTGTTATTATTAGTGTGAACTTTTTTTTTTTTAAGTTTTTTTTTTTTTAAGCTTTAGTCATCTAGTGACCTGACAGCTACAATAAATACATCCAGTAGAATATAGATGTTTTAAGGTGTCTACTTTTGTGGTAGGTGCACTTGTCGATTTAAGTTAGAGGAGGTCGATACCAATGCAGTGTCTGTCTGTTAAACATAAATGTACAGCCAGTCCTCAGATAACTTAGAAAAACAATGTACTGTACTGTAGCACTGTAAAATGGGGATAGAAATGCAGAAACCTTGTGATATACAGAGGAATAAGAGAAAAGTAAATGCAACAAAACTGCATCTATCTAAGATGCTACAGGTTCAAGAAACCAAGATTAAAGAAAGAAATCTGAGGTTTACAAATGCTAAAATGCTTCCAATTTTTAGGTCAAAGGGACCTTAGTGGAGATCTATGTATGACCTAAATAAGACAACAGATGCTACACCTATGTGGTGCGCTAGGACATAAGAAGCCCTTAAAGAGAATGGTTCAGTGTAAGACTCTGCAAAAAATAAAGTATAGCCTTCGCTTTAATTACAAACACTCTTTCCAGTGGACATTTATAATTCATTCTGTTAAAAGGGTCTGATGAATCCATTTTTATACAGTAAAAATGTCTGTTGCTGCACAGTTATTTTTTCAATATGATGTTCTTAGACTAATAGAAGGCATGCAAAGTAGGCAGCATTGTTTAAAACTTTGTAGAACTGTATCTCTCTGAAGTGCCACAGTAGTTACTTTGATGCATATGAACTGAATGTGGGCTCCAAAGGCAACTCAGTAGAAAAATGTTTTTTTCAAATTCAAAAATAATTCATGTATGTATGAATTTTTTCTCCATAGAGATTACACTTATTTCATCTCTGCATTTCATCTTGAGCATGATCAACTGGATATAGTATGTTAGTTCATCCTTTTCATCAATGAGATGGAAATTACAGTATATTTAAGTATTCAAGACACTGACCAAAATTTACAAGCACTTTAAATGTTGTAATACAAACTCTGAAAGCCCCCTTCAAATGTGTTAGCATTTATTTACACATACATTCACTTCTAAAAGTTTTTTTATAAAAAAGCTCACCCCTCTGAAGGATGTGCAGAGAGTTTTCTCATAAAGAAGCTTTAGGTAAAATTGTGTGCATTGAGTACATTTTCATCCCTTTAGTTTTGCTTCTCTACCACCACACGTAAAGGCACATGTAAATGTGTAACATTTTGCAAAGCAATATGAAATACGGGTTTACATGATTGACAAACCAGGCTGAGAAAATTGGGGGCTTCTTTACTGCCTTAACAATTCCTTCAATTATCAATCCCCCATCGCTTAGTCACCCATGTGATGACACATTGGAGTTATTAGTGCTGAAGTTGAGAAGGTGTTAATCCTGGATGTGGAACCACCACAGAAAAATGGTAAACGGTCTTGCCCAAGGACACTTTGACCCATAGACAGTGAACCACTGACAACTGCCATACCAACTGCACCCTTAAAAAAAAAGGAAATTCCAGGTTGATTAGCATTTACCCACATTAGCAGAAATTGACAACTTGGTGCATGTATATATTTAACATTCCAAACAGACCAGTCGATTATTGGTCTGATAAACTGAGGTACAAGGCCAGCAGCTCACTGTGAAATGATGGTAATATGAGACTTGGGTCAGTGAGATTTGCTTGTGTGGCCCATTCCCATCCAGTGGGAGCAACAGTGCAAAAGACAATTCCCATCTTGTCCAGCACAGATTTAGGCATTATGTCTCAGAGCAATGGGGATTTCAGCTTGGAGGATTTGGGGATTAACAGGAACTTATCACACATGCTGAGTCACCTAACATCCATTCATGGGAGAGATGGAGTTCAATGAATATTCATTTTCAGCCTTGTTAGTACCATGGCTATATGGTAATATTAGTTTGTCCTATTAGGTTACTGGCTGGAATGCTGTGAAATTTTTAGAAGACATCTCCGATTCAAACAAACCCTAATGCATCACATTGACGAAATTTGGATTTTCTATAGATTTTTTCCAATAGTTTGGTTTATGAATACAAGGCTGATAATATTCCCATCACCTGGAAATGTATTTTGTGTAAAAAAATGGTAACTATATCTGCTAAATTATTTGCCCACATGTTGATTTGGCAGAGGTTTTACACCGGATATCTTTCCTGATGCAACTCTCCCCTATTTCTACTCAGCTTGGGACCGGCACTGCATGGCTGTGCAAGGTGATGGGCGGGGGTTCAGTGTCTTGCCCAGAGACACTTTGACATTCTAGAACATCCTAGAAAAGATGTTTGCATGCTCACATTAGCATTTAGCTTAACGCACCACTGTATTTATGTAAAGCATTACAGAGCCATTAACTGACCCAGGGCGATTTATTCAATATTACTACATTTGTACACAGCAAAAAAAAAAAAGTATGTTTTCGTCAGCATTTTGCAAAACATGTCAGGGTGGAAATTCATGTATACACAGGCATATACACAAACATACAGTATATAGGGATCAAGAGGTCCTAAATTGCTTCAGACAACGCATACAACAGCCTCTGCCTTACAGGTCTTCCTTTACAAAGGATCTTCACTTTATATAATATTCTCTCAAAATAGCTTCTATTGCTTCCATCAAAAGCTTCCACAAACCATGCCAGGACTCCAATCAACAAGGTTTCACAGTACATACACAGACACAGTGGTGTGATGACCTTTATATTGTAAAATTATTGATGTAGGGAGACCTAGCGGTTCAGTGTGCTGTGCAGCAGTAAGAGACTCAAACCCAAATCCGGTTATTGCATCAATCCACTTTCCTGTGCTGTCCTTACAATACAAGCAAAAACCATTACAAAGATGAGAAGAGTGCTCTGTCAAAGAAAACTAAACAAGCAAACACAGTTCTAAAGAATTATTACTGTATATGTTCACCACCTCTTTCGTGTAAGACAAAATACAGAATTTCTTCTGCTACACCTCAAGCCACTCATTAATTTTAAATGTGTGAACTACAGTACATCTGTGCACTTTGCGCAAATCTAATGTCTGCCTTCATTCTGCATCGTAGCATAAATATCAACAGCTTTCTTTTCAGAGATATGCTGTGACGGTAATGACTCCATGTTTCTTCTGCTACACATCTATTCATTATTCCTTTCTTACACCTCTTTGCTTTAGAAAAAGTAATACTTTTTTACTTCATTTCAGAAAAAAAAATTGTCTTGTCCCCCATACATTTCGGAGCACAGGAAGTATGGCGCATTCAATCACTGAAGTAAATGAGAAGGAGGTAGGTGCTGTTCCACCTGTCTCTATGTCCCTTTTGGTTCTCTAAAGGCTAATGCAAAGTGGAGGGGAAACACACCTACCCTCATTTATTGCACCTTTGACTGACAGCTATCTGTCAGGGTTCTAAGGGTGAGGGTCAGCAAAACAGATTCACAATACATCTCTCACTTTTCTTTCTCTTTCATCTTCCCTTTCTCTCTAATGGGATCTTGAATTGCTCAAAACCTTTTTCCATGTGTGCATGCTTAGGTTCTCAGCTTCTATGTTCTATATTCCATCCATGCATCCATTATCTGTAACTACTTAGCCTGTTTAGTTTCCTGGGAGGCCTGGGGCCTATCTCAGTTGTTAATGGGTGAGAGGCGGGGTACACCGTGGACAGACAACCATTCGCACTTACAGGCAATTTAGTCACCAATTAACCTAACATTCATATCTTTGGATTGTGGGAGAAAACCAAAGTACAGTACCCCAAGCATGCATGGAAGGAACATGCAAACTCCTGAAAGAAAGACCACAGCTGGCTGGGAAATCCAACTGGGGACCTTTTAGCTTGGAGGTGGCAGCCCTGACCACTCCACCACTGTGCAGCTCTGCATCTACAATATGTTGCCATCTCAGGTTATCAACTTATCTATTATATCTGTAAGCTCGTCATCCTCAGGCATAGGAGCACATGGTAAGCAGGAGAAAGCTAAATCACACTGATGGCTATAATGACCAATGACGCTTAACAGAGAGGAGACATTTCTAACGGCGCTGTCGTTCCCTAGTGGCCCACAAATCAATGCCAGCCTGTCCTCAACATGTCGAATGCCAGCCACCCCAAAGGTTTAAAGAAAGACCACAGTGAGGTTATTTCTTAAATTATTATTTCAGAAAGGGGTTCTTTTAATCTATGTTCCAGAGAGGAGGACGGGTCTGAGTTACATTCCAGGAAAAAGTGCGGAAAGATGCTGGATGGTCCTCAGAGACCAAAGTGAGTGTGTGAATTTCTTCGTATTCCAGGGTGCTCCAGGCAGGTGTTATCTCTCCTCACCAGTCTGTTTAGATAACACAGATATTCTAATCTTTCTAATTAATTCTGTCTGATGCTGCAGTCCGACCAGATGATATCCTCAAATCTAATCCAGGTCATTTGCTTCAGTCTCTAATTATTTATTGAGCTTCCTCTGCCTACCAAAAAAAAAAAAAAAAAGACCCCCAGTTTATATGCAGAAGAGAGACAGACAGAGACAGAAAGCCACAGACAGAGCAATTCATCAGAGATTTGTGAACAGAATCTGCTTCATTCTTTCTCCTGTATAAGTTCACAAGGCAATTGAGCTCTAAAGGTTATCACATTTTAGGAACTAATAAAGTTTTTTTTTCCTTCCCCGAATCCACTGGCTAGTAAAGTCATAAACATAAACAATCTTTTTTGCAAGTTTTAATAAGCAGACAGCCCATCCAAAATTGGTGTAATTAAATTTTGCAAATGTAATTACGCCAACCTTTATACAGAGGCAGTTCTTTTAGCTTTAAACAAGAATGTTTTGCTATTTCATGTAACATCGGAAGAGCCACCAGTCAACCTTTCGATAATTGTAAGGACTCATTCTGAAGTTAGGATAACAGCTATCATACAGAAGCCAACATTTTCTTTCACATTTTAGACAATGGAAGACTGACAATATAATAGTAAGGTGCATGTAATGTTACAATGACATAGATTCTGTAAGAAGCCTTATTTTTCTTTGAAAACATTTGACATTTAATTTTTTGGGGGGTAAGTGGGGAGGGGGGTCATTCTTCTAGGAAAAATTATCTGGATTTATTTAAAGAAAACCAAGTATTAACTTTTTGAGGGCTTTCACTTGTTGCTTACTTACTATAACATTTCTTAGCAGTGTAATATTAATGGTTTCAAGGCCAGACTGTATTCAATAAGACACTTTGAAAATTCTTCCTATTAACTGATGTACACGACTTCTGCAATCTCTATCTCAGTTTCTGAACTTAATTCTAGCTGAGCGTTGGCACAATACCATTTAAAGATTGAAATTTAGCTGGCTCTGGTCCACACAATGTGTTTCACTTTGCAGCACTCATGCTTTAGATGTGTCAAGTCATGGCATCTGCCCAAGTTTGTCTAACTCTAGCAGAGCATTCTTCACGATTCTGGCATCAAGCAACCAGTTGTGCAGGATTTTGGGCCACTGCTGAGCCAAGCCATTCTGGCTAAATGAATACCTAGCACTTTACACATACTTTTGCATTATGAGCTGCCTATTATTCCAAAGCATCTCATCTTTTTTTTCCCCAACAACTGAATAGCTTATATTCTGTTCCATTTTTTTTTTATAAATGCATTATGCACCTTCACTTCAATTTAAACAATTAAAAATGTACCAACAAGTCTTTCAAATCTAACAACAAAGCGCACAATGTGTGAAGATTTGTTCATGTTTACATGCAAAAAGACTTGTTTAGGACTATGGTAAGATTATGGTTTGGATTTAAAATAACTTACAAATTAAGGATAGGAATGGTTCATGTTTATGGGTAAAAAAACTAAAATTATTATGTTGGACAGAAACTCACGCCACACCATTTTCCCACGTCACACATGGTGCTACTGTTGAACAAAAGTCACAATTCACAAAGTCACAAGTGGCCCAGAGCTCTGTCACTCAGATAGGATACATGTACACTGTTACCCATAAAGTTGGAATAGAATTATTTTTACCTCATCTCAAATGAAATTGTGATGACAATGTGAATTATTCTTGATTGATAAAGTGTATATCTTCTCAAAACCTTATTGATCAATCTCCTTCAACCATATCGCAGTAAAAATTAAACCACAATTAACCTTTGCAAAAAAGAGAAATGTGTCTGAAAAGAAAATTATTCCAACTTTATGGGCAAAAGTGTATATGTTTTGGTGCATTGGCAAGAAGGATTTGTATTGTCATTTGTTCTTGGAGGACACTCTCAAGTGTGATTTTAATAACTCGGGATCAGTTATTATGATAATTTTAAACCATGTATTTTTTTTTGCTCTACTGGGCATTACACCTTTTTTTTAAATTGTATTTTTCCAATTGTGCTACACGAATCTACCAGTATGTGCTAGATTTACCATTGAAGCTAATCATTAAATGCCCATCTTACAAACATTACACAAAGGTTTCACAAATGTATCAAGTTATTTATCTACATATTTGCAATTAGCTAAACTGATATAAAACAGTTTAAACAAGAACAGAGGGAGAGTCTGCCTCATGAAAGGTCCTCCTACCACTTACAATATCTGAGCACTGGCTGATGAATGATAAAAACACTGCAAGCACTCCATCAAGGTTTAGAGAAGCTATGACAAACATTTTAGAGTGAAGCCGAAATCAATATCCTCCAAACATCAAGAAGTGGGTACATACTATACAATTTTAATACTCACACTTCCACTCAAAGCTATTTTTACTCCCTGCATTCATATATTAGCTAACCCTGTGAGTGAAAGCTTTAATGACCTCACATTGAGATGATCTGTGCAGTAAACATCTCATGAATTGCATCTTTCTACCTCTCTGCCAGCATGGGCAATTTTAACGGAAGCTTTGCTATAACTTCTGTTGTGCTATTAAGTATGCACCCTCAGGCTTTCTGTTGTTAGCACAAAATCTATAACAATGAACAGCATTAAGTGCAAGCATTGCCTAAGAAACACTGTGGTCCTTTGTTGCATTTAACTTTCATCTGGCTGAAATTCATTTAAATTATTAAAACATGACCCTAAACCATCTATTTTTACCACAGTGAGACCATTTTTTCTTCTTTTCCTCTTCACATGACTCGTAGGCACAGAACACTTATTGTACCATCAGTAACTGTAACGCAGAAATGCAATGTTGTTATAGCAATACACTTAATTAGATGGACTTATAATTGTGAAATAATTAGTTTAGACTTATTTTTGACCTTGAGGCTTGCTCAAACCTGCCACCTTGGAAGAGATGCTTTTGTTTTCTGTCTTTATCTTTTCCATTATTTTTTTTTCCTGGTACACACACAGCCACATAAACATTAACAGGCACACATTTGTTTCCTGGCACATGATCGGTCCTATATGTGCAATATCTGGCTACCACTGACTTGTTCATTCAGGGGATTCATTTTAGCAGCTGAGGAAAAATAACATCCTGTTTGGTTTATGTTAAGTTTAGAACCTAAAGCTATATCCTCGTGGAAGTTACACATCTGTCCATCCCCACAGCAGTCTCACTTCCCTTTATTGTTCCATCTGAGCTGCAAAATTCGTGTTGACAAAAAGCAAACTCTCTTTCTTCACTGGCTGCCCCAAGTGTGACATGTACAGAACGGTGGTGAAAGGAGCTTTCAGACAAGACCCTCGTCAAAACTGTGGGTAACATCAGTTATTTTACGTGTTAGATAAAATACATGTATGATCACAGGGCAAATAAAGCATTTACGACCATGAAATGTCTAAAAAGTAGAACAACAAGGGTAACCCAGCTACAAAAACAGCTACTTACAGGGGATGTGTCCTGATCAAATTTAGTCCAAACACAACAGAAATCATGTTCGACCTGTGCTTTAAATCCTGCAGCACTGCATAAAATTGAGCCAGTACGCCAATTACAGAATTGGGAACACTTTATGTTTAATTTACTCACCCTCCAGTATGTTGTAAACCATGTTGTCAGCATTTTCTGTCGCAGTGGACAAGCACCAGAGGCAGAGAGCGTATATCAGAAAGGCAAAGTCCCTCCGCTGCCTCCAGGTTCTCATGATGCCCGGGCTCGGTGTGTGAAACGGGCGGAAAGCGCTCCGGTCTGAGTGCGTTGGTAATGCAGCACGACCAGACACGTTACACAGATGATAAGGCGGGCTACAGGTCAAAGCAGTCCACAGTAATGTGATAAGGAAAGACTATAATATATAAAAAAAAAAAAAAAAAAAAAAAAAAAAAATGCTTCAACACCGACACTCCAACAAGATGCAGCAGGCTGTCACTTCAAGAAAGCAGCTGTCAAAAACTTTTCCCTACTATGTTAACGGACGTCAGAAGAGCAACAACATGGGGAAAGACATCCGAATACATATGTCGGCAAAACGTTTGTATGTGGAGATGTTGCTGCTGTGATGGGGGTTGGACAGGGTGGGACAGAAAAGACAGAAAGAGAGGATGCTGGAGAGTAACGAAGCGGACTTACGATCCCCTCTCGTACTGGAGCAGCCCCACTTTGCCATGTGCATTTCGGTCTCCGCTGGGTCCTAAAAACATACAAACCCGATCCCTGCCTCTAAACTGTTAAACTTTAACCTTTTTTCGAGACAGGAAAACTGTCTGCTTTATATCCAAAAGCTCACATTTAAATGCACTAGAAAATGCATAACTAACGTATTCTGTTAGTGTGAAAAGCCGAGCCAACAGATAAAGTCTACAAAGACAACTCGAGCTGGCGTAATGTTTAGTTAGCAAGTTAGCTGCTAAGCTAGCTAAACTTTTCAAAACAACTTCATGATGGAAGATTTTGCTACATAACAAACAACCGAACTGGGGGTAAAGGCAAATGATAATAATTACAAATCTTGTCCAAAATTCCGT
This sequence comes from Channa argus, assembly GCF_033026475.1. NCBI lineage: Eukaryota > Metazoa > Chordata > Actinopteri > Anabantiformes > Channidae > Channa > Channa argus. The sequence goes on from NC_090197.1 coordinate 37,331,164, forward strand.
TAAAGAAGAGAGGCCTTTTAAACATATGCCTACATTTACAGACTAATTGCAGTACAGCACATAATAAGATTTATGGTAAATGGTCTGCACAGCTTCTCATTCACCCATTCGCACTCACCGGCAGCGAGTAAGCTGGGGTTCAGTGTCTTGCGGACATGATCGGAGGGGCCGGGAACCAAACCAACAACTGATGGATTGGTGGTCAACCGCTCTCCCTCCTGAGCCACAGTTGCATGTAAATTTGACCTGAAAGTGAAGAATTCTGGCTTTGTGTGATTCTGTTGGCCCAATAACTGTAGCAAACAATGTACCATGTAGAAATGCCTACAAAGATTCAAATAAATAAAGTAGATCATCCCCTCTCCTGACTCCCTTCTGTTATGAATGCAGTCTAGTTGTGTGCTTTTAGAAGAGAGCAGGCTCTAGGCAGTTTCCTAGTTAGAATATGCAATTGCTAATGCAGTGTGCTTCAGAATATAGTGTGAGACACTGTTGAGTTGTGTGTAATAAAATCTAAGTTGACATTTCAACAAATACTAAGCTTGTCACTTGTTGAAGCCTAAGTTCCCACTAAAAGTTTCTGTAGCAATATTCAGTGATATTCAGTGATGCATTTTATTTGGGAAAATGCTTTTTGTGTTTACAGTATGTTTAAATGCATCTGTCATGTCATTGCAGTTTATAATGATGAGATGAAACAGAAGCATGTTATTATTTAATTTTTATTATATATTTTAAAAGCTATTCAGGAATCAAAATTAAAATTCATTACTCATTTGGAAATACCTCTGGGATCACATAGTTTTGTCATTCTCTGTGAGACATGCGCGCACACACACAGACACACACACACACACACACACACACACACAGTGTCATTGCTCTGGCCTCATCTGTGTTTAGTGCAGGATACCTGATCTGGTTCAGCTAAATATTTTATTGTGTGTGTATGTGTAAAAAAAAAAGTCACAGATGTCTCCATGCTGGCGTCAGTTCACTCCACATCTCCTTAGAGGCTACAAACTACAAAAGAAAATGAAAAAATGCATTGCTTTGCCTGAGATGACTTTGATTGAATTACAGCATGTCCTTAAAACCCCCACATTGTGACAGTGTATCTCTATTTCCTTTTCTTCTCTGAAGAGTTTTATTAAAATGTACAGCATCAAAACCCCTCTTACAAGTTGTACTTTATCTGCTTTTAGCTACCTCCTGACTTTTTTGCCTATTGATCACCCAAAGTTGATTCAATTGTACCAATTTCAAGGTCCATTGTATGTGAAGTAAATATTGCAGATTTTATTCTGCAATATTATTATGAGGCTATTTGTATTGACGTTACATTCAGAGCTCTAGGGCAAAGAGCTGCTGCTAGAAAGAGATGGCCATGACACTTGATGTCCATATGTTATTTATGCAAGTGAAATGCCTAATGAATCAGTGGCTCAGCTTGAATTTACACAATTATCTCTGCGCGCTCACTCCCCTTTCTAAGACGCACACATCAGCCTTGCCCTCAGGCGGTCTGAGTCAGTTAAGGCAATTGCAAAGCCAGTGAAGAGCACATAGTCGATATTATGTGGGGATAGCAATGTGACATACAGACACATGAGGCCTCAGAGAGAGATGCTGACTGACAGGAGCCCTTCTCCTCGTATACAACTGCCTGTCAGTCTGTGCTCATCATCTGGAACCATCCTACAAGGCAGGACAGCCCTTCTCCCATGGTGATTCCACTGGCCCTACTGGTTACATAGGTAGGCTATCAGTTAGGTCAGTAGTGGATATCAGCACTTATTTATTATGTATAATGTCTTAGCAACTAACATACTGGATGACACAGCTTTGGAGTACATTGTGACTGGTCCATTACTTTTTTCTGTAAGAAAATCAAATATCATACCAGAATAAAATAAAAATTGTATTCAACATGGCATTTTCTTTGGGATTTAAAATACTGCAAACCACTCATCAAAGTCTGTCACAACACTATGTATTTTTATAGTGTGTTTGTCTGAGACCTGCGGCACATGTCCTTCCCTGCTCTCACCTCATCCCAGCAGGCTCTGTTTAAATGCCACAGAGATGTCAGTCACCTTTACAGGCTATATGTGGAGTGCGGTCCCAAGCTGTGCTCAGAATTCTCCTCTCTTATTACAATGTCATCTCTGGTTTGGAGCTCTGTGACAAAGGCCCCTTTCACAGGCGCTATGTGTCTCCTGAGTTCGATTAGCTTGGAATTCCAGTGTTCCGGATGGGAGGTTCCAGGGGCCTAGAGGCAGACGTGAAGCCAATGACGAAACGTAGTTCTCCCCTCTCCCACTTTACAAACATCTACAGTACTATAGCAATGACAGAGGCAAGGTGCTCTGCTCAAAGCTGTGAGACTCAATTTTGTGGAAAATGACACTGCTTCAACACAGGATGTCCTTGGAATGCTTTTATTTCCTTTTGAAACACATAAGGGAAAACTAAGTAGGAATTATGTCATTAGAAAGTGAAAAAAAACATGATTAATATACGTTGCACTTCATTTAATGGGTGTTAATTTGAAACTACAAATGAATTGTGAATCTTGTGAAATACAAAGACATACTTTATCTTAATGTCTCTTTATTACATTGATTCATATGTAAGAGAAGAAAAGAAACTTTCTCAAAAGTGACCCATTGTAAAGCGTTGCAACAGATCATTTAATAATGCTTTATGAACAATGAACGGATGTAATGCATTTATACTTGTGAATTTCACGCTTTTTAATAGGTCATCAAGTACAATTACACATATGTAAACAGTAAATAATTTATTACCAATTATTAATGTTTTATTATATTAATTGTAGTTTATTAGACGATGGTAACAATAACAGCGCTCTGTGATTAGGAGCGTTGTATTCCTCAGTATTTGCAAATGCCTGTTGACAGTCAGCAAAATCCATTTTTTATTTTATTCTTTAGTTGCATTTGTTTTGCAATGTAAAGCAGTCAGGCTGCTAAGATTAAGAAAAAGGCAGTTTAATAGAAAGGGAATCTTGTTAGAATTGTATGTGCAGGCATAGAAAAAGGTGTGAACACATTATTAACAGTAACAGTATTGAATCTGAAATTGAATTATCATCTCGAATGTACTGTACTTGGAAAAAAAGAGAAATAACAGCGAATGATGTCAGTTTGCCTTTCAGTTATCTTTGCAGGATCTGGTCCAGAAGTCTCTGTAAAACAAGGTAAACAACAATAGTAGTGGTAACCCCCAAAAAACAAATCAAAACCATATCTATCGGCACTCAGACCTTCCTTCCCTCAATCTTTTAAGAGCAGCTCTGCATCACACAAGAGCAAATCCCACTGCTAAATTGGCTTTCGCTTCCATCAGCCTCACCCCTGAGGTAGCCAAGCCCAGGTGGAGAATAATTCTAGCTTGCTATCTGACCAGACACCCCACTATGCAATCACCCTTCTCTTACAGTACTACCCAACAGCTGGAATCCCATTTCAGCCAAGAGTCAAAACCATCCACCCTCTACCCTATGCTATCAGAACCCGCTGTGAGTCTTCTCTGCGCTCCACCTCTCTATGTGTCTGGGAGATATTCTGACAAAAAAAATGAGACCTCTAAAACACACACATATCAGTGTTTATCAGGGAGGAACAGTCTCCTTTTCTTCCAATCTCACTGTGGTTGAGGCCAGCTAATAGCTTTATTTGAAAGGTGTCAAGGTCACACTGGCTTCTTCTCCAGTCTTGTCTGTTCCATTTCCACAAGAATAAAGTATACTGCTACAAAGCCATTTGACGTCATGTTGTGCTCATTAATTGCTGGCTGTGTCAGTAAACCACACAATGCTGATTTACTGTAGATTCAATGTTTTTTTTAAATGAAACTTTTCAGAGGCCTGAGGCAAACCATTTTGCATAAAATAAAATTATCATGATGTCCCAGTTTACATAAACAGTGGCAAATGAGAGAAACCAATCATCTTTGGATCATCATTCCAAAAACATCTTGGTGAAAACTCTCTCTCTCTCTCTCTCACACACACACACACAGACACACACACACACACACAGACACAAACATACACATACACACACACACACACACACACATTCTGTCTCATCAGCCACTATGATTGTGTAATTATGTGTAAGAGATTGGAGACATCTCTTCACATTTTTCACATTTCACCTGACTGACAGTGAATTCATTGTTGTAGTTAGGTTATAATGGGAGCATGAGTGAAGGCTCAACCACAAGTAAAGCTGTCACTGACACTGCATGCCCTAAATATATCATTCATTTGCCACATGCCCCACTCTGTTGCATGATAAGGACACTGCCTGTTAAAACAGGTCTTATGCATCATGTCAGCAGGACCTAAAATAAGTAATAATAACTGATACTTACCGGGTGAGGTTTGGTTTCTGCAGTCATAAAAGCAAAAGTTGCACCGTGACTTTGTAGAAACTATGAAATGGACTGTGAGTTATGGTTTAAGCTTACATTTGGTACTAATTATTTGGTTTTAAAGAAAACAAACAGATGCTGAAAAAATATATATAAACCTGAGTAATACATAAAAACAAAAAGAAACAAACAAAAAAACTAGTATGATAAATGGACTCAAATGTACATGCATTTGTCTGAGTGATAGTCCAGTGTGACGGAGAATCTGGCTTTAGCAGTCAAACAGTGACCTCTGCTGGATGATGATCTAACCATATTTCACTTTATCCTCCTATGTTATGGATGTCCTCTCGATTTATTTATTACAAAAACAAACAAACAAACAAACAAACATAAACAAAAATAGGATAACTTCTTAAAAACTAAACCAATCCATTTGTATTTTAATTGGCTTTTTTGATGTATCAATTTGGGTATTTTAAGGTCTGTCTGCTGTAATGTTGTTTTTTTGATTATATTTTAGATTTTGTTTTTGGATGTTTGTGTGAGTATTTAAACTCCTGCAAATTGAATTATACCTGGGATTACTGCAACAGATCCATTAATGAGTCTGGTCAAATACCATTTGAATCAACTTAATGTATTCACAGTTAGATTAAAATGCTGTTGCAAGAACAAGTACAACCACAACCACATTTTTAATATTTCTCATTCTCACCCACAGTTAGGACCTTGTACAGACTAGATTCCTAAAAAGTGTATAGTCCTACTGTCTGTGTATCACGTAGACTCAAAAATAAAAAGAAAGTAAAAATACAAATGTTGTTTTTAACCACTGCCCTCCTACTAGGTGACAAATGAGTGTGATTAGACCACAGTAACATCAACATCTCAAAAAAATAAAAAATAAAAAAATCTTTTCATCAACTTTCCTGGAGCAAGATGAGAAAATGAAACACTGATGCAGTATTAAACAGCATGAGATGCCTTTAGAAAACAGCTAAACCGGGGTGTTATAAATAGAGTACTATGCTCAGATTTTAAGATTCTTTTGGTGCAAATTTGTGTGTGTGTGTGTGCATGTGTGTGGGGTTTTTGTTAAATTGAATTGGATTTATGGTTTGACACAGGTCGAAGTTTTGATGTATAATAATGTTTTGAACTGATTTTTATACCAAAAATACTGTAAATACCACCTCTACCTTTTTAAAGACCTCTGCTCGCAGCCTGTTAGTTTGTGATTCAGCCCTTTTTTTCTCCTCCTCTTTTTTCTTTGTCACCTCAGGTAGCTTGTTGTAAATCCTGCACACACAAAAAAGGCAAATTCATACAGGGGAGGGGAAATGTGGTATCAGACGTCTAAGGGTGCCTGAGCTAGGCCATTGACTGGCATACTAGAAACAAGACATTATCTAGTGAGACCACAGCTGGCGAAAACCTGGATCCACTGATAAACAGGTCTCACGCAGACTCCCTTTTTCACTCTGACAACTACAACCAATTTGTTAAGAGATCGTTCAAGTTAGATAGCGTCGCTTTTGAAAAACTAAATTCAATGGGCAGTCATCATCTGATCAGGTGTGCCTTTTCAGATAAGGGTAGAAAAAAGAGAGAAAGATAAGGCATACAGAGGGTAGCTCATATCTCCTGTCAAGACATTTGGGCTTGAAACATCTATTGAATGCATACAGTTTGTTGGTGTGTGAATATGCACTGTGTTTGTGCACAACCCTGCATGTGTGACAGATGAGACAAAAAAGCTTGATGGATTGCAAGTAAAAAACAAACAAACACACAAACCCACAAAGACAGAGGAAAGACATCTTCTCATGTGGCTCTGGTTTGGAGGACTTACCGTCTGGACCTCAGCTGCATCTCTCTGCCCGATATAGACCTCTCTCTAGGCTTGAAAAGGTTATCTAGGACACACACACACATGTTCAAGCGCGCACAGACACACACGCGCAAGCACAGAAATACACACAGGAATTACTAAAAAGAATTAATATGTAAATTAATCGTGACTATGTAAATGAACACTAAGGACTGTGTATGATGTCTTTTTTTCAGACAGTTACACACTTCTGAGTTGACATATGCACACAAATATTTATGTGTGCATGGACACATGTCAAACACACACACACACATATATATATATATATATATATATATATACACACACACACACACACACACACACACACATATATATATATATATATATATATATATATATATATATATATATATATATATATATATATATGCGCCATACCGTACAGACCAGCATATTCCAGTCTAAGAAGTTGGATGATAATGTCTCTCATAGATTAAAGTGAATCGCCTGACTGCTGCTGCTCAGGTCAACAGCACCAAGACTCTTTGTGCATAATTAGACTTCAGACTTCAGTCGGGGACCAGTTTGTGCTACTCCTCATTTCATGACCTTGCAAAACCTAGCTGGAGTGCTTCTATTACTCGATGTATTATGCCTCCTCTACTTTATTCATCTTTTTCTAAAAGGGTTGAGCAGTCAGGGGTCCAGTACTGTAGGATTTGCTGTGATTAAAAACATGCGGGTACAATCAGAGTATGTTTAAGACACTGTGACATTAACCCACGTATTTAGATAATCTATCAAATTCTTAAAATCGCAAACTCTCTCAAAACACACAGTTGAGAAACTCTTGAGTTGAACCTGTAGAGAGAAATGTTGGATGTGATGTGTGCTCACACTAGTTGAACAAAGCCTTGTCAGAGTTTGTAAGTCTGACAGCTTCAGTATGGGAGGAAGATAAACAAGACTCTGGCTGAATATCTAACAGCACTTCGAGCACTGAAATCATAATCTGCTCCTTTATGAATGTCAAACCATATCACAACAATTTTGAAAAATAAATACTCAGTGATGCGGAATCACAGATGTGGATATACAATGTAATTTGCTGCTTGGTTGTTTTCCATAAAAGGTTTTCGACATCTTTATTGAAAACAAATAGAATTACAGGCATTTTCATTGAGCTGGATAAAATATGTGAAAAAACAGTTTTACATTAGGCATTCTGTACAAAACTCTTTGCATCATGTCTGGTCTCATTTTGCCATCTCTGTTTTTCTCACTTTATGAATCAATATTTACTGCTTATAATTTGACATTGTTAATATGGTTGTAGATAGTTCAGCTCATTGTAGCCGAGGAAGAAAAAAAATACATTTTAATGATTTGCACATTTGATCAGAGCTTCAGTGAAAATGCTTTGACTGAGCTGCAGTACTAGATATTGACCAGCAGAGAGCAAAGTTGGATAAATGCCTCTATATTCTCTGAGATAATATGTAAACTCCACCATTTTCCCCAGGACCAGCTCAGATTTTTATGGTTAAAATGATTCTATAGTTCCTCCAAACGCAAACATTAGTCAGTATGACGACAGCCTACTTATTTCACATATTACTCTATGGGGTTAGATGAATGTCTTGCTTTTAGAAATGAATTAACAACTTAACAGACAGGAAAAATGCTACAGAATTCACATAGAAAATGAGGACGTGCTCTGGCCTGGAAGTGCTGAGCTCAAAATGCTAGAGTGTGAATTGCTCACTATCCTACCTCCACATCCAAAAGTCATAGGATCTTCTGTCATATGACCTACAGCACTGTTGTGATGCTGCTGTTATGATCTGTGATCGCATTATTGGCCTTACCACTAAGTGGATGTGGTGTGGTGGAGTTCCCCTTTTGTCTGCTTCGATCCTCCCTGAGCCATTGTAACTGGTCTGGATTGGAGTCCTGCAGTGCTCTCCTTCTCTCAGCCCTCTGCTCCAGTCTTCTCACCCGACTCTGAGATCGGCTGATGAAGTCCGGCCTTAAGAGCTCCAGAGCCTCCTGGGGTGTGAAGAGGGGTATATACTGTAAAGTAAGCTGCTTGTCAGTGGGAACAATACAGTACAACTCATAGACACTAATCCTGAGGAAAGCGGTTAAAAATATCCATTGGGTTAGAATCTATTCTGTAAATATCTAATCTGTTTCCTAACTTTGGAGAAGGCTTTTCACAGGCTTGTAAAAGCTAGGAGGTGTAGGCAACATGGCAATAATATGCACAGCTTTTGTGGGGATGAAGGTGAGAGAACTTTACTCACAGGGGGAATCAAAATCCTTTATAAAACCTCACAAACACTGTGATAAAAGTTAACTGGATTGTTCAAAAAAGCTGAAATAGAAGGAAAAAATGGGGAAATGTGTGTATTAAAGATTGTTTCATTCCTACTCTGCTTGGCAGAGGCCGTATCAAACAGCAACTAAATCAAGTGTAAAAACTACCCCTCAAGAGATGACTCTGCTGATTTGATAATGCGTATTCCAACAGTAAACACATTAGGATTCTCTGTGTGGGAAACCTAATTTTAAATAGTCTTATATATTATCACATAGATTTCAAAGGCTCCACATCTCACATATACTGCACTTTTTCACATGAGATTGTAAACCTTCTGTGGTTGCACTTTTTCATGGTGTTTTGTTGTCGTCCAGTCATAGTTCACTCATTATTTGATAGTTCTTAAATTTGATAGATTAAAAGCAGAGAAACAGGAAGAAATTTTTAAATAAATTCCCCAATGGTGTTTTCCTCACATGTGTGTCTTACATTTTTATCTTACATTACATTACAAAACAAATCTCCAGATTCCAATAATGACTCATTTCAACTCCACTGACTGAAACATCAAAATCTGTTTCCAGGTCAGGGGTAGTCACAATGCGCATACAGAAAACAAAAACAGTATAGGGTTTCTGGGAGGGGCTGTGCAAAAACGACAAAAAAAAAAAACAAAAACACATTTTGTTGAGTGAAAAGAGAGCTTGCCAGATATCTTTAGCTCTGCTTCATGTTGAAGCAGCTACAGAAAATGAACTACTACAAAGATAGTACGCCACAAATACGCACCGAACTATCAGTATTCAAGTTGCATTGTGGGTAATGTACTGAGCACCAAGGTATAAAAATGCATGATACAGAAATTAAAAAATAATTTTATGGTGCTTCCAATCATGTGTCATGGCCTTCTTCAGTGTTTATTCAGTTGTCATGGTGATAGGCCTTGCTTAAAGAGACACAGATTATGAGCTTTCCTACACATATAGTCACCTGTTGTCCTGTTACCTGTTACATGTTCTCTGCCTGTGGTTGTAGCATGATCATAACTGAACCATCTCCATAAGTAAGTAAGCAAACTTAATCTGTAGATGAAGCCCATGAGGTGGGTTCAAAAGGATGGGCAACCTAACCCTTACAAGTAAGAAACTGTACAGAAATATGGCTCCTACTTTGAGGGTGAGAATCTTGGGTGTCTCTTCCAAAAAGTCAGCCTTCAGTCGCGAGCGATAATAACAGGTCTCATCTAAAGGCAGGACTTTTGGAGTTTCTGATTTGCTTGCTTGTTCGTGTGTTATGTCACTCGCTGTCTGGTGGCTCCGTGTTCTGGTGTCCACTTGAAAGAGACAGAAAGAAGCGAAATGACTGTGAAATTTCATTTGGAAAGTCAGGTAGTTCCAAAAAAGTAGATTAGATATCAAAGAGCTATCTTATTTTAAAAGGGTAACTTATTTGGAAAAATAATTTGAATTGCATGTGACCTTTTTTCTTGTGTACAGTGCTGCTGTTTGGTGTTACATAAAAGACACAGATGTAATCGACAAAAATAATAATATTCCACTCTCACTAATTTATATTTACAATTTTCACCTTCTTGAGTTTCATCATATCCTTTGTAATCCGAAACGAATACATGATAAATGCCCAAATGAATAGACCGAGGGTTGACCCCAAACCATCCCCATACTGTAAACTCACATACACACACACCCCTACCCCCTCAGCTCACGGAGCGGAAAAACCCACAGGGAACATGAGTGTGGCCAATGAATAATTGAAATGATGACAGAGCATTCGTTCTGCACCTATAACGCCATTCTTCTAGTGTTTGTGGAAAACCTATCTGCACTGAAAAGCCTGGCACAACCATGTGACATGTAGATAGAGCATCATCACATGCTCCAGGAAACGTGCAAAAAGGTAATATGCTGAAACAGGGTATGTCTTTCATTTTAGCTTATAGCTTCATTCTAAATGAACCGAACCAGTGAAAAGAATGAAAGATCAACAGAGAAAATGGCAGAGAAAGTGCAGCATGGTGCAAAAAATAAATGTAATGAGTGGTCAGAATTGTTTAATAATTAAAAAGTGGTGTGTTGCATTTTCTTGAGACAGCCCATGAAACAGGGACTGCAGGCAGATAAACCTCTGAATTTGCTTCAGGGAGCGACATCACATTTTCCTTTTGGTTGTGACACTCACTTGTATTGTCATCCATGCTGCAAGTACAGTACATATACTGTGTTGTCTGTCAGATTATGAAATATCAATTAATTAATTTTTTTTAAACAAATGTCAAACTCTTTGTGTTTCACACATCTCTAGAAAATTGTAATCTCCAATTAAACAGCATTCCCCCCCAAGTTGTATAAACCTGCTTACATTATATATCTAATACAGCTGTCATACAACCTTGATTTTATCCTAAATTATGTACCAGGAAATTGTAAGAAAGATTCTCCTATCTTTGCATTTTGCAAACCGTTAAGTTTCTATGTAAAAATGTAAGGAGTTAGAAAGTCAGAAATTTTTGTTTTTTTGTTTATATCGATAGTTTCACTAAATCTTGCATGTTTTAGTTGGGATTTATTTCAAAGAAAGTTAATGTACAGTATGGTGTGTGTGTGTGTGTGTGTGTGTGCACGCACGTGTGTGTGTGTGCGAATCTATTAAGAATATATGAGTTATCAATCAAAAGGTGAGAGGGAGAATGAAAATCTGGAAGACCTTTCATCCTCTAAGACCACCATGGCACCACATTCCACTTGCTGTTACGCCGCGGAAATGTGATCCTATCTACAATAGGTTCAGAATATATGAGCTGCTGAAAGGAATATACAGATCAACTGGCTTGGGTACTTAAGATTTTCACTTCTAAAGACAGGTGATGAAATTCATACCTGGGCCAGTATTGAAAGTGTGCTGCCTGTGCCTTAAATTGCGGAAAGCTGCCTCATCTGCATTCCCCTTCTGCTTCCCAGCTTTTGTGTTTGAGGGGCTTGGCCCTGTGAATGACAATAATCCCAAAGTAGCACTGTGGCGCTGTGTGTCTGAATCACCAGCCTTGTTGTTAACACCATGAGCGGGTGCTATTTGCTCGACCTTGGAGCCTTGCTGCTTTATTAGAAGGCCTCTGCAGTGAACCAAACTACTCCCTTGGCCATTGCATTTGTTTCTACCTAACATGGCTGCTCTGGGTCTTCGGTACGCCTCATTTGTTTTGGCTGATTTGCTATCTGCAGATGATCTGCAGCAGGATGAGACACCAAAGCGAAAAGAAAAGGTGGACGAATACAAAGTCTGTTTTCTTTCTTTATCTGTTCTTCTTCCCTCTAGATCCACAAGGGAAATGGAAAGTGACTTATCCAAAAACACAACAGTTCTATGGGACCACAGAGGTACCTGATGATGGATACAAGACTGGTAGGAAGGCTGTAAAGACAGGTTCCTTAATGAGCTACCCATCACATCTTGCTCTCTGTCATTCTCCACGTAGCTCAGTCTGTATTGCACATGTTGTACATTGCTTTTTTCTGGATCTCCTGCAGCCAATCCATCAGCTGATGAGTAGGCTTGTCTGAAGTCAGTTGGCGTCTCACACACAGGCTGTTTTGGAACAGATGGATACACAGGGTCCTTTGAGGTGGAGAGGGGTGGCAGGACCTTCGGGGCTCCAAAGTTAACGGAAGAAAATGCAGCCGTTGGACTCCTTCCTGCTACACCTGGGACAGTCACAGTCCTGAAGGGGTCGGAAACTCCACTGCAAGACCCTCTGTTTGCAGACTGAGAGCAGACAGACGGTGGCATTGCTCTAAGAGACAAACCCTCCTTCTCCTCTTGCCCCCACCACACACTCCATGACAGGACATTCCTGTGCAGTGAAGCAGTGATATACTGATTTGAGGCCTGTAAAAGAGAGAAAACAGAAACCTTTGCATCAGCAGACTCTTGTGCAAACTAAGACATTATGGCCACTCAAATGAAACCAAGAATTACAGCAACTACCAAGATATTATTGTGATGTGATTTGAGGGACTTATTATCTGCTCTCTTGCTTGATTAGTTTCTCCATCTGTTGCCATGCTCATGTAGTAGCTTAATGGGCAGCACTTAGAGACATATAATTAAAAAAATATTTTTTAGACATTATTCCACATTTGTCATTTTAAAAACCAACTATACTCTGCTCTATTGTTCTTTGTGTGTGTGTGAATTCACTCAATGGAATAGATATATATGAATTATACCTACATTCCTGGTACATTTGTTCCCAAGACACCTTGCTATTTTTTCCCCTTTTCTTCCCGTTTGAAAGGCAAACAATGAAACATCTTCCTCAAACAAGCTTTTGTGTTGGCTCACCTTCCTAAATCCCAAGGGAATGTGAGCCAACTCAGGAGAGTTTCAAACAAATATGAGTTTGCTTAATGAGTAATTTTGTCTCCTGCTTGAGTGCAACTGTAAAGTGGAGTAATGCAAACTTGAAGAGATTACCTAATTAGATCAGAGATCACACAATTATAGAGATATTTCTTCACAACAGTAAAAAGGATGTCTTGCTCCAATGCTGTAATACCTATCATTTTAAAACATTTCTGACAGCGTAAAATAATTATAATTTATAATGTCAAATTTGTAATGTCATTTCCCTCTGTGTCTTATTCCTGCAGGGGAGCCCATTTGCATCCACAAGTGAAAAAATGCACAAGGACACATCACAGCTCAGCAGTGTATCCACCCCGTATTTGCAGAAACATATTTAGTGGGTGTTTAGGTCATGAGGACTTGGGTAAACACTGAAGTACTGTATAAACAGAGCTGTTTACCTCATCGATGCTGGGTGTCGATAGGTTTAGGAATGTCCGACTGCAGAAACCCATAGACATCAACCAGCTCTCTCTTATGTTTTCATCTGTCACTTCACAACAGCAAAAAAAAAGTTTTTATATTAGAACACCAGTGCTTTTGGATTTCTAGTAACACACAGCATACACGAAATTAAATGGAAGTCCTTTTCTAAGGCTTGGACTACCCCTCACTATTATCAGACTTATCTACTCATCACAAAAGCCTAGCTATCCCGTCACTGAAAATAGCTTTTCTGCTAACACTTCAATATCACATTATTCACTTCACTTTATCATCCCATCATTTATTCCATGCTCAGAGCCATGCTCATTCCCACCTATCAGCACCCAAAAGAAAAATCTCTCTCACTGGCTTTCTGCTCCTCAGCTCAGCTGATGATGACTCTCCTAACATGATTATGAGCCTTGCTTGCCTGGCACATTTTGGATAATTCCTTAATACCGAACAATAGCTTAAATGTTTAGGCCTACTTTTTCAGAAAACACAGGACAGGGCTTATTTTCTCATTTTATTCAACAATTTAATTCTGTTTTGTTTTTTGTTTTTTTTAAATTTATGATACATCTTATGCACAGCTCTTAATGCAGCTTGTTCAAAACCCAATGTAACAGTTACAGTCAATATACTAATGGAGGCATAATTTACCCTTTAAAGAAATATGTCAATAGGTTATACAACGTCAAATTGAAACCATGTTATTGGCCTTTCTAAGACTTTTGCATGAATGGCACAGTATATATAATACAAGAAAAATAATTGTGTTTACCCTACAGTATGTGTTCTACTTTGAAGTAAGTCACATGGGATTGAAGCACAAGCTTGAACAACAATCAAATTTAGACATTCACAGTTTCACCCCATTTTGTCTTTGATTTATTTTTGCCCATCCAGAAAATATATAATTGGAGAAAAAAAACAAAACACTTTTATAATGTTGCTTTCTACAAAAGAGGGGTGGATAAGATTTTGGTTGTGTGAGAGAAAAGACCACTGAAGAAAACATGGCTTGAAATGGATAATTATCTTGTCTGTAAATTGCTCACATGGTTGCGTTTCATCATCTGTTCAAAAAATCCAATTAAGATTGAAGAAAAGTACAAAATCTGAAAACAGATTTGTGTTTGTTAGTGTTTGTGCTTTTTCTCACTCTGGTTAATCATCTCACAATCCCTCAGATTTTCTGGGCTGCTCCTTTGGAGGGGCTCAACCCTAAAAGAAGAGTTTAAAATCAGGATGTTTACTTGTAATGGAGTACTGTGAAAGTTTGTTATTATCATTTTTCTTTAATAAAGGATGTGGCCACCTCCACCTCTGCATACAGATGGATGTCAAATTGATGTAAAAAAGATAGAGGTGAGTAAGTATGTTGGAAAACATAAAGCAATGAATGCAGAGCAAGGACTCACTGTATTGTTCTAATATGAAATTATATGAATCGCTTACTTGTGTATGCCCTTCACAGTCAAGCCAATTGAAAAAGTGGGAGTGAAATTATAGGAAGCTCTCTACACCACCATCATCAGAACAACAAATGAGGCAATATCTTTTAAAAAATCAGATGTGCATCCATTGATTTGCAGACTCTATAGAATAACGCTTAATACTGAATCTGACAATAAGACTCACGGATTTCAGTTTTTCTGGTCTTTATCCCTTAGTAAACCTTATGCACCTACAAACATCTTGTCATTATGCTACGTAGATGTGTGCATGAGAAAAACGAGAAATAGTGTGTTTGTGACAGCACGCAGAAAGGGAGCAGGGCTCGTATTTGGCCAGTGTGGCCACATGCTTATTGTTGCGTGCATGGAAACCGGTGATTGAGTAAACCTTTGTGCTCCTGACAGAGCCAGGAACAGAGAGGGAGGCCATGGGACCTACAGCTGGTTAGGAAGGAGACGGGCTGTGCAGAGCCGTGGGCATATGAGAGATAAACCCATCAGCACAGCAAGTCTTGAAATGAGGCTCACTGAGGGAGCTCTTATACAAAACACTGGTATTCAGATGTGTCACATACTGTATGCTGGTGTTAGCTGACTGACTGTCATGGACTAGTCCTATTATCCTGGCCTTTTTCTTCATGCACACAATGTCCCACACTTCTATACACACTGTCCTTTGAAACGCTATTAACTATTTTTAAAGGAAATGAAAAAGGGTGGGTTTTAGGATTACCGTGTTTCAATTTCAAATATGCTGTTAATAAGTTGCGTTAGTTTCTGAAAGCATGTGTCAGTGAATCATAGATTATAGGGGGATGTGAGTGATTCATGCTCCTTGTTATCGGCTGCAGCACTTACATACTGGTTTGTGTATTAGAGCAATTTGTCAAACCAAGTCAAGCATGCTGTAATGGTCATGACTGCGGGTCGCTGGAATGTGGTCACGTGAGACTTAATCTGTTCGAATTCAGAATAGGAAAACATACCAGTAGCTTCAGGATTTTTCCCACCTGGAACAGCAAGAGTTTATAACACAATCTACAAGTGTTGAAAGCATGCTTGGTTTTCTAGCAGTTGGAATCTTCATATAGTACAATGTATTTTTACCATAATGTCCTGGAATGTATTTATTTTTTGGGTGACACACAGTCAATAAAAGCAAACATGTCAAATCTCATTAAATATATATTGTCTTCTCACCTGATACAGCAGTGATGAAGACAAGACATCAACTGTTGCTGCTCTGTCTGAACCGGAGAGATCAACTTCCCTCAGCAGAGGCCACAGGACCATTTCTCCTGCACTACAACAGATGTGTGCAGTCAGCGGGTAGCGGTGTGCGCTGTGGTCTTTTCTCAAACCCCAGTCAAAAGCCCTCTCAGCTGACAGCGGATCAAGGAGAAAAGCTCAACTCATCAACCGAGTCACTATGATCATACAAATAAGCCTGTGAGCTTACGTTAGTCACCTGAGAGCTAGTAGGAGCTGCTTCTGCCCTGCAAATGAAAGAGGAGATGAGCCTGTGTCCTTGGTAGAAGTTTAACAGCCAGGTGGACACACGTCAGTAGATTTTGATATTTCTTGGTTAATTCATTCTCTGGACATGTTTGCCGGTTAAAAAACAACCAGCAGGGACTTCTGCAGCTTGCAGCAGTTCCCCAGGCTTTATCCATATGATGGAGTCCTCCAGTCACACAGCGCACTGAGGCTATACTCCACCATCCCCAGGGCTCAGGCTCAGGTAGCAGCTCTCAGGTTTCACGACTTGCATAATAGGTCCCCACTGCACAAGTTATTAATGGAGTCAGAGGCTCTCGACATCTCCTGCAGTTCCCTTACTGATGCAGCAAAGAAAAAAAGTGCATGTATCAAGAGAGATAAAATAAAAATACAATGGTTTTCACCCACTTTTACTCTTTTCCCTCCTTACTCAATGCAATATGTTCCAAAGATATTTTCCCAAAGTGACCTGATTGTGGACAACAGAAGAGAGGAAGCAAAGGAAAAACTATAAATAAATGTCTAGATAGGGTACAGCGCTGAAGCTGCTGAATATTCAACTTATTGTTTCTCCCCCTTTAGGAAACCCAGACAAAGTAAGGTAGCATTAAACCTACTGTGAGTTTACACTTTCTCAATGATAAATTGCCGTAACGAAGCGTAACAGTACAAAGAGTGAGGTATATTTCACTCCTGACACTACTGACAATCCAGTGGTTATGCTGATATGAATGCTGAAAAAACCAATGTGTGACTTACTAATATCTCCAGCTATTAACCTGCTGTCTCACTAGTATGTAGGTATGTAGTAGAAATAATTTGTATACTCACTGATCATCCTAGAGTTATGCAGAGTGGATTAAATATTTTACTGTTCATCATAATTAGGAAGTATTTTTTATTCTATATCTTATTCTATAGTTCTTCTTTCATATCTATTGTCTTGCTGGTGTCTTCCTCATACAATAACCACAAAAGACCAGCTAAGCAATGCAATCATGTGTTTTTTATAAATCAGCAGATACATTTTGCAATCACGTGGTCACGATGCTATGTAGCTTCTAACATGAGACGATTTGTAATGACATTGTCATAACGCAATTCAGACGCTAAATGACTCGGATAATCAGCAGATACATTTTGCAATCACCTGACAAATGCTGACAAATGTATGTAACAAATAACCAGTTTCAGAAAATAACAATCAACTTCTTGTCACTTGCCTTGTTGGTTAGTTAAAAAGAAATGCACACATTTAATGCCATAATACTGTTATTATATATAATTTTGCTTCATTTAGTTCAGTGTTGAGCCACGGATTTACTCAACAGTTTTTGATCTAGAAATTTCCGGAAAGCTTCTGTTGCTTCACAGCTTGGACTATAACCCATCAGTTTGTTCTCTGAAGAACACTGCATTACAATTGTCACTGTTGAGTCCACTGCACTGCACTGAGCTGAGCTGGGTCTTTTGAAATCAGCCTCATACTTCTTCCTACCTCAACAGTTTAAACATTTTTTTTAAATTCCTATTTGAACCTCAGCTATGGATGGATGCACTCTACAAGATCTTTTGAAATAAATAGAAAAAAAGTTGCAGTTTCACTCCAATATTCAGTTTGAAAGCTCTGTACCTGAGAATAACTGTGAAATAGGGTTTTCCCACCATGCCTCAGGATATATGTAGGGGAGCCTATTCTGAGGTAATCCTATTAAAATTCTCATGTTGTACAGTGTGTCCACACTAAGTCTTCCAGCAAAATCACTTCATTTGATTTACACAGGTTCAGATTTTAAAAGTTTTAAAAGTGGGCCTATCTCTGTAATATTAACTGTTTTTAAATTAGATATCCTTGCCACAAAGAGTCAAACAAGTTTGACTCTGCTTCAAACTTAATCCCAGGTAAAATGTTGAAGTCATTTTTTAAAAAATATGAAAACAGCCAAAAATAATGGCTAAGCCCCCATTTTATATTTAAATGTGTTAGATTTGTCTCAATACAATCTAATTGCTTTCATGTTTTTGTACATCTGAAGAAAAAAAAAGCTAGTACAGTACTAATGGCTTAGCTTGTTTTATACTAAACATTCTTTAGACCTCATCATATAATGAGGATTTCCTTAAATTAAAATGGAAAAAACTAATTTGCATTTTAACTTTCAAGTATAGGTGTCTGCTTATATAATAATGAAACTTTAAGTTCCTTTCTCATTAGTTCCATCATAATTAAAGTGGGGTCACATGTGCAATAAACATATTCCCCTCACAGACATTACTGGTAAAAGACTGGGGAAATAGTTACTAATACAGACAGGCCTGACGTGTGAGGAGTAGGGAGGAATGAAATAACAGTATATATGAAGAACCTTGCCACGTTTGTTTTGCTCATCTGATTAAATTTGTAGAGGAAGCAGCTGGATTTTGATTAACTTGATTTCACTTTTGCAATCACGGCAGAATGGATGCAGAAGCAGCTCTGTGACAAAATAGCATGAGTGTGCATCATGACACAGGGCCTAGAGTGAAAATGTTTCTAGTGTCCATATTTTGCATATGCATCTATAACTTTTCATCAGGTGAACATTTGTATTTGTGTATTTGTTAGTAATTGTTTAGTAAATGTTTTTACACAACATCGCATGAACGGATGGATGCAAATATGGCTTGAATCAATATAGACAGTGAATAATTTGGCTGAACCTTCATTTTTAATTTCCTTGTAAATGTTCCCTGTAAATCCACTGTGATCGTTCTCAGAATATTTTCCATTAATACGACAGCTTTTGATACATTATTCGAAAATAAATTGTGGGATTTGCATGGTCTTAAATGTATGGATGTCACACACTGCTATTAAAGCCAGCAGTATTTGAGGGAGTTGGTAATTATGCTGTCATCTCTAGATGAAAATCCCCTCAAAGGAAGCTGGTGACCAAAAGTATAAATATTATTTTTGAGCACTTAAGTTTTGAAACTTAAGATTTTACAAATGAACGTATTAACTGTTGCTTACAACCAGCGTCATCTGCTTCCAAAAAAAGACAACCCACAAAAAAATCAATGTTGGTGGTAGAACACAAATTCAGATGTCTACAGCCTGCATGGCACACAATATCTCATACTCACCCTTTACTTTAAATGACAATACCAGTCACTAGTCTGACAAACACTGGTCATCACCCCTTAGGTCAGGAAGAGCATAGGAAAGTACAGTACTTTCACTTATGATATCTGTTACAAAAAATTGTATGAGCCATAGTGAAACATAGTGAGTGGTTTTTATCATAACACAGTGTGGAAGCAGTGTTTGTAAAAAATAGACAGCTGATGTGACTCAATGCTTGAAAAAGGGTTAATTACTAAAAGGAAAATATGATTTGTTAGAAAGCTTTTTTATGTATATTGTATTGGGTTATTTGGGTTAAGTTACTTGGGAAATTAGGTCCTTAACATTTTCACTTTACAAGACTGATGTGTGGTAGAGAAAGCATATGTAATATATAAGTGACTCCTGCTAAAACTGCATTTTAAACATGGCCATTTGCAAATTTAGTATTAAATCACTGCTACTGAACAGCTAATATCAAGATGCGGCCATTCTCAAATTTAAGTGATAGGTCAAAGAGTTATCATTTACACCTTTGGACAAAAATATCTTACAATAACAGCCACATTAAAAACATCATTTCATCAGACGATTCATATGAGGTAATTTGGTCCCAAACCATTTCGTGCTATATGAAGAAATCATACAATTTTAAAGTCAATCACTGAGATATCCAGACCAGACAGCAGCTACTTTAGTAAAGACACTTAATAACAGAACTTTTTTAAGCTCTAAGGTAAGACATTAAGAAGGCTTTATGCTGCTATTTAAATCTAGGTGACTTGATTACATTTCAGTAAAAGCATGTCAAGAATCTCCGATGTGACCTTCGCTAATTAGACAAGAATATTATTCTTTAGATAACACATGATAAACATGAGTGATTTTGCTGTTTATTTACTACTTGAACCGAGTAGATTTATAAATCCAACAGTAGCCCAAGAATCAACCCTTGGGGTATCCCTTATGTCATTGTTGTCTATAATACTGTATGTGGTGACAGGCTGCCAACAACATTTCCGATCTCTTCTTCACTAGTGTGGGGTCTGTTTTAGTTGACTGCAGCACTATTCACTCCGAATCTTACCCAGTCAATGTTTAGTTTCAGTTTCATTTTAAAAGAGCAAAAACCATCTCAGTCTTTGCTGAAAAAAAAAAAAAACACAATTATGTGAGTTATTTCAGGCAAAGAAAGCTTAAGTTAGTTATTTTTATTTATTTTTTTAATAATTTATTTAAAACACTAAATTCCATAAATGCAAGTGGAATATTTGTATTTAAAAACAATAATACATAGGAAAATAGTGACAAAAATATGTCAAAAAACGTCTTTGATTAACTCTTCTCAATCATTTTTAGAAATGAATACAAGTAAAAATTATGAAATTCTTGAACAACATTACTTTTTGGAGTCTTTTTTATTTTCAAAATACTGGCTTAATTTGTTTCATGTTTACCAGTAGTCAAAGACAGCACATTGCCTTTGTTGTCTTCCTTCATAACGTGTTGCAGGAATCCTGTACCAATTGAAAAACCATCTGTGGATGGATTGATTACTTTAGCCCAGGAGATAATGAGAGTCAATTGGGATTCCTATGGAGAAACAGTTGCTTTCCTGAAATCAGCATTCTGTTCGGTTCTCCATTTCCCTCAAGCAAAATATTGATTAGAGCACCTGTGTTTTTGCTGCTTGTACCCCCAAATCCCTTTACTACCATTTGTCATCAACCCTCGGGGGTCTGTGTGTGTTTTGTTGTGTAATTATACACATATGTGCATGCAGGTGATCAACACCCACTTACACAAAAGAATGCCTTTGTTTCCTTTCTGCTATACTTTGTCTTTACACCATGACGCTAGCAAAGCAACAGTAGCAGCTTCTGTGCTCCATCTGTGTCTACACAGGAGGCACTGAGGCACAGTATGGTTCTGTTGTGTGGAAAGTGCCCAGAGTGCCCATTGCTCAATCATTGTAGTTCTGCATGTAGAAGTGAGGGAAATCGTCTTGAAGCATAAAACTCCATGAAACTACAACTGCTAAGTTTATCTTTTTTGTCTGATATCCATGAAGCCAACAATTGAAAAAGGTTACTTAACTTATGTCTAGAGATCCCTTTATTTAAACCTTTGTTTGTGCATTGTCCAGATGTGCAACTGGATGATTATGAGAAATTGAAGCTCAAATTGTATTGGTCATAACATTACATGACTGGTAATTAAATTACTAAATACTGGAAAACTCATACTATTCAATATATTTCTGCACGCTTGAACATGACAACACACATGTGATAGATATTAAATAAATAAAAAGTTTGCTTCTTGCTACGCATTCGGTGCATTGCTGATGTAGCTTAGCCAGACAAAACTTAATTTTGCCCACTTTGTACAAGAACATAATACAATAGTTCAGTTAGAAAACTTTTAAGTCATAGTAGGTGATCTACGCAAATCCAGCCATCTTATACACATGTGATATGTGTGCAATAGTTTTTAATCAAAAAGGAGAAGGTAACAAAAAAGTTACAAATCTGCAGCTAGATGGAACATTTTTAAGAAGGTATCTTTAAGCTGATATAATTTAAATTGAAGTGCACTGAAGCACTTTTTTTTTTAAAAAAATGGTGCTAGCTACTGTGGAAGAGAATAATCAGATTCTTTCTCCTTTCTCCTCTATGGCATCTGAGAGTAGTTTAAAAGATGAATACCTTCATACCGGCTTTAAGAAAGATATGCTTAGCAGGGTATTTTTTTTTACATTCCTTCTCTTTTCCGACTTTAATATTCAACCTGGTGTAAATGTCATTCATTTGCTTTCCATCACATAGCATTCTTGACAAAACAGCAGGCACAGCGGAGAGCAGAGTACATAGAAATTTTCTTCTCTTTGACTGACAGGCAGGGAGGAGGCACAATTTGACGTGAAGTGTCACTGACCTGACAACCCTAGCAGAGATGATTTCACAGAGCAAAACAAACACGGAGGTTAAACCACTTGTTGCTTTAAGGTTTTACATCTCATGTAAGCAGTTGTATTCAATTCACTTCACTTCAGATCAAACAGCAGCTCATTAACTTGTGCTGCGGTAATTACTTTAACGGGGCACATTAGACACTTTACACACACTTTGTCATATCTGCAGTGAGCTGAGCAATTGTTGTTAACCCAGATAAGAAGCATGGCATTGTGAGTGGCTGACAGGATTGGCTGTCATTCCAGCTCAAATCACAGGCCATGCATGGGTACTTGAATTGGCTTGATGGAGGCTGCTCACCTGTGACACTCATGCCCACAGCATGGTGAAGGGAAACTCATGCTACACATATACACATCAACAAACACTTAAAATGTCACTTCTTTGGTTTTCTATCAATGCCTTCGTGAGCTGATGGGGAATCTTAAAAATGTTATCCTTACAATATTTTTTTTACAGTATTGAAGTGATACAGTAATACAGTAATACAGTGATACTTCACTGCTGCCGACAGTTATTTTCTGTTTGTTGTTGTTTGAGCTGGTTTGGATTGTAATGTATTTTTCATGAGAACACTTTTTGTACCATCTGTTCTTCTCTTTTGCCTTATGCAGCATGTATTATTGCATCATAAACTTCAACTGTCTAATAGACAACAACATTAACTGCTAGAGTTATACACAACAACCTGTTTCATATGTTCACCTAAACAGCCATGACATGAGAAATGCACAAACTGGTCACGGTACAATGTGCATGCTTTGCTCATTGCTGATATCTGTACATTATCCAAAATCTTTTAACCACAAAAAGGAAGTGAATGCTACCACCAAGGCTGCCTTGTTGCTGAAATATCAGAGAATCTGCAAGAGAAAGAAATGGGCAAGGTGGCTGTGTTTTGCATCGTCAACTAATTAAAGTAAAAAAAAAAAAAAAAAATCGAATCACTTGCATTTCTGTAGGTCATGGGCAGAACTTTAATTACATATTTGAAATCTCTTTCTAACTAGTGAAATGACAGACAAATGAGATCAGGAACATAACCTCAGTGGCAGAAGTAATTACACTGACAGTATAAGGGAGGCAGGAAAGCTCATAATCAGTTTGTCGGCCTTAATAAGACCCTGCTCCTGCTGAGAAGAAGTAATCTACTGGAAACTGATTTGACTGATGAACCTCCAAATAAAACACCAAGCCAATGAATCTGTCATATTATACAGTGCATTATCCCAGCGTTATAATGGTGATGACAAATGTTACAGTAAACAATTTGTTGTAATTCTGACTGTTAGTGATGATTTTACACTACTGGCACCAGGTACTAGTGTAGTCAAAGAGGTTATAATAATCTCTGTAACACTGACTAGGCTAAAGTAAATTAATTTCAAAACATCTGTAAGGCACAACTTGAAAAGCAACATTTGTACTAAATAATGTATTTCTCTGGGTCATTAAACATCGCTTTTGCACCCCTTCTGCTCTCCTCCTGTGATAAGTGACAATTCCATTTATCTATGTCATAACCATGTCTGTCTGGTGTCATGTATTTACATTAATGGAAAATAGATGGGAAAATATTGTGCCTTTACCTCAAAAAGATAAAAAAGTTTACAGTGCAGGGACACTGTGACACTGTGATGCTCGGAATAGCATCACTGTAGTTGCTCTTGCCCTCTCCCCTTTATAACATACAGCACTAAGAAACTCATATGGTGTGGCTGTGATGGGGATGTGGTAATTATGATCACTTAAATCTCATAATGTACAGTAGGGCACACTGAGGGAGATGTCACAAATGAAAACATGGCAGAATGTGCAGTGTGATATGATAAACATGAAGCAAATAGACCTGATTGAGGACAAAAGAAGAGAGGAAGCAAAGGAAAAACTATAAATAAATGTAGAGATAGGGTGCAGCGCTGAAGCTGCTGAATATTCAACTTATTGTTTCTCCCCCTTTAGGAAACCCAGACAAAGTAAGGTAGCATTAACCCTACTGTGAGTTTACACTTTCTCAATGATAAATTGCCGTAACACAGCGTAACAGTACAAAGAGTGAGGTATGTTTCACTCCTGACACTACTGACGATCCAGTGGTCAGCTGATATGAATGCTGAACAAACCAATGTGTTTGATCAGTGACTTTCAAATATCTCCAGCTATTAACCTGCTGTCTCAATAGTACGTAGTTGCATAGTAGCAATAATTTATATACTCACTGATCATCCTATAGTTATGCAGAGTGGATTAAATATTTTACTGTTTATCATAATTAGGAAGTATTTTTTATTCTATATTCTATTCTATTCTTCTTCTTTCATATCTATTGTCTTGCTGCTGTCTTCCTCATACAATAACCACAAAAGACCAGCTAAGCAATGCATACATGTGCTTTTTATAAATGTTGAAAATCCCTGAGCTGGTCACGATGCTATGTAGCTTCTAACATGAGACGATTTTTACTGACATTGTCATAACGCGATTCAGAAACTAAATGACTCGGATAATCAGCAGATACATTTTGCAATCACCTGACAAACGGTGACAAATGTATGTAACAAATAACCAGGTTCAGAAAATAACAATCAACTTCTTGTCACTTGCCTTGTTGCTTAGTTAAAAAGAAATGCACACATTTAATGCCATAATACTGTTACTATCTATAATTTTTCTTCATTTAGTTCAGTGTTGAACCGCGGATTTACTCAACAGTTTTTGATCTAGAAATTTCCTGAAAGATTCTGGTGCTTCACAGCTTGGCCTTATAACCCATCAGTTTGTTCTCTGAAGAACACTGCATTACAATTGTCACTGTTGAGTGTAGCTCCACTGCACTGAGCTGAGCTGGGTCTTTTGAAATCAGCCTTGTACTTCTTCCTACCTCAACAGTTTAAACATTTTTTTAAATTCCTATTTGAACTTCAGCTATGGATGGATGCACTCTACAAGATCTTGTGAAATAAATACAAAAAAGTTGCAGTTTCACTCCAATATTCAGTTTGAAAGCTCTGTACCTGAGAATAACTGTGAAATAGGGTTTTCCCACCATGCCTCAGGATATATGTAGGGGAGCCTATTCTGAGGTAATCCTATTAAAATTCTCATGTTGTACAGTCTGTCCACACTAGGTCTTCCAGCAAAATCACTTCATTTGATTTACACAGGTTCAGATTTTAATAGTGTAATACTCTTTTAATCTATCTATGCCATAACCATGTCTGTCTGGTGTTTTGTATTCACATTTATGGAAAATGGATGGGAAAATGTTGTGCCTTTACCTCAAAAAGATAAAAAAGTTTACAGTGCAGGGACACTGTGATGCTCGGAATAGCATCATTGTAGTTGCTCTTGCCCTCTCCCCTTTATAACATACAGCACTAAGAAACGCATATGGTGTGGCTATGATGGGGATCTGCTAATATTGATCCCTTAAATCTCAGAATGTACAGTAGGGCACACTGAGGGAGATGTCACAAATGAAAACATGGCAGAATGTGCAGTGTGACATGATAAACATGCAGCAAAGAGACCATCTGTCCATATGGTTAGCAATTACATTACACCTCCAGCACTACAATGGTGATTGAGTGAGAGAGAGAGCAATACAAAGCACATGCCTGGTAAGTGTTCCCTGTGGTTAATGCATTCTTACATGATGATCCACTGTGGGTGGAGTATTTCTCTCCCCGGCAATATATAAAATTGATTGAGTTCATTTCCTTGAAAAACCGCAAGAAGTCTCACATCAATGTTTAAGGTTTTCTGTGCAGATGTATAGAAAGGCCTGTTTTGTATGTACTTCCTCGAAAGATATGGAGATCGTAGTGACTCATTTGAATGGAAGTGTCATGTTGCAAATCGTGACAATTGTTTTGCACAAGGAACAGTTGCCCCTGTCCTGGCAGTGTTACACAGAATGGCCATCTGCAGCCCACATGTCAGAGAGCAGCAGCCAACTTTGTGGGCCATAATTGGTAAGGGAGGAAGGCTGGTGCAGAAGCCAGGGTCTAAACCTAGTGAAATCAATTTGCAAGAGCTGGACTAACAAAACAGTCATATACTCATCAGTGTGCATGTGCGCACGCCCACAAATTCACATTACGTGAGCACATTTAAATATGTGTTTATTTATTTACATGTTTTCTACAGTATACGGGAGAACCCTTTAGAGAGATTCACTGACTGTGAAGGGCTCTGAGTTATTCATGGCCTGAAGGGAGCCATCATTCTTTTGCATTTCACTGCGTCATTTGATTCCATTTAACATCAGTCATGTGAGGTAATGACAAATGTAAATATGTAAAAAGAGGAGCTCTGCTGTAGCCAGCCTGTTGACTTGCACAATCTTTATGTACATTTGCAGGAAAGTACTATGAGAGTTCTTTTGCAATAAAGTAAGAATTTGCATGAAGGCTTTATTTCATGCTCGGCCAGAATGATAAACAGTGAAGTGTGCGTGTGTGTGTACCATGTCTTGTTAAAATGTACTCATGTCTTGTTCAAGGTGATTTTTCTAAATGCAAGCAGTCAATTTGCCGGTTGACATTCACACTATATGCAGGGAATATTTTTCATGGTCCTGAAATATCCAGAAACAAACGCACTCAGACAAACATACACACAGGCATACAAAGCAAAAGCTATCACACACTGAATGACGGACAATCTGTCAAAACTTGCGTACGTCTTATTTGTCTGGGAATTAAAACAGGAAGACAGCTGAGGAATCTCAGACAGCAATCTATTCCTCAGACAATATGCTTCCACCACTCGCATGAGCCAAATTATTATGTACAGCCGGCTGTCAGCACAGAACGTATGAATAAATTCATGTGAAAGCTTTGGACAGCATGAGGTGCAAGAATCAACTTCCACGTCTTCCATGCATGAATTTGTGGTCATTGATTCTCAGATGAAAATCGTGTTCTGTATTCTCATCTGTCAGTGATCAAATATCAAGTCAAAACACATGTACGATAAAATATTTACTGTTTATGATTGTTTGCTGTTTTTATTTTATCTTTTCATTTATAATTATTATCTAAACCCACTCTAATAAGCTGCCTGCTTTGAGAATGCTCTTTTTGTGACCTCGAATTACTGTCGTTTCAAAATCTCCAAATACATCTTGTGTGTTTTCTGGTTTCATAGTCATTAGTGCTGATTAATGCTACCTGTTTGGCAGCATTGCCAGCCTGCTGCTTAGAAGACAGACTAGACTGCGTGGTCCAGTGCATCTCTAGGAGGTAGGATGTCAAAGTTGTCTGATCTGGCTTCCAGGGACCAATGCTGATAGGGACAACAGTGATCTCAGACAACAAGCTTTCATCATCCAACAGCTCAGGGCTGTTGTTTCATCAAAAGAGAAACTTAGAAACAGATTGCCCATTATATGATACCTACTGGTCAAAAAGCTTTGCTTCAATTAATTGCATAGGAACTGTGTGTTGAAAAATTTACATTTTAACGTTAGATAGAGCATGAGCAGTTAGTTTCTTATAGGAATTACTCAGGAGGGAAGCAGTTATTGAAGGTCAAAAGAGTTCAGGTTTTTCTTCACACTACTGTAGGTCTCTTTTCCTGTGAAGTAGTATTGTTGTATTACTAAGTGCTGTGAATGATTACATAGAAGGAATGAAAGACAGATGCTCCATTTTCAGACTGTAGGAAGTGTGAAGCCAAACACAGATAAGAGTAACAAGTGTACAGTAAAAGAAGAGAGGAAGTTGAGAGGTTAGTACATGTGGTAGGAAACTTGCTGCAATACCTTGAAACACACTGCTAAGACTGCTGTGTCTGAATCTTCTGTTAAGTGTGGTAATAAAGTGTCAAAACAAAAGAAATGTTTGCATTGTTTTCTGCTTATGCCGGAGAAGCTATGTATATGTTTTTGAAAGTCGGCCAAAAATCTTGTGTGATGTTTACTTTATCACAGCCAGCAGCCATTAGATAGAATAGTTTTGAAGCACACAGAGAAAGGAACTTATTTTTCACCTACTGGATTACAATCAATGCTACACTGTGACTTCTGGATGCATTAATCATATACTGTTAGCACATCAGGGAGTTTATTCAAGGGCAACTGTTAAGTCTGCATTTATCAGCTGTTGCACCATCCCTGCCCAGATTCATTTGTTATATATAAAAGAAAAAGTCAGCATTGTGTTATTGTTATATTTTAATCATTATTTAAACATGATTTTGAGCTGTGGAAATTTTAGCTCCTTAGGGTTTTCCCTTTATCGTTAGCCAGCTACTAAACAGTCTGTTAGCTGCAGGAGTTTATTATCAGGATGTCATCTTCAGTACAAAGATGATATAAGGAAGTGTGGCAACGGCATGAGGAAATACACAGAGTAAAAGCGAAAATACACATATATTGAACTATCTGCCAACTATTAGAAACATTTATATCCATTTATCATTAATAAATCTTAAATGTATACAATTAGGGATGCTACGGGGTCAGCATCCTATTTCACAAACATTGCAGTGTAATTCAGGATATGAATGAAGACATATAAATCCACAAACTCATCTGAGGAAGAGCGTTATTTTTACACACAGAAAGCCCTGAGCTGTTCAGGAACCACAGTGTCATACAGTCAAGTGGTACTATGAGAACATTTCCACACTGATAATACAAAGGTCAACATCTAACGGCTTTATGCAGCATAAACATTCTGGACAAAATGCACAGGCTCTGATAACAGTACTGTCAAGAGGAATATACGCAAAGGCACTTAACCTTTCGAATAGTACTTGCCTTAGTGCCTCCCTGACCAATGTAATGCTGATTATTCATTTAAAATGTGTGTTCGTTCTGAACATTTTGTTCTAAATGAGATAGTGTGTGGCCTCCCCGAAGATCTAACAGCAGAGGAGAATACATAACCTTATAGTTGCTTTACCTTGGATATCATTGTGCTTTGTTGCTGAATTGTTGTTGAATCTTTAAGTAAAATGAGATAATATTACTGACCTCCTAACCAATGTGGGCCTGACTGCAGCTTGACATCCTTCTGTGGGTTCTAGTTCATGGCTCGGAGGTTTCAGAGGCCTTACATAACTAAGCCCTTATCTACTTTTAAATCTTATTTGAATAAATTAATAAATAAATGCAAATTGAAAATCAAAGAGATACCTTTTTTTAATTTTAACTATACTATTAAATAATAATTGATACTTTTATCATTTACTTCTTTTTTTGTTTTCTAACATTTTGCATTGGTTTCAAATTATTTCTAAATGTAAGTGGTGGCTCTTTTAAATACTTTTTAGTAAAGAAACAAAATGCAATGTAGATAAATTATTATAACATTCTACATTTGGACATTTGGACATAACTTGTAGTGTGCCATGCCTAATGTGGCACACACAGCCCAATCCGTTTACTTGCATGCAGATTCGGGAAGTAAATAGATTCCAGGGATTTGCTTGTAAAATTTCCCAGGGATACTTTACAGGTAACATTTGGACCTTGGGCCCTGCCTTATATTTCTTCATCTAGAGAACGTTTGGCTTAGGACAAAAGCCTAGAATATTTCTTGGGTTGTTGTAATTTTATAAAATTAATGTATTAAATAATCCAGTGTGCATTTTCATGCAGATGAACTTTGCTTTGCTTTACTTGGTTTCACTTTCAGTTGCTGTCTTCTTTGGTCTAGTTTGGTCTTGTTTTTAAGTTTTCTTCTATGTTGAAAATGTTCTAATAACTATATAGTTATATTTAAGGTTGCATTCATATGATTTGCTTTTACTCTAGGTTTATTTCATCAACAAAATATAAGACACTGAAGTTTGTAATATTTATTTTTGTTTTTATTTTTGGAAATATTATTTTAACTCCAAGAGCAAGGCCAACAGAGCATGCCTGTCATATAACTGTAATGTGAAGACATAACAGCAAGAAGGCTCAATGAAAGCAACCTAAAAATTGTTAACTCTACTTAGAGTTTCAGTTAATTTTTTTCTGGTTGACTATCAGTCAGAGAGGTTTTTCTTTTTTGGTACATATACAAACAATTGTGGAACATGACTTTACAGTAGCCTATTGAAGTCCATTCAAGGTGTTGTGACTCCTTGTCATCACTGACTAAAAGACTTTGAATTGAACACAATTTTAATCAGCAAAGCAAGTTTTAATTTCCATCTCTACAGGTCAATTTCAATCACTTCAAGCTCCCATTAAACTGTTCAAGCCTTCATCAGTGGATAGTTCTTGCCACAGAAGCAGCAGCAGAGCCAAACGTCATACTGTGACTGACTGCTTCCAGTAGTGCCCTCAGCTCTGGGGTGCCTGACAGTTCAATTGTGATATGGATGTAATTCAAGAAGGACAGAAAGGGGAAGCTTTCTCAGTCTATTGCAGCAGCAGGTCTGTGCTAATACAGACAGAGGCAAAAGGGCATTCGGCTGTAGCACATGGAGACCACACACCCTTACTGACTCATCCTGTAGCTTTGACTGACAGCCCGCCTACTATGTCTGTCTGTTTGGAAGAGCATGTTGAAATAAAGGAACTTTATAACTGTGTGTGTGTGTGTGTGTGCCTGTGTGCCTTCTTGAGTGTAAAAATGAGAAAACTAAAATGGCAAAGATGGATGATGAATACTACATTTGGATTTTTTTTTATCCAGCACAATCGGCCTTGTTCTTTTTCTCTGTTGATGCATTGTTGAGAACAAAACAACTGAGCTCCATGAATTGGTCACGTGTGCTCAGCAAGGAAAACCAATCAGAATTTAAAAATAGCTTCTGCAGTCAGAAAGATCACCTTTGAATGTCCTATTGTTTAAACAGCTCATGTGGCTGAGCAAAAATATGTGTCAGCATGAAATGTTTGTGACATGTCCCATATGTTAGAGTCATGATCAGATCCACAGCGTGTTGTGTTCCATGTCTTACATGACATCTTCTGGGATATACAGTACCAGGGACAATAATAAATGGGCTTTCCTTTCTTGTCATGGATCTCATTGTTCAATAAAGGTTTCACACCTCCCATAGAAAGATACTCGACTACATACAAAATGATAATATTTTAAAGGTCCCACTAGACATTTATATAGTTATAGTTATTGTATAATGCAGGAATGTTTCTAATCTTCAATGATTGGCCTAGAGCCCTATTTTAAATTATTAGTATTTTTTAAATTGTATATTTTTGATGATACATACTTTAATGAAGATCTATTTAGAAGTCTATTTAGTTTTTTTTAGTTTAGTTTTTTAGACTATTTAGTTATTTTGCTTTATATAATTATAAATGGACTATATTTTTCTGATTAGTTCAGTAAGTGACCTTCAGCTTAGTAGGTTGTGTAGGTTGTTATCAGGCCTTTTAAGACTCTGACTGAGTTGGCTCACTGCATCGGGTTCTTACCATGTTCTAATACAATTTACATATAAAATATTTAATAGATAAACATAAATCATTTGGTTTATTATTGCACTGTATGTGAAATACAGTGAGATTTTTTAAAACTTGTGATCTATGAGTTGTTACCATTGTAGTGCAACAGTGCAGGTCAGCCCTCACTTTAAAGTGGACGATGCTAGCCTCCCTGAGGACAACAGAACAAGTTTCTAATTAGGGTTAGGGGATTAACCACCTTTCACCACCTTGATCGCAGTGTTTTCCCAGCTACCTCACCACTAGCACCTGCATAGGCCTGATCTTACAAGCACCAGTGAAGCCACACTGCTTAACAGTGGCTTCCCTCCTAATGGACCAGTTCTTATGGCTGCAGGAAAACATTTGAGCTGTACTTGTACGGCTGAGGATAATTTCAGCCCTACGTTTTGACCAGCAAAAACACAGGGTTTTTAGACTATTCACAGGGCAACTACCATTAGACCATGCTTGATAAATCTTTCCTGACAGTCCTATTAAGTGCTGTTAGATAAGATCGCTGTCAGTTACCAGGCAGACTCTGTGGAGTCAGATTGTGTGTTCAGGTCATAGCTTGTAGCTGAGGCCTATGTGTCATGTCCTGTTCAACTTGAGTCCATGACACCCCTCCCAGATCACGACCTTCTGATTTCTCACTTGTTGACATTCTATCTTATTTTAATTCAGGTACCTCTCTATTTTTCTTCCAGCCATCTGTGTCTGCTCAGGGTTGTTTTTCTGGTTTTTAACATCAAGCTTCACTCCCTTATGGACACTAATACAAAGCAATTATTTGAACTTCCAATACAATCTACTATAATAATGAAACATCCTCATGTATATACTTCCCTATTGATTAACCCTAGTCACACACATTTGTTTTAATCAATATCTCAAAATCACCTCTGTCTGCTCTCACAGATCCACAGCGTTGCTCCTCTTCATCCTTTTCCCTCACTTCTTCTCTTGTTAGTGTTATCTCTGCTATTGGAGACCTGCAACTGGTGGAATCAATGACCACTTTTGGTCCTTTAGTTTTAGACCGGGCCTATTCAGACTCTTCTCTTTCTTCTGTCATCTTCTCCCATGCCATCCCCTCTTTTGAAGCCTGAAAGCCTTGAAATGCCTTCCAATGGGTTCCCCTACATTTCTTCACCTGTATTCTTTTTACCATTTTTTTCCTGGGATCTTTGACAATGTATTCTCTGAAAAAAAACTAATTTGACACAGTTTAGGCACTCTCAATGCGCATTTACAAAATATACAAAAATCTTAAAAAGTTAGCCACTTATTGGAGCTATGACATTTGACGAGTTGCGAGAAAAATGTTTGCATGCCAGGAAAGCATCAGCTGTTTATTTCTTAATGAGCCTTTACACACTTTCACGTACTGTAGGTAAAGCCAAGAGGAAGAATGTGTAAGAACGAGTTGCTGTGAAGCTCACTGTTAGTCTGTCCATGAGTAAATAAAAATTGGAATTAGGCAGCATTTGAAAAAAAAAAATCTGCTGATGATTGGACTGCCGGACTTAAACAGGCTTATGTTTGCCACTTGGATGCTGCATCATTTGACACATTCACACAGAATATTTAGACATGTCGACAACCTTAGTTACATTACTGGGCTTTCCTGAAGCCAGGCTAACTGTGCATGCACATTTATTCTAAATGAATTACAAATAAGGCCATTTTTTATAACTCACCACATGTGATAAGAAAGCAAAAGATTTGCTAGACCCATTAATAAATTACATTTCAATTCATAGTTTAAACTTAACTAAAGACAAGCATTTTTTAATTAGCATCTTAAAATATTCAGCTTGACATGATGGATATGATGAACATAATTTGTACATGTAAATGATGAGACAGCCTTAAACCATTATGTGTGACAGATGGAATTACAAGCATTACCAGCTTTAACCCTTAGATGCACTAGTGACTGGACCCAACACTCTCCAAAAATGACCCGTGTTAGAATCAATGTGTTTTTATACCACTTTGGTTTGGTTAATTTTGGTTAAAAATAATCATTTGTATTATATTTTGTATTATATTTTTGTACACCCAAGAATGATTTCATGTTTGAAATATTGTTACTGTTTACTTTTTAAAAACATTTTGAAAATTTGAAAAGAAAATACAACAGCAACATCCGTTTTGAATGGTTGTGCGTGTGAATGGTAAATGGCCATTTATTTGCTACTTTTTATCCAAATTGCTTTACAATGTTGCTCACACAACGATGGTGGTGGCTGCCATGGAAGGTGTTCAGCTGAATTAATTGAATTAATGTTTTAAATGACAAACAAACCAGGAGAGTCAAAGAATCTGAGGTTTCCATGAAATTCCATAGGAAAAAAATGCGGCTCATTTTTGACTCATCTATGGGAGCATGGGGTATTAATACAAATAGTACAATTATATAAAATGTATAAATGGTAAGTTAAAAATGTAAGTGGCACAATATCAATACCATGTTTTTGAGAAATAGCCAGACAATGAAATGATAAAAACTTTTCATTAGAAAGATATTGCAAGCAAACAAGCTCACTAGGTAATTTTTGACCCACTTGTGCATCAAAGGGTTAAGACAGATCCAGTAGTAGCGTACCACCCAATAAGGGAGTGTGGCCTGCCATAGCGTAAATATGCCAGACCCTTTAAAGGGAACACCACAGCCTCGCTGTAATCCCGACTGGCCAAAAGGACATGAGTTCTGTGACTTTGTGGTTCAGGTCAAGAAAGGGGGACAATCAAACATAATTTTCAATGTGTAAAATCCCACTGACCTACTGTAGTATTGACAGGGAGGTTAGATACTACATCAAGGTAAGTCACATCTGTGTACCCAAGTATTTAAGTAAAAACAGCACATTCACCTGTTTCACCATCCACCAGCAAATTCTTGAAGACTTGATAGCATCTGGTTCAACTTTCTGTCATAGCATTCCCACATTTCACATCTTCATTCCTTACATATGGTATCTGCCTCAGACACATCAAGTAATAATCACGAAAAAAACCTCAAAACTGTGTTTTTTCAACTTTACCATAAAATACCATCCTGGCAAAAAGAACATCAATGCTTATAGTTTGCCTTGAACCCCGGTAGGCACCGAAAGGATGATAAATGAGTTCACAGAGGAGATGTCTGATGATGCAGTAGCCGCGACTGCTTAGACAGTGGAAACACTGCCAGAGCCAAATGCTTACAACTGCACACATACAGGAGTAACAAGCTTCTCCCTATTTTCCTCACTGTACAGCAGCTCTCCCAGGCTACCCACTGAAATGCTGTTTAACTTGTCCGGTGAAGCAAAAACCCATAGGAACTGTGATAATGTTGACTGAGGGGAAGTGTATGTATATGAATCGCAGAATAAAATGCACAGTTCTTCACAAAGAAACAAGATAATATCTGATGCCAAGACCAGTAGCTCAGTGTTGCTCAGCCAAGCAATTGTTTGTTTGGAAAGACCCCACCCGCATCGGAAAACTAAGGTTCAATACTGTAGTTAACCAATTGGGAGAGGATGTTCCCATTTCTAACCCAAGACCTGAACATAAAAAACTAAAGTCGATTCTACAAACAAATTAAAATATTTTACCATATGCTTCCTTCTAGCTGTGCAGTACAACTACTGGTAAAACCAAAAAGGAAAATGTCAGTGACTGAAGGGAACAAAGATGAGGCAGATGGGGATGATTTTATTTCAAAAACATGCCAGCTCAGGTTGTGGCTCAGCTACCAGAACCGGTAAGAGGGAGATAATTCTACATGTCACAATCAGATCAGACCCGAGTACACCTGCACCAGAGCCACTGGAAAACTTTAATGTTTAGGATGAAAACTCAGCTGATGACGAGGAGGAGAAGGAGACGTTAGCAGCTTAGGAGATTGTGTAAAATCCTGTCCCACTACGGCCTTTCTGCACTACCCCCTTGTTCAAGTCACACAACAATCATGGACATCATAAACTCAGTGGTATTGACATGTGCATTAGGCACTGTCTGTTTCTTTTGATATTTCTGTTCAATGTTTGTGGATATGTTGAAGATCCAGTCATTACACACATGAGCCGAGGAAAGTTACTCTTCATGCATCTTTCATACAAATGCCTTCGATACTTTTCCATTACATTGCTGTTATAGATACTGTCATACCTTAAACTCAGAGCAGTGTAAAGAGGGGGAACATTTCCATGACTCTTTCTCTTTCCATCAGTAGACGCCAGTGCCTCGTTTTGCCTCCAGACACTATGACTGTGGTAGAGGGAAGAAAACAAGCTGAACAATATCAGACAGTGAGCAAAAAATAGAAAGGAATGAAGAATGGCAGAGCTCCAAACCTGAGCTCTAAACAATACTGCTTGGGTTTTGTCCTTTTCCACATAGAAGTAACACTGCACAGATGCTGTCCCGATTTCAAGTTCCTTTAACCAGCGTATCCAATTCTCCCCCTGCAGATTAAATTTACTGTCCCCTAGCCCTCCCTGTGTCTGGTGACTTGGTAAGTGGTCTTGAAATTAATTGGGGAACCATAGCTTTCATCCCTTCTGCTCCTCTCTCCTTCTTACGTTTTTTTTTTCGTGTCGGTTTGGTGGGTTAAATGGTTTGAAAGATTGCTGGCAGTGGCAGTAAAGCATGCTGACAATGGGAGGCGAAAAGTAGGTGGGATGAGGCGATTGCTCTGCTAATGTTACCGTGATTCAGCTGTTTGACAAAGTGGCTCCGATATGGCTTTAAACTCTTGACCTGATCAAATCCCATAGAAATAACTCAGCACCTCCCACTCACAGAGGACAAAAAAGTCTCTATAAAGCAGTCAGTTGTATAAAAATTGTGTATCCGTTTAAAAAAATCCAGCGATATTTTTCATCATAACCTCAACTCGTGCGTGTGGTAATGGGTAATTGCAATAGCTTTTTAAGAGTGTCTACAGTGTAGCACTAACCTTAGCTCCATCTGTCCTACTTGTAGTGACAAGATAACTCAGAAAACTGCCCCTCTATGACCATGTGCAGATTGAATGTTATCTTTGCTCGGGCAAAGAGAAGATAATTGGCAGCTTAACCCGACCTTATGTTGGCATTGTATTTTCTCAATCTAGGCCGCTCCAACCGACTTGTAATGCAACTGAGAGCCAGACCTGCTCAGCACTGTCCAAGCACCATCACGGTACAATTTCCATAAGATCATTGTAAAATGCTACAATGAACGACCCATCTTACAAGTTAACCTTTTGGTGTCAGTGTGAATTTAAGTGCGAGGGTGCGGACAAGTCCACAGGGTCATCGAGCGGGCACAGTCAGTCAGGCGCGACAACATGTTCCACCTTTGGTTTTCAGCCACACTCGTCTGCTGCCAGCTCTGGCTTATCAAAGCCTTCGCCTCTCGTAGGGCATTTATACTGTGTCCTCCTGTGGAACTGTCAGCTCCACAAAATACACACCCTGTTGTGTTTTAAGCAAAATACAAGAACTGGTCTTACACTATTTATAACTACCTTCTGAGGGACTAGCTGATTTCTTCAATCTTTTCTCATTTGCTAGTCCATCCCTGCTTATCATTTACCTGTTCAAAGTTGCTTCTTTCCTGACAGAAATACACAAAATCCCATCTTCTTTTTCCTTTTTGCCTCCAGTTATTTTACCTCTAAGAACTTACTTTACTTTTGGTGCTTGCTGCTAGACACCTAAGCACTCAGTTGTGTCTCCAGGCCCTTGAGACGGGCTTGTTTTAAACCCTGACAGAATGTGCTGGACTCACTACACCTGATCACAAAGGACATTTTGGATCTTTGACATTTTCTAAGATTTTGTAGAGATGGAAGCACATTGCAAGTTGCTACTGAATCATAGCCTGCCCCCCACATTCCCTCCAGCTGTGTTTCCTTTTTTTTCTACATTTTCCCAACTCACCCTAGCATCATCTTCTTGCCTCTAAATTTCCTACTAGTATTCTCTGGTCGACTGCTGTTGCTTTGCTCCTAGAAGGCTGTGATATACTGTACTTAGACCAAACTCCCCCTCTCAGAGTAAAGTATATACAACAAACGCATACATCTAGTATACGGTACCAATTCTACAAGGCAGGATTTTTTTTTACCTGGCAAGTCAGGTCTTATTTAGAATAAAAGAGAGTCATGTGATGAAATAAGCTTTTGAAAATTCACCCTTATGGTGGAAAGTTTCTCATGAACTGAAACTGTCTGTCATGCAGGGAAACTGGCACAACCTCCTCAAGGGCTCACACTCGGTACACAGCCTTGGTCAACATTATAAATTTCACTTGGCATCTAAGTGTGCCCCACTGGGCCGTGATTAATGCACGTGAGTCCATATAATACACACATTTCAAACAGAAAGCACCAAATGTCTCAGCGAAGAAACAGAATGTGGCTGTCGTGTTGATTATAAAATCCCAAACAAATGTTACTGGAGAACAAAATTCTAACTTGTTTAATTTCATGCTTTAGTACATCAGTGGCATTACATAAAAGTTAGCAGTTTGGTTTTTCAGTGCAAAGGTATCAGATTAAGATGTTGTAAAAGAACAAGCTACTAGTGTATGTGGTGCTTTAGTGAGTTTATGTGTGTGGGGTTTAGAGAACTGTTCAATGTGAAACACGATGATTTAGAGGAAGAACATGAAAACTCTATATAAGAAGTGGCTGGAGCCACACTACAAGCTTTTGAAAAAAGCTTGTATCATTTAGACAAACCCTAATGCGAAAGTCAAATTCTGCTATCACAACTGCAGCTATTGACTATACTATAGTACTATAATGAACTTATTACAGCCATATTACTGTTAAAATACTGTTAAAATAATGTAATATCAATTACATTAAAATATGCATATTGCTTTGAAAAAAAATTTCAGATTATACACTGATACCTGGTGTAACATTATCAATCATCATGTAACTCAACCATAAGGTTAAAATAAAATAATACAAAACAATACCATTTTCAAGTGTGATATAATTATTTGGAATTTTTGGAACATTTGGAAACAGGTTGATTGTTGGTAGAGTATTGTTTGGGTTCATTGTAGACCATTACAGATGAAATATTTTTTCAGGACATTAAGTGGTGTAAGATAATTAAACAGAGTGACTCAAACAATTGTGCCTGAAGGGTTGTTATCAACCACCAAAGCAACACACCAGCTGGAAAGGGGATTTCTGACTCTTTGAGAAGTTTGAATTTAGTTGGAATGTTTTGTCTCAGACCTTCAAGGTATTTTGGACTTCTAAGCCCACATGGATGGGTACAGTACCTGAATGCTATTACAATATCTAAATTTAAATATCTTATCTTTTGTGTTGGATGCTTAAAAATAAATACAAATTTAGCATGAAGGCATGTTGGGGTTTGAATGAAAATAATGTGAAAACATTGCCCTAAAATGTGAAAATATTACATTACCATCACCACATGTGTTTTAGTGGTGAAAAGCCAATATAAGCAGCTTTTAAAAAGCAATTTATTCAACTTTCTGGAAAATACATCACTTGCACACACTATTACAATTTTTGGTCCATACTACATAAAAATAACTATATGTATACATATCTAATAACTAATATACTGTATATTGTATAAATTATTACTATTGCAGATTCATCTAAACATTGTATCAGGGTTGTTTAGCAGTACAGTGCGATTACAAGCTTAGTATTTTATATTTTATGATGTTCTTTATTGTCAGTCATTTTATACACTGGCTGATAATGAAACGAGGATATTCTTTTAAATCGGTTACTCAAAACAAAACAAGCAACTTCCACTTTAGTCTGGTAATTCCTGTGACTACAGTACAAGAAATCTGATTGGCTGACTGCATCCTTTATAGAGGATGCTACAAAATGAAAACAAATTCTCTACTGGTGCTAAAGGACAAGCTTTCTTCTGATCACCAAACTGCAGCAGTACAGGACAGACATGGAGACACAGAAGAGAGACACACTGCAAGCTCTTCAAGCATTTGACATTTCTGAGAAGCTTGGGTTTCTTCTTGAAGAGCCACTGGTAAGTTTCATTTTCTTCTTCCTGTGTGCTTTCATAAAATGTCACAAATAGTTTTCCATACTGTTGGCGTTGTTAAAGTGCATGTTCAGGAGCACATTTGTCCCCCTGCGGCTGAAACCGATAATTATGTTTGTATTTGAGTTAAAGTTCTCAGTCAGTTATTGATCCAGTGAAAGTCTGTTTCTTTGTGTTATTATTGACCCATACGCATGACCGGGCCTGTTCACTAAGGATCACTGTAAATTAATCAGTTCAATATAGTTAAAACACCAAATGCTGATATTCTTGTTACACACATTTTTGTATGTTATAGGAGACATTTGGTTCAAGTAATTTAGTACGTACACTATGGGTAAAATTTGGCAGTTCATACAGTGGAAACATAGGTCAGCAACTTATGAGAATGATGGATTTGTATAGATTACAAAATTTGCAAATCAGCATTAATGTTAATTACAGAATTTTAGGGAATTAAATATTGGCATTAAAGGGAGCCTGCTCATCTGTTTATACAGTGATTTACCATCTGGGCATCCTCTTTTTTCTGCTTTGCTAATTTTCTCAGTTTTGTACTGCCTCCTCTTTCAAATGACTTTCTCTCTCTGATGGATAGCACCAGTCATTCCTTGACATGCAGGTCAGGCACCATGGCAAACATGAGCTGATTATGTTACTGATTACAGTCTACATGAAAATCCCCCCATGCAAAAAAACAATCAAAAATCAATGAGTGAGTCATTTTATTCTTATTATCATCTAGACTGACCTTCCAGACTATTATCGGGTGTGGATGGACCTGGCAAATAATCTTACACATTTGATAGAGTCACATGAACTACGGGATCTGGTTGATGAGGTGAGAATGAGTAAAGCTTATGCTATTGTTACAAAGTGCAATCGGAGTTGTGATCCGATTCAGGTAAATGCAGACACACTGTTTCACTGTTGTGTACCATATCTGTCATAAAATAGATGCCAGTCTTGAGTCCCCATCTCCTGAGCAATCATCGGGAGCTCAGGCTGGCTCACCTGGCACTGGGGTTCATCAGTATGGGATATGTATGGCAGGAAGGACAGCATTCACCTGCTCAGGTAAAATACTACGGAAAAACTACTACTACTGACAATGCTACACAAGATTTAGAGTCTGCAGTTGTGGTTGCTCCTCCTCTTATTGTATGTCATAAGTTTATAAGCTATAACACTAGCATGTTAACATGAAGAAGAAGACAGTACGATGGTTTCCTCCGTCTTAATTTAGCTTGTTAAACCACTAACCAAGGTTAATCAGCAATAATTGCGAAATGAAGCTGATGGGAATGTTATTAGCTCCCAGGGTGTTTGGTCATAAATCTTACAACCTCACCTGATAAGGGCACTAAATGAAGGGTCAAGGGAATTATCAAAGTGACACATTGACTGTATGTTGCTAGTGCTGAAAACGTCTACCGTCTTGATAAAGCAGCACTGCCTTGAAACATTACAGATTCTTCCAAAATCCCTGGCATTGCCCTATTGGATGGTGTCTCGCAGGCTTGGACTTCCACCCATCGCAACTTATGCAGATTCAGTTTTAGCCAACTGGAAATTAAAGGATCCCGAAGGGTGAGTGATGTTGATTTGTTGTCATATTTAATAGTATCCTGACTTTTTATGACAGTTTCCTGTAAAGCCTGTTTATACTTTTATTTTCATTTTCATTTTAGGGATATGGAAATTGGGTGAGTAAAAAAGAAACCAAAAGTTGTTTATTCTGTTTTGAGTTTCTCAATGACATTTTTTTCATGACTGTCTGTCTGATATCAATTTAATGCTCCACACATGCATTATCAAAAAAAGCAACATAGACCTGATATTGTCCTTACCTGGTGGTGAGAGTTGCCGTGGCTTTTTCGTCGTGTCCTTGTTGGTCGAGATGGATGCAAGTTTAGGCTTAATGGTAAGAAGTGTTACTGTTCTTCTTTTGTTTTTTGTGCCCCACCCTAGTATTTTTCCCTCTGCCCTTTGTCACTTTAAACTTTGAACTCTTACCAGGGGGTTGTGGAAGTGATGCACGCTATGGAAATCTCTGATCTCGTCGGCATACAGAGAGGTCTCAATAAAGTAACTGAGTCTCTGAAAAAGATGAAGGAAACTTTCAAACTCATGCATGGTAAGTTTAAATTAAAGCCCAATCTGAATTAAATCAATTTACATGCTGCGCATTTTTTTTTTATGAGATCAAGGAAACTCAGAGTAATTAGTATAAACTCAATTTCTTTCCAGAACATGTTGATCCAACTGTATTTCATGGAACATTGAGAATTTTTGTCTCTGGGTGAGTTTTATGGACATAACGATGTCCTGCATACTGAATCTATTAATGTTTTTAATATTTATCTACACTGCTGGTTTCTAATTGCATGTGTATATAAAAGAGACAAGCAGTACACTAGTACACTAGTACTAGCTATGCATGTGGTTTGAATTGATTCAGGTGGCGAGATAACCCCATGCTTCCAAATGGACTGTTGTATGAAGGTGTGAGCAACGAGCCAATCTTCTTATCAGGTGGAAGTGCAGCCCAGAGTTCAGCCATTCAATGCTTTGATGCTTTGCTGTCCATTGAACAGGAGGGAGAGACAGGTTAAGTAGCTTTTCCTTCAACCGCTGACCCCCTCCGATCCCTCTCATGAATGGATCCCACTGTTTGTGCAGTCACTTGATTGCCCTGACAGACAATATTTCCATCAAGCGCCTATTTTCTATCTCTCATAGTTTCTTTTCTGTTCTCTTCACTTATGCACCCTTTCTAGGAGCCTTCCTGACACGCATGAGGGATTACATGCCCCCTGTCCACCGTCAGCTGATAGAAACACTGACTGCCCTTCCATCTCTGCGAGACTTTATCCTGTCCTGCTCCAGTTCTGATCTCCGTCAGGCCTACAACTCCTGTGTTACAGCACTGGTGGATTTACGTAGCTACCACCTCAGTGCAGTGACCAAATACATCATTGTTCCAGGTAACAATGCACGTGCCATGGGCTGCCCGTTACGAGGTGTGGGCACTGCACTGAATGACAAAGGGACAGGTGGATCTGACCTCATGGCCTTCCTCAAGAGTGCTCGCGATGCTGCACAAAATGCACTTATCTTAGAGAGGTCATCTGTGTAAACAGAAACTGAACTGTAATTTAAACATTCACCTTTTTATTAGCAAGTCCTACTTTAAAAAAGTCATTCGTCCCTACCCTCTCGTATGACTCCATGAACCAATTGTTGAAATAGAGCTACCACATACTGTAGGGATGCAGGCGACTATCAAATTGCCCCCCTTTTGACAATGCACAACAAATGGCACATAACTTTGCTTACAATGCAGCCAAACAGAGCGCCCTGTTTCATACTCGTTTTTTGCTTTAAACAATAACAAATGCAACGTTTAAACTGTGCAAACTCAGTGATTATAATAATGATAATAAAGTCTGCTATGATTAGTAAAAAAGTTGTGGTGTTTCTTGAAAACCAGTACTTCCCTAACGTCACTTCATGTGACTGTTGCAG
Source organism: Channa argus (assembly GCF_033026475.1). NCBI lineage: Eukaryota > Metazoa > Chordata > Actinopteri > Anabantiformes > Channidae > Channa > Channa argus. The sequence goes on from NC_090197.1 coordinate 37,374,596, forward strand.
CAAGAACAATAACGGCTGTTTCACACTGGACTGGCCCAACCTGTGTCCTTACAAATATTGGACAATCCAGTGTTCACTTCCATCACTAGATGTTTCTAAACAGTAATATGTGTCATTTGGTGTTTTTCAGAGCTTTTCTTTTTTTGCACAACCACTTTATGTTTAGTCAGTACATGTGATGTCATTACTGAGTTCTGGCAAACCACCTGTGAAGGTGAAAGGGCACCTTTCAGGGGATGTGGGTGGTGGGGGGCTCTTTTGTTTCAACTTGATAATTTCGCCCGCCCTACAACAGAAGCTAATTTCTGCCTGGGAATAAACAAACAAACAAACAAAAAATCTGCATAATTAAACTTAAAATGCATAAAGAGAACTTAAATCAGCCCATTCTGAAACTTTACTGTCAAACTCATTTTTATATAGACTTTTCTTGGCAGACATGTGCTTCGTCAATAATTTTTCTAAAAAACAATTTTTTCTAAATAACAATAAATATATTAATATGATACTATTAAAATTGTGCTACAGAGATGGACTATGTTTAATTTAAAATAAATTTTTTTATGGTTTGATTTGTAATTGTATTGAAATTTTATTTTAGTATTTAGTATTATTTAGTATTTCAATTCATTTTGATTATTTGTTATTCATTATGCTTATCCTGTTCAGGGTTGCAGGGCCTATCCCAGCTTTCATTGTTCGAAAGCCAGAATACACCCTGGACAAATGACCAGTCTATCTTGAAACAATGTACATTTAAATACACATAATAATAATAAACAAATGTGGCTATTTTACCCAAACTGAAAGTTTTAAATTGCCACTAATAGGTATGAATGTGAGCACAAATGGCTGTCTGTGTGTGCTGGCCCTGAGAAAGACTGGAGACCTGTCCAAGGTGGATCCTGCTAGGCTCTAACCCTCCTACAACTCAGAGCAGGATAAGGGGTCAACATCAGGGATGGCTGGATTGATACATTTGTGAGAGTGTGGTGGCGATGGCTGGGAAAGAAAGTAAATGTAACCACAGCCACGAATTATGAAAAATGATTGAGACTATTGTTCAAATAAAATTTAACAAGGAAATTAGCTGAGGAGATTGAAAGAGATGGGCATGCTCAGAGTGATCACATGAGAGGGATGGATGTGGGACAGTGCCACTCAGTTTGATGGACTGGAACAACCTCCCCCCCACCGAGTCTCGACTTGAAGGTTGTGTATCTTCCTGCTATTGAGAACTAATCACATTAGAAGAGAGAAGACGGAACTCAACTGCACTGCTGCCGAGCCCTGGTCACGCTCCAACTCTGCTTTGCCAAAGCTCAAAAGACGTAAAAGATGAACTGTTTGACACAGTGTGAATGCAGCTCTGGCTGTAACTGCACCCAGCACTCTGCTGTGACACTGCACCTAGTAGAAACAGGAGCACACCAATCACCATTTGAAAATGTTTTAATTGTAATGTAGAAACAGTAGAAAAATGCATAATATTGCACATAATGACTAAATTGCACTTTCCCAAGGTACAGATCTTTGCATGGAAATTTGTGACCTGAATGATGTAATCTACTGCTTAACTTAATGATATGAGGCTTCCTGACACGTCTGGGACATTTAACAGTACCATAATCTACTGTATACACAGTACAAGCTGTTTCAGTTCAGTAAAAAAAAAACAACACAATAAATACCTGCTTTGTAAAATTGTGAAAGTTCAGTGTCGCTGCTACATTTTTATTAGTAGATTTTTTTGATTACTTAACCAAAGCTGGTGGCTACAAGTCTTCTCTGTTGTTAGATTGCTACCATATTCCTTAAGCACTGTATATAGCCCTTCCACTCTTTGAAGTTCATAGCACAGCTGTTTGTGTGGGTTGTAATTGTTTACGGTGAAAAAAGAAAAAAATGGTTTCATTTTACAAGATGGAGCTGAATGGAAAGAAGACAAATCCATATTACCATATAACTAACTAGACATAAAGTAAATTCCTTAGAATTAGATTGGGCTTCACATTAGAGCTTTGCTGTGACACAATGAGTGATTGAGAAGCAAGGCAAACTCTTAATGGACTCACAAAGAAGTCAATATATATTTTTTTAAACTTTTTGTTGGAAAAAAAGGTTTATAATAGAAAATACTTCCCCTTAGTCAAACATTAGATAGTGTATGTTGTTTAGAAAATCTGATATAACCCAGTACCTGCTTCAAGAAGAGGACCCCAGACATGTGTATTTCAAAATGTAATTTCACAGTACTCTGCTAAAATAATGCAGTTATTTTAAAATATCGAGTTTGAACATCATTTAACAGTGTAGCCAACACGAAAGGACAGGATGACTGAGGCAAAGTTGGCTGGCAAGTTGGCTGATTACACAGTGAGCTAAATGGAGAGACAGAGAGAAAGACAGAGAGCGATAAAAAGACAGAGTAACAAAGAGAGGGAAGAGACAGGGGTTATTAACAAAGGCAGGCAGATGTTCAGTCAGACAGACAAACTGAGCAGAGTGTGAACAGATAAGTAGGAAGAGGAGAGAACAGAGTAGGTTATTAGAACAGTGGTGACATAGTGTCATGTACTGTACGGCATCTCAGTCTTTTATGCATGTTCCTCTTAATAGTTCTATGTTTTGTGCTTTGCTGAAGGTGGGGCTGATGTCCATTCAAAGATTACAGCTTCACTCATAAAAGGCCCTCCACAAGGCACCTCCTCTTGTTGCCAAGCAATATACTCTACAGGGGGGAAAAGACCAAAAGTGCATTGCATTGGAGGATGCAATAAAAAGTAAATGTAAAGCAAGAGATACATGTACCCAATATATAAATAACATCCATCTTTACACAGCTTAAAAATATACATGTAGAAAATGTATCCCAAAGCTCACCTAGGTTTTGCAGGTGTGTGTCCCTCCTCTCCAGAAAAAGGTTTGACAGAATTTAAAATGTTTTTATTAAGTCTCTGCTGTCCCCCAGCTGTCTTGATGTGCTGTCTCAACACGTTATCCACACTCTTGATTACTTCCTCTGAATATTCCTTCGTCCATTTTGAGAATAACAGAACTATTAATGTGCAGAATAAAAAAAGAGGCTGTTTCCAAAGCCGTCATGTTTTATTCAAAGGAACCAGAGTTTCCAGCGAGCATGCTTTTTGGACTCCGTCTTCGATTTGCGTTTCGGTGTGGATGTGAACACTTCGTTGGTGTAAGGCAGAGCAGGGCATTGTTGGCTGTCCATGGGGCAAAGCCTCTTCATCAGGGGTAGTAGCTTATCCTCCTGCAGCTTGAAGTCCAGTTCAACACTGTAACACAAGCATAAGCGCTAGAGTTCTAGAATATTTACATTCAGTTCAGTTTTATAATCAAACCACGCACATTCATTGACTTCAGATTTCTTGACTGGTATTAAAATCAGATGCTTTAACATTTATGTGTTTAAAGTTGGTGATTTTTCATTTGGCTAAAATATTTATGACTCAATCTTAGCTTATTTTTGTTAGTAGTCCACAGATGGAAGCTGGGAGGTAGGCAAATGGCTCAAACAAACTTACAGACATCCTGGCAGCACATATTTCTTGTGGCACATATCAGAAACTCCTCTAGTAATAGAGTTCCTTTGCACCGTGTCGGTATTTTCTATGCATGCAGTCAAAGGGCTTTCCCTGCATTGATTAGATTTGTAAAAAAAAAAAAAAAGAGCCAGAATGTGGGTTGTTTCTGACATCAAATTCCACCCGTGTAATCCCAGGCTGGTCATCGTCTGATTTTGTTCCGGCAAAACTCTGTCCGATTAAATCTCACAGGCCTGGGAGCAATGTGGGGCTTAATCCAATCCAAATGAAACCATCGAGAGGCCAAGCACACCCTGATTAACTGCCTGTATTCAAGTAAGGGATAAATGCATCATCCACAGTCTCCTTTCTCTTTATTGCTATTGATTTGTAGTGCTGTGTTAATGTATTTATTCCTGCAGTATGCAATACATTTTGAGAACATTGCACTGGAAATAGAATAAGAATAGAAAAAGAGAATGAATCATCTGCATTGTGCCTCTTAAAACTGAAACTCCTCAACAAACCTTCGCTGACAATTGAATGCTCTGTGGTTTGAGGCTTTTTTTTCCTTCTGCTTTAAAATTCACCAACAATGAATAGTGGATACTACGTGTTAAGCCCATTCCTGTCATTCAAAGACTAGTAAGGGTAGAAAGGAGAACTGAAGCTGCCCAAAGAGATGACAATTCCCATGCCAAGGTCAAACATGCTGTCTCCATGTCTGCAGACTGACAGAGGTAAAAGTACAAAGCCTGGCCTGATAGGGGAGCCACTTTGATGGGCAGTGTAATTAGTTTGCTGAAGGATGTGCTATAGTCCGAGTGACATAATGATTCCTAGACACTGTCCTCACCTTTAAGATAAGTGTCAGTTAAGAACAGAGCTGTGTTAGACAAATCGAATGGAGGGCTGGGTAGTAGTTTGGCAGTCTGGGACTTCCAATGAATCAATACGTAAGATTAAATAAACAGTGAGTCAAAAATGAACCACTTGTGACTGCTTGATACTCAACATCATCACTGCTATAAAAGAGGATTTGAAATCATGTTTTTGTTGTATAAAAAGAAAACCTCTCCTATGCTTGTTCTTCATTTGCTTTATTTCCACTTCAGATAAACTCGAGCACTTGCAGGTCATCTGAACACCAGACCCCTGAGAATGAGAAAACTGAATTCTTAGTAGTCTAAAGGCATTAATGTGGTAGATCTGCTGCTTTATTGCAGTATAAGATGCACTTGTTTTACTACATCTCTTGTTCTCATGGTCCATTGTTTCATTTCTCTTTTACCTCTGTTTGTATCCTTTCTTTAATGTTGAAATCTTAACAAGTGCTATTTAAATAATGTTGACTTGACAGAAAGCAGAGTACAATCACAACAGCACAGAGTAACATCGAATAGCCTCAGCAATTAAGCAATTAATCACTTGGCAGATCACTGCAATTACTGTATGCTGTGGACATAATGCCTCAGTTGTGAGCCAAAGGCTGCACTGTATGATGCGTGTTGCACTGGGAAGCAGGTGCTGCAGCAAACAAAACCCTATATCTAAGACCATCACTGTACACAAACAGATTGAAGCGGCTGGAGACAGGAAGGCTTTTCTAGGGCATTCAGCAAAGCAGATTAATCATCTCTTTAGCTATGCAGCGTGAGTTGTTGCTGTGATCAGTGGTGAGCCGTTTGTTTGTCTATGGTCGTGGTGTGCTGAGCACCATTCAGTGATTGTTGCTCCGGGGAGGGATCTGGCTGCTGTGAGCTGCCTTTTTAGCATGTTAAACTCTGTTCACCCAACTGCATGTACCTGCATGCTACTTTCTTCTGTTCTTCATGTTACTGGCAGCTTTCAGTGTAAAGTCGCTTCTCCTGCTGTGGTTTTCCCTGTGGCCATTCACAATTCAAACTCTCCAAATGACAAGATGAGTGGATCAGGCTTGGCATAGTGTAACATCTTCAGAATTACATGATGGGGCACCGTAGATTAAATCAACAGAGAGTGACAGTTACTTCTTCGTTTGACAGACAACAGCTGAAGCAGAAACTTCCCACAGGTTATGTAAATCAGATGCACAATTCTTTTCTCTGTCATGTATATCAGATAAAAAGGCCAGTGCTGTTTATTAGTGTGCTCTCTGCCTCACAGACACAGAAAAAAAACAAAACAACAACAATCTTATTAATGAGGACAACACGTAATAGGCAATCTTGACAATTGTTCACCAAAACAACCACAGCTCCGCCATCTCAGCATGGGACACAAGTGCTAATTAGCTCAACGCGTCTCATCATATTACATTACAGTTGCCTTTCCCGACTTAACAGTTTTTCAAAGTCATTGTTAGTGCCACATTGGAAACACTACATTGTATATTTTGATTCAAATGCTAGTTCTTATTCAACACAGCATGAGAGGAATGAGAGCCTTTACTGCTTTGATCTGAACATGTTTTTTAAAGTGGGTTTCCTGCTGTTGACTCAGTGGTAGGCCACATATAATTAGTAACTGATGCGCTTGTTAATCTTGTTCACCCATGAAGATGAGTATGGCAAGAAAATATGAAGAGTAGAGGGTGGATGCCATCATACTTTGTAGATTAGCATCGGCTTTGGGTCTGACTAACTTCGATTTGTGTGGATGAATTAAACCCTATTATGAAATTATGCAATACTTTAATTTGAAACAATATTAAATGTAAACCAACACAAAACTTAAAAAGTAAAAGACAAAATCTGTTTAAGTACTCTGTGGTTTATTTAAATTAATGGATGCCTTGATGATGTGTTTTGAAAGAATGATTTGCTGTGTGGTCTGCCAAAAGTAAAACGAAGACAAAATGTGGTTGACATAAGTAAAGTAATTATCAAGACAAAATGTCCAACTAACATTCATTAGATGGCCAGGTGTGAGCCACTAACAAAAAGCAGCACCAACAACTTTAGCTGCCTTCTTCAATCATGTGACCAATCCCTCAGCAGCCCTCCAAAAAAAAAAAAAAAAGGCTACAAGTTGCTATTGCTTCTTCTGGTAGGCTGTGCTGTTTATTCGTTTTTTCTAGCCACACAAAATTTGATGAGCCTCCGGACTATTTGGTTTTACAGCTGAAATCTCATTGTAGTCCTTCCTCTAGTTTACCATCTATACGTTCAGCCTTTTACTCCCTCTTGTCATATGCATGCCCTATTTGTTGCAGTGATGTATGAAATGCCGCAGTGTACAGAGGGTGGGTGGAGACTGTCAGAGGAGAGCTGAAATCTGGAAAGGCTCCATTGATTGACTACCTGGGCTCAGCAGCTGCTAAGGTCCTGCATTTGTCTGACATGGAAATGTTGGATTGCTGTGAAATTAAAGCCTACATGTCAGGTCATACTACTCTTGGTCATGGTCGCAACACACATTTGCTAACAGTGCAGCTTTGAGGGGTAATTGGTGGTTTGGTCCCAACCTGCAGTTGTTGGCTTGTTTTAATTTGCATAACTATACTCTGGTCTCCTCACCCAAGTGTCACATAGTGATTTGTCCAGCAAATGTGATTACCGGCATCAGTTTAACTCACTGGATTAATAGACTATTATATTAACAAGGATGCTGGTGATAGGATCATTCAGTAGTAGGCAGTATGAGTAATGAGGTATTGATAGTATAAAATGCATCTGAAACAATGAGCAGGCATAAACAATAAAGACGTTTTTTTTCTTGTAAAAACATAATCTTGTCTTGGAAGGTTTGTGCTAGATTTTGCTGAAGAATACTAAACAGCACTATTTGCAGAATTTAAGATATTTATGACAATTACTTTGGCAGAGATAGAGAGGACCGTGATAGATTACTACCCTGCGTGCCAACCACAGCCCTGCTCCATTCCATGACTGGTGGTTGGAAAAACTGAAACAATTTAATGATACTGAGCACAGATGAAATGGTAATCTTCCACTTTATAAGTAAGCTGCAGATTGGATTTTCTTTTTGACTTTATTGCCATACCACATTTTTGTTTAGTCACAACAGACTGAAGGCACTTATTTTGCCATCAGAAGTTGTTCCAAGATTGGTAAATAAGCCAAGTTGCTTCACTGACATACACGGTTGGCATGCTTTGCCTTAGCTAGATAATATCAGTGAAACAACTAAAGTGAGACTCATCCTTGTGCCTCGGGACTCTTCTTTGCTTTTGTATGCACTGGAATTCTTGCTTTACTCTTACAAATTACAATACTGTTATGTGTTTAATGTTTGATACAGTGAAACCCAGTTGTACTCTGTACACTGTCGCTCAATTTGTCTATACTAAGACTTCATTAAATGTGCAATACATCAGATGATATATTTATTTACTTTGTATTAAATATTCTTAGATTCCCACTCTTCTTAAAGCCCCACTCTGAATATCACACTTATTCACAGTAATGACTGGACCCATAAAAACAGATCAATGAAAAGGCCCTGTTTGATCAATAGGGACACAAACTGACACAAAGGACACACTGCAGTAACACAAGAGTGCACCTACAGAAGTGTACATAGAAATACTGGCGAAAACACATACTGTGCACCAGTACACTGAATTTGCTCGAGGACGCTTGGATAAGCAACCTCCAAATCAGCAGAGGCAGTGAGGTTTATTCGGTTTAATTTAATTAATAATACGAATATTCTAATTGGAAAATATCTATCTCAGCATCTATCGTACAACTCTCACTGTCAACTCAATCAAGCCCATGACTCACCCTAGGAAGTGTCCAATTGAGCTTCATGACCTACTTGCATGTACACATTTCCGTAATTCAGATTAGTTATAACTTGGTGATGTTTTTTAAGTGATGAAAAGACCCTTTACTCTTGCCATGTTCTAAATTTGAACTTCAAAGTTTAAATCACGAACTAAGATCACCCCCAGATTCTCAGCTAGAAATACAATACATCCAAGGAAAATTGAAATGAAATATTTTTAGTATGTTTTTTTGTTAATTTAAGAATAATTGGTAGGGCCACATCAGCCTCGAGGCTGAACCTATGGGGACCCCATAACAAATATGTAGCTATATGAACTTTTACTGAACTCCTCAAGAGAAACATAGTGGGTTGTTTTTTACCTAATAAGTCAGGAGCTTCCACAATCTTTAAAATATTAACTGTTTCTGCAGAAAGGGGTTAACAAGTTGTACAGGGGGATTAGGTGATTCTTCTCTTATCACCAGCTTCATGATTTGTTTACATCATCATTATAGGGGGGTCAAGCTGCCGAATTGGAGTACTGGAGGTTAACAGTGAACAGCTTCATCCCAGACGTGCTTAGGTAAAGCCTATTTATTCAAAAACAGTTTAGTTCACACTGACATTTTAGAGGATCTTTTTAGTCAGGTCAGACGCCAGATCACCAGAAAAGAAATAACCCTAAAACTATTGCTGCTGTCACCCGTTAGTGTCTCTAATAATAGAATCAGATCCAAGTCCAATAATTTGGTGGTGCTGCTGAGACCTTATTTTGCCTTACCAGAGAGTGCTGATTCAGTTTTTCATTTCTTCCTAAGGCGTACTGATCTCCATTTTGCCTTAATGTTGATGGTTGTTGAGCCAGACTCTTTGATAGCGACTCAGGCTCATTCTGTATGTGCTTGAATGTGTTTTCCCATTTTATTGACTACAGCCACAGCTGCTCTCTGCTTTGCACTGGTGTGGAGGAGTGAGAGTGGCTGTCGCTCCACAGCACTCTGTCTCCGTTATCCTGTTGTGTTGAGATACAGATGGAGGAAAGGCTTTTGTTTCTATTTTTGCTTCTACCCAAGCCAACATCAGACCAAGGCTCCTGTTTGATGCACAGTACAAGCAGTGGAATTTGAACTAGTCCTAGGTCCTGCCTTTTAAGCCAGAAGCTCACGTCCTGGTCAGCGAAGTTGTCTACTAGGTTTTAATTAGTGTCCAAACCAAAATCTTCCAGTTTGAGCCTTATAACGATGCTATCGGTGAGACAACAACATTTCGGCATTCTAAATCAGTCTCAATTTTCTTTTTCTTTTCTTGGTTGCTCAAACTAATGTTATGAGTTTGAAATGGATAATAGCAGTTGTCGATCAGTCGAGGATGTTTAGGACCTGCTGTCAGGAATTATAAATTGAAACACTGCAATAAAGAAAAGGTAGAAAATTATGCTACAGCATCAAACTCAAAGTTCATTCAGATTAAGGCAGCAGAGTAATTTCTCCCCAGCGGCTAGGGGCAGATTATTTCTAGATGACTCATACAACAGGCCTGAACCACTTGGGGATTTTTGTTTTGTAAACAGGGGAAAATTGGCAAATACACAATTTATATGTGATTCTAGCAAGATGCCCAATGATTTCCTGTAGTCCAGTATCTGATATGAAACGGAGAGGCTGCTTTCAAGTTCCTCTGTGGTCTTACACCACAATCTGGGTCAGCTAGACGCAATGCACTCATCGAGGGAGAAGAGGCATCTAGTAAAAATGTTATATAAAGAGAAAATCCTGAGAAATATGTCCAGGGCAGGGCAATGTTCCTGTACACTGCAGTAACAAAGTTTGCAGGTATGTGTTCACATAAGTACATATTTAAAATGCTTCAATGACACAACAGATAAGATTGGACTGCAATATTACAGTATCTTGCTCTTGCGCTACAATATTGTGTTAAAAAGTATAAAGCAGAGGATGGAAAGAACATCCCATTTCTGAACCTTTGTATCCAGAGTAGATATACATTTTTAAATTGTGAAGGGTTTTTCAAAGCCAATTTCAATCTGACCTCCATGCATGAAAGTAGTAGTATTTGCTGGGGTTGAGAGGGATTTTTTTTCAGCTGTACGCACCACGTTTAGAGAACAAGGCAACAAGAGGAAGTAGAGACTTTTGGATTGAATTGACAAATGATAGAGTGGACAGCTTGGGTGAATTTACCACCAACTTCTGCTTACAACAAAACACCTACAACACAAAATTTTACAATTACTTTACGATTTAAGATAACAATGTCTTAAAGGTGACAAAAGAATTAATACAGTTATTCAGCCAAGTGTTTGATATAAGTGACTGGATTCTAGGATTGGAAGCTGCTACTTTATTACATTGACTAATTTTATATGGCAGATCCTTTTACATGCCTTTCTTTAATTTCTATTTAAAGCGACAAAACGAACCTTTAAATTTATTGAAATCTAAATGTTTCATTTAAATTATTTATTTATTTTTGCTTAGTCAGTTCCCTTAAGAACATCACTGCATCAAACCTGTGTTGTGAGGATTGCATTTATGCAGCATTAATGACACCCGGGCAGTGAGATGGGTCTTACCTGTAAATGATGCATGCGCTGTTTCGACAAGTGTCACAATTTGCTGTATCTTGTCCTGTTCTGTAGGAGAGCCTGTGAACAGAAAGATGGAAAGATACATGTGATCTCCAGTGATAGACTTTAGATGCATATTTCAACACCTGTGGGCACAAACTATGAGCCAAATTTGTTCAGCTTGGGCTTTACCCAGTTGTTTATTCCTAACAGTTGAAAATGCAGTAGGGGCTCTGATCCTGCAGGCCTCTCAGATTTGGTTAATCAAGTGTGTAGACTTGCAGATTTTGGATAATCAGATTACCTTACTTTGCAGTGACATAGTTTTAAAATATGCTGTTTTTTTCTATAGACAATTACAAACAAGAAGCAACTAAATGCTGCATAAATCATCTGAAATAAAAAATCAATATACTGTACATCTTTTTTATTTCTAACCCAATTGAAATTGCTACAGACATAGCATACAGTAGGTAAGAGGCATAAGGATGAAAAAAAAAAACCATAAACAAGACAAATAGTGTATTCTCTGTTTATGGCATATGTACATTGCTCCAAGGGCCAGTCATCTCTACTCTCCAAGAGTACTCATTTTTTTGTCCTTAAGGACTTCATCAAAGGACCAACTGTAAGCCATCTTTTCGGACATGACAGGGGCTTATATGTGCGTATGTCAAAGAGGGCAGATAAAATATGCAGTGGCTATTGGTTAAGTCATTGTCTTTACGACAAGCAATTCTTCATTCCTATTTCCTGATTTGAGTTTTGTAAGCATGCACACACACATTGTTATTTGCAATACAGTGTATGTTACTGTATGCAAGGGCGGGCTGCAGTGGAATAGAGAAAATGAGAGAGGCTGTATTAGAGCTGCACGCGTAATTGCTTGCCGTCACGGTAGCCCTACACCCTGATGGATGACATGTGGAGGGGCCGGACCTCAACTGTTGACATGAGAGGTGACCTCAGTCGGGGGAGAGACAATAGCCTCTGTGTGGATCGAAAATGCTGATGGAAGCTGAAGGTCAGTAAGTTCATCTGTCCTGCCCTGTTCTCAAATGAAGTCTTTCTGAACAGCTGTGAGCAAGGACAGTAAGTCATTGCACAGGCAAGGTCTACAATAGAGCGGTGCTGCTGCCTGGCTTTTCATGTACATTTTTGTCATTTAAAGAGCCTTGCTCTAATAATCAAAGCGCATTAACCTAAATTTATAATCACTGTAAGCACTGAGCACAAAAAAACTCTTCTATTTCCCATTCAGGGTAAAATGTTCATGACCCAATATACTGTAGTGGCATCGTAATAAAGCACAGAATGTTACCGAGAACGATATCAGAGATGCTTCATGGGAAAAGAAAATAACTGCACCTCTGAAAGTCATTCTCTAAGCCGAGTGTTGGCACAGATTCACTGCTGGGTTGTTTGTCCATGTCAGCTGTCCTGGGATATGTCCCACCCTCGTCATTGCAGTTTCACTGTCCACACCCCCATGCCTACGTGCCTGCTGCATGGCATTCAGTTTAGTTTATGATAGCATCAAAAAGCTGCAATCAGGTCAGGCCACATTATTTCACATTGTGTTTTATGTTTTGTAAATGTTGAGTGTGCGGTATGTTGTCCTTTATTAGATCTATTTTTTCTTTTAATATACAGCAGCAGCAGTTCTGCATTGCATATGCAATGTTTGGTCCATGACATTTTCTGTATGTTGCATGACTATCTTGCATAGATTGTACTTGTAAATCTTGGACAGTACAGTACAGTACAAAGTGTGTTTCTATGACAGATAGAATATAGCAGTGTGAACATGAGAGACTAAAGCAAGAAAAAAACTAATTCAGTAATAATTCACTAATTTCTTATTACTTATTAATAATTCACACAGCATTATAATTATAACTAGTGATCAAACTGTAGCATTACTATGAATTAGTGCCGATGTCTAATCCATTATCAAGTGTCACTAGCTCACAGAAGTTTTGGAAAACATGCATAGATTTCGAACTGTTGCTGACCAAATGCTTGTTTTGTAGTTCCCTTTTTGCAGGTTGTCAATAATCATCATCCAGCTGGAGGTGTATGATTATTTTGTAGTAACGTTACTTTCAGTGCAAACAGTGAAACTGAGATAACGTTTATGAATAAAAAGCCTTGTTGTAAACATTGTGCCTTCACCCTTCTGTGGATCAATGGTTTAGTTTATCCTTTTGTAGCTGTATATATGGAAAAAAAGCGCCTTGAAAGCAGCATTTACTCCTGGTAGGAACTTGGAAGCATTGGGTTACTGTACTTTTTGGTTAATCTAAAAGTGTAGCTTTAAAGAAACCTATCTGATTGTCCAGCCACGCGGAAAAGTGAAGCGTATTTGGGAATGTACTCTGGAATGTAGGCTTTGTGGCTTGTAACTGCGCATCTCTAATAATGCTGATGGAACACAACACAGCGAAGGCACTACAGCAGGCACAGTTTTGTAGAGATGAAAGGCAAAGTGTTATGAGGCTGCACTAATTGGGCCTTTAAAACCAAGTTGCACAGAGCCGCACTAGGGTGGCTTGTTCTCCACTAGATGTGTATAAGGCTTAAATAAAATTTGGTGTTGCTATGGGTTTTAGAGATGGAGTGCTTTGATTCTTACAATTGAATTGCTGTAAGAGTTTGGCTGTGGACATGGGCTTGAGGACTTTATGAAGCTTGTTAATGTATTTTCTCCTATAAAAATACATCTCTAATGAAATGCGACACATAAAGAATGATTGGTTGTGCCATGGATTTTGAACGTCCCATTATACCTTGAAGGTTGACTATAATATTAACCTGACTTTTGATTTTGTGTGATTCGATAATAGCAGTTCAAGGTTTTCACCCTAATTAGTAGATTGGCACACACTTTGTGTAGATGTTAATGGTTCCCACAGGATTAGGCCTTCATTGGTCAGTTGTTTTTGGTAATTCCCATTTAAGCTCAACCATGAGGTTGAATTGTTTGGGAGCTTGATTGAAATACTAATTACTGGAACCACTGCAGTGACAATAGGTATAGACTGTCAGGCTAAACATTTTGACTCACCTGACCTTGAACTCACTGCATCAGGTTATAATTTCTGTTTATTCAGTGCTTTGAACTACCATATCAACTTTCCAATTAGCATCTGTTTCTGTTTAGTGCCAATTATCATATGTTAGACTGTAGTTAATATTTAGCTGAAAGTACAGCCTTGAAGGATAATTTCTGTCTCTCAAACTTGAGGTTTCTTTTTGTCTTGGCCATCATTGCGATTGCTCATAATTATATGGCACGCACAAAGTTAATTGCTAAAATCTGGGAGCACAGTGACATCCATAAAGAAATCTAAAGGCGCCTCAGCACAATCGAACACATTTTGAACAGACAGCGAAACCCCAACAGAAAAACCAAAGACAAACCTGACCATCATAATAGCATTTGTCATAGTTTACAATTCTTCAACAACTTCTGGGTCCAGTTTTAATCCGTAGTTTACATCTTTGTGCACACGGTTCTCCTGTGAGATGAAGGGTAAACTCTCTCTATCGGACTTGATTCCAAATCAAGCTGCTAAACAAATCAGGCTGTTTTCCTACAACCAGTTTGAATGTCTGCTTGTATTTCTTCCTGTCAAACTCTGCACTGCTGATGCTGCCACATTCCTACGTTCCTAGGTAAGTATTATTCTAACCAATTAGAAATTATGGCTAAATATACAACAATATAATTCATGCTGTAATAACCTAGAGTTGATCTTTCCTCACAGTAAACACTATGCACTGTGTAAATTCTGTTTGGTAGCACATTATAAAGTCCTTACTGTAAAGCTTGCACTACTCACCCCTCTCTCTGTGCTTCGCCTTTCTCCAGCTCCTGAATGACTCCAAGTAGGACCTTGATGGTCTCCTGGCTCGAGCTGATGAGGCTCTCCATTGCCTGCAGCTGTGCTTTGATATCCTTGTCTCCCGATAAGGCCATTATCTGCTGGCTGCTGCCCATGCCTGGGGCTCGTGTGTCTACTGGAGGAAAGCCCTCGCCGCCGCCAGCTGTTTGCTGGAGTTTAGAGGAGGCTGACACGTGTCTTGTCCGACACTGCCCTTGTGACTGTACCGAACATTTAGTACTATGGGGAAGTGTTTGTGACTGCTGTTCGTTCAACTGGGAGCCCTTTTTCCGCTTACAGCTCACAGAGGGACTTCCTAAAGATTCCACCTGTGTCAAAGAGTTCCATGCAACAGGACCCGTACCCTTTCCCTTGTCCTGTGAAAACTCTGCGTTAGCCAGCTGGCGCTTTGATGAAGTGCCAACGTTCATGTCTTCTTTGGGTAATCCTTTGGGTTTGGTCCTCGTTCCACAGACCTGGTACTCTGGTTCGCTTTTGGAAGGAGTGCTGCTTGGATGGCACACTTGAGAGGAATGTGAGGATTCTGGAAACGAGGGTCCATCCACACAGTTGGCACTGGAAAGCAAATCCTCTGTATCGCTACTGTCGTCGGTGTGGTGAAGCAGTGCTTTTGTCTGCCCCACAATCTTGCCTTTGCACTTAGAGGACTCCCCAATAACTTGTCCATCCTCTCCCCCTGCCTTTATATCTTTCAAAAACCCGTTGTTTTGTCCTTTGTAGTCCTCCACCAAAGCAGTATGTTTAAATGTATGTCCTTTTTTCCTTTCAAAAGGGAAAGTCTTGTATCGCTTAGTGAGGTCTGGTGAGGTCTGGACACCTGTACTCTTGGTCACATTTGGAATGGAGCGTCTGGCAGGCATAGTCAAAAACTTTCTGTGTGTTACTTTACAGGAAATGGATCTGGAGCGTTTCCCCCGATGCTCATTCTGAGCTTCACAGATATCCTTAAAACGCACTTGTAAGGCCTTGTTTCTCTTCTTCACCTGCTGCTTGCCTGATTCCCGTCTAGACTGCACATCAAGGCTGTGTGGTGGACCTGTCTCTGAATCTGATTCATCTGAATTAGAGAGAACAACACATTTGGTGTCCTCTTTGCTCACCATATTTCCTTTAAGGGGTAAAAGAGAGAAAAAGGAACAATTTCTGTGTTACTCTGGAATCTAGTTGGAAATAATTTTTGTCAGTTTATAAACATAATGTAGCATATAACCAGATTTGTTTGCCTTTTTAGGCCCATTCCTTAATATTCTGGTTACACATTATAAATCTGAAGACATAATCTTTAATACAAATTCAAGATTCAAAATTAAAAAATTTAATGCGGACAATGATCCGCTGTGATGACCCTGAACTCACCGGATAAGCTGAAAGGACAAAAATAAATAAATAAATAAATAAATAAATAAATAAATTGCAAATGGTGCAATTTGACAAGCAAAATTCTTAAAACCACAACACAACAAAGATGCAAATAATAATATTTGTATTATAAAATACACTGAAGAGCATTCAGTGAATAATGTCTTTGAATTCACTTTTGTCTAATTACTCAACTTACTGTTTGAGTTTCAGATAAGTTTCAGAGTGTCAGATAAAGAAACAATCGGTTTTGAGTTACGAGCACCAATTAAAACTTTTGCAACATTCTCTTCTTTTTCTTCTTTTAAGTAGTGTTTCGTTTGTAGATTATAGGCTTCACCACAATACCCTTGGGTCAAGGCCACAATTTCTATAGACAAGAAGCATGAGTCAGAGCTGTAACAAATTTAAAATGATGTGTCAGTGCTAATGACAACGAAACATTGTGTCATAGTTCATTCACAATTTACACAGATTTGGAGACTGAATTCATTAAAGGTCCACATTTTAAAAGCTGTTGCCAGCTCAGTGACTGGATTTTTTTTTTATAGACACATGCTTTTTGACTTTTATATATTTATAATTTGACTTTTATATAAAGAACCAGACTGTCTCACACAGTTTTTCAATTTTTGTATCGATGACTCAGCTGGGAGATATTCCTGCTGGTCAAAGCTGTAGACTTGCTTTGACTGAGTCACCCACCATTGTCTAAATAGTAAATGATTTGGACTACCATGCTTTCCGGACCAAGGGGGACCAAAACAAGCTCTTTATACCTTCTCAATGGTTTTGTCCTCTATTTCTGATGCTGGTCGCTGCTAACTCTGTGAACACTTGCTGCTGCTAGTCATGTATCATGACATTTGATAATTAAGTGCCTCCTAAATGTCTGATTTTTTTCTTCTGCCTACTTTTTGGGAACAATCAGTACTTCAACCTTTGCTGCTGCTGTCACCATTGAGAAAAATGTACTGACTATACAGTAATTCTATCACTTGTCAATTTAAAGTAGAGAAGCACAGTTTTGCACTTAAATTATCACCACTGAGATGCCAGAGCGGTGCTGTATCTCAATATGCTATTTGTTAGTTATGCTAACATCTCATATGCTGTAATGTGAGATGACACTACTGTATGTACTGTTGAGACAATTCGAGGTTTAATTGCTCTTATGTGCCAGACATTTATTGGCTTTTTGCTTTTGTATTGAAAATGCCTTTTAAGATAATTATGTTATTCATTTCTGTAATGGTATGGATGTACTAATATTTTTTGCATAATGAGTTGTTATGTGTTTAGTTGTTTTTGTGGCTTATTTCCCCCATGGCTGATGTTGCTTTTGGGGTGGCCCTTTTGAATCGGTGCAAACTTGGGTCTGTCACAGGAGGTAATATTGTACATACCGCAAGGTTTAGTGATTTAAACATGACATTCACTTTGCTTCGTGGGAAACTCTCTTTTGTCCGACATTTTGCACAGGAGCCACATTTGCATTTTGTCCACACAGATTGTATTCAGCCACACATAAGGCAAATACTCTACCTCAAACAAGTGGGTCTATGTGAATGCTTGCTTTACAGTTCATCATATCATGATTACATCTTAACTGCTGAGCACCTGTTCTCCACTCTGGACTAAGTCATACTCTTTCCCAACCTTAAGCCTACTGTATATTCATGCACTTATGGTCTGCCTCTTATCAGTACTTTAACATTTCATAACATGTATTCCTGTGGCATGCTGCACTTCAATTGCTTGAGAGTTTTTTTTTTTCCACAGGTGTTGTTAAGGAATGGCCAGAGGGCAGCCGGTGCTTGGCCCACTAGTAGAACGTTTTTACAATATAATATATTCCCCTTGTGGTCTGAGGTCCCTAGCAGATGTATTGAAGCAGCACAAAGCAGCTGTGGCCCACACATACATAATGGACTCTACATAATGGTCGGTGTTGGGCTCCTCCAACCGTACCCACCTGTAAGGTCTAAACTCCCTACGGGAAAATTTATAATCATCACTCCCCAGCTGTGCTGAGCAGAGTGACAAGGTCAGAGCCTGGGCACCAAATGTCAACTCTGTACGTACTGTGCTATCACATCAAGAATCAGGTTCATGTTAGTTGGCCTGACTGAACTTTACAACGTCATATAAAGAGCTGCAGTCTGAGAAGCAAATGGACCTTTGAGACAGTTGCAAGTCAAACATACTTGATTAAGCAGAAGTGCTATATATCTGCTGTTGTTATTGTATGTGGCAAGTCACATACTGTATCTGTCAATGCTAAACATTAATAAAATGTTTCCAGAAAACATATTTCTTTTCTGCCAAAACATCCAATCTTGCAATTTTAGTACAACTTTATAAAACTTTCTTACAACTGTGTTTAAGCACCTGCAGTGCACTTCTAGGTGAGGGAAAGACTGTGGTGTGAATACTAGAGAAAGGGCAATTTTAGCTGTATAAAAAAATGTAATTTTTAGGAGTTGCATCTGTGATGAAACTAGTGCATGAAATGTATTAAACAGCACAAGGAAATGAAATGATGTCTGATATGGGTGAAAGAAAACATCAGAAATAGCTGGCTAATCATTTTCATATGACAAGACAACCCATGATAAATAAACTCCAATGAATCATTTATTACCACACAAAAGTAAGCTTTTCATGGCATTGCTGCTTCTCTGAAAGTAATCATGTTTTATCATTCAGAGACATTGTAAATCCATCAATGCGATTGTTCTGGTGGGGAAATTTATACTGAGGGGACATTTCCTTACTGTCACTTTCACTGATCCCATGAAATTTGTAAGAGCCAAAGCATGAGTAGATTAGATTAATGTTAATTTCTGATATGCAGTTTCATCAACATCTGCAGTGCGTAGAGAATTTAACTAATGACTGTGTAAATCAAAACCAGTTACTTGGTGTAATATGAATACAATACACATATTTTAATGATGGCAAAGTGTTGTTGCTTTACCTGACCCTGCACCGTTTCTTTGTGAGTGTACATGCATATGGAACTCGTGTGGACACAGGTTCGTACATCTCTGCGTGCACACCCACTTAGTGTGAGCATGAGAGTAAGAGGAAAAGCGAGACAGAAAATGTGAGTGTTTTAGTGCGTGTGGGCCTGGTTGTCACCTTTTCACAGAGAAGCCTTTGCCAGTTTCTGAAGGAGTGTGTGCACAGGTACAGACACACACATATCGACCAGCAGACAAGGACTGATAATAAAAAGCATGAGGCTGTATTTCTTGGGTCACCTGCCATGGGTTTTAGCTTGCAGATGTTCACTGTAACATACCCCTCTGCTCAAACTGTTGATGAAACAGAATATATTTAAAGACAACTATGTTTCATCTTGCCACCTATTAATGCTGGAAAGAAATGCATGCCAGCTTCAGCTTCTAGTGTCACTTCAGTCAATGCAGTGCATTCAGTGCCAAATGAGAAAAAAAAACAAACAAAGCAAGTAGCTCAATCTCATTACACGTGAACAATATTATATGCTGTGTCATGAATTTACACCCAGTTGTTATGGAATTCAGAGCAGCTGAATTTTGTTGGGGGTGGTATTTGTTCTGAAACATAATTTGGTATGCACTTTGATTTTAGCGTAAGTTGTTTGTCAGAAGCGGTTCCACGGATAAAGAGAATTTGTTTGAGGCTGATTCACATGGGATCATGTTATTTCACACTCAGAAATACCAATCTCACACCACTGAAAAGGTAATCACATCTGCAGGAAGTCTTCTCAAAGCGCATACAATTTTTTTGCAGTCATGTAGGGCATGTAAAGCAGCTAAGTGGTAATTTACACAAAAGGAGCTGAAAAAAAGCTCTTCAGTCACTTACTTTGTTGGAAGTCAAATGTACAGAGTGAGAGTGCGACGAAAGACAAGAAGAAAGTTCGGAGAGGCTCATGTGACACGTGGATATATTCAGATTTGAGTGAGAATCTCCTTTGCCTCATCATCTTTTTTTCTTCTCCTCCTCCAAGCTCTCCTCCTCCTCATCTCAAAGCAAGCTATATCTCTGCTAATGACCTGAGGTCCTTCCCTGATTTGGCCTCAGCTATCCAAAGGATTATAAATAATGCATTGACTCTAAAATTGCAAAAGTAATCCTCTGAAATCTCCTTATGTACCCTGGCAGGCCACGTTGTCTGTTCCAATTGCCCTTCAGTTCTTCACAATAAAATGCTGCATGCATGGGAAAAAAAACACCTTTAGCTACAGTATCATGATTGATTTATTAATGGCAAAACATTGTAGAAACGTGGCTGTTTGTAAAGAATGTTAATAAGGGGTTAGATCCATTTTCCAAACCATAACAGGTCTACAACTCTGCTGACTCATGATTTATCCTTTATCACAAAGCAGAAAGGAAAGGACGACTTTGCTCAGATCGCTTTACTTCCCTGTCAGCCAGTATCAGTGCAATAATTACTGAAGTGCATCTGTGGAATATTTACAAAGCATAACACTGTCTGTCCACTCTTTTTAATGGATATGCAACGGTAAAGTTTTGTGCTGTGCTCATCATCTTGTACAATTTCTACTGTATGCATTGTGACCGTGCAGTGTGTCCCCACGTTTGTTCTCACTGTTTGCATAAATTAAAGAATGTGACATTGCACCAAATATGCTATCATAAGCACAATGTAGATGATGGGATGTCACAGAATTGTAGTGTACCAATGCCTTTTCCAAGGCCATAATGTTATGTGTGTCTGTCTGTTTAGTCAGTATTTTATGTACTGTGCATACAATATAATTTCTGCCTCTACACACTCTTTGTTGCACTAATCTTTTTCTCAATATGAAGCTCTTCTTCCAGCAACACTGTAAGCACCTTTGGTCCAAGATTTTTATATTGTCTTTTGTTCAGTTTTTGAAAACAATCCCAGTTATGAGAGCTCCCCAGTCGTGGACAAACAAAGACACATACATACACACGCACTTACACGCGCACGCGCGCACACACACACACACACACACACACACACACACACACACACACACACACACACACACACACACACACACACACACACATAAACACTTCCATCTTCATTCTAGCTGTCAACCAGTACAGCCTTTGTAGTCAGGCTGATTTATTTAGGAATAAAGGTACATATAAATTTGCTTTAAATGTTGGCTTAAAGGATTCTTAATTGAACGGTGATTTTTGTCACATGGTGGGAGGTTTAAAAAAGCTTGCATCCCTGTCTCTCATGGATGAGAGCTTTAGCTATGAAATGAATCCTTAGGAAGAATAAGTTTGGAGAAGCTGCTATGCAGAGAAGCATTTTGGGTTTTTCATACACAACACATGCTTTCCTGCTAGTGTGGGTCTCTCTTTGTATGTATTAAAGGACAGGATCTCTCTGACTTAAACTCTTTACAGTGGACAGACAGTATATAGTGCATCACCCTGATGAGTTCATTGATTCATAGGAGGTTGGGCTATGGGCATACATGCGTAGTCAGGCCGTACTGATGACTGACTCAGTTGTAACGTAGGTGATTTTACAGATGAAAAGATGCTGAGATCGACAAGCCATGGTGTGTTTAGCACCTTAAAGCTGCACCCCATCTGCATGTCCTGTAAATTTAGGTATTCAAGGAATGACGCGTAGGAAACAGAGGGACAGAGACAGAGACCGGGGGGAGGCAATGACTGAGAGCAAATATAAGTGTAGCTCTGTATGTGATGCAGTAGAGTATCCCAGGATCACACGTCATTAGTCATGATAAGTCTGAATCCATTTTTCATCACATTCAGCCTTGAGGAGCACATCACTTATCCTATATGTATGTTCCCTATAGTCTACGCCACTTATTATGATAGGTGTGTTCCAATACACAATTATCATTCTGACAGTCTATTACAGTGTAATATACAAGTCTATTAGAGAGAGCTCATCAATATTCTTCACTATCAAGCCCAAATAGTTCACAAGTACAGCAATGTAGATAATCAGCCTCTGCTTCATCAGATAAATACTGCGTGTCTGTCAAAGGCTGCAAAGACACGCATTGTGATAAGTACATTAATCAAAGTATAATGACATCATCATTCATCAGTATCAGTTGTGAAGAAAAAAAAACTAGATTTTTTTTCCTAATTAGTCATTAGTTCTTTCACAGCTTGGATACAGAAATGCTCCCCTCTCTAATTTATCCATATCTAATGCATCCAGGGATCATGCCCATGCATGCAACTGATTCATGCAGGCTTCTTATATCCAGTTTGATTCAGTTAGGCATTTGAAAGACAGACTAGACGAATCACTGGGTCTCTTTGCATTACCTGTACATATGTGTGCAACTCCAAAAAAGGGAAGTATAACTCTTACCTTGAGAAACAGATCAGAGGTCCGAAGGATAAGAAAGCGCAGATCCCCTGTAGAGCCAGTGTTCATCCATGTATTCAGTGGGTGCCAGGGTATCGTCCAGCCACTGGGGCAGCTCTCACAGGCTGCAGGACCAGGAGAGAGGCAGCCGGTGCAGTGACAGCTGGAGTAGTTGTGGCACATCCGGCAAAGATTCAGGTTATCGGGATGGGGGAGGAAAAAAGCAGACAGACAGTGCCTCAAAACCTCATCAGGTCCTCACTGATATCCCCCTCCTGTTTTTTACTCTGCTCTCTCCCCTCTTCCCTTATACACCATATTCAAGCATCACTGACACTCAATCGCTCTTGTCCCTGCACTCACCGGGAATAAGCACTCACACACGCAGCGGAGATCTCCATCTCGCGGTGCTGCTGCTGTTGCTGCAATCCCTGTGCATTTGTGATTGAGTGTATGTGTGTATGTGTGTGTAAGAAAGGCAGGGAAAGGGTGGGCTGGTGGGTGGATGGGTAGGTGGATATGGCAAAGGGAAGAAGGAGGAGGAGGAGAAGGAGGAGGAGTGAGGGGTAGTACGCAAGCTGCTGGGGAAAGTCCAGAGTCGCTGAGCTGCATCATTGGCGAAGACCCCCTTAACTTGTCCTCCACAGGCTGGCTCCGTTGACACTGAGCTGTTACATAATCTGAAGGGCTTCGGGAGACGGCAGAGAGGGGGAGCTGAGAAATAATTATTCATTGTGGTTTTAATTGGATGTCTCTTGTCCCCCGTTACTTTCATATGTCTGAGACATTGTTTGGAGGTGGTGTTGGGGTATGAATCGAGCAAAGGAAAAGAGAAGAGGCTCTGTAGATGCACAAAAGAGGGAACAGAGGAAGCAGGGAGCCAACAGGGCAGCCGTGTTAATGAAAGTCTGAGAAGAGAGAGATAATGAAATGAGGAGAGGGAGTAATAGAGACAGTGAGACAGAAAGAGAGGCACAAACAGATGGGAAAAGGGGAATATGGATTTTATGAACATCTTATTACTTAGATTCTGTTGAATTTGTTAAAGATTATGATTTGTGGAATGGGCTTTATAAGATGAACATGTGTACTGTCTAATTAAATTCAAGGTCTGTGATAATTTCAGCATCCATTAATGAGGTGTAGAGGATTACATTAAAGCATCACAGAACAACATGCAAACTATATGGTATAAGAAGGATCTGCGACAAATCAAAAAAAAAACTGAAGTTGCAATAGATTTGAAAAGCTTACCCATAAGTATCGGAGTAAACTGCCAACAGTCCACATTCTCCTTTATATGTAAAAATGCTCACTTTTATCCAAAGTGCTTTACAATGTTGATTTTCATTCACTTTGACGCACAGCCAGGACCGGGGATCGAATCGCTGATCCAGTGGTCCAAGGACAACTGCCTTAACAGCTGTGCTACAGGCCTGTGTTATATTTGTACAGATAATGTACTGAAAAGTTAAAGTAACTCAAAGCTGAAGTGGTTGTAAATTCAATGAATTCAGTATTATTTCCTGGGAGTTTTATTGTTTGCTACCCTGCTTCATAAGATTGCCCCAGAGTTTGAAGGCTGTTACAGACTAAAACCTTGCCAATGTAGCTTTCACAGTAAATGTTGATTCAAGAATAAATTCAAGTTTAGTTGTTTACAGCAGAAGGAAGTTATTCAAATTACAGGGTCCTGTTATCTTTTAAAACACTGCTTGTTATGTCTTTCCATTTCAATTTAATTAACTGTGATTATGTTGGAGTTATAGGTTGAAGATATGATAGAGATCTCATAGCATGACTCGACCACAAGACAAACATTTTTTTACGTTGTTTGCTTATGTAAGGCTGAAGAGGTTTTTTTTCTACCATAAGGCTGAGGGGGAGCGGTAGCAGGAGCAGTGATCTGCTGACTGTTCTCTTATTGATTTTATTGTGTGTTTTTTCTCCAGCCCTGCCTGTTCATAGGCCTATGACAAGCTTCTGACTGTTCCCTCTGCATCCATCCAACACAGCATAAACACCAGCTTACCCTCACTTAATGAGAAGAACAACACAGAGTTGACAAGAATTGAAAATCCCCCACTCCGCCACTTTTCCTCAGTGTCTTCTCTACTGCTCAGTTTATTGACCTGCCAAAGGCTTCGAGGTGGAGTGTCAGAATTTATGCAAAGAAGCCCTCCCTGCACGTCGATGACTGTGAGCTTAACCATTTATTATGGCTGGATCCCTGAGGACAGCTTGGGCCTCAAAGCCACTGTACATGATGAGATTTTAAAGCGGTCATGCTCTATTGAAACTGGGAAAATGTGTATTTGAATGAAGACATGAGAAAGTGAAATTGTGTAAATGGCAAAACAGCGGATGTTGCATAAATGACTGAAGGAGAATTTCTAAGTTCAGAACACAATTGTATTTCTTGATTTACCAGTCTCTACTGAGTTATCTTTGGTCTCAAAGGTGAGTAAAGAGTGCACTGTCAAATGCTTCTCTCAGATTCAGAGCATCTCTAGGTGAAAGAGAAATATTTGCATTAGCATATGAAACAGCCAGAGCAGTAAACATACATTTTTATCTTTTATTTAAATTATTCATGAGTATTTTCCTAATGTATGCAGGAAACAACTGGGAATGGGAACAAGTGAGATTACTAGATATAGCCTCAAACATGAATAAACAAAAAAGTTTCTCATTACGTTTCATGTATTCTGACTGCACCTGCTGGACAAACTTTTGTGTGAATATTTGGAGCCAATAGGCCAAGTTGAACAACATTGATCATACACTTAAGTTTGAAATACTGTGTGTGGAATAAAATGATGACGTTACATACTACAACACTAAAAGCAGAGTTCAGAGTGCAGACAGAAATATCTCAGCAACTAAACTATATACACTAGTGACCTCATCTCATAGCAGTTGGCTCAATGCATAGATGAATACTATGATAATAAAATTATTGTAGGGCTTTTTTAGACTTTCAAAATGACAGTGAACCAAATGCATCAAATAATGATAGTAAGCGGTTGAAATACCACCGCCGGCCAATACACACATTTTTCGTCATTGCCCAACACTGATCCTGGGGAATTCCGGATACCTTTGCACGTGTTTCTTCTATACTTGCGTCCACAAGGAGCAGTGTTGCGTTTAGCAAAACTCAATTTGCTGTTAATGAAGAAACAAATTACATGCTTGAAACAGAAATTAAATGCACATTTTCTTTGTGTAAAAAAAAAAGGAGATTTCAATGATAAAATGGAAAGGACCTGATTAATTAAG
This sequence comes from Channa argus, assembly GCF_033026475.1. Taxonomy (NCBI): domain Eukaryota; kingdom Metazoa; phylum Chordata; class Actinopteri; order Anabantiformes; family Channidae; genus Channa; species Channa argus. The sequence continues at coordinate 37,400,351 of NC_090197.1, forward strand.
ACCCCTCAGAGCCTTGCAGGAATGGTTCCTTGGCAGGAGGGTCTTCTGACGTGTGGTCTGAAATGAATTTCACAAAAATAGAGAGCACATCTTACAATGACAAGAAAAAGTGTATGAAACCTCAAGGGTTAGCTTGTTTTCTCCAGTCACTGCTCAGATGAGGAATTGATAGATTTGATAAACTTATATTTTGAGAGATAACAGATGTGGTCATTTCAAAATGTTTAAACTATTACTACCATACTACTATCAAATCTGCCTTTTGTTATTTTCCTTTTTTAATAATTTTCCTTTCTGGAATCAAAAAAATCATAAGTTGAAACACTGTTGCTTTAAATTTACAAAAAAATAAAGCTTTTAGTGGAGACATTTTATTTAGGTGGCAACTCAAAACACATTTAAACCAAAATAATATAGGAAAAAGACTAAAGCTGCAGTACAACTATATAATATACATACATATACAACATCATTATAAATATAATATATAATCAGTATGAACATCTAGACTGGTATGAACAGTTCCATTCCTTTTTCTTTTACTTTTCTGTTTCCTCTTCTTTCCGGGTCTTTAACATTATATTATCTAATCAAATCACAACGTGTATTGAGGTGTGCACTTTGAGGTCTGTGAGCCTCTGCGTCATATGGTTACCCATAATTCCCTTCTCTGCGTAGGTCTGCGTTGATGTTTCCACATATCGACTGACAAGTATAATTCCGCCTTTACTTCCACATTATCGTTCTCTCACACGTTTGTGAATTTAGGACTCATGAACTTACACACACCTAAAACTCCCACTCCATAGAGCACACACACATTGGTCCATACAAACTAGATGCCTTGTTGAACACATATGGTGGTCTGGAGACATCTAGACTGTCATAATGCTTAATGATACTCTTCTTGTTAACAAGGTAAGAGATCTTAATGCATTGACTTCTGCTCTATTTCAGAGTAATTTCAATAAACTGCTGTTCCAGTTTTATGCCAACAAATAGCATTGAAAACACAGCACCATTAATCAGTATTAATGTCTCTGGAAAATTGGCTTAACTATCTGTAAAACCTCCCACAGGGAAGCCAACGCTAATGCTGTTTAACTCTTTTCCATTATACAACACAAGCACGTAAACACAAAACAAATAATCAATGTAATATAGAATTGTTACATAACACATAATTTCCCTGTTGGCTGCAGCTGACTACTGGGTAACTATTTATTATAATATATAAACTAAATATATACTGGTGTTTTCCAACATTGTCTTAGTGTAGTCTCAGCCATACGTTACCATCTATGCCACTCAGTCAGCATGTAATCCAATTTATAATCGAATCCAGTACATGTCAACTTTTTTCTCCGTGTCTTTGACTCTTTGACTTACTTCTCCTTCTTCATCCCGAAATGACACCCTCCGTTTTTGTTTGAAGAGTTTTCAGTGTAATTGGTTGTCTGTAAATCTATTTGCATATTCGCTGCGTGCTCGGTTCTCCTGAGACCACGTTCAAACACAGCTAATCTGGTGTTGGGGAGCAAGCAAGCATGCTCATGTGGAGTCAACAAACGATAGATAGGGAATGAAGACCTTTTTATATTTTTTTTACTTTTTTCCCTCAGTTTGGACAGTAAGTAAGCTTCATGATTACAGTTAACATAAGAGGAGCTTTTAATGTTTGCACAACAGTAAAAGATGATTTGAACATTAAATTACAAGGTTTGCTGTTTTTTTTAGGATTCTTTGGGATGTTTAAAGGATAAATTCAGCCTTTTTTTAAATGAATTTGCTAATAACTTATAGAGACACTAATATCAACAATAAATTATCTCGTCCGAAGCTGATTAAAAACACATCAGTCAGACAAATACTCCACTCTGTGATATGTTACTTGATACCAAAGTATCTGTAGGGGTGTTGTTGAAAGTCTGATTACAGCTATATTGACAGGTATTGACCAGTATGTAGGTGTACTAAACAAAATTAGTGAAGAGGATGCCAAAACAAACTGAACAAGGCCTGCACTGTGATTCACTGATGATCATGTTTATACTCTGTGCAAAAAATTGATGCTGAATCTGCTTATAGACCATGATGTGATCACGATGCCAGCAGAGCAGAAGCAGGATCTCTGGTTCTCTGCGCGTGTCTAAGTGCGAAACTATAATTTAGACGTGGTTACATGCGTGCCGTCAGAGTGAAATTGAAGCAGATACTGTACCTCGCATGTCCATGCACCCGGATCAATTAACAGTGGAGCGCATCTGTCCTACGAGACAGAGAAAATGACGTGAAGAACGTGACTGAAAATCCTTCTGTGTGGACAAAGCATAACAGTCTCCTGTCAAGCTGGTGCCTCTGAGAGCAGGTCTTATGTTATTGTCAGTGCTATCTTATTTTAGTGTTCAGGCATGCACATTTGATAATTAGCTGTAAACTGAGGATAAGCTGATTTGTCATCAACTTGCAGATATTCATAATCCAAGGTTTTGAACAAATAGAAATGATGTTATTAAATATAAGATCAGGTGAGTAATGTTATCACAATGTGTCCCTGAGAACCATGAATGTCTACAACTAATTGCACAGAAATACATCCTGTAGTAAGTAGGTGAAAACTCTGACCCGCGGGTAATGCCAGAGGAAATGTAAAAATATCACCGAAATCATGACAATAATTTCCTCTAGTGACCTTAAATATCTGCAGCAAATTCTATGGCAATCCATCGAATAGCCGAGAAAATGTCTGGCCCTGGACTGTAGTTGTCAACCCTATTTTGGAAATTATAAGAGGGGAAGTCAATGTATTGCATCTCCAAAGTGTGCACAGGTTTTACCCTGATGAACATAATGAATATGTGTATGACAGTGAGTATCATGATAATCCATTTAGCAACTGTGGGAACTAAAGTGTAGCATAAGGGCCTAGTTGATGGTTTCTCTGTTAAAAAGTGATTTCTTAACTGATATCTTTTTGTTACAATGTTTGGGAAGATAATTTGTTTAAGTTGATGAAGAATGTGACAATTTATTACGTTTGTGCAAATGGCCTCCCAGAACAACAATAAAAAAAAAACCTTTATGAAGAAAACAGTTTGAAAACACCTCTTCTTAATCACCCCATTTCAAGCCAAATGATTAGTTTTGTGGTCCAATCACTCAGTCTTATACTTTGTAGTGATGAATTTCATTCACTGCCTCACAGCCACCTCAATATTACCACAATATGAACATTAAGGTCTTGAAATTGTCAAAGTATTATAAGGTCTCTGCACTTGTGCTGGCAGCATCCTGGCCATAGAGCCTGAATAGTCACAGTGTAGTCTCTCGCAGCTGGGGGACTGTACCTCCTCTTCCATCATTAAATACATAATGGCCCAGATTTTGTTTGCTCTCAGTCTGTGTCAACACCAACTGGAGGCTCTAGTTGACAGTGAAAAACTAACTCTGATACTGGGTGAGCTTGGTTACAATTACTTTTCACATACACTACTTTAAATCGGAAGATGTTTGTTTCCATGGCAGCCATTATACAGTAGATGAGGCTAATCAAATTTTGTCGGATACGCATTGGTTTTGCCGTGGTTGTATCTTATCAATTGCCTTCTGGAATTGTGCAGAAGAAGAGAACATAATATGTGGAATTAGTAAAAAGACCTGAACTGTCTGCTGCTCTCTAAAAAAGATAAGTTTCGGACAATATTTAATAGATTAGATGAAAAAATGTTAATTACACCGGTGCAGTCAGGACTTTGATACGTATATCTGAACTAATATGAGATCCACAACACTGCCCTCAGCCTGCCATCATTTGTGACTCACCAAATATGGCTTTGAAGTTTCCTCATGCATGAAGATGTCATCTCTGCGCCTCCAAATTAAATCACTGTTACTCATCAGCTTTTCCATTTGAGCTCATGTGCCATCTCAGTGTTAACTAACCCCAGTGGCCATTTAGTGAACCAGACATACAGACTATGCTGTATACTGCTGGAATATCAGTAGATTAGGCCTTGACACAGCATCTTTGAGCCATGATTTTGGAATGCAGTATTCCATGATTCCCAGCCCTGGTGCCTTGCGGATCACACAAGTATAATTTTTAGAATTAAATTGAACTTTTTTGAAAATTGAAGACATTACATTTTATGCAAACAAACAAAGTTTTTATTTCAATGAAATATTTCACCAGTGGTTGATTACTTACTTCAAAAAGTTATCTGATGTTATTCTTTTAACATTATTTATCTGAACTGAAAATAATTCCTTGAACCATTACACTCTGTTTTGTCTTTGTAAAAAAGCAAAAAAAAAAAGCTCTTGTAATGACTTTGTATGTTTAAAGTTATTTATGACAGACCTGCAGGCTACTGCTGTCTATAAAATGTGAAAGGCTTTGGTAAGCATTTTAAATATTTCATTTGATAAGCCCCTCAAGCTCTTGTTACAAATTGCCATTACTGTTCTGCTACTTACCAACATGGAGCTGCAATTATTTTGGGGGGCAAATTACACATTTGGGGAAGTTTTCTTAGTATCTCTATTGTCTCCTGTGAAATGAAAAATGTCTAGAATCAATGGAGTGTGTGTGAGGGCAGTGCCACGTTGTTAAGCAGCTGGTGCTCAAAATTATTACTGCATAAATGAACAAAACCCCTCTCTCCATACAGTATGTTGTCTAATTTGTGAGGATAAAGTAGAACAAAATCATGTGATGTCTCCAGAGTAATAATAAGAATATCCTGCTTACCATATGGCTGTCTGTTTCAGCTAGACGCTTAATGTGATGTGTGATGACCTGTAACCAGCGAGCCATTAAGACGTGCGCATTAAAGACTTGAATACGTCACACAGAAACATCCACGTTCACACCACAGGCTTTATGTATTTTTATATCACATGCAATGAATAACGTGCACAAACAGGCCTGAAAAGACACATTACCTGGAACAGAAGCCTTTGCTCTTAGGACTTAGAACATTTCTTATGCTCAAAAATGCCACTTGAACAGCTGCATTAGCTGGAATCGCTTTCAGACTCTGTCTCGCAGAACCACTGCTCAATGCAGCTCGTCGAATCGCAGCAGATTGCATTGAGGACTTAATAATGACAGTTCTAAGTCACTCCCCAAATAATCTGTCTCAATTCATACACCCTCGAGATGAAGCTGCAGCTCGGCATTACTGGAGAGAAGCTGTCAGATCTGTCAGGAGCAATAGTGGAAGTGCTTACTCATCACAATGTGCTCTTGAACACCCACTGCTGATCTCTCTACAGACTGGACATACTTTATCCTGCTCATTGAATGTTTTAGTGCAGCATCCAATGCTGAAATATGATATGTGCTATCAATGAGCCTTGTATCTCACTGGCCCGGGTCACAGAGGAAAAGCAGCTTGCTTTAAATATGCAAGTAGAAGAACCCCCAATCTAGACAGATGTGCTCTCCCACTGTTCACATTTTTTTGGGCCTGCTTCTGTGACTCATCAGTTTCATTTTTTTAGGGACATGGGTTGTGATTTTTGTGAAAGGCACAGTCTTGATAAAAAGACACCTGAAATCAGAAGGGAATATTCCTGGTAGAGGAAACTCAAGGTACCAGCTGTCAGCTGAGGTAAAGATCTGCCTCTAATTGGATGGAGGTAATTATAGCTGTGTGACACAGGTCACAGGCAAATTGGTTATTCCGGCATGAGAAGCGGGAGTTTTCCAATTATGTAACCATAAAAGTAGTGTTTTCCCTGCCTTTTCTGCCCTTACATGCACAGGATGGTGTATATACACTGTTCTCTGTTAAAAAACAATTAACAATTTATTCACTCGAAAATGTGACCATTGTCAAAAATATGTTTCTACTCAGTGAAGATGATTTTTGTGCATACGGATCAAGATAGTTTCCATCCAACTGGTTGTGCTCTGTTTTACAAAAATACTGCTTTGTTCTTATAGGACACCATGGTTGCCTAGAAACAATGACAATGATGGCACAAATATATTTTAAAAATACAATTCAAAGCAAACTAAAACTAAAAACATCTATGAAATTATTAACAATGAGCCCCTGTTCAACCTTTGTCTTCATGCCATGCGTTTAACTGAATGGCATGTTACTGATGGGCGGTGAGTGACGAGGTCTTTTAGGAAAAATTATGATGTTGAACCAGATAATGGCTTGTCTCTGTGTGTCAGGTCAACACAGCACAGCAATTATAAGTAGCTCCTGTTAACAGCTGCCTTTGCCAATGCTTTGTCTGCATTGTAGATAATGGTAAGTGCTATTCACTTGGTAGCTGTAGTTTAATGTTGGCTCATAAGCTCATATAATGTAATTCCTATTTCCAGTAGTTAGACACGCTTCATCGCCATCATCTTCATCATTTCTGTATAACTTTTTATGCCGGTCCTGTGTGGTACCGGTTCAAGTGCTGATGAGGTGACAGCTTTAATTTGGTGCTGAATCTTAAGAAAAGGTCAAGTAGTCCACAAAGGAATGGTTCATGTTTTTGGAAGCTGCTCTTAACATAACACTAAGGTACTTATATGTTGCTACAACTGTGTACTTTGATATTTTACTTTAGACAATGCGTTTTTGGGATTAGGCACCTTGATGTTGGTTTGTCAACTACCAATTAATTCAACAACAACAACAACAACAATAATAATTATAATGGTGGCCTGAGAGCTCAAGGCACTGCTAATCAACAAAACACAAACAAATTAAAAATATAATTTCATCAGATTTGTCAAATAAGCCGATCTGGTTAATTCATTCCTGAGTTTATCGGGGTAAAATGGAAAAGCGGATAACCTGGGAAAGGTAAATACTTCGGAGTGTGTAATTGTATACAGTTTCAGTAGATCCAGTTACTAAATGAGATGCTAATAACCGTTAGCGTATTAACAAAGAACCAAAGAGGCTATCAGTGTGATAGTGGAATATATTGTTATTCTTTACTAATGTTAACTCTTAATAAAGTATTGTATGTTTGTCAGATGCGAGGACCTTACAACGAGGTTTTATGTTTAGATAACAGATGCGCACACAACTGCAGCAACAGGTGTTTCCACTTAACGTTTTCCCTCATCACTCATTGCCCAGTTTCATCATCCCTCAATATTCTTCATCCTTTTCCATCATCTCATGCTTATGTTCCACTGACTCCTTAGGGACTTTGTGATTACTGACAAACATGTGCATGTGCTTTGTTTTTTCTCAAAAATGGTAGTTAAACCCTTTTTTACCACATACCTACAACACCCTTTAAGGAATACACAGGTGACAAAAATAGTAGTAGTACTGTAAAAATACACATGAAACATTGATGAAATAATTACATTGGGTTTAGATAAAATGCGTAATGATTTCATAATGTATTAGCTTGTTACCATCGAATATAATTAAGAATTTCAAACAGATACAACTGTATGACGTTAGTGAATCCTGCATTGTTACAGTTGATATTCAGGTATTTCTTTGCACTTAAGACCTTGTCAGTGGTTACACATGCTTTTTACACTTTTTGTCACAATAAATCATCTGTGATTGTCTTCTGAGAAAAAACCCATCATATAATTATCTCTTCACATAAGGTGTTGTTCTTCTTGTTCTTAAGGTTCTTTCAAGTTCCCTGTGGTGGAATCTGTGGAACAACTTCTCCCATCACTTGATTCTTGCATCACAGCATGAATAAATGCAAACACAAAGTTGTTAGGCAGACAAAAACCAAGGCAGTGCCCCACACACAAATGTAATCAAAACACAACGTTAAGTGTATGTTTGTGTGCCAAAACAGCAAACTGCAAAAATACTTCAGCAATTCAATCTGGAAAGCCCAAATTTGCTTCCACGGTAACTCAATGCACATATTGTGAAAGAAAGAACTGCAGGTTGCCAATTGGGACTATCAGGGGAACACAAAGAGTGAATTTGTATACTGCAACTTTGAAAGGTACTGACTTGATTGAGCTGAGTGGGACTAATGATGTTTCATTTGCCTCAGCTGAACACTGGAACACATTTTGCATGGAAAAAGGGCTTTACAGTTTGACCACGATATCTTACACTCTATGTCCTTTTAGACCTTTATGATGCATCATCTGGACATCAGTGATATCAAAGTTTCACTGCATTTCAGAGCTTGTTTTTAGTTTACTTTTTGTAAAAGTGGCTTGTTAAGCATCAGGGTACCTATATTATCATCTCTTTAGGTTGAATAAATTAATAGAGGCTATTTACTGTATGTGTTTTCTTCTTGTGGGATGTGGGAGACATATTTCCAAAACTTTGTTGAGGGTGGTAGTGATCACAATCACAGCTGGAACGGGGGGGGATGGGATGATGTTTATGCAGGAGTAGGCTGTAATAGTCCAAAATCCTGCAGGAGCAGGTGGGAGTAGGATTAAACGAAAACAGTCCTGCTTAAACCTCTATCTCCTCTCGTTACTGACAAAAATGAATATGCGTATAGACTCTTTATCAGTATGCTGCGTTCTTTGTGCATACACAGATTGTAAACACAGATTCCCCCAGTGATCAGTATGCTACTCCTCTTTCTAACCATTTAAACACACACACACACACACACACACACACACACACACACACACACACACACACACACACACACACACACACACACACACACACACACACATCTGAGTACTGATCAGCTGTCAATGAACATTGTGCGGTTTGGACAGATCGCTTCATTTATTTAGCAGATGTGGGGACGGGAGCTGCTGGAAATCCTTCGTTGTTGCATTCACACATGACCCATTAGGCCCGCCTAGAAATACTGCAGCTGCTCTAATTGCCTCTTGTTGTGTTATCCTGTTAGTTCTTTCATCTACCTGCACTCACTCACATGGAAGCAAATACCAAATATAGAGCTATAGAAAGGATGATAATGGATGTGGATACAGGAACATCGTACTAATATTAATCCTGTAGCTGTAGAAAATCTTTTCATCTTATTTTCTTTTAAAGATCAGTTTTTTCTATCCGTTAATTAGAGTCTATGTAACGTTTGACCAAAAAGGACAATCCTGCATACGATCACTCTATGGACAGTCCCACCAGCTGTAGTGCACTGTATCACATGGCAATTACACAGGCCAGAAGATAATAAGCAACTACTATAACAGGGTGTGTGCGTGTTGTAGAGGTATGTAAGGTATGTATATAAGTAGGTATGTCTTCATACGTAGATGCATAAACCAAACAAAAAAAAAAAAACATAGCATCAATTGTGCCGGAGCCACGAGTCCATCATTAGCATGGCAACAAGGAAAAAAGAGCAGTGGCAATGTCTGTGACAAAATGCTTGATTGTATCATGCAAATTATGAATGCAGAGGCTATTTTAGTTTTTTTAAAGTCTCCCTAGTTGAAAACAAAGAGCATCTCTTTCAGCTGTGCTTGCTCCCCTCATGGCTGCGTTGATGTAAATGAAAGGAAGGCTTTTCATTTTGGCTGTGTTGAGTAATAGCCCACTGAGCATGCCCTCCTAATTGTTCCTGTCAGGCTTGTAAATCATGGAAGTCTCCCCTCCTCTCCATCACATGCAGCCTCTTCTTGCATAATCCTATTAGGCATAACACTGGGAAATAGAATGGAGTAATAATGCCTACAGAGGCTGTGCCGTTTTTGTGTTATCTGTAAGAATCCCTTGGTGGTGAACAGACAATATGCCAAAAAATATCTTTACATGACACTTCTGTGACACAAGTTCACCAAAAGGGCTTTCTTAATATCGATGAATACCATTTAAATAATCAGCGTAAAGAAACATGGGTACGAGGGTAATATTATTTGCTCCAGTGCTATGCAGTTTTGTATATTTGAGTCACATGAACATAGTTTTACATACTTTCAGTGAGTCGGCCAACAAAGAAGTTATAATGAATGAGAAATTTCATCATGGCCTTGGTCATAAGAAAATTATAGAAATATAATTAAGTGAGAAAACACAATAGGGAGATGCAGTTTCATTAGACCCATTACCTTGCAGTGCATCATGAGGCTTTAACTGCTCAATGGCTAAAAGGATGAGAGTTTAGCACAGTGTTATTATTCGCTATTTGTGTGAAAAGTCATTCTGAACACTGCAGTTGGGCCTTTTTCAGACTCACTGGTGACAAGCTAACACCTACAGGAAGGCTGTAATAACACCATGACTTACCACTGGCACCAGATGTTTGCCATTCCCTTGACCTACAACAACTTAAGGTGGTCCAATCCTATCCTGATCAGCAGCTGGGAAATTAAGTTAAACTGTAAACTGCCCCAGACAGTTTGTGGCAGGTCAGTTTTTTCTCCCGTTAAGAGCTTGAAACACTTAAGCTATTAACCTTTTTTGTTTGGAAAACCAGTATAGATTACCCTATCTGCCAGTCTTCTTATTACAGCTTCCTTTTTCTAATATGTGTGTGTGCTTGTGTGTGTTTCTGCGCACACGTGTGGGTCCGTGTGCGTGCGTGAGGTAGTGTTTTAAGTTACGGCAAGATTGAACCTACTTTTTATCAATATATACTGAACAGGAGACAGACTTAAAATGTCCTCAACCCATCTCCTGGAGACAGACATGTGCTTGGACAGCCAGAGAAAGGCAAATGACTCAATTTCAAGTCCATTTGAGCCAATTGTGGAGAAAGCTATTGGATGCCTTTGCCGATGTTTTTTGGTGTTTTAGCTGCTGGGCTAAAACTCCTAACTGCGAAGGAAGGAAAACAAACACGGGCTCAGTCCCAGCTGCAGTATGTGGAGCATTGCAATACTGCTTATTGCAAAATATGTTCTCTGTTTTGCACTTAAGAAGAATTGAGGGAACATCACGCTCCTTTCTAAGTAACCCCAAGAGGTATTTTATGTTGTTTTTTTTCCTTTGGCATGGATTAACCCTAATAAAATTTCTCACAGTCACAAAAGCCCAGAGTAGCAACACGCTTTTGTTAGAAAACTGAACAAAGACATTTCTTTGAAATAAAAATGAAAAGAGTAAAAAGCAATTGAAAGCTTAAATGGTTTAAATAGCTACTTATAGCTTTCTTAGCCGTTTAAAGTAATTACTTAGCCCTACATTATAAGACAATAGAGTCCATACCATGGTTATGATGTAATACTCTGATTGCAGCAATGGAATATATTTAAAATAAATGAATTGTTAAATATTTCTGAAAATAACCTGTTAAATCTTGTAGCATATACAAAATAAGCTGCAATGCGGTAAAGCTCGACTAAAGTTTTTTAAAGGATTCAATTATTCAAATGCAAAGAATAAAATGTACACCCCTACATACAGTACATTTTTATGTATAATATATGTAAAACATGTGTTTTACATATTTTTGTAGGTTTTTACTCCAATTTAAAACTCCAAAAGTTAAATCACAGAGATGACTGTATTAAACAGGCTGTTTCACGTTTCTCAGTCCACTTTAGCTTCATACTAATCAAGCATCTTACACTTTGATATTGCAGAATGGAACGAGCATTTCTTTTAGGGAATAGCATTAGTTATTTTAATCATTATATACATTAAGACGAGGTAAATTAATGATTATGTTACTTGGAATCTGTTACAATGCCACAATCATCTTTTTGAAGTTTCTTGAACAATGAGCAATGAGCTTAGACATTGGAAACATGTGAGTGGATTTTTGTGAGTCCTGGATGTTTGACAAAATTATGATTAAGCTCTACCATTATTCTGGCCAGTGAATCCAGTGAGTCTATTGATAGACTGTTTGTCTATGGCTTGATGCTTCTTCTATGTAAAAGCCACAGATGGTGAAGACTGGTATTCAGCCACTCAAATATGTTTCTTAGCATCAGAATGCTAATGTAGAGATGATGATTGCCATATTGTGTTTGACTGCACCCAAGGGTACTTACAAGGACAACTCATCTATAGGGACAAAATGCCCGAAAGTAGACAGTGATGGATGTGTGTGAAAAACAGGAGTCCTTGAATATTAATTGGTAATTGTGAAAAAAAAAAAAAAAAAAAACAGCACACACACCTGCAACCTAATAGTGAAATGCCATTTATTCATCAATACAACTGCACTTATGGAAGGACGCCTCATTGCTCATTGAGTGAGAAAAATTATGCCAAACACTTATAAATTGCTCAATGAGATTTTTTGTTTGACTTAATTTGGCTTTTACTGAATAATTCAGTTCTCAACTATGGAGATTAATTAAAGAGACTGTGAAAAATTTTTTCTTGGACTTCTCATTTACTCTATAATGAAGTGAACTGTATGGATAGCATAGAGTTAATTGTGTTTGTGCCTATCAAGATGTTCAGCGCATTGTTAAAGGCACTAATGAAATTCAAGTCTATTATTCGTTGGTGCATTGTCTTTTCTATTTGTTTTTGTCCCGTCTGCAGTGTAAAATAGGGACTGGGTTGGGTTGAAGTGAACATTACTATGTATGTACACACACTGACACACATATACACACACAAAAGATGGCTTGTGTTGTGACACTGTTTTAGCATTGCAGTCCTGTAACACTGGCCAACTCATGATGGGCAAAAACAGGATCAAAATCGATGCAGCAGACCCAGACATCATCTCATTGTTCTTCTCGTAATAGGCCTTTTTCAAAGACGTTATGACCTGTCACAGTGGGAAAAATAAACGTGCAAATGAAAAAATTTATGATAGCTGAATTCCACTGAGCTGCCTTCATTGTCAGGGTCCTGTTATTGTGCATGGTGGCTCACTGTCTGTCACATTGTCATGGCACACTGGAACATTTGAACACAATATAGCCATCATTAATTTTATTAGTAACACCTATGCCTGTCCAACTGTGAGAAGTCCAAATGCCTGTTTAAAAAAAAAAAAAGTCTCCACTCTGCACAATGCTGTCAGTTTTGGCCTATGTTCTTGTTACATGCAAGTGGCCCAAATGTCACGAATTGATTTTTACAAGTGGAAAACAAGCACAATTGTTTAGATATTAGATTTTAGATCTACATGTTCTGCAGGCAATGATTGGCTATGTGAGTACTATCAGAATGGTCAGCTAGAAATGTACACTTTTTTATGTTCTATTTCTGCAGTATGTGCATATTGACTGTCATCAGCATTCAGCATCTTACTGTGACTGTTTCTCTAATGACATTATTGTCAGGGCTGTCAATACATTTGAAAGTGAACCTTCAACACAAAAAGACCAGCTCTGACCCAAAAATCTGAGTTTAGCACTAAAGGGCGAATGTGAGCCAATGTCAACTTACCCTTATTTTTCTTAACAGGAGTCTAACCAAGCAGAAAAGCTGTGTGGGTTTGTCAGGGCCAGTAGAGCCTGAAATGCAGTTCATGTTTTAAAATAGCAGACTGCACAGACACAGTTGGGTGCAAAAGTTTGCATCCCCATATTTTGAAGTGTGGGGGTGGTATCTCTTAAAATTTTTCACATTAACATATTTAATACACATTTAGCTAGTAACATTGTTATTTCATAAGACATTAATTAAAAAAATCATTATAACTTCATAATTTAAAATCATCATAAAATCATAACTTAATTCATCAAGGGGTCTGTAAACTTTTGCACGAATTAATTTTCTCACTTCTTGACATTTCTGTTTTTTCTGATGATGGAAGAACATTTGTAAAGGCTAAATGTGCTTTATTATAATGGTTTATGGTCATGTTTTTGTCCTCTTATCCTAAAATGACAAATAAGGGGACGCAAACTTGAACCTAAACCCGAACATAATAATGCACCGTTCAGCTAGTACAAATGTTTTTTCATCATCAGAAAAAACAGAAATGCTCAAGAAGTATATAAAATCTAACGTATATTATTTTATTATATTTCTAATGAAATTTCAATTGTATCCGCTGAATGTGCAATAAACACTATGTTAATGAAAAAAGAATGTTAAGCTATTTTTGACATTACAAAATGAGGTGATGTAAACTTTTAAACCCAACTGTGGCAGAGCATTTTCTTTTTGCTGTTGCTGTTAATAAAAAGTAAAAATAGCTCAGGCTTTTAACTCAAGCGACGATACCAGATGGTTTGCCATATATAGATGGACTGGTGTTACCTAGGATAGAAAAAAGCTTCAAAAGTATGGTAAATGCAACATTGTACTTTATTACAATTATTTTTTTAAATCAGAGTCTGTAGGAATAAGATTGCTTTTCATTTTACACTCCAAATCTGTTATCCTGTAGTTTGAACTGAATAGTGAAAGAAATCTGAATACATAGCTTTTTCCTGTGACTGTAATCTGCAGAAAGTCAGGCTTAACGCTGCCTTCTACAGTTGGGGAGTACATTAAAAGTCTTTGAGGTTGTTCAAGGATTTACTTTATAATCTTGAGAGAGTGAAATATGAGAGTATAAGAGAGAGCTGTGGTTTAACACTGGCTGCGGGTGAAGAGTGGCTCAGCCAGGCAGCAGGCACAGCTGCAGGTTATCGGGTTGATTAGTAGCCTGATAAATAGCAGTCTGATAAATTTGGCTTCTCTTGGCTGAGAGTGCAGGCGAGTGCACCTACAACCAGTGGCAAGGACAAAAAGAAGCCGAGCTTTGCATGTAGTTTCATTTGTGCCTAAAAGAAGCCGTTCTATGTGTGTGTCCTATCCAACTCCTGACACAACTTACACACTCCTTTGCCCATAGAGCGTTTATATTAAAAATAGCAACAACAAACACACAAAACAATGGTAACAAACAGAATAACGCCTTAGGTTAAGAAAAGTTACCTCGGTGTATGAGTGCTACAGTGCGTCAGTTGTGGATTGGTACTGTACGTATTAGAAAAGTGATTAAATTATGTTATTCTTTTGTTTTGATCTTGTGTATGGGTGGATGGGTGCAAAGTACTTTGGTAAAAAAGTAGCTTTTTAAATGCTATATAAATAAATTTGATTTGGTGCGATTTGATACAGTTAATGAAATTTGCCTCTGACATTCTGGAGCTGAATGTGATTGCTCCTGATGGATGCTAACCATTATTGAGGAATCTGCACTGG
Source organism: Channa argus (assembly GCF_033026475.1). NCBI lineage: Eukaryota > Metazoa > Chordata > Actinopteri > Anabantiformes > Channidae > Channa > Channa argus. The sequence goes on from NC_090197.1 coordinate 37,415,356, forward strand.
GTGATGCAGCAAAATCTCCTATGGTGATTTTTGCTTTTAATTTATTTTTTGATTGTATTTTTTATATTTATATTAGTTGATTTTTAAATTTATATCATGTTTTGTTAAAAATGAATCCATCCTCCATGTCTGGTGTGAGCTTGGCCTTGACCTCTCCCAAGGCTACAAACCCTTGGGAGAGTTCCATGTTAATATGATGCACCTGGTCATGCAGCTCTATACTCTCTATAGTGAAATGACATATTTTTATCATAGAGAGGAATTATTTACAGTATATGATGTTTGATACAATATGGCACAGCCCTTATCTGCAGCTCTTTCTATATACGGGTTTAGAAAGAACATTCAGTACTCGCTTATTTGTTGATAACAAATGTTTTTCTTGTGTCAAACAATCCACTTGTTTTTTAAGTTTGCCTTTACCAGAATTGCCTACAATTTAGATATCAGATAATTGTATCCCTAGGGCACTGTCTGTCAACACTATCATCAATTAATACATGGATTGACTGATGGAAAAAAAAAAAAAAACCTTTCTACCTGTGACGCATTTCCTATGACACAGAGTTGTACTCTGTATAGTCTTGTGAAAGGCTGACACTTTACTCAGAAGAACTTCAGAAATTGTGGCAGCTGTGAGTGTTTCACTTCAGAAGTACCAATGTTTTACACACTCTGCTGGCATAAGAATAGGATATCAGATTTGTCCCTTTATCTTTGCAGTTTAAGACTGGCTTTTTGTCAAATGCAGACAGGCAGTAAATTGAACACTCAAAGTACAGTAGAGGGGAGAAAAAAGGGGAAATAGGACAGTGTGAAGTGGGAGGATGGCAATTCTACTAAAGTTAATTTTACTCTTTGACTGTCTGTCAAGTGTAATGATACCACAATTTTCATTTAATTTTTTTAAAATCACTGTCACAGTGTGTCAGGAGACATTTTTATTCCTGTTAGTTTGTTGTTACATTGCATCAGGGTCATCTTTTTTAGTGCATAGTTGAGCAAGAAAACGGCAAACTTTAAACAACGGTGACCGTTGTAATACGATGCACGCGGAGAAAGAGCAAAAAAACATTCATCGTGTCACTAGTTCAGGCTGAGTTCTGAACTCATTCATTTTTTGTTTTGCGTAGCTGTGCGGTACTGAGATTACATTAGAATTTTAAAACGACACTCCAAAGAAATGGTAGAAAGGTTTAGACATTTTTTATCTGCTTTTTTTAATTCTTTAGTGGGGAGTCCTGTGCATGACCGTTCATGGGGGAAAAAATAAAACTGCCGCAGACACTGGACTGAGTTTTAAAAGTTGTGATCTCTGCTGCACTTCACTGCTGTTTGGTATCTCTTAGAACTTGAGTGCTTTTATCATCCAAAGCAACTACAGACATTTCATTTTCACAGACTGGATAAGAGGAGAAGGCGAGTGTCTTATGATTTTATGGTGAGGGTCTTTTCAGTTGCTGATTCGTTCACACTATACCACTTGGCAATTTCACACTGCACAACCTTGTGCGAGTGATAATCTCTGTTTTGAAATGTTCAACGGAATATTTGTCCCCCTTCAACCATCTCTCCTTCCAAATCTGAACTACATTCAAAGCTTGGTAAAAGGAAAGCTGTGAACATGCATTGCATAACCAATCGGCATAGTGTTTATTCATATTTTATGGTACACAATCTCTGTTTCCATCGTTGTTTTGGTTTTTCCATGATCTACTAGATCCATGACAGTGATCCCGTTTCATCTTTTGTTGCATCAAGATTTAACTAGCTATCTATTTTAAACATTTTAAGAGTAAACTCTTTTGTTTCATGTCCAGAAACGCACTGCTCAATTCTTACTGTTGATCTTTAGCTTTGAATATCCACTCAAAGAGATCAGTTGCACAACAGTCTGATCCCTCGCCAAAGCCCGGCACACACTCTCAGAGTCCAACAAAAGCGGAGCTTACCCGAAAGGAACACTGCAGCTCATCGTCTTGGCTGCAAGATGCCTTACTGTTCAGTCAGTCAGTGTACACGCAAGCATGCATACACTTACATCCATACAGACGGTGCACACAACAATCAAGTTCTTCATGAATAAACAGGGTTTTGTCCTGTCAGTGTGTTTAAAAAGCTGAAACACAATGCAGGAAAAGCTTCTTGCAGGTCAACACTGTGAAACCCATTGTTGTTTACTTTAGCAATGAACATCTGCTGGATGGATTGTCATGAAATAAAAAGAGCATGCTGCCCAGAGGACAATCCCACTGACTTCAGCTGTCTGATGGCTTTTCCATCAGCACTAAGTGCAGATTTCACCACCTGAAAACTCTTAACATCTAATCGATGGATGGACCCAACATAATTTTGGTCAACAGACCAAATCCCAACAGATTGATAAGATTTCTACAAAATGAATCTCAGTGACTCACCTTTTTATTTAGCATCACTGTAACACTTACTCTCATGGTTTTGAGTCTCATCTTAAGTGATAATTTCAGTCATTTTACATATTAGCTGCATTAACCACAATCACCATGGATACTTTAAAACCAACACTGAATCACACATTAGGTGTCTGTCGATATGCAACCTGCATTAGATTATCTGTCTGTGCTTGTTGTCCAAAAACTATTGAAACCATATCAGTCAATACACCACTCATCTGGGTGACATCTGTGTTCATTCCGAAAACTAAGACCCATATTTTTTAGCAAATGTTGCACTACAGGCTTTGAATTGGCCTTTTCTCCACAGCATCCGTGAGGTTTAGAGTAGAATTATGGTGCCTTTGAGAATTAACTAAATAAATAACTCAAATCATGTTTTTTAACTTAATTCCAAGATCACATGAACATTTATATAAACATGTTTATCTGATAAACTGTACCTCCTAATAATGCCATAACATTTCATCTAGGGACGAATTCATTTTAAAATAGGTTTGGCATCAAACACCTGCAAAGCTAATGGTATTTCTATTTGCCTTATTGTAAGGCATCTTGAATAAAGGCACGATATAGCAGCAGTATCACACACACACACACACACACACACACACACACACACACACACACACACACACACACATACAGTATATATATATATATATATATATATATATATATATATATATATATATATATATATATATATATATATATATATATATATATATATATATATATATATATATATATATATATATATATATATATATATATTTCATACATTAAGAAATTATCTCTCATGTTTTCCTTTCTTGTCTACAGTATGTGACAGGGACACAGTCTTCCTATAGATTTTCTAGGACTAGAAGTCATCATTAACCCATATGCATGCTCTTTCCCAGAACGTTCAATTTGAAATCAGTTAATCACATGATTTATCAGTTTATGGTACTGATCAATTCTTTTTCTGTTGACACACCAAAAGAAGTATGGGAAAAGTTCTAATTATATGTAAACGGCTCTTCAATAGTCAGTAATGCATTAAAGCATATGTCAAACCCCGGAGATTGTTTTACAGTTCATAAATCACTCACTGTAACTTCAAGGGCTCCCCCATCAAGAAAACATCTGATGAATTATACAATGTGTTTCTGTGTAAATGAGGGGTTTAGAAAAAGTCAGACAGGCGTAGCTTCAGGCGCTGGTTAACGCAGAGGAAGTGTGGTGCTCCACAACAAAATACTGCTAATATGCCAACATCTGTAGCCCCGGAATGTTAAACAAGTGTCTCATTAATGAAAGTATCAAAATGTTGTTTATCTGTTTGAAATACAGTAGAGTTTGTTCTTTTATCATACTGCCTTAAACCTCATCATGTGATATTTTCTGATAACAATTCCTTTGTCTACCTTTACTTTTATTTTATTTTAGCTGAGCTAAACGCTGTAGTGCTCGTGTTTGAACTGAAAATAAGAAAGGCAGCGGATGACCGTAAATGTGTGAGTGTAAAGTCACTCACCTTTGAAGAGGTAGGAATTATGTAACCGATGAGATTAAAAAATTAACTTTACATGAAAATAAAAAGCAGATACTGTGTAATAACAAGTGGCCTTGGAAAAAGTAATTTTTACCATGGCCAAGAAAAATTCCTCTTTCTGGCAGGTGGCCAGCTGTGTTTTTATCAGGAAAACCACAAAAGTAGTTTAACCACCACTGAATGAAGGTTAAGCCCATATTAGTGTAAAGTACAGTACAATATCCTTGCAAAAGCAGTGATGGCTTGTGCAACATTAAAGATTAAACTCCTGTTTTATGCAATGCATAGATTTGGTTTTAGGCTCTTGGTTTGTCTTTTTCTTTTTTACATACCCCTACAGAATGTCTTATTGTTTTTTTCTCCATCAAAGTAACACACTTTTGACAGAAAATACACAAACCTGGCAACACTTTTAGACCTGAAAAGTCGGCAGAACCTTTAAACAACCCACGCCCTAGTGTACATGCGCCCAAGTCTACATAGCATATAGAGTAGCTGCAAATACAAATTGTAAAACCCACTCTGCGCACACGTACTTGAGCGCACAATAATGAATGAATTGTCATATGGCACTTTTCCAGTTTAAACTTGTTCAAAATTAATTTAAGCCTTACTCATCCATCATTCCTGTCTTTTCCTTTGCTTTGTTACAGTACATTGCACATTTAGGTTAAGTTAAATTGAGAAAATAATTCTTGGAATGGGAGAGAATTTTAAAGGGTCAGAGGAGTGAAAACTGAAAATGAAACTGCAATCAATGGTGAGGATCCAGCAGTCTGGGGCTCAGGTCGCACACACCAAAGATGGCCCAGATGAAAGAGTGTGGAGGTTCTGAGGTCAGAGCCTGGAGTGTCCAATGTGCTCTTCCCCATCCTAAATCAATTACTTCCCATTTAGGCTGCCACTTCCTCTGTCTCCAAATCTGTCATGTGGCCTCCACCTCATACCTGCTAAAACGTGCAGCACTCATCACACTTTTTATTGATCCTGCAGAGTCACAAACTTCGAGCTTGGTGTGTTGTTTTGAAAAGCGGGAAGAAGGGAAGCAGTCATAAAGAAACAATGAAAGGCCTGTATGTTCACTTTATTCAGGTTTTATTCTGGTAAAGAAGTCTTGATGGTTGTCTGTTTTACCAGAACAAAAAAAAAAAAAATATATATATATATATAAAGGACTAAATTAATGTAAAAAACTGGATAGGGAAAACACTGTAAAGAAGTGCTACAGTTTTATAAGCTTTTTGACAGTGCAAGTCGCTAGATGAATAAAATGTTTTTTAGTTGCGAAACCTAAAAAATCAAAATACTACAAACAAAACAATTTCTTTTCACTATGGTTACAAAGAATCCCAGCAGAAGAATTGGCAGCAATCTTTAACATACATCTTTAACATACACTGTGCAACAAAGTATGACTTACTGTATAGTTAGTTACCTCTCTCCAGATAACAGCTTCTTTGTAAACCTGTGATTAGGTTGGATTGAGAGTAAATTATCAAAGCAGGAAAATATAATTTTCCAAACATTTGCTCTTAGTTTGACATGGAACATTTCCATACTAGCTATTCAGTCGTTTGAAAATGAAATGTTTTTCTCTAAAATCCTGTATTCAGCCAACTTATGGCTGCAGAAGTACACACAACGCATACACAATACATTCAGGTTAACTTTCAGTCGGGTTGAAATTGGTGTCCATTTATGTTTAGGTTTTTTTCAGACAAATATGGATTCAGATGTGGTGCTCAATAAAACCTCTGGGCAGAGACATGCTGTCATTAATAAGACAGGATGTACTTGACATTTTGTAACAAGAACACAGAGAGAAGTTAGTCCCTGAGGTGAGGTAAAGAAAGTAAACCCAAGAATGTCCAAATAAATGTAGTAAGTAGGTTAAAATTTACATCTGACAACCAAATGCCAACAATAGTACTTCAGGGAAGAAGGCACAACCCACTCACTGCAAACCCAGGGTGCATGAATAGAATAATTTTACTTTACAGCGTAATTTGTTAACTTCGCTTTGAGTGTGCCTTCACCAGCAAAACGGTGTTGGATTTCCTGGTAACAACAAATAATTAGGTAAATCTCGATCTAGATTAATTGTAAATAAGTAGTCTGCTGTATATCCCACATAAGCAGATCAATGCGTGTAGTGTTGGGAATTGAGATTCTGAACTACAGCAGCACATTGCATGGGTCAGAAGAGAAAACGTTAAATAAAGAGATCCACCTTGATTCTCTAATTCCACTAAATAATTTGTTACATCATGTAAAGTGGGATGCAAGCATGAAAAATGTTTAATGGGTATTGAGGAAAATAAGGAAGCAGTAGTCAGTCAGGGTTGTATTCAGAGCTAGTGTATGGATTCAATGCACAGCACAGTCCCAGTGGAATTGCAGAGCGCTACAGATCTCAGCAGCACATAGTCAGCCCTTATTAAAAACCAGGGCCAGGGAAGTCTCTGCTGAATTTCATAACCCTTTATCTTTTAATGTGTTGGCTGAGAATTATACCATATTTACCCAGTCCAGCCAAAATACAGTCATTTGGTATAGAAATTTAATAAGCCACTTAATTTATTTGGGAAAACTTTATTGCAATGTGACACTGAACTACTGAATCCTCACATAAGAAGCTATTTCATTCATTTAGAAATTTACAGAACACAGCTTATTATGGAAATGCAACAGCACGAATAGCTAAACGTTCATATTCAGATGCTATCTGTATTTTGATGATCTGCTTCTGGTAAAGTTGTAGAGCAGGATTAAATTCTACATACTGAAATCTGCCATTATAATTGATACCATTACATATGAATAAAATTAAGCAGTTTAAATGCTTTAAACAGTTTTCAGTTTAAAAAACAGGGATGTTGTGATCTGGAGGTATGGTAATGGCTTGTTGGAGCACTTGTACCTCATCAGCATCCCTAGTCCAGCCTGCAGTCATATTATGTTAAACTTACTCATGCCTTATAATTAAAATCTGCTATCTGATATCTGCTAAAATTCTATTTTATGTTGTTTTATTATCTGGATTAGACATTATTATTCAAATATGAATATAATTAATGGTGTGATTACTATTCCAGATTTAGCTGTCATACAGTAGGTAGTCAGATTAATTGTCACTATCTTAATTGAAATGACTGTAAATATGAGTAGTGTTAAGTATTTCACTACTTGATTAAAAAAAGCATTGGCACATATATGTCAGTGACACAAAACCTTCATTAGAGCACTCACTTGATTAAAAGCACCAGTGGTTACAAAGGGACCATTAGTAGAGCTGCTACCTCAATGTCATTAAAGTTAAAGTAAATTGATGATATCTGAGCTGAGTTTTATGCTAGTTCAAAATCACAATTTGTGTGTGGATCTTGAGTTAAAAAAAGAACATCTTTTTATTGTTTACTGAATTGAATTAATTTAAGGTTTTATTTTTTGCTTTTATTGTTTTATTGTTTACTTATTAATATATAATATGATATAAAAAATTTTTACACTTTCTGAAGGGCAGATATAATTACCCACACATAACACATTAAGTGGTTTGTCCATGAACTGCATGGACTGTTACCTGATGACTACCATGCAGAGACAGCTGGGATTAACTCCAGCAGCATGTGACCCTTAACAGCATAAGCGGTTAGGATAATGGATGGTTGGAAATAATATATGCCCATTATGATAATGGCAAACATAATCCGGTCGCAATTAGAAAAAAAGTCATATTTGTGGTTGCAGTTTAGTTGTAGAAAGTAACTTTTAGGAGGCAGTTTTGACATCTACACAGATACGGTAATGCTAAACACTTTTTGGGTGTTCACTGGATTAAAAGTTACACTGTGGAGTGCAACATAGCTAACATAGCAGCATTATTGGTGAAGAAATTCATTTATCATATGGGCTGCTTGGCAAAGTTGTAGCAGCTAAAAAAGACATAACTTGCAATAGCTGTTCTAGATCCTTATTAACTGCAAGTCTTTTCTTCCACGGCAACACAGTAACAAATTACTTTTTATACCGCATAATGAGTAAAGTAATTAGATTTTTAAGCCTTTCATAAGTAAAGAATAAAATATTACTCATACTGAGTAACTTTCACAACCCTAATGACAACATGTGGCACAGAATGTTAACACCACATACTATTTAACATATATTTCTGATCATAGCAGTGTACTCATCGTAACTGAATTATTGATGCTTTTCACTTCGACAGTAAAAAGGTGCCACAATGTCTCACAAAATGGGTCAGACAGAAAAACTTTACACATACGTACATAAGAGACAGGGGTGCTTGTTGCGGTGCGATGCCATAACACAGTTTCAGTAGTGATAGTAGTTGTACTTTATGTGGAGCTGACAGTGGGTCCAGTGTTGTGCAGTATTACTTATTTGTGATTTCCACTAATTCTATTTATAGTTAAATTTATAATGTATCAGGAACATTTTAAAAATTTATTTTCAATATATCTTCCCTAGTTGTTTATATGTGCAGGTAAAAAAAAAAAAATTGAAAGGGTAAACTAAAGCACCATATTCTGATGAAGATTTTAAAATTTTATTTAACTGCTTCCACTGCTAAGCCCTGTCAGCTGAGCTAAGGCTGAAAGATGTTTATTTGAAGTCTCATTACCTAGCAGGACTTGCTAATGGAGAATAATCCCTTTACAATTTTTAAAAACCTCTGAATATCAAACAATGGAGGATTTTTTTTCCCTTATTCGGGACATATCTTTATAGTAATAAATATGTAGATCCACTTGAAAATGAAAAAAATGTCTGCAGAGTGCAGGAATAATCTACTTTAATTTGTGCTTTTTTTGGTCTTCAGTCTCTAGTGGCATTTTGTGTGTGTGTGTGTTTGTGTGTGTGTGTGTGTGTGTGTAAATATGGTTTCTGTCTAAATTTCTTTACTGAACTTCTTCACCCTCAATCAAGTGGGTTTGTTGTGATTCATTTGGTAGAGCAGTTGTACATGAACTGCAGGGACAGTTGTTCATTTCCTAGTTCCTTGAGGCCAGATGTCAAAGTGTCTCTGGGTAAGACACTGTAGCACTTTGAGTGGCGGCTGCATTTGGGAAAAACAACATTTTTCCAATTGGGATCAATAAAGTATTTTAAGACACAATAATTTAAATCAGTTGATACAGCCAAATAGTAGCCCAGGGATCAGCTCTCTAGGTGGCCATCTTCTTCTGCATGATAAATACACATACTATGCAGTAATACGGCCCTGAATTCAAATGCTGCCTGATGTGGTGCTTGCATAAAATGGAAAATCAACGTGTGGGGTGAGCGCCACACCTGGCAATTTCATGCTTAGCCATGCCACCTTCAATCCCACTGCTTTGTTGTAGCCTTTGTAGAGGTAGGAGTGTCTAAAGGAAGTAATGTTGTTGCTTCGTGGTGCATCGATTCAAAATGATCTATTCTAAGTGATGACGACTGAGGCTGAACATAGGGTGGAGATGATTAGGCAACCGGTTGTTGATTTGTTTCTGGGTGTTTTTGAAATCACTGTTTTGTCTTTCTTTTCCCTCTGTTGTCACAGAAAGAAGAACCCAGCATCCTTCTATAATAGAAAATAATGGCCGTGCACTACAGTACATGCAGCAGCTACAGTAGAAGACATACCTGCCTGTGAAAGTACTTTGTTACATTCATTAGAGACATAATTGTAATTGAACAAAAATTTGTAAAATACATTACATTACGACAGGGGTATAGAGCATAACTTTAAATTTAAAAGCTCTGAAACAAATACAGTAGCAAGCAAGAATCTCCTTTAGCTCTCTGGCTGCTCCCCCTTTCCCCTCCGCTCTTCATGATGAAGAATCAAATCAGAGGACATGTGTAATGGCGTTCTGCACTATCACAGACAATCATTCATGCAATATGAGAGTCCATTAACCAGAGGTTCGTGGTGCATTTCAGGCCCTAATTTTGCCTTGTGGTTCTTCTTGCTGAACTAACAACAATGGGGTTTATGTTTTTTGATATTTTATGATACATTTCTACCCCTTGAGTTTTTCTACTTCACTGCACTACTCCAGATTTGGTTTGGTTTCTTTAATCTTGGATCAATGAAATTGGTCGATATCAAAGAGAGAGAGAACAAGACAGAGAGTTTTCTCCAAATGATGAATATCCTCACTGGCAAATCTTAATTCATCAATGACACATTGCTCTTTGATCCAATATAGTGACGTCCAAATGTCCCTACAGTATGTATGACATAACTTACAGAATTCTACCTCTTTAGATTCTCTTTATAATTCTGCAATCTATCTCTCCCAAAAGTCCAAGTCTCTACTGTTCCACTGTTGTGATTTTTCACCCCACGCTGTAGTTATAATAGACCAGGAACATTAATCTGTGTTGTATGTTGTTTATGATTTGATGTACTGTAGATAAGTTGGTGATTACAATTGACAGATGTCAGTGATACCACTTGTTACAGCTTTCCTTTATTTCTGGTTTGTATCCTGATTTTCTTCTCTTGTTTCCTCTGTTCTTCAGAGAGTTAATAGAAGTGCTAATGTAACATTTACAGATTCCACATGAGTCCTGTAGTCATTCCCCTTTGATTTGGACAGTAACTCTGATGCATGGGCAGGGGTAGCAGCTGACTTTTAAAAAAAGTGGTTGCCGGTGGTGAGACTGAAAAATCGATAGGAGTTAGCCCGCTTAAGTGATGTGCCGAGGGTGCGTAATGAACACAGAGCTGTGGGAAAGTCACTCATTTGGGAGAAAGAGGTCAGATTGCTTCTGTCAGTTATAATTTCGGTGTTGACCTCCTCACATCCAACTTTGCTATAATGTGCTTTCTTAGTTAACATAAATCAAACATATGTCCGGACACCCTGTAATGTTCCACTGTGCAGGTAAAAGGGGCTAGTTGTATTCAGACACAAAATGTTACGCATAATGTGATTACGGTCTCTGCAGATATAAAATAGAAAATAAATCTCATGCCAATATTAGGCTCTCCGTTCAAAACGCCATGCCAGATTTGTTCCCTGGATGGCAAAGTGTTCATTGTTTTCTCCTTCGCCACATTTCCATGCTGCTGAGGAGCTCTTCAGGTGGCAGCAGGTGCTTCTTGATCCCAACGCTGCTACTCCTGTTCCTCTCTGTGCTGACTGTCAGGCTGACACCTACCTTCGCTCCTTGTTCTTTTCGACTGCATTCTGTTTACCTGACACAGACTTAATAAAGCTTCTCTACTGTATCTTCCCACTTGCTCTGAAAGTCTGTGGTTGAGCCTGCTGTGCTTGAATTACGCCTCATGTTCTTTTCCCTCATAATAGATTTACAGAGTGGCTAAGGGAGAAATAAATCTGAACATAATTTATACTCAAAATTCAGGCAAAGGAATCAGTATCATAAAATGCACTGCGGCACACTCATTGAAACACACACTTCCCAGCAGAAAATAAGTAAAAAAATTAATTATTCCACTAAGCAATTGACCATTTGCTAAAACCCTCTACTGAAGAGCAATTGCCCAATCATAGTTGAACAGCTGAGGGCATGGCAGGCCTGTCAAACAATTCTGCACATGTTGAAGTCATGTAAGAAAGACACTTTAAATAAAGAGTTTGGAGGGTATAATGTCATTGCACTGCTCCAAAATCAAATACAAATCAGCAAACGTGAAAGGAATGGATTAAACATTGTGTTTATCTGTACCAATCTGTGATTGATAGCATGTCTAATGGGGTTATATCCTATATATTAATCAAGCGTTGTGTGTCGGGCTATAGGTATAATGTTAGTATCCCTGTTCATGACCTCTGCATCCTCTGCATAGTTTTTTTCTATGTGGATCCTGGATATAACCAGAAGGTAGACTAAGCTTAGTCCTGTTTCTAATTGATCTGGGAGACATGCTAGGGAACATGCCCAACATTGTTGTGTCCTAAATGCTTTTGTCTTTTATTTCAAAGGGGAAACAATATTCTTAACCGTATACTGTAACCTATGCTTTCTAACACTTTTAGGATAAAATGATCCAGAGTTTTTGGAATTGATACAGATATTTTTACTGTCAGGTCAGTCTATTGTATTTCAAACTAAATTTCAAGGTAAAAATAAACTTAAGCTTAAGAGGTTAGGGGGTCAACAAGCTTTAGGTTTATCAACTTAAATTATTAATAGGAGTGAGATATTGACTGGGAGAACTGGACAGCTTCAGTTTGTACAACAGGGATACAGTGTGAAGCATCATCTGTTCTGAATAACAAGTGTGTTGTATGTATCGGGTCTTCCATTATTTGGATTGGTGTGGGTTTGATTTTTTTAAAAGTGTGGGTAACAGGTCAGGCTCGGCACTGACCTTTACAGCTTCTGAGTGGGTACAGGTTTGAAAACGTGGACCTCTGCAAAACTCTGCTTTGAGTACTAATAGACACTGGCTACAGAAACACTTTACGGACAAGTTCCTAACGAAATGATTGCTTATTACTGAAGCTGGAATGATTTCCTCACTGAAATTGAATAAATGGACTCTCTGTTTAGTAACTGATGTTCCATCTAACCTGCAGCTTTGGTGCTACCTCCATGTCAGAATGTCCTCCAGATGAGCTTAGCTCTGTGGTGAATGTTTGAAATGCCTTACCTTGTGTTATCATTGTGACTGAACTGAGATGTGAACCTCTCATGAACAACCAACTGTGGTGTGTGTGTGTGCAAACAAATTCCTCAGAATTAATGGTCATCGACGCCTCCGTGCCAGATTTATTTCATTTTTAGTTCATTGTGCCATGGCTCTGGAATCTTCCTCGTCTACAAAAATGAGCTCATTGCAGACATCCCACCTCTCCCATGAGTTTCATGAATCTCCCACAAATCGATAGCATGTCTCTTATGCCTGTAAATTATAAACAGTATCCCAGAAATGAGACATTTTCTCTCGGTTCTAGTCTCAAGTGGAGGTCTCACTTGCTGCTACGTGTAGCCTTTAGCATGATCAGGCTGTCGTCGTGTCAGGGATGCATTCAGGGACCATGCAGAATAAAGGTCAGTTGTGCTTCAGAGTTTTAGAGTTTTAGTTGGCTCAAACAGAGTATAATAAAACTAATTACAGATTGTAATTGGATCAAGTTTATTTTTGCTGATACCCATACTTTGAAATATGCCTGGAGTAGCATTGATACTGATACAAATATCTCTAAAACATCTCTAAAAATGACATTGTAAACTCTTTTATTGTTATAGTTCTTTAAGCACTAACTTACTAACTGTGCACTACATCCTCTTTTTTAAAGCACAAAAACATTAGTTAGCTAAACGATCAACTGTTGACGATAGGCATTTCTTAATGCAGAGTACACCAAGTTTAAACTTGGATGACGGACTCCAGAAGACAGGAGGATTATTTACATTTGGGGCAGCAGCAGCTTAGCTAAGCAATGATGACTGACTTAAATACTGACTGCAATACTGAAATGCATGTTTTCACACAAACAGACTGGTTCTCAAAAGACAAAACAAACTGATGGTGACTGCAGTGAAAGATAAAATTGGTACCTGTAGACTGTTTTAAAGAGGCCTGTAGTTTATCTATATACATACATTGTTTAAGCTGAATGTACATCACTCTGCTTCTTCAAATTAAAATTTCTGTGTGTTTATATAAATTTATACTGATCTGTGGTGTGTATGGGTGTTCTAACATCTAATATTAACTTTCCCCTCAGACAAATTGGCAGTAAAATATTTAATATATGCACCAAAGCAGACAAACGCCTACATTACTGATGTATAATTATTGAGTAACATTTTAAGTCTGACACCACACAACGCCCATCTACAAGCATGACAAACACGCACACATATGGTTATAACCTCCGTGATCCGACACTAAAATACACACACACAAATGACTTACACAGTGGAATGAGTTTCCTGCTTGATTCACACAAGATGAGCAACTTCAAATTGAACCACTGCTATTGTACTGAGCTTCCTCGATGAAGACGCAGTCCCTGTAACTTTTTTGGTTTTCTTCAACACAGCGGGATGAGTCGGTTGAGCCATGCAGCACTCACCTTAACAGTGGCTCTGGAAGTTTGCTTTGTTGCTTGGACGGGGAGGGGGGCAGGTAACCACAGTTGACTAATATTAGTAAAAGTTGGAGATTGAAGCTCTGACTTCAGAGACAAGGCCCCACTGGAGGTTGCGGTAGAAGCTGAAGTGGCATGTTCATCACTTTTAGTATAATTGCTTTGAAAAAATTTAGATATCGATCCTGTCTTTTCATTTTTATGCTGAATAAGCATGCCCATGGGCAGTGGTTTACAGTAGTTTCGACATTTCCTTGCTATACATGCACCGACATCCTTGTGACATCAGCTGATGTATTTAAAATATTGTTTCAAACTCCAAAGTTGCCTCCCTCGCTTCTGTGATATACTGCATGCTTTTAAGCATGATTCAAGTCAGCAAACGGGAATTTCTACCTTACAGACTTCATATGGATCAGTTTATAGATTACTCAAAGGGAATTAAATGAGGAGACATCCCTCTACTGGTGCACAGCTTTATTTAATTATTTTTGACTTAATTAAACGAAACTTGCAACATTTATCTGTCGGTTTTGTTCTGCTGACTGCAGCTGACCACATCCATTTCCTCTGGAAGAACTCCAATCAATATTTAATTGCCTTTCTCTTTTGTGTAAGATGTCTTAAGTTCACCTCAAGCGCATGGCAAGGACTAATGTCTGGACATCAGCTCTCCTCTCCCTAAAATGAGGTTCTAAAATATTGTGTTTAGGTGAAAGAGTCATTATAATGCAAACCCTCTTCATCAGGACGCAAATATTTCAACTGGATACAGAACAAACAATGTACTAATTGAGCTAAATTACATATATAAGTTTAAACAGTAGAAGTTATCAGTAGAGTACTAAGCTGAAGATATCTTCAGCTTAGTACTCACAGTCCTGCTGATGTTGGATTTTAGACAGTCTGCAAATTAAAAGTGTGCAAAGCTTGTGAGCTTATTTCAAGGCTGTTTCAAGGCTGTCTAAGGCTGCGCTGTTTGTGAGGCAGCTCCAGATGACCAAACCAATGACATCTAACTACGACTAGCAATCCAAGTAACAGCTTTGTGATCAATAAAACACATATTGTACCTGAAGGGGACCGGGGCTAAAGTGAAGGCAGAGGAACCACTTTCATTTTAATGGTCACACGTTTTGAGACACGTGTTGGCTTACAAAGAAACACAGAAACAGAATGTTTTTTTCCCTCATCAGAGCACTCGAGCACCATTATGTTGTTTTGTCTAAGTCCTTCCCTGTCCATCGCTTTCACACTTTGTGACCTTCTGGCCTCAAAGCATGTTCTCTTGACACTGCCTGACACAAACACTTGACACTTGCCCTTTAGGTTGTGTTTTCTAGTCACAGAAAGCTCTTTCATGCTGCAATTAAATATCTTTTGCAGACAAACAGTTGCTAGCAAATGACTTAAATAACCCTCACACTGCATAGAGGGCAAAAAGTTGCATATAACCTCTCCCACAAGAAGTCTTCGTAGATATTACCTTAATGTTAGGTGATGCCTTGGGAATATGTTAAATCATAAATAAATAGGTCCGTATTTTAATGATTCTATAAGTGACAGCCGCATCATGCAGTAGTAAAAAAAAACAAAAAACATAAAAATCTCTTGGGAGACTGTAGTCTTGCCTGCGCTGTGGTAAAGCCACTCTGGAAATCCCTGCCATGCTGATGAGGGTTTAAAAAGTAATAGCTCATATAATGGGGTGATCCTGGGTGACTTATCCAAATCCCTCACTCATCTTCTTTTATTGCTGTTCACTTTGTCCCCCTTGGCCGATCCACACGTGGTGGGTGAGCATTGCTGCAGAAATCCTTGGTGTATTGCCTGTTAATTTGATCTGCTCAGGTTATGTCTCTGAAGGATAGACAGTGAGTTATCAGGAAGACATTTTTAAGTGATGATTTTGAGTTCAAATTTAACGACAAGCAAAAACTTGATGAATAAAGCAGTCTTCTACTTAATATTTGATAGTAAGTATAAAACATTAATTAAATAATTCCTTTATAGCTGAAGATCATTGAAAGTCAACAGGACAACAGTACAGTATCTGTATGTGTATATGCTGTAAATTTATAATGTAACTAAACAATAAACAATAAGCAATAAAGGCAAAAGAAATCTTAAGGTTTCAGATTGATGCCTTGCAAACAGTACATAAACTACTGGAAGTGCCCCACATTACTACGACATTGTTAAAGACATGACTTTTGTTGTTTAGCCATGTTTGTGCTGTATTTTGCATCGTTGATGACAGTTTGGCATGGCATCGCAGATTCATTGTTTGGCATGGTAAAAAAAAAAAACATATCTTATAAAGCATTTGCAGGTTGCATATTTTTATTTTTATTTCTTCTATGACAAAGCTTTACGTGGTGCGTTAGTAAGCTGATTGGTTATTTGGTCAGTAGTTTGCATTTTGTTAATATCGTGTTCGGAAGCCAGACATGGCAGCTGTGGCTCAGGAGTTAGAGCAGGTGATCTACTTGTTTTAGGTTCAGTGGTTTGATTCCTTGACTCATATGGTTCATGTGTGTGCAACATTCTGAAGCCTTACCGTGTCCTGTGTATGTGTTGTACAGAAAGTTGCCTTGCATAAAGGTTCTAGTCAATATCTATTACCAATATAAAGTGCTTCAGGTAACTGTTGATCTTAATAACAACCCAAACCATAATAACTTGCAGTACACTACATAGTACTGTAACATGTAAGTAAACAAAGATTTATTCTTTTTTAAGCACTGCTTTAAGTTAGAATTGCAACTATAACAAGTGGTAAATTGTGTGTTTTGTTTAAATCATACTTCTCACCACTTATTTATCATATGCTGCATTATACTGTACCTTTACTCAAATATGGCTTCACTGAAAATAATGCAAGAATATATCTGTTGTTGTCATATGAGCGTTAATATGATTGATGGGTCTCATCCAGTATATTTTGATTGGATCAAACATTGCATCCAACAACAAAAAACATGAAGACTGAAACTTTTTCTTTTCTTTTCTGTTTGGAGGATTGCATCAGACCAAGAGACACTAAGTGTTAGGTAATGACCGCTCTACAACCTTGAATATATTCACTGGGGCTTCTCTGTGAAACAATGTTATCTTTAGCCCTGAATATAATGCAGGCAGTACTAACCTCCTGACGAAGATGTCCCTTTGAGGAAAATTTAAATTTAAATGTAACCCCAGACCAGTTAGTTTAATTCTTCTTAACTCTACCCTGTACAA
The DNA here is from genome assembly GCF_033026475.1 of Channa argus. Classification (NCBI taxonomy): domain Eukaryota; kingdom Metazoa; phylum Chordata; class Actinopteri; order Anabantiformes; family Channidae; genus Channa; species Channa argus. The sequence continues at coordinate 37,432,647 of NC_090197.1, forward strand.
ATATCAAATGACTTTGCTTAGTTTCTGCTTTAGTGAAAGTATGTGTGTTTGTGAGATTGATTTTTTGTGTGTACAGTATGCCAGGGTATGCAGATGCCAGTGTGTGTGTGTGTGTGTGTGTGTGACAGAAAGACTGCTTGATTGTGTATGTTTATACAAAGTAAATGGCCTTTATTTGTAAAAGATACTGTATTTTGGACCTGGATCCAAGGATTTCTCCGTAAGGAAGATGACCGGCCATCATTTGTGATGGTAGAGAGATGTTTGTGTGTAAATACATCAGTAAAGGTTAAAACCTCACCCACTCCAAAACCACAATTAGAGCTAGTCCTGAACTCCGGGGTCCCTCGAGTACCAGGGCATTGTGCCTCTGACCCCCTCCCCCGTGTTTCCCATCAGTAGAGTGTCAGAAAACCAAGCAGAAAGAATCTGAGTGGGTGGCAGTTTCAGTGGGATGCTCTCACACTGTTTACCATTTTTCACTCAGCACAGTGGCTGACTGGGACTAATGGTGACATATGCAACAGGATCCTTTTTCTGCTGTTCGAGCTTTGCTGACATATTCTGTATATGAGTCATGCATTGTCTGATGTTACTCTATGGAGTTTAACATGAACTCTAGGGTTATTAGATGGGAAATCTATTCAATATTTAAAACCCTCTACAGCGCACCAGGATCTGGATGACAAATATGTTAGTACTGAATAATTTAAAGGGAACAATTTATAAATACTAGCCACAGCAGAGGTTATCATGCTCCCTCTTTGTGTTTCTCATTGGCGTTGCTGTGATATGATAGCCCAACTGAGGCAGAGGCTGTGCATGAGTGTTGTGATGTTCTGCTTTAAAATGCATACGTATACACAGTACATATGCATGTCTGCACGGTACATGTTTTATATAGTACAATGGGACAAAAAGTGATAGAGGTTATTTGTTTGTTTGCTGTGCAGGCAATGTCATAATGTGCCTGTGTTACCAGCTTAACATCATATTACTGTGTTATGCTTCTGAATAAATATTGATGAACGCTGGAAGCTGGGTGCTGCTTTTTATCAAGAAGGGAAAATGAAACATTTTTTGCTTTTTAGTATTTTTATGAAGTTGGAATGATAAGACTGCTCCAAAACCGGTAATCATTGTTTATAATACAGTGATGATGCAGCAAAACATTGTTCAAGGTGAAAGGCATTTTACAAAATGTTGTTTATCACAGCAAGGGTGGGGGGACACTGCAAACCTGTTAAATCTATACATATCTCATTACAAGCCAAGATATCTCGCTTGTAAAAGTTTAATGTAGAAAGAATCAGAATGATGGAGGGAGTCATGGGCCATGAGATTTATAGAGGTTGGGGGGCGGGGGAGACAGAGACAGAGTGAAAAACAGTGAACAGATTCTCTTATCTCGTTTTATATAATTGATTTATTCACACATGGAAATAGGGGCAAAACAGTATTTCATCAGAGTGATTAAAGCTCAATAAAAAGACTGAGCCACGTGTCTTTGTCTTTGCATATTCATTTTGTTTCACAGTGAAAGAATAATTACTCATTGATTATCCATATCCAACACCAAGGGACAGTTGTTACATGTGAGAGAAGGAGGACAATCCTTTCAAGCCCATTACTGTCTGCAGTCCCCAAAAGACAACAAATAGTAAAGAAGTAAAATTAAAAACATGCATTAAACAGCAGAAACCTGATAGTAAATACATAGATAAAACTGAATCATCTATATAAATTAATAAACCCACATTTAGAGTTTTGAATAGCCTGGGTATGCACTGCACCATCTGTTAGGTGAGGTGAGCCATGCTGACACTGGTCACACTTGAGGCATTTGCAATTAAAAAGTTGTTTATCACGGCTCCCAGTCATTGTATTGAAAAGCATAGCAATGAGCTACACAGCTTTAATCAGACTTTAGCAGTGCTAAGAATTGGGTGAAAGATGATAGCTACTGCTGTTAGCTTTATGACATTTGCTGAGCTCTACTCAATAATTAAAAGGTCTGTATAAATGTATATATGATGGTTGGTGATTATCAAATAATTCATATTTTAGGCTTACACATGTGAGAAGGTGATACACACTAATGGCCATAACTAGTAGCACTTTACTGTAGTACTTGTAATGGTATTGAGACAAAGAATATAGAATATGGTGCTTCTGCAGACAGAGAACTGAGAAATGATTTAGTAAGTAATAGGGTAAACAAGAATATACTAAAATGGATGTGCTTTTATGTTGCTGGTATGCAGATACAAGAAATTCCTGAACAAACATGTCCATGCTAACTCACTTCAGGTGAACCCTACAGATCATGTTATTTTATGTGTCTTTACTTCTCTTTTGGGACTTATCAGTTTACTCCAGATCTTTTTGCAAAGCTCTGACTAGCAGCATACTCCTGTTCTTTATCAAGGGCACATGCTGTCAGATGTTTCTGTGTGTGCATGCGTGTGTGTGTTTGTGTGTGTGTGCATGCGTGCTTGTGTGTGTGTGTTTGTAAGTGTGTGTGTTCGTTGGGGGAAGAGCTTTGCAAAATTTACTTGATTGCTTTCATTTTGTTTATGTCCCTCCATTTCAGGATCTCTATTTTTAGCCTTGTAGATGCCACCTCACTTTGTCATGACACTCAGCAGGGTTTTCTCTCTGCCAATATTCTTCATTACCTCTCTCCTCCCCTGGTGTTTTTACCCTCCAGATATATCTTTTTCTTCTTACCTGATTTTCTGTTTTCCTCATCCCATCCTCTTCCCACACACACACACACACACACACTCTCTCTCTCTCACCTGCACTTCTTCACGCCATGTAATGACTGTACATGGTACTGAAAGTCATTGCAAACCAGAAGTCAAAGCATCATCTGTCACTGACTTGTCATTCTGTATAATGCTGGGTTGTGATTTATCAGTGTCATTTTGCAACATAACATAGGGGGGGGGAAAAAAGAAAATAGTTCTATTTTCCAGCCGCTTGAAAAAAAAACTCTCACAGGCAATGCTGTGCACCAAGTCTTTTTTTAAATTTAAATACTCAGTGATAGTTGATACTGTGACTTGTGATTTGCCATGCATCTCAGCAAATGCCTGCAAATATAGTAATACTTCATGCTGATTAGAATGTGTTAAAAACACAGTGACACTTGCACAGTGATCCTTTAGTCATTTTGTATGACAGTATAAATGTTTGTTAAGGATTTCGAGCAGATGTCTTTCTTTAGTAGCCCATGGCAATCTTTAGTTTAGTCCACATCTGTAATTGTTAAATACCAAATAAATGCACATTGAGTGAGGAAACAGAATTCAGGTTTACATAAAGAAGAAAATCCCAAAAATATATTCTGCTTTCCTTCACCTAAAGCATCTGTTACAGAGGCATAAAAATCAGGATTGCTCTACCTTGTTTGCAGTTGACAGAGGAGAAAAAAAAAAAGAAATCCTACACAAAGAGACACAGAGAACATTTAGCCACACATGAACTTGGCTGAAGCAGAAAGAATATGTCAGTCTAAATGAATTAACCACGGTGGCAAAACACAAAACAAAAGCAAATATTACAAAAAAAAACTTCACCAACTTCACCAACACAATGGAAATGACTCCTGTAGCAACTAAAAATACATTTACAAATCAAAATGTCCACCACTTTTTTGTGCCCCCCAGAACTGTTGTAGATAGCAATCTGTTTTGATCAGACCAATTTTTAATAACATTTGAATTTACAGTAATGCTCCCTACACTACAATAGGTGTATGACTGACAATGCTGTTAACAAATGTAAGGAAATGTTTTCTTCATCATTTACTTCATCGCCATATGTCAAAACAATGGAGAGCAGCCACCTTAACTTTACTCCTTACTTCAAGTTGATTATCCTGTTAATAATGTTGCAGCTTCACTATGCGGCTAATATGACATTTATTTCCGTGTTATCGTTTCTTTACAGATACGATTGTAACAGTTTTACTATTGTTTATAGGACTTCATTACTACTGATACTGCTTCTTCCCTTTAGATTTCACTGAGCCAACTTACACAATTCCTCCATCTAAACCATCAACATGTCTATTAGACCCCATCCAAACTAGGCTGCTCAACTATGCTTTATCCTTAACAGACACACCCATACTAGATTTGCTCAATCTATCTTTATTAACAGGCAATGTATCAAAGTCTTATAAGGTTGCTCTAAACAAAACTTTACTCAAAAAAAGGTGAGTATCCACTTCCTATTTTATTTAAAAAAAAAAAAGCAGTTGCACAGCAATCATCTGACCACCTGCACAGAAACAACTTGTTTGAAGATTTTCAGTCAGGGTTTAGAGTAAATCATAGTACAGAACATCACTGGTGAACGTCACCAATGATCGTCTCTCAGCTCAAGACAACGGACTCATTAATGATGAAGCTTAAAAGCAGACAAACATTAGCCATGGAGTTTCACAGGGTTTTGTTCTATAGGACCAATATTTCTGAGTAGAGGGAGAACACTCAACCAGCTACAGTAAAAAACAAACAACACAAATACTAGTAATGAGTACTCACATTAATAATCATAGTACTCCGCCAATAGATCACTTTGCTTTTCAGGAAACTCCATCAGTAGAACGGGAGGCAGAGCCTTTAGGCTCAAGCTCCTCTTCTGTATAACCAGCTCACAGCTTGTAGTTAGAATTGGTGACTCTGAACCAGGCTGTGGTTATGCTGCTATAGACTGAGAATGCTCAGGGACCCCACTTCCTCTCCTCCCCTCTCCTCTCCATGTGTCTTCTTTCTCCAATAGCTGTGTTCCTCCCACTCTCTGTGCCTTTCTGCAGGTACAGTATCCCTGCCTTTGAAAGTGTGTGTTTCAAATGTGCAGTTGCTGGCCCTAACAACCTGCCCAGTGTTTTGTTGTTGATTCGTGTTGCTCTTCTTTTCATTTTTCTTTTCACTCTCACCCAAATGGTCAAAGCAGATGGCTGCCCATCCGGAGCCTGGGTTCTGTCAGAGGTTTCATTTGTTAAAAGGCATTTTTTGCTCAACACCCTCTCCTTAGTGCTTACTTAAGGGGGTTTGGTTGGGTTTTTTATGAATCTGTTTAGTCTTAACTTTATTATGTAAAGTGCCTTGGAATGATTTTGTTGTGAATTGGCTCTATATAAATAAAATTTAATTGAATTGAACAGACACACATGCGTGCACACAAACATTTCTCTGCTATATTTAATTCATGCTGACTGAATAAACTTTCCAAATGATGCTGTTGGCCCTTTGTTTCCTTTGAAAGGAAAAGAACAAAACTGAATGTGACACAGTTACAGCTCTTTCATCTACAAGCAGATAATACCAGATGTTGCAGGCTGCGATTATGTGCCATATGCCTAGCTGCAAGTTTTTTATCCTTTCTAACTCAGTATACACTGGCACCCATGATGCATTCATTCTACCACAATACTGCTGCAGCTGCAGTCTATAGCTGCCACTCAGAACATTCAAGTTCATAAGCGAAACACCAAGTCCTTACCCTGAGCAGCATTTGTAAAGTGAGTGGCAGAACATCATCTGTACACTCAAAGCTGAGGGAACTTTTGTGTGGACAAGCTTCTTCTCACAGGTTGCTCAGAGTGTTACTTGTGTAATGGGTTTAGGCCATGCAGTGACGGTTGGCTGATGGATGAGGTGATTATATCGCTCTTTTGCTTCACTCGAGGACAGTTCCCAGTTCCTAATTGGTAAAAGAGCAGACAACAAGAAAGGAGATGTCTCTCTCTCTCTCTCTTTCTCTTCTATACCCCTCTGTCCTTCCCATATTACTTCCACAGTTCCCAGTCATTTAACTAATCTTGTTTTATCCCCTTGTCGACAGGCGCGGGACTAAGGCGGCAAAACAGAGTGCAGTACAGATAACTTGCATGACAGGGCCACAGTAATTTAATGGGAACAGATGTTTCCTCTGCTAGAGTGACAGCAGATCCTTCTCCAGCTCCCTGAAGGGAGGAGCAGACACATTACAGATGGTTGTTTAGCCAGTGGTCATCATTACTAACGCACAGGTTTAGACTGGGATCCGTCTAAACTTGGGATCCGCGTTTAGACTGGATCCTAGATATGAAGGCAGTGATAGACAAAGCAGCCTCTGGTTAAAATTACTTAATATGCCTTTAACTTAAATCTTGAAGCAGAAACAGTGAAAGCAAGCAAGGGAGAGAGGCATGTAAACACATTCTGTGTTTTTTGTTATGGGTGTCCTTGTGTTATGTGCATGAACTCATTTTTCTGCATTTGTACTGTATGTGTGGGCATTCCTGTATTTGTGTGTGAGAGAATGTGTGGGCATTTGAAACACGGCCTGTACGATCTCATCACTTGTGATGGCCTCCGCAGACAGCGAGGCAGCAGACACTGATTGACCAAGGCGCTGCACAACAAATAGCATACAGTAAAGCATTAACACTGTCACAGAGCGAGAGGGTGGTGTCTCTAATGTATTCCTCTCGACCTTTTCTCTCTTTGTCTTATCATAGTCAAAAGCTGTATTCTTCTCTATAGTGTAACCTCTTAAAATTGAGTTTTTCCCTTGTGTGTCATGCAAAAATAAGAACTTTAATAAAAAAATAAGTCTTTGGCTTTGTATCATGCTTAAAATCTGCCATTTGTAGCATTTTCACATTCACTATATTATTGCAAATAATAACGTTTGAAGAATTGACCATACTGCCACTTATCCTGTTTCAGGGTAGCTGGCGCCCATCCCAGATATCATTGGGCAAGAATACCTCTTGGTCACACACACAGTAGAAACAGGCATGTGTTTGGACTGTAGGAACAAACTGTAGTACCTGGAGAAAACCCACATAAGAAAGGCCACAGCCAACAGGAAGATTCAGATCTAACCACCACCATGCTGCTAGGTTTGGAAATGTAGAGATTTTCAGAATTAGATTTACTAATATTTGATTATATTTTAATATAAATGCCAGCCTTATAATAATAAAATCATTTAAACAATATTCCAAGCCTATAAGCAGATGAAAATAATGTGTAATTTATATGGAGCCTATGACATTAAACACCGAAAATACACAGATCAAAGAGAAGTGCCGCTGCTGTTTTTTCAGTAATTACGATAGATCTGCACTGTAAGGCATCACTTATCAAGTACAAAAGCAGCATTTACTGTACAACAAATCCTGTCACTCCTGGTGAGAAGAATACCAGTTCTAAAATCAAACATCCATTTGAGCTTTTTGTTTTGATACTTCTGCCAGTTCATTCTGCACTGATATTCCACAGTGATTGCACATCCTAACAGTTCCACTGAAAGGTAATCCATTCAGGTAAACAATGATTTTTGGCAATCAGTCCCTGTGCTTCTATTTCCAACCCCTCAGCAGAAACACATTTTATGATACAATCTAACCAAATTACACAAATGAAGAGTCATTTTTTTGTTTCGATAAGGTTGATGTTAATGATGTAAGGGTTAATTAGCCTGTCTTCCAGGGCCTAGTTTATTTGGATTTTAACGTATAAAGACAGCTTTATCTTGAATTCTGTCATATTGCACGTGTTCTTGACAGTATATCAAATAAAGTTTGAAATGTTGGTGATGCAGTAAATTATACTGCAGCCCTTTAATTGGAAGTGTATGGTCTGAAACCCCACATAGATAGATTAAGACAGATGTAAGACAAGACAAGGCTGGACAATGGACCAGGCAGAACCCAGATCTGGCTGAGGCCATCACAGAGTCACATGACTGATTTATTCACAACACTGGACATTAAGTTAAGCCATACTTCAGCATATAATATGCACAGTCATCTATAGAAACCTGTGAGAGGAGAGACCTGTGAAGATGGAGCCTAAATGCAATTGGGTGGGACCACTGTAAACTTCCAGTGACAACATGCACATCTAATGTCAGAAACCACAGCCACACTGATTGTACAGTATGTTCTCGCTCCAAGCTCCCCAGTAGGCGAAAATGCAATTTATGTGCATATTAATACTAGATCACTCCTGGTTTCAGGAAAGAAAAGCTGTCATATTCGTAAGAGGATGTGCCAATTGGAAAGGTCACAACTGTCTATAGAGAACAAATGAGGCCGGTAATCGTTTTTCCTGCCAGCCTTCTACAGGCACATAAAAGACCAGGTGCTTGTCTGAATCTTGATGATCCTCTCTAAGTGAAATCATTGATGTGCATCCAGCTCAATTAAGCAGCTACTATGGCGAGCAAGGAATGATCACATTCTGTAGTAGACAGTGAAAAAAGTCACGCTGTGCAATGACAGCATCCTGAGGATAAGTTAAGTGACTGGTTATGATTGGCTGTGATGAAACTGATGACTGCAAGGACTTGTAGAGTGAAGAGAACTCTTTAAAGCTGCTTCAAAGCAACATTTTCACTCATGAAAGATACATTGGCAGACAAAGTGCCTCTGACATTTACTATACCTCTGTGAGAACTTAGGAGCTGTTAAAACAGTGTGTACTGTTGCCCCTCAAGGTCATGTTTGGCACCGGATGAAGAGGATAGCAGGGGCGAGTGGACAGTACTCGACTCTAATGAAGAGCCCTGATGAGGAGGCAGATTGGTCCCAATTGACAGTTTAGCTGCTGCCATTTCCATTTTCATGGGTGCCCAGATGAATTGCAGGGGGGAATTTCACAGCTGACTGCTGATCACTGTGGACTAAACCGAACAGAAGCACATACAGTAAATGTGGTTCTTCGATCCTGCATCAGTTTCACACTCACCCATAAGTGGAATCTCCAGTATGGCACATCCGGACACACAATGTAATGTGAATAGATTTCAGGCTTACATCCATACAGTGTATGGCTTATGGGAGGAGTAATCTCATAGTTGTTACAACTTTCTGATTAGAAAAACAGCTTCTGACACAGTTTCATTGTAGACTGTAGACAGAACAGGAACACGAATTGGATTGTGCTCCGTGATACTTAATCATTTTCGGATGAGTGGTGGCTGCCAGATCCCAGCCAAGGAATGACCCCAAAAAGAAGAGGAAAAATGAAGGACGGAGGTCATCTCATGCTAGCCTGCCACCTCCATTGAGCTCAATGACACACCTGGCTTATGACACTGGTGCTTTATCCCACCAGAAATCCCTCCTGATACTCACTCTGTGAAGGTTAATGGGGGATAAAGCATTTTGTCATAAACCTCACAGCAGCACCTTTTCTCTTGGTCTAGCATCAGAGCCAACAGGCAAGACCGAAAGAAAAATGTATATCACTGCCACCAGTCACTAGTGAACAACTTGTCATCGTGGCCTACTTCAGAACAACATGCCTGCTAGTGCCAAGCTGTGGATGTTTCAGGTACAAGGGCACATCTTAAGATGTGTACTGTTGGCTGCTCATCGATCGCAGACAGGGAATTTCTTGAAAAATCAAACCATTGTGATCAATTGATCTATTAATATGAGGAAATAACATAGAATATGTTTTATTAGAATCCACTTGAAAAATTCAGTCCTTCAGGTGTGATAAAATGAAGGTCAGATTGAGGCGTATTTTCAGGACTGAAGTCTATTTGACATGCAGGTGGAAAACATTTTCCTCTTTAAAGGTCTCCAGAGCCTTGAGAAAGTGAATGTACCTACAATAAAGAGCCTCATTGTCCATCTATGAAATGCCCTCCACTGCTTTTTGTCTGTGCAACCAGCAAGTCTTAAATGATCAGGGGAAAAATGTATTGAGTGACTGAGGACCAAAGCAATCAGGTGCAATATCGATAATGCTTCTTGTCAGTAAGGAATTGGGGTTTGAGTGTTGCACAAATCACAGCTGATGAGTAATGTTTGTCTACAACGGACAAAGATGCTCTTTGAAGATGCTATAATGAACAGATCCTTTCCTGTCTTCTGTTTCTTCCTATGAAATTACCTTCAGCTGGGTGAACAATTCACATGATTCACTCACAATGCAGCTTGGTTAATTGGAGCTGAGCATGATGACTGGATCTATTTTGACTACAATATGAAGTGAAACTAAAATAATTCAATTATATCATGAGGTAAATTAGGTAAGTGATTGGGTCATTGTTGCAAACTTTGTAAATCACAAAGCCGTGTTCAGCATCTGAAACGTTTTTCAGTATATATAGAGCAACACTGCCCCCAGCTGAAAAGTGCTGAAATGTGCTATTTCAGAGGAGAAAAATGAACACAAAAAGCAAATACTGCACAAGTAAAGTCAGTACCAGAACCAAGTGCAGTACTTGCATATTTATGTAAATCATAGCCTTAGCAAAGTTCACTTTAATTTAATTCAGATTACAGTGCATATCATCTGCTTTGAAACCAAAAAACATGCCTGTACATCAGGAAGTGGGGCTGAGTTTCAGCTGAATACACTCAACCAATAATGAAGTGATGTGATAAATGGAGTAAACACTGTTATAAACACCAGGCTGTGAACTTAAGCTCCATATTTTCAGCATTTGACGAGGCAGAAGTTTTCCCATCATCTGACACACTGCGTTTTGTGAACGCACACAGCTGCAATTTAGTTTCTTTTCAGTTGCAAATATTTGATTATCTCTGAAAGAACAAGTGTGTGATTGCTTCAGTATAGACATTTAGCTGATTTTGGCACAGTAAAAATGGGGTTGTGTTTTGAGGACTCATATGTTCACTAACCTCAAAACATCCCTTAACATTTATTGAAAATAAAGTAATCACATTACATACCACAAGATGCTGCTGCCCTGATCATATTAAATCATATTCACAGTTATACACTCAACACCAATGTTGTTGATTTTGTCAACTGTGATTTTTTCTCCAAGAAAATAACTTTATGGCTTTGACTGTAATAAATCTTTTCTGTACTGCAGTAAAATTGTTTGCCTGCATGTAACTTATTGTTTAAAGCCTTGTCACCAAGATTGTGAGCTGGTCTGAAGCACCTTTTTATTGCTCCATCACTAACTACAACAATTAAAATTTTAAATGTTTTTCACCATTTCTCTGCACATTTAAACCAACGAATGTTTCAACAGAGATCATACAGAGACATTACATAATCATTTGCAAGTTAGTTTTCCCGTCTATTATATGTAATAATTTGGTGGCAGTGCGATGACTGAGTTTGACTGAGGGATGAATTTAACTCAGTGAAGCTTCCACAAGAGGTCAGCAAAAACAACACATTAACACAAAAATATTTTGCTTTAATGTTGTGAGGCTTCAATAAAAGCCACTGAGGATGATTCCATAAACAATACTGTATAAAAAAACTATGTTAATCACAATTCATAAGTGTGATAATGCCCACAAATGTGTTCGTTCTGATATTAAACGGTCTTCACAGACTTGCAATTTGTGGCTCTGCGGCTGCACATGGGAGCAGAGGAGCTTTAATTGAGTTGCCCTTTAAGAAAACTGTCCTCGGACTTTCTCTGGGTGCTCCTATATTTCTGACTCACGAGTCACAAATGCAAATAGCATTTATCGTGCACAAGTAGGCTATTTAATGATGACAGAATGTTACTGTCTACTGAGCAGCAGCAGAATGAAAGTATCTACTGTATTCATCGATGTGAATAAATAAACCCCCCCAAAAAGAAGAATAATGTGACGTTGTCTATAACATCATTTTAGTCTTGGATAATATGCAACACAAAATGTTAACCATTGCCAGCAGATGGCTCTACTTACATTTAAATGTAAACTAAGATATACTTTTGACCATCTCAGGTTTATCCCTTTATTTTCTGATGCAGTGGCAAAAATTACACCAACTGTATCCTGCATCCTGCACCTTTTTGGATGCAGTTAAAAATATGTAACTATTCATAAAGCTAATACAGAAACAATCCAGACAAACTAAATATAGCTAAAATACAGAAACGAGAAGGGTCAAAACATTTTATAGTCATATGGCATAAAAAAATATGAAGTACTTCATAAGGTCAATATCAGTTCTTGATGCAAACCCCCAGATGAAAACTAGGCTACATGAAGTACAGCATCAAGCCTTTTTTATTGTATTGAGCAAACGTCAAATGCTAAATGTCGACAGTAAAATTACCATAACGCACAAAACACGAACAAACTGAGCCTTTTTGTGCACAGGCCTGCCCTTCATCATCTACTGATGCAGGAATGTAAAGGATGCTGTGTCCACCTGATACCGCTTTGCGCCCGGGGGGGGAGGGTCTCCAGTCTCCAGTCTGGCTGCCATAACACAGCTCAGCTCAAGCAGGCAGGCAGGGGAAGCGCATCCTCAGAGAGATTTCATGGGAATGTGATCACCTGGAGACCCTAAACGCCAGATAGTCCGACAGCTTCCTGTGCTGTGTGTCTCCAAAGGACGGAACGAAAGACGCAGGCGGCGGGTCGGTGCAGGAAAGACACAAGTGAATATCATCAGCCGCTGCGCCGCGTGAGGCGAGGTCATCGCAGAGTATCACGGTAAGATGAATGCAAACATTTGCATTTGAACAGCGACCGTTTTCTGTCGATTATGTTCTTAGCCTCGTTTCTTTTGGAACCTCTCCCCAAAATCCAGGCAGCTCCACGCATCCACGTAGGGTTTTCTTTTTTTTTTCTCCCTTTTTTTTGTTGTTTATTTAAACCACAAGGCATTTCACCAAAACCACTAAAGGATTTTAGTTCATCAAATCCGCAGATAGAGAATGCAGGCCACGGCGATTGGACATAAGAAGTCATATTTCCATTTCGTCTACGCTGCCATTCCTGAACATAGACAACATGGACTACAGTAAATATGGGTTAGTGGAGCAAATCCATACGCATTAGGGTGCACCGTGTGGTCGTTTTTGCCTCTTGTCACTACCTTTTTTTCCCATTACTTGTATGGGATTTTAAAGATTGTGCATTTTAGCCAAATAATTCCTATCACATTTGATGAGGAGGGTCGCAGTGGGTTTACAGCATCCCGAGTGGTCTAGAGATGTAGACAGGCCTAAAGGCAACAATGCGCAACATGCAAAGTGTGGTTGTTTTCTGACATGAGAAAATGTATTATTAAGCATCTTATTTTGTCTATATCTATATTTTTGTTTGAAAATAAAATAAAACCATCTTTAAAACACACATTCCTTCTACACATGGTGGAGAACTGGTAAAACTGTCACGTGTTCAGACATGAACTACAAATGTCTCTATAATGTCATTCACAATCAGCTCACCTAACGTCGCGTCTCTGATTAAATGACCTAGTAAAAGCTGGTGTTATTTTTAGGATTAACTCAGATTCTGTCTAAATATTGGGCTGCATAACCCACATCTTTTACACCTTGGGTATATGGGAGCTATAATTAGACACGGGCTAATATACAGTAAAGATTAATTTCCTGAAGATGACTTTTCAATATCCTGAGGTCAAAATTATGCATATGATAGTAAATATATGTACTTGGCTAACATGGCTGTGAAGAATGCAGAACATATTACAACATATTACAACATATTATTAATATTACAACAGCCTATGTAGCAAGACATGACTCCCAGTTGCATCAACATTACTTCCTGGTATTGTTTGTTTACCATAGAATGACACCCATCTGCGTGAGGAATAAATTGGGTTGATGACCTCTAAAACCCAATTCAATGCTTCAGGTAAGAGCTGACATAAGCATGAGACAAACAGATGGTGCAGCAGGAGGTGACAGTGTGAAGCTGACAAACAGCTAATATGTGTGACTCCCTTAAAAGGTGAGTCTAAAGATTTGTTTAGGTGGGCATATTTATGTCTTCCCAAAGGCAATACAGTGTATTTATTTCCACAAGCAAGTAAGCGAAGGTCCACTTGTTCAACCACAAACATAACATTTAACATTTCATTTGTTTGATTTAATTTTCTTTAGCATTGCTGACCCATTCCATCATGCAGTCTAATCAGAGGTCCCTGCAGCCATATAGATGTGTCACTGATATGAACTATCTGACCTTTGATGCCACTTTTGCATTTTTCTCTGGCTGTCATTTATACTGATTGTAACTGGAAGAAAAAAAACTGATTGTTAAATTATGATTAAGTAGGTTGGATGACAACGGCAGTGTTCCATGCTGTACATAGTGTATGCCACTGGATATAGGCCAGTGTTGCTCTGCTGTGTTAATCTATAACGACCTTTTCCACATTTGTGAAGATGTTTTTGTCTCTACCCAGTTTAAAAGTTTTATGTTTGCAGTCAATGTCTGACTCAACTGTGGTTTTTACAGTTTCTGTTTCAAGGTCCGCTTCTTCTTCTTCTATGCTAAGTCTGTGTATTAATAATTGAGATATGACTTGTGGTGTACTTTGCTCTAAAAAGAGGAAGTGTTGCTGCAGCTAAAACTTTGTCAGCAAGCACCTATGGTAAAAACAGTCACAGAAAACAGCCGCAGCATAAGAAAGGAAATCTAAACAGGACCATATTAACTAGAATGACAGTATGTTGGGGCCGATTTATTTATTTATTAACCAGCTTGTTATCCTTTGTTGAGCTGAAGCAGATAGTGTGGGGATGCAGTAATTACAGTGATTATCTCCTGTCCCTGGTTTCACCTATACCGCACCCCAGAGGCCCTCAAACTTGACACTGGATATTACACTGCTCATCGTCTGATATGAAGGCATAATAAGCATAAAATTTCTAGTTCCATCAGCAGAAGCCAGTTTTTTAAAAAGTCAATGTTCAGGAGTCATGTTAGCAGGAAGTTATATGAAGTCACAAACTGGCATGAATCTCAATGTCAAAGGTCTTTTATTATATTTAGCAAACAATACAATTTTTACATGTTTGTCTTCATCTGTAACAAGGATCATTTTGTCTTGTTGTGCTGAAGGAATCGTCAGACTGATTCAAACTTACAAACGGACAGATGCCCCACACACACTGAACTTGTGCATTGTACAAAATGTGACTTCCCAACTTGACTGACAAAACCCAGTTTCAGCTCGCTCTGTACATTACCCATCCAGAATGAATGTGCTCTCTGAAGCCCTAGTTTACCCTGTTATGAAAACTGCGGATTCATTGTCTCAGGAAACCACGTGAGCCTTCAATATTACATTTCTGTTTCAGAAAGACTAAATCTGAATGGTATGAATAGCTAACTTTAGTATGACTAAACCCTGAATAGCACCCGTCACTTTTGTACACAGATGATTAAATCATGATTAAAACATTAATTTAAAAAGAAAGCAACATTCTTTACAATATAACCAAAAGATCTCTTAGCCGCGCTTAGCTACAGTACTCAGCATTGCCTGTTTTGATATGAATTAATGATTAAACCATAGAGACCTGGGTGATGACTGCGCTTCCATAAAACTTTAATGACTTGCATATTTCCTCTTTTAGTCAATGAGCAGAGCAGCACAGAAAGGAAGTGCTTGTGACTGCAGTAATCATATGCGGCAAGCATGTCTACTTCTTCTTTGGACTGAATGTGCAGACCTGACAGGAGAACAATAGTCTGTGTAAAAAAACAGGATAGTATCATAAGAGTCCCCCAAGGACTTGTAATCTAGTAAAAAATGGATACATAAGCATCGCTTAAACATTTATTGTATGTATATGTCATTTAACAATATATCAATCAATTGAAAAGAGCCTTGCCCACTTCTTCAAAGAATATTAGTGCTTATTTATCCATTATCACCACTGCTTAGAAACTGATTATATAACAACAACTTTATGAATATAATCCACGGTGCATAAGACAGTACAGGTCAGACCGAACAAACATTCCTTACTGTTGCCTTATACAACTTGCAGTTCGAGTCATAAGAAGGGTTACACCACCTGTAAGAACATGGACTCTGAAAGACAGGAAGTGATTAACTTTAATAGGCTCTGTTGAGTTATATTAACATTGAGTGTGGTCTTCTCTGATTGGTTATAAAGGCAAGCCTCACTCAAAGACCTTTAGAAGCAAAAATCTGCAGCTCCTCGCATTAAAATCAGCTATAGAGCATATCTCTACTATGAAGGAAAAAAAACAGTAGCTTTATTAAAGGTTCCTAAATTAGGCCTTTACCAAGCTGGTTTTGCACCAGTGTTAAAAAGTCCAGTTTGTTGCAGTTGGCGGCTAAAACACTTCGATAACTGGCCAATGGACTATATTTGGTGTTTTGGTGGCGTACTAGATTTTGTTTTCCACAATGGAGAGAAAAATAGTAATAGCCATATCTCTTGCAAATCTCCAACTTTATGGACATGCAGTGCTGAACCGTGGAGTCGCGTTTTTTAGGCCAGATTTATAAGGGACCAGGCTTGACTAGGTTTACAGTTCTTGAATTAAAGTGTTAGTTTGTAATGGCAATCATGCATATGTTAAATGAAGTTGAGCCCCTATAGTAAAATGCAAGGGGAAAGAAGTTTCTGTCCATTAATTTGGCTCAGCACGGTTCAGACTGAGTGGGCTCGTTCTGTTGGGCCTAGTGACTAATTCACGTCTTGTCCTCTCCTTTCTGCATGGCTGTGTCACAGCAGCCAAGTGTTAACAATATGGCTTTGTGTCTCACACCTGTGGGCAGTGGGACTCTGGGAGAGTGGGAGTGAGTGAAGGGAGCATGCTTTCTTTCTGAGACTTGAGCAAGGCGATAGAATAACATCACAGTAATGTCTTTGTCTAAACAGAGGAATTAACTCCAGCAGAGTTTGTATTGTAAAATGACTGACACAGACAGATTTAAGGCCATGTGTGATGGAAACATTTATTGGGCAACATTGCGTATTAACACCGCTTCTTGTTTTCCGTTATTAGATTTGAAGGTGATTTTTACTTGTGATTGTTCTGTTAGAAGAAAGTGGTGAATGTGTAAACTCCTCCTGTGTACCACAAACACTGTTCGGGAAGACTAATTTAGGGAGAATTAGTTTTGCATGGTTGGAGATAAATAGCTTGTTAATGTTGTCTCTTTGCAACAGTGGAGTCTGTAGCAGAGGATGTTAGAGACGAGAGAACTAAGTAGTAAAGAAACAATGGACATGTACAATACAAATGACTGCACATCTGCACACAGTCACCCTGCTGAATTAATATAATGTGGAATCATTTTGTCAGACATACTGTGCACAGATGCAAACCCCCCCTCATACCACTTTACGTTTGATGTGTGTTCATGATTTTTTTGAGTCAGCCTAAAAAAACACCCTTAAAATAGTGAGTCAGGGAACATCTGCCTTTATTAGTGTTTTTTCAATCTTTTATTTTAACACACTAATGAACTTTAAGCATATGTACAGTATACATTTCAGAAGGAAACAAATCAAAACCAGAATCAGCAGAAAGGAAAGGAAAGTGAAAAAAGAAAATAATAATCCCCATTTTGCTAATTTGTTTGCATCTTGTTTTTAAGTGTAATTTATTCATTCGGACAATTTTGTACTGCATTTATATATATATATATTACACAATACATTTACAAAAAAGTATATTACAAACATCCTTTACAAATGTGACATAATCATAAATAATGAAACAACAATCAGAACAATTTCTTCTCAAAATAAATGAACAAATAAAACGTTTAAAAAATTATTTAGTTAAGAACTATGAGGCATTGAACCACTTCGGAGTCACATAAAGGAGGTAATTGTAAACATGTACAAAAACCTGAACAACTCTCTTAATAATTTCAGATAATTTCCAGCTCTTTCTGAAAATGTAATAAGTTTGCAGATTAGATTACACCTCCCTTGTTTTAATGGAACCTCTAGATGAACTTAATATTAACTGGCCTGGCACATTGTTCAGAGCCAAACGCTGTGTGACCATCTCACACACACATGCACACACACACGCACACACACACATCATCTGACAAAACTGTTTCCTGCAAAACAAAACAAACAAAGTATATTCAAAGTCCACATTAATGACCAGTCTGTGGACGAGCTAACTGTCTACAAACAGCACTGTCAACGGTCCAGGTTGCTGTGGTAACAGGACACCTGAAGACCATGAGCATGATTCAAGAGTAGATGGGCAGAGGTTGCTGGAGGTCATCATATGTTATTTTCTTCTAACTCAGATCTCTATGTAGTGAGATCACTGGTGCCCCTCCACCTCACCAACTTTTCTCTATTATTTCTACACCAGTAAAATGCATCACTAATACAGCCTCTCTCTGTTACATGCTTCTCTAGTACTATACTGCTAATTCCAAGTCTTGAGCCATTAAGGTGAAGTTAATCAAGAACCTGACTCAAGGTCGGCCTGGAAGAGAGTTCACGAGAATGACAAAGATCAGCATATGTCAACATAAACCCCCCGTGTCTTAGCACCAGTCACAATTGTGACCTTCGTGTATCTGCAGTGTGACAGCAAAATAAGTAATGTATTATGCTCATGTTAATATGTATGCATGGATAGATCCAGCAAGTAAATGTGTGTGGTCAAATGACCAACCTATCCCATCACATTTGACCTGTCCTAGACTTATATACTGTCTGTTAGTGCTGAACAAAACAGCTAGTGCTCTTAGGCTTGGTTAAACTATGTATTGTCTTTTGCTTCATTTTTCAGGTTCCTGTGATCCACTGTGCCTTGATCTAAAGTTCTGACACACTCAAATAACCTCGGGCTCCGCCATCAACCTCAGTCATCTTTTTATCCAGTATTAACATCAGTACCCCCAGAGAGGATGTGAATAGGAGGCGGACTGAGGGTAGAAAACCCCAATAAATCATACGAAAAAGGGGACGGGGATCACATGGCTACTATGGACTGACGGGTCAGCTGATACCAGATCTCACTGGCCTTGCTTGGAAGTGTAAGTCTTTTATTAGTTCATCCAACCACAGACCAGTTCAATTCTAATTCGGGGAATCAATGGAAATTCAATCTATTACTATAATGCAACAATCACAGTATCTCCTATCTACGTGGGCAGTTTATTTTTGTGGTTACACCAAGCTAAAAGTTATTAAGTCCTGCGGGAAATTCTCCCTTCACGGAGCTGCTAATCTTCACTTTTTATTGATGCTTTTAGAGAGATATTCATTGAAGAGTATGATCAGTTTAGAAGATATACTTGGTGATGTTGAATTAAGCAGTGTTGGTGCAGAGCCTCCCCCACTAAAATACAGGAAGACATAGTAACGACTTACCAGACAGTACAGCTTCATCCTTTTTACTGCCTCTGTATACTATGGGTATCTTCCATTATGGCTGTTATTTCCAACCCAGAATTTAGACATTTATCTCCTCCAGCCCCACTCTTTCCTCTCTTCTTATCTCATCTCCCCTCTCATGTCTCTCTCTCTGTGGCCACACTTTACTAACGTGTTTGTGCTCTCCTTCCTTCTTTTCCAATCGGCACTCCACTGGAAATGGTAGATGTTTCAGTCTTTTTTTAATATTTTATCTTTGTTCCTTCTCTCCCTGGAAACAACAACAAAAAACACTTATCTTTTTGTTTACAAGACATGCCATCCATTCTGTGCCAAGTACAAAATGTGGATTTGTCTTTGAGATTGTATTGATCTGTGGAGAGACCAAGACATAACTAGAAACAGCTATCAATTTGATATATTTTGTTATTGTTTTAGATATGCGTATAAGCAGCAAATTCTTTACCTTTGTTATAAAGAAAACTGTTATCCTGCAGTATTAATGGCATATATTGGCAATATTTGTAACTGGATGATTTGTGTCTGGCTGATGTTTAGAAATGTGCTGTCTTGCATACATTGCAGTATTGCTGCGGTTGTTACAAATCAATGAACGTTGTATCTGGCAAACATCCATGAATAACCTGGAACATGTTGAATAATTTAGAAATCATTCATTTTTCAGAGGAGTAGTGATTTCAGTTGCGGCGTTCTATGCTTTTAGTGGGGTAAGGTCAGTGAGCTTCTCATTTGTTTATATGTCACACAGTACATTATATCCCAGGACCTACTGTGTTCAGCTTTATTCCCATGCACTGGAAGATTGGGGTGTGATGATGCAATTTAGCATCTCGTGATAAACTGTTCAAGGGCTGACAATGTTGCTCGCTCAGTTCACCACTTTAGTTTGGACTGAAATACATTTTTATGCGTTTTGTAAATGATCTCAAACAACATGAAAGAATGCCAGGAAATTTGTTACACATATGTCTATGAACATAATATATGTTTGTGGTCACCTGACTTTACATGTGTTGCATCATGATCAGGTTACATTTTCAAAATGTGTCCAGTTTTTCAATCATGACCGCACGCCAACCACAAGAAATCTGCTACATATATTTCGATTTTTATGCTAAATAACAAATAAAAATAGTATATGTTTCCACGTTACGTGTTTAAACTAACATGGCCAGTGTGATAAATTTTACAGCTGCTAAACATGAATTTTTTATTATGAGCATTGCACATGCTTATGCTACAAATGCTGATTTACAGCCTAACAGAGCCAGCATTGTGGCTGCAGAATCGTGTTTTATTATTTTATTGAAGGTAGTCATGTTAAACGTCAGTAAATGTAAGACATCATTTTACCCACACTGATTTCATACAGTATTCAGTATTCATACTCAATTATTTGCTTATTTGCTTTGCTTATATATAGTAATTATTTGATGTCCAGGGCTTTACATGGTCTCTCACCCAGTACATTATGAGATGGTGTTTATATAATTATTTCAAGATCAGCAACATTATTCAGGACTTTTTCTGGTATCCATTTGAAAATGCAGCATACTGCATGTGTCTTTCATGTGCAAATCATCATTTTTTTTAATCTCACAGTGTTTATATAAAAATGTAATTCGGTCAGAAGGTTATCAGCTATTTACATTATGTTTACTTTATTTTAAACATTTAGAATCCTTCTTCAATGTTTGCTTAAATGCTATGGAGGGAACACATAAGTGACATGTCTCACCTGTGTTAGCCACATTTTTATGTTTTGGTTGAGGAATGGATTACACATAATCTTCCCCTGCACACTTTTGTTTGAATTAATGATAAGAAGAGTGCAGGTTTTCCACAAGGAAAATACACTTTTCTGCAGTTGGTGTTTCTATTTCTGATGTCAGTTTTTTTTTTTTTGTCTAATTTTCAGGTTTTCATGTGAAAGCTAGTGTGAGGAAGCAGTTGAAGTGAATCAGAATCGATTCTTTTTAGGGTGCTGTAACTGTTCAAGCAATGTACAGCATATACAGTATTAAATTTTTTTTATTTTCACATTTTTTTGTTTGTTTTAATAGCTGTCTCATATTTAATGTAATTCTGGTCTTCATCTTATTGCTGTTCACAAACAGAAAAGCAAATCGGATTGCTGTTATAATATATTCAATAATGTTGAATATTATTGCTCAAAATATTAATGGTACCCTCAAGGTTCAACTAGTGTGTTATGCATTTTGAATGCTGGCATTGCATCATGCATGGATCGAATGATCTGTTTCTGCACTCTCACAGTAAGTGATGCAGTATAATTTAATTCACTGGTTACGTTTATGTCAAGCAAGAGCTTGAGGTGGAAGTAATGACACTGTTATTAGTATTTCATTAAACCCATGCAGAGCAGGGATTTGGAAGGAATGATGCAAATGCTGGTGTGAAAGGAAAGATCAATCATATCAAAGTACCTTTTTCTTGTTTAAAATGATTCTCTCCAGCAAATCCCCATTTATATGAGGGTCAGAGGAAGTCATACACCAAAGTAATGTATAATGTGTAATGTAAGTTGTGGAGCCACCGATGAGTGTAAAAGTTTTCATTAGCTCATTTTGTGTGGAAAAGAGTAAAACAAAGATTTTCTTTATCAACATTATGCATATGCATTCAGCTAGTACAATTAATATTTCATAAGAAATTAATTAAAATTCATTTTTAATTATTTTTTTTATCAAGGGAGGTTGCAAACATTTGCACTAATATAATTTTTACTGAACCCCCAATAGCCCATCTCCCCAGCCGCGTAGTGCCGGTTCCAAGCCCTGTAGAAATTAGGGAGGGTTGCATCAGGAAGGACATGTGGCGTAAAAACTGTGTCAAATTGACATGCGGACTAATGATCTGCTGCGGTGACCCTGAATGTGCGGGATAAGCTGAAAGGACAAAAAAATAAATAAAAATAAACAATACTATACTAAAAATACTATAATATTTTACTATAACCTCTTTTTACATTCCTTTACTGTTTTAGTTCCTTTTGATGATGAAAGAACATGTGGACTAGCTGAATGCTTATTAGTATTCCAAAGCTTTAGGGTTAAGTTCGCATCCCCTTTATTTAGCATTTAGAATAATAGAAATAAGTGTTTTAGTACCTGTTTTAAGTAATGCCTGAGACAACCTGACACATTTTTCACTTAAGGCAAAGTCAAGACACTGTCCCCCTTCTCCTCTCATGTTACCAATTCCCTCTGTTGGTCAGAAGACCACACTGCAATACTGTAGTATATACGACTCTATTCTATTACACTTTTCAATAGACTTTTTTTTTTCAATTCAGCATTGCAGGTAGACATTCAGTCTAGATTTATCTTTTTTTCCATTTAATGAAAGTAAATTTGTGAAAGTAAATTTGACATATTTTTACATTTCAATTTCATTCTTCCATTTCCTAGCTATATGCTGTATAAACTGTAGCTGCCAGGAAATGACAGATATGCAGTGGACTGTGCAGTGACCCATATGCACAGCACGCCTTGCAGCATAGAGTTGTAGGATGGGGTCTGTGTGAGTGAATTTGACTTGCCCAGTGGGGTAGTGCTGGGAACAGGTGCTGACAGTGTCAGCTTGTTAACGCTGGGGATTGAATTGGCTCCTCCAATAGAATGTAGCACATATGGAACATATAGCCTTTGGCTGTGGGACGTATGTGCAAAAATGCATATGAGTGAAGTGAGAAAATGGGGCTGTTGGCTTGTTTGTCATCTTTTTTTAAGGGAAATAGACATCAGATTGGACTGTGAACATTAGATAAATTGAATTAAAGGAGGTTTTATGAACTTATTGCAAGCCTGAAATGTCTTTTCGGTGTGCAAATGTCTGTGCATGTCAGTATCCTCCTTGTTGAGTATTACTGCAGATAGAGACTGCAAGCACCTAATTTCCTGTTCAACAATGATTTACAGGTTTTGACATAAATTTAGTTTTGAGCACATTGTTAGAGCATTATTATGTAGCTCCCCTTTCTACAAAAGCACTAGGAGAAATAGTTATATGAAACCCCTGAGGTTATGTGCAAGAAATTCTCTCAAACATCACAAATTAGGCCCCTAGATGACCCATTTACAGAAGAACTAAATTGACACAATGAATTATTCCATTCAGTCTTGTGGCCTCTATAACAAGAGGGGGACTTAGAGCAGAGGATAAATTAGGACACTTAATTCTTGCCACTCTCATTTATTCCATCAAAGCCATTTAGGCAGATTTGCCCCTTTTGCCCAATTTCTCCTGTGATTTCTTACCCTCTCACTTGTAAGAACGGAAAGAAAAGCGGAAATGGGTGTGAGGTTGGAGAAATTAGCTGCTAGACTTATAAGACACAATGATAATGTGTCAGATCTGATTTCAGTTTGGCACCGTTGTGAGCAAGTTTTTCTTTTGTTTTTGAAAGACACACTGCCCCAAATAAATGACTAAGAGCTTCCAGCAATAAAGTCAAAGGAAAGAGTGAAGATGTGTTTTAGAATAACGTAATGGTTCAGCAAAGGGAGAGAAACAGCACCATCTGGTCTTGATTATAATGCCAACAGTATAACCTATATACATATGCTAATTTCTACACGGTCTGTTTAATGCTGTTTATCAGTGTTGCTGTACTATAAAAGTCATCTACTGGGTTTCAAGCTGCCACATTGAAGAAATTTGTGCATGTATTTTTGCCACAAACCTTCATTGGGCTGCAATCTACATCAAAGACAACTGAGCAAAATGAGATGGCTTCTAACAAATACTGCTTGAGCTGAACTCTATTGTCAGATCCACGGGGTCCCCAGGGATATGGTTATGTCACCTGTGGTTTAAAGCCTCCTCTCTGGTTTGATGTCTGAATATTAGGTTATTTGATATGCTGCTGCTCTTTCAAGTCAGCCTGACAGGACAGGGCTGCAAGCAGATTTCCCATAAGGACTTTAACTGCTCAGCAGAGACGCATGCAGACATCACTCTCAAGCCACATCAAAGCTGAGTTCTCCTTTCTGCCCCCTGTATGCTTTACCAGAGTGCAGATGCATTTCATGTTAGTTTGGCGCCTTCTAGTGTGGTTTTATAAGAATTACAGGGATTAACCTGGTTTTCTGTTGACATGACTTTTGTTTTTTATTCACAGTGACAATGGTGTTGTTTCTGATTGGAATCTCTATTGCCATAACTAATTCATCTCATGAAAACCAAACTGCAGGTAACTGTTGCAATGACTGTAGAGCAAGTTTACTGTGTATGGCAAAGATCAGAATTGAATTTAAAGTGAGACTATATGTAATACAAATTTGTGTGTGTGTACATATATATATATATATATATATATATATATATATATATATATATATATATATATATATATATGTAGTTTTTTGTATTTTTATTTCTGCATACACATGACACTTGGCATGAAATCACAACATCATGGATGTTCATACACCCCAGAGGTTTTGCTGGTCTGTGACCGGTACCTTATGGTTTTCTTATAGACATTTAGCATTATAATGCTTACTATACTTTGTAGCTACAGCAAAAAATCTGGAAAAATCTTTGCGTAATACTGCGATATTATAGGAAATGTGCTTTCATGCTGAGAGTTAGATGAACACATTGACACCGCTCACTCTGTATTGTCTGTGTCCATTATGAAGCCAGTCTCTGAACATATTTAGTTCTCCTTGCACACAGGCTGGAAACAGGGGGAAACAGCTAGATTGGCTCTGTCCAAAGGTAAAAGAAATCCCTGTCAGCAGTTTTAAAGCTGAATGAGCAGATTTGTTATCTTTAGGTTACACATAGGTTACCTAGCTGTTTCTAACTTCTTTAATTGCTCAACTACTAATCTTCTTATCTAACTCTAAGCAAAAAGCCAAATAAGCCAAGTTGCAGGTTCTTTTTTCAAAATATCATACATTATGTTTTGTTTAACATAACGTTTGAAAATAAATTATATGATTGACTGTCTTTTATTTAGAAAACCACAGCCATCAGGGTGCTCATGTGCTGCCCTCAACATTGGTCATATCCCTTCTTCTTATCATCGTTGTGCTGCTGGCAATCTATTGCCTGAGGTGAATAAATCTACACGTACACAGTCACACACTCTATTTGCCTGCCTTCTGTATCTCTGCTGTATCTCCTCTTTCCTTTTTACCATGTTTGAGCATGTGCGTATGTGCGTGTGTGCGTGTGTCGGGTCAGGGCATGGGATGGGGGTGGTTTGGAAACAGGCGGTACGCAGTGGCTTATGGGTAAACAGCTGCACCTCAAGTAAGACAGCAATCAAAAACAGCCAGGTCAGGTCAGGCCACAGACACTCATTCACTGACCGGCCGGCTCAGACTTCATCCTGACGACGAAATGAGGAGGAACAGCTTTGCCTCCCTCAGATGGTTGATAATGGTTTGGGTGTTTGTTGTTTGTCTTGTGTGTTTAACAGCACTGTTTTAGAGACTTGGGTCAGCTCATTTATGCTTCTTCAATACAAATATATGCCCTTTATCTTTTCTGACTTTCTTCCCTTCTTTCTCTTTCATTACATACAGGTTCAAAAACCACAGGAAAGCTCTGGTTACCTCAGTGGATAAGAAGATTCCAAATGGGTTCTTGGAGGAGCGAGGTACTGTTTTGCTTTACTCAATATAACCACCAGCACATGAAAAAGTTATGGAGCCTTTTGCTTTTTATTTCTTTCTTATTTGATTTGTAGATTTATACTCTTCATGGACTGAGAAAGTTTGATGATCTGGAGTTCAAGATAGCTGGAAACACTTTGGAAGACTCTTAACTATTCCAGCATGTAGGGAGCCATATAAACTTTTACAAGTACAAAATAAATAAATAAACAGAAAAGCCAGATTTTTGAGTTAAGACTGTCATGCAGCGGCAGCAGCATGTTTATAACTCAAGAAATCATTTCTGTCATGTACCCAGATAAGTAGGTCATCAGGCTTGTTTTTGCAGGTGCTATAAAACTTTGGTAGTTCTCCATTGGGAAACGTTATCAGAATCAGCGCCATGTATTCCTTTATCCACAGGAGAACAGACAGTGGTCCTCCTTCCCAGGTCTCCCTCACCATCCAAGAGGTACTTCCCCATCCCTCTGGACTCGCTGGAGGAGGAGTACCGTATACGCTCTGCAGACGATGGCAAGCTCTTCAGAGAAGAGTTCAATGTGAGTGCGTGAGCATTTATTTGATGCAGACTATATAGTACAGTATGTATCCGAGCTGTCCTGCACACACAGCAAGTACAGAAAATAGTAATAAAATGTTATGTTTGCAGGCTGTGTACCTGGGGTTCTATTCTTTTCTCATGAGAATTGGGTTCTCTCTTTATAGTCGCTGCCATGTTACTACCACCACGGGTCCTTTGAGGAAGCGAGCAGAGAGCAAAACAGAGAGAAAAACAGATACCCAAACATTTTACCATGTGAGTGAGGATCTATATTTTGCAGCAGACAATATTAATGTAACCTTTAGACTTGCCGTTTTATTGATCACTAAACCTAAAGGAAAGGTGATGTGGGCTCAAATGAAAAATAAGAGCCAATTTTATTCACAGACTGCTGCTTTTTTCTGTCTATTTTCCACAGATGACCATTCAAGAGTGGTGTTAAGTCATCTCAGTGGACATCTGTGCTCCGACTACATAAACGCATCTTACATAGATGTAAGTTAATTTACAGTCAAGCTGAGGACCGGCACCTCACAAATCACTATTAATATAATGTTTTTTTTCCACACAGGGCTATAAAGAGAAGAACAAATTTATTGCAGCTCAAGGTAAATGCACCTTTCAGCTTGTTCGAGTATTTTACATTTTGCACATTCAAGCAGTTGAATTTATGACCATTCACCATCTTATTTTTAATGCTAGTATTGATTCTGCTTCAGGCCCAAAGCTGGAGACAGTGGCCGATTTCTGGCGGATGATTTGGGAACAAAAAACAGCAACTATAGTAATGCTGACAAATCTTAAAGAGAGGAAGGAGGTTTGTCTGCACTGCATTCTTTTATTGTCACCAAGCAGGGTGCATTGTACAATGTACAATCTATATGACTCCAATGCCCTATTAGTGAAACCCTTTTGTATTCTCATGACTCAAAATCACGGGGATCATTTGTTTGACCCCTTTTTTCCAACTGAGATCCATACAAAGCATCAGCCAGCAGATTATTTAGCATCATATTAAATTTAGCCCCAATGGGATGATCAATTGAGAGCTCAACAGTAGGTTTGATAGGGCAGAACTGCGGCATTGGGAATCAATGACAGAATAATTCTTGATCAGATCAGAAGACGCTTTACGATAATTAGTCTGAGAGTCTAGTTAATGAGTTGAAATGTCACTGTGAACATCTTATTGACTGACAGAGTCCCTGTGACTCCCTTTGAATGGGATTTTTATACACACACTTAAACAATTCCCTACACTCATGTACAAAAGAAGCACAATAGATGCAGCAATACAATTTGGATTTTGCATCCTTTTCAGAGTTTTAGTCAATGTAGTCCAACAAGCATTTACTGTCGCATTTCTCTCATCAGGAGAAATGTTATCAGTACTGGCCAGAAAAGGGCTGCTGGATGTATGGGAATATCAAGGTGGCAATGGAGGACTTCACTGTGCTGGTCGACTACACCATTAGAAAATTCTGTGTTCAGTATGTAAGTAAAATAATTGCATTTACATATCAGAACACTAATGATATTAATGCTCAGAATTATTTTTTTTTAAAGCATTTCATAATTTTACCGCAGAATGTGACATCACACAACTGAAGATGTAACTATACTGTACAGAAGGAGCATGAAAACATTTACAGTGTGCGAATAATTACCTAAGATTAGGGTAATGGTTGCCTTTATTTTGATGCATGTCCTGAAAATATTCTTATACTTTTTCAATATAGTTTTTAATTGGTATAAGAATTTATAGTCATAATAGCTAGAGTGTGATTAAAAATTGACGAAGAAACAAAGCTTCGTTGAGATGGTATAAAAAGTAATGTTCCCCTTAGGAAAACTACAACATTTTAGTAAACTGTAATGTGATGAAAATATAATAAATAAATAATAATAAAACCAGCATGGAAACACCTTAAAGAACATCAAGGAATATATGCAATGAACTCATCGCTTTACAGTATCTGTATTTCTTGTGTTTTTGATCGCTGAGTTGGGTGCCGTCTCACTGTGCTGGAATGACTTCAGATTACAAAATTCACTTTGTTCCTTCTCGACTTGAAGCTGGGGAAGTGCAGATATCCTCTCTGACTCCGTGAACACTGTGACTCTGCTGTAGCGCTGCTGTATGAGCTGACAGACCGGGTGCTTTTACATTCAGCTCTCTGAACACAGGGCAGCCGAGTGTTCAAAAGAATGAAATGATGTTCTCTTGAGGGAGTGTTCATGAGCTATGAGAGTGAGGCACGAGCAAACCAGAACACATAATGTTTAATAATTGTATTCTGTTACCACTAACAAAGTGAAAAAAAAAAAATTAATTATTATTCAGCTAATGTGAGGATAAACTTCTTTTTACATTTTTTTTTTGACTGGCTTCATACACAGGATAGACAACATGTCAGCTTGTCACAGTTTTTAAGTGACGATCACTCATGCACAACTAAGATGTGAGCATGTCTGTGCTTCACAGCAGGGCAGCGATGGTCCTCGAGCTCCCCGCCTCGTCACCCAGCTCCACTTTACCAGCTGGCCAGACTTCGGGGTGCCATTCACGCCCATCGGCATGCTGAAATTCCTTAAGAAGGTCAAGGCTGTCAATCCATCCTACGCTGGACCCATTGTTGTGCACTGCAGGTAAAATGTGCAGTAGAAATTTTAAATATAGTTTGCCAGGAGAAGCCATTTAAATTCTCTACGTTTATTTTAGATTTTTTTTATCCAGACTGCAAAACTATTTCTGCGTGACACTGGCTTCCATTTGTTATTTAAGATAAGAAAATGCTTTTAACATGATAAACATGCAGATCTGTCTTATTCCACTCTGTGTTATAAATGTATGAACAAAACAATAGTGCTTACTGTTGCACAAACAACACCATGATAAAAAAAGTGAAAAGTGAGCTTTATTACTATTTAAGTTTAATGTGTTTAGAATTTAGCATAACTGTAGGACAAATAAAAACAATAAAAATAAGGTGAAGCTTTTTGTAGCTGAATAAATGCATCTGTAAGTATAAATTGCAAAGTTCTGTGTGTACATATGCTTGTCCGGCCAATCAGATTAGCGCCCAACAAAAGAAATATGCAGCCAGTTGTAACAACTGCTGCAACAGGTGCTCAGGGAGAGGGACTGTTGTTCTTGAATGGGGTCCATTGATGAGGGTTTAACACCCCACAGAGGAATCCCAGCTCTGCGCTCCCAGAGGTGCCGTCTGCTGAAATGACTCTTGTAAATCTATTAGGAGTTTGTTTGGGCTTCAGAGGTGAAGCACTTTTACACATGCTCCAGGCTGTCTACAGCCGAGGTCTATGTTCACAGTATGGTACTAGTATGGAAATACATAACAAGAAGTAAATAAATTCTAATATTTTGTCCCTTATTTATATTACATGACAAAAAACCCTCTTCTATTGGAGAAGAGGGTTGGAGATGTTTTTGTACTATATAAATACAATGTCTGACAGAATTCTTTTTGACACACTTCCGTAGCTACTCTCAGCTGTTTGCTACAGAGAAGACCTTGTGCCTTCTTGTTTGTGTTTCTGCAGCGCTGGGGTGGGGAGGACTGGGACATTCATTGTCATTGACAGCATGATCGACATGATGCACATGGAACAGAGGGTGGATGTGTTTGGCTTTGTGAGCAGAATACGAGAGCAGCGCTGTCAACTCATCCAGACAGATGTAAGTGTTGACCCTTCCTGACCTGTTGTACCTTGGACTGACAGCTCAACTCGCTGCTCAAGTCGCAGTATAAACAAGTGAGGACATGGAAAACAAGCAGATCTATGATGCGAAAATAGTAGGAAATACTTTGGCAAACAAAAGCAGCTACTTCTACTTCTTCCTCAGTGTGACTTCCTCTGTCTTCCTCTTCAGATGCAGTACTCCTTCATCTACCAGGCTCTGTTGGAGTACTATCTATACGGAGACACAGAGCTAGATGTGTGCTCTCTGGAGGGCCATCTGCAGAGGCTTCACAACACCAGGGCTCCCCACGACAGGCTGGGCCTGGAGGAGGAGTTCAGGGTATGAAGACAGAAGCTCACTCTTAAACATTTCAGTCAGTAATGAATCGTCTCTGTCACCCTGCGCCCTGCATGGATGTATTTTCATGGAAAACTTGCCCAAGGTGCCGCTCTTGGCAGTAGTAACATAAATAACGTTGCTTTGAATCAACTAAAACTTCATATGGCACCTCCATCTGCCATGTGGAATTTACTGTAGCTTGGTGAAAAATTCTCATTTTTGCTGCAAAGAGGCCCTCACAATTCCCTGCTCACTGAAAGGAATTATTCCCTATTGCTGCTTCTTCCCCTTTTCTTTTCTAGCAGTAAAAAATGCTTTTGTCCATCTTTTGTCTTTATACTTGTTGCATTTTGTCTGTGTTAGTGTCACGAGCCTTAAAAACCATCCTGTTTTTTGCCATTGTACTGCCCTGTGCAGATAAAAATAAAACCTTCTGATCATGTACATCCACTGATGTTCCCCCTTATCAGAAGCTGACCAACGTTCGTATAATGAAGGAGAACATGAGAACTGGGAACCTTCCTGCCAACATGAAGAAGAACCGTGTGCTTCAGATCATTCCGTGTAAGGACTACTCTGATAATCCTAACGGTTTCATAATACATCACATCCAAGAAACATCAAAGTATCACACTGCTGATGATTTTATAGATGCCGTACACAGATATCCAGCTAATCAGTTCCTGTCTGTGTGATCAGTGACATTAAAATAAGGCTCGTATCTTGACGTAAAGTTGGGAGTGGAGAGGAAAAGGGAAGCCAGGGTACAACTTTTTACAGTCAAACAGATATAGGAATTGCGTGTACGGCCTTAATAACACAGCTAAAGTTATTAAAAAAAATTTCCTTCAGTCCCTTCAAAGCTGTATTTATTAGCAATCACTTGTGGAAAGTTTTATTTTCTTTTTTCTTTTTGCAGACGATTTCAACCGAGTAATACTCTCAGTGAAAAGAGGACAGGAGTTCACCGACTACATCAATGCCTCCTTTATTGATGTAAGCACTTCCTCACGACCTCCTGCATAGATTTCCCATAGAAGTATATATAAAGCTCATTGTTTCCTTTAAAAAACAATGCAAAATATTATGTTTGCTGCACACTCAAGTCTTGTTTACTGGATGATCTGCCCTCCAGGGCTACAGGCAGAAGGACTATTTTATCGCAACCCAGGGCCCCCTGTCTCACACAGTGGAGGACTTCTGGAGGATGGTGTGGGAGTGGAGGTGTCATTCAATCGTTATGCTCACCGAACTCAAAGAAAGAGAGCAGGTACGGTATTGTGTGTGGAAGTACTCGCTGAAAAGACAACCTTTTTTATGTCTTTATCGTTATGCATCTTTATTTGATTATTTTATATTTGTAGTACCTATACACTAATAGTATGCATAACATAAAGAGGATATATATCATGCAAATGTTGCCTAATTCTTTTTATTAATCTTTTCAACCAGGAGAAGTGTTTCCAGTATTGGCCATCAGAGGGCAGTGTAACATTTGGAGATTACACTGTGGAGCTGACTGGAGATACACAGTGTGAAACCTTTACTCTCAAAGACATGGTGCTCACATACAGACCAGTGCGTAATGCTGTCTTTTAACATTTAGGTTTTGTTGAATACTTACCTCCCAATTTTCTTTGTGCTTGTCTTTACAGATTACTTTAATATGTCCTTTTGTGTGCTATTTTTTAGCTCCAAAAAAAACCCCCCAAATGTGTGTGTGTGTGTGTGTGTGTGTGTGTGTGTGTGTGTGTGTGTGTATATATATATATATATATATATATATATATATATATATATATATATATATATATATATATATATATATATATATATATGTGTGTGTGTGTGTAGAACATAATAAATTTGTATTAGTAAAAAATAACAGCCTAAGCTCTCCATCTCACCAGGAAAAGCAGTCACAACATGTCCGACACTTTCACTTCCACGGATGGCCTGAGATTGGAATACCAGCTGATGGAAGAGGGATGATTGACATTATTGCCGCTGTGCAGAGGCAGCAGCAGCAGTCTGGAAACCATCCCATAATTGTGCACTGCAGGTGAGGAACTTCAATTTTCTGCAGAATGATGTGCATCATCAGCTGAACATGATATACAGTTTATTACATTAAGTATTTGCCCAATCAAGCTTTTAGTACA
This sequence comes from Channa argus, assembly GCF_033026475.1. NCBI lineage: Eukaryota > Metazoa > Chordata > Actinopteri > Anabantiformes > Channidae > Channa > Channa argus. Next base: position 37,465,170 of record NC_090197.1, read on the forward strand.
ACGCCTTTTGTTTTCGCTGTGCTTTTATTACCTGGGCAAAGACCACTCGAGTGATATTGGAAGACATTTCAGTTTTACGTAAAACATTTTTTTTCCCTACAAATGTCTGTTACAGTAGATTCTACATGTAGCCTTGGTAGACCTGGTGTTCTATGCCTAAACCACTTATGTGATCCCTTATAAAGACTTAGCCGTGAAAGCTTTGATCAGAACCTAGCTTCAGGTGAAGTGATTCTAAAGCAGCATGCCCCTGTGGGATTGATCCAATCCACTGATTCACACTCAATTAAAACCTCTCAAAGTGAAATCTCCTCTGACTCCCACTATGATTAATCTGATAAGATGAGCTAACGACAGGAAATGGTGTCATCATTCTCTTCTATTCCTTCATCACCACTTGTCTAAGAGGGGCTTTTTAAAGCTTTTCCTCTGCCTCTTGGGAATGGGGCTAACCCTTTGCAATCCCCAACGTCTCTCTACACTTCTCCGACGAATCGCACATCGCACTCGCTCCCAGTCTCTCTCCGCCTTTCTCTCCCCATCCCACCATCATTGTAAACATTGACTCAGTCAAACACTGAGCTTCCAAACTGATTAGTGTTAGCGTTTGGATTAGCCTCTCTTTAAGTGAGGATGATTATTAGCACTATTACACAAAAGGTCACCTTTGCTCTTGCAGACTTTTCCATCTAAAAGGAAAAAAGGATGTGTTGCTAATTACATGAGTTTCACTGCCGTATTTTTGTCAAGAACGTAGTTAGAATTCCAAATGTTCTAGTATTACTTTTGTTGCTGATAGTTTTCTTCTTCATGTTTCAGTGCTGGTGCAGGACGGACCGGTACATTCATTGCCCTCAGTAACATTCTGGAGAGAGTGAAAGCTGAAGGCCTCCTGGACGTTTTTCAGACAGTCAAGAGTTTACGCATGCAGAGACCACACATGGTTCAGACTGTGGTAGGTGAAAAACGTGATAAAATCAAACCTGCTGTGCACAACCTGTCAGCTTACTTAAATGTGTTCTTTTTAACCGTTCTCTCACATATATGCATGGTAACACTTTTCCCTATGCTTGTTTCCCCTCCAGGAACAATACGACTTCTGCTACAGAGTGGTTCAGGATTTTGTTGACATTTTCTCAGACTACGCCAATTTTAAATAACACCTTTCAGATAGTGTTCTGTATGCTTCTGTCCAATTAACTTATGCAATTTTTTCTGAATGTTGTTTTCTAAAGTGAGCTCTTTTTACATTTTGCACTTGATTACAGATCTAACAAATGTTGTAACATGCTGTAATATGATAAAAAAAAAAAAAAAAAAATCTGTGCTCCAGGCGAGGAATGTTTGATCGTGAGCTACGCCCAATATATAATATAGAAATTATAGTGGTTTTCCTAATGGGTTGGTTGGGTTCTTGTTGTGTAAAAATAGCTCTTTGTTGCACACATGCAACATTGCGAGGATCAATAAAATGTGTAAGAGGAAATATTTAATAACTGTATTTAAACTGTAGCTATATGAATCATGTATATTTACTGGAATATGTATTGCTCATTACCTGAAATGCACCGGTGATGTGCTAAGAGTATTTTCTTGTATTTCTGCTTTATTTTGTTGCTGACCACAACGCCTTTAATTTACAATAATGTAACATGCAGCCGACGCAACCCGTTTGAGTGATTGCTATAAGTTGGGTAAAATCAGTAATGCTGTTGCTCAAATGATTGTGACCCCGAGTGACATGTGTGAAATATAGTTATGATCCGCTTTTAGCTGAAACAAAAACATAGAACTCAAGATACATTTCATTGTATGAGACACCTCAGTTCTGTCTGTGAATAACTTAACAGCTGCTGCCTGTTGCAATTTAATTCAACTTCACCAACTTTATTTTTTGCCTGTGGCAATATTACTTAGTGGACTGGCACCTGCCACTGCAAAATTCAATCAGTCCACATTGGAACAGGCAGAAAATAGTGTATTGTTACATAAATTAAACCTAATTATTTTTACATTGCATTGCATCCTGCTTTTAAAAAGTAGTTTTTGTACACTTTAACAAGGCAACCTTACACTTCCATATTCATATGCAGCAGTGCCATATCGATTAGAAAACAGTTCTAATCAGGAAAAGCTTGTCACCAAGTGACACCATTTTAATAAAGACAAGGCAGATGTTTGTGTTTAATTTACATAGATACCTTTGAAGGTGTATTTTATTGGTTTCTTGCATGAATCATCAACTGTTTATACAAATGCTTTGTGGAATATTATACAGATAACAAATCTACCGTAGCTAAGAAAGTCATTTAATGAGTTACAATTGTCTAAGGAATTCATAGTTGACAGGTTCATTCCTAAAAACAGATGAAAAAAGTCTGGTACAGCGATAGCATTGATTTCAAATACAAATATACAGCCAAAATATAAAACATGCTTTCCCACGAATCTGGACACCAGTCTTAATATTACATGCTACCAAGAAAACCACAACATTGCTGCAGAATCAAAAGCATAATGTATATTTTTGCAGAGCTTCTGCTTACTCCTTTGTACAACAATAAGTTTAGGTTTTGGGTGAAGAACTTTCTACCATGTTTGTACTACTATTGTACTACAATTTGTACTATTATAAAGCTACAAAATTGAAATCAGTTACTTTAATTGTTTTACATACGTTATTCCTGTTGTGGTCGTTAATCATCACTGGTTTAATGCATTGTTTAATTTAATGAATAGTCATGCCGATAGAATAAGAAATACGGGAGATGACAGTGAGGCCTCAGCACTGATGTACCATAAATGCACAAGCATCTTTCGACGATGTTTCCGCCTTTTGAATCTGTATGGATTTAAACTACTATTTGTTTGCTAAAAGCTGAATCAAATAAATTATACATGGAGAGAAATGTCAGATTTGATCTTAATGTTGTCTTTTTCTCTGCCTCCACACAGATGCATTGAAATCACAAAGATTCTTTTTGATATATCTCTCATGCTGTTTGAACCCTCATTGTGATGTCAGCACACAAGCACTTAGCCAGCTCCATTAGTAGTATTTTGTGTCCCATTAGTCAGTAAATGTGTCACACCTGCAGAGAGGGGATTATAATCCTGACAGCATCCTTGCACAACACCTATAAAACCTCCCTCTGGCTAATGCACCACATGCTAACAAGGCAAATACAGAGGTGAGTCAGTCCTCATTGAAGTTTGCTCAACGTTCATTAACTTACAATTACTCTTCTTGCTAATTGCTGTCTCAAATTCTGTTTACTAATGTTGAGTAACCCCTGGTCTGTGAGCCGTGGAGGTGTGAGTGAGGAAACTGTGACACTATAGCTTTTATTACAAGTTTGGCTTCCCCTGCAGCTTTAATGGAAGCGAGCAGCAGAGTGATGATGCAGGTGTTGTTGTTGGCGTTGGTGGTTCAGGTCACCCTGTCCCAGCACTGGTCCTATGGATGGCTACCAGGTGGAAAGAGAAGTGTGGGAGAACTGGAGGCAACCATCAGGGTGAGTGATTTGTTATTGTTTATGTGGTTTTAAGACTACAGTGGTGTTTAAAGTCAATTTAATAGAAATACCTTAATAAAATAGATCACTTTAGCCTGACTGTCATTTATGTATTTTTCACAGCGTTACATTGGGTTTAGATTTCGCATCCACTCTTTTTTATTTTCTGAAACCTCTTCTTTTGTGCTTAGATGATGGGGACAGGAGGAGTGGTATCTTTTCCTGAAGAGGCGAGTGCCCAAACCCATGAGAGACTTAGACCATACAATGTTGTAAGTGCTCATTATACATAATTTATTACCAATGTCTACTTCAATTGTACAATATTAATGTACACTACTGCACTGTGTGCAACTGTGTTCCAAAGCAGCAATGACAATATACAAACCACTCAATGGCTGTTTCTATTTTTCTCTTTTTTGCATGACTGAATATGTGCATGCTTGAATTTTATCGTTTCAAATGTTGGCAGATATTTCGCTAATTTGCTCAGATTTGTTTGGTATCACAAATATAAAAATTTGTTAGATTAAATATTGAAGCAGGGGCTCAAAGTAAAATTTAAAATTCAATCTTTTCAGATTAATGATGATTCCAGTCATTTTGACGGAAAGAAAAGGCTGCCTACAAATTGAAGAGCTGCAAAAAATCTGCAAAATACAGATTGTTTTTGGATCAAATTCAACAACAGTGATGGATCGTCCAAATGTGGTGCCCCGTGTCACATTTATTACACAGATGTGAATCATATGTCTGTAACATTTAAAGCCGTGTAAAATTATAATAAAGTTTTGGAACTCTAATGAAATTATCAAATCTGTTATTCAGTCTTGTTTTCTAAAGAGCAGGTCTCATTCTACATCTCAGGATACGAATTGAAATGATGCTTTGAAGAGATGCTGTTTTTAAGACTTAAAATAGATTAACTTGCTTTTGTCAAGCAGCCACGACCGACAAGCACGACAAACTTGTGACACAACAATCTTAGCATGACAACAGCTGGTGATTAAGCCAATTTATTAAAAATCAATGACTTAATTGAATTTGTTACAGTTTTGGTAATTTCATTTTCTGCCACACTAGTCATGTGCACATGTGCTGTGGAAAATTACACCAGCTGATTTCTGTGCTTGTAACTTGAATGCTTATTAGCCCACAGTATGAAAGACGCTCGTCTTAATATTTTCTGCTTGTGATGTCCACAACAGCTTTTCGCTCATTTAGAATAACTGCAGCCATCCAAAATAGACAAAGTGACGAACTCTTTTTCTTTCTGCTCTCTGTAAAGGAAACTGGTGTTCATTATAAAAATTGGAATTTCATATCAGGAAAGGAAAATAATCAGCAGGGGGCATATGTTTTAAAGAGAACTCATTTTCTGGCAAAGCCCCACAGACAGAGCACCATACTAATCGCCTGGTGCATAAGGGGCCAGGATTCATGAACTGTGCTGACACCGGGGAGGCCCTGCATTGTTAGAGCATGGTTGTAATGCACACCAATGAACCCAAACCCACTGGCACTACTGGGAAAAGGTGAACATTATAAAAGCACATAGAATTAAAGAGAAATGAAAGCACATTCCATTGCACTTCCAGAACAATGCTTGTTCATTTGTGATACTTCACATCGTTGGTTTAATATTCATGGCTGCAATTTACATAACACAATCATTTCCTTTGATGAGGAAAGAATTTTTTGAAAAGTGCAACTTTACCTACTTTGACAAAGTTAAAGAAGGAAATGTTGTCCAAGGCATTGTCAAGTCACGATGAGACTTGAATCGATTTACTTGTGTTTGTACTTATGTTTACAGAGTTTCCAATAATTTTGCAACATGCTCATAAAAGATAATTATGCTTTTATAACATTTTCTAAAATATGGTTTTAATTCAATTTGGTACACTTGTATGAGAATAATTAATGTTTACAGATAAAGCATAAAATCCCATAAATTCCTTTTAAATAATCCCAAAGCATTTGTTGTGAAAGCTAACTTTCTCCCTCCCAGTGTCCTCATCAAGGACCTGCCTAATTGCACGTATATCAGGACAACAAAACCTGCTGGTATCTATGTTTCCAAATTTGATTTAACCTCACTTTCTCCTTCCCAGACCCCCTGGTGGATATTCACTTTGTTTACCTCAAATTAAACTTCATATTGTTTACAGCCTCCTGGTCCCTGAACATTTTATAGCATTTTAGAATTATTTCTTTATTTATTTTTTGTAATGATTGTAGAGTTGGGATTCATTTGAATGTTTCCCTCATCTGCATGAAAATTATATAATTAACTTTTGATTAACCAGCTCAGTTGAGTTGGTTCCCCCATGCACACTGGTGAATAGTACCCACCGCATTTTAATGACTGTTTTCCAATTGAGTGGCGACCTTTTCATCAAAGAGCCACAACTGGGGCTAAACAACAGTAGAAAATAATCATGGTGAAGACAATAGTAGAGGCCGACAGGCTAGGATGTCATCCTTAAATATAACAACAAAGATGAAAGCAGCCTTATTGCACGTTGTGCTGTGGCGAGAAGCCAAGCGCTTATGCTGCTGGATGCCCCATTGTTAAAGCTGTGGAGGTCACATCCATTGGCATATAGAGAGGGAAAGGACAGGAGGCTGAGAATTGTCCATTGTTACATGTCCTTGCTCAGAGGGAATTCCATTATGAAGGGCAATACATTTTTGATACTTTGATTTTTGTGCCATTCATTTGTTTGAAAAACAGAACATATTTGGATAATGGCTCCAGGAAAAAAGAGGGTCTCTGAGCACCTCCATCCAAGGCTACAGCACTGCATTAACACACCTGCCAATCAAGCACATCTGAGCAAATGTGCATCCTCGCACAGCCTATCATCAAATAAGCATTCTATCATATGCATAATATAGTTTTCATTTCATCACGATTATGGTCCGCGCACCGTGTGTGTGTGTTTCCAATGGGTCATAGAAAACTTTTATTGAAGCAGAGTGTATAATAAAGTCATTTTCCAGGTGCTTGTTGTGCCTCTTATTATGAACAGAATGATAATTTCCCCTAGAGGAATCTGGCACTGCATGTCAATTGAAGTTTAGTGAGGGTCTTACTATGTTCCCGCAGGCTATAGTAGAAGGCAAAGTCATCTTCAGAGAGAGTCTAAATGTCAGGGAGGTCTTCAAACACTTTTTCTCCCAGAGCCTTACTGAAAAGGGTCTCTGGAAATACTACGTCTTGGAATTGATAAAGTGATGGTGAGCTGAAGATGGAGGCTGAAGGCTTAATGTAAAGCGGTGGACATAAAATTTCATTAGAACAAGTATTTTAAAAACTAAGGGAGGGGGTCGTAGAAAAAAACGGAAATATGGCTGCTCTTATTGAGCTGTGTTGTGAGGTAGAACATTGGCTCTAAGCACTGCTCAGTGACTGTTCAGTCATATCCACGCTTCTCCACATGGTGACACTCTTGAGCTGTGTGTTTTGAGTCTGCTCCTGGCTGTCTGTCTCTCAGCAATTCCATCACTTAAGTTGCAGAAACTGTTTTTCCTCTAAATCTAGCAAACACTTCAATCAATCATTCCAAACTCTGCAAAAAATGTAAATTCTTCTGCCTGCTGACTGATGGAGTTTGTGCTCATAACAAAAAAAAGCCTATTTGCCCAGTTTTTCTATTGAGCAGCATACGGCCTGAACACAAACTCACTACAAAATGTGGAAATACGAATGCATTTCATCTATGGGAAGTCATGATTGTCTCAAATTTTTTTAATTTAGCATTTGCACAGTGTTAATTTGTTTATTTTTCTTTTTTTTTTTTCCCTTTTGTTTTCAGTGAAGTTAAAGTACAACAAGCTATATTGGTGAATTGGCCTTCCTTCTCCTTCTTGGCTGGCAGGGAACCTTCCTGTTGTGATCCGACTTCTCTCCTTTGATCAAAGAACAGTGTTAAAGCACTGGGAGAAGGAGGAGGTATGAAATATGAATGAATACAGCTGTGTTTTGATGGATATGTCTCAAAGTATCCCAGTAAGAGACTGCTAAAGGCCAGGAAATCTGTTTGTGTTGTGGAAATAGGCTCTTCCTCGCTTGTTTCTTCAGCAGCTTCATCTTGAGTAGCTTTTCACTTCATATTTTAGAGATTCTTTGTTAGGAAAGAGATCAACCTCTTATCCATGCATTTGTCAGAAACTGTTCTAAGAGGCCCTAGTTCATAATATATATCATTAATGACACCATTTCCTTTGTTTGGTCTTGAAACCACCTTTTGAACAAAACGAGCGCCAGCCATGAGAGGAGGATATTTATTATTTTTCTAGGGTAGACCCAAAGTTCTCACAGATGGAATGAGATCTTATATGAGGTGATGGAGGCTTTGTCACTAGTTATGTCTGTGATTCCATTTCCTTTCCTAAAACCCCATCGGGGAGCTGTGACTCATTTTGAAGTTGGAAGTTGATACTGTGGTGTAAAACTAACGTTCCCCACTGAATTAAGAAACTATCAGAGCTCGCACAAATCTCAGATTTTCAGAGTTAGATGAACTCATCTCTCACATTACACTTCTTTAATAAACAAATATAATAAAAAGATGTGCTCGTAAAAACACAATTATTGGGAGACATAAAATGAAAATCGATGCCTATAGATGTCTCTTGCACCACATCGCGTCACAGCACAGCGCCGCTGTCTTATTAACAGCCATTTAAAGACTCATCAGTCGTTTAGGACTACATTAACTAAGATCCAGCCGTTGGACCCGTGGCAGGACAATGTCTCTGGACTACCAGAGGTTCAAAACTTTCTGCCCAGGCTTTATTAGCCTCACTAATAGCTGGGTTCCCCAAATGCTCGGGTCCACCTCTGCTGGGAGTAAGGGCTCAGATCCTGTCAGAGAGGGGTCACACTAACCAACTGTAATCTTTAGGGTCCTCCACTCCCGCTGACCTACATCTAACGCTGGTTCCATCCCCCCTGCTTACCCCCAGCCGCTACTCTTTCCCTCCCCAATCTGGTCTACCCATCCCACCTCAGTTATGCCACCCTTGGCGCTCCCACCCACGTCTTACCATCCTTGTGTGATAGTATCCCCCCACCCCAACCTGCCCCATGCCTGTTCCAGCCTCGTCCGGCTGGCCACAGCAAGGAGCACGCCTTATCCTGTGGTAACGGCAATTAGCAGTGCAAAGCAAGCTGTGGAGAAGACTGGATCCCGGTCCACGTTTCAACCCCAGATCACGAGTCTCCAGCACGACTTCAAGGCAAACCAAGCAATTAGCTACAATAATGATAATGTGTTGTAGGGGAACAAAGAGAGGGTAAAACAGACTTCTGGTGTGAGGGAGAGTAGGGCGCTAATAGTGGGGGGGTATTTGAATGCCCTGGTGCAGATAGGAGACCAAATCAGACTGATTATCAAACGTATGATGAATTACATTTTTCCTCTAATTATCCATGCCTTTTATGTGTAAACCAACTGAGTGAATTTTGCATTCTAGACATCTACGGTCAGTGGTCTTTGGGCATCACACTGGGGTTACATCTTTTATTTCCTCTAAGAAACATACAAGGAGTTACTTGTGTGGCTAAGCTGATTGGAAGAGAGGAAAGATGTACTGACAATTTTTTTAGTTGACTTAATTAGATGCTTTCAGAAATTTTTGGCAGTGGTACAGGGACTGTAAAAGAGGGAAGTATGTGGTTTGATGTTTGACTATCGCAGATGTGTTGACACAGAGTCAAAACATGTTGGAAACAAACCACAAAACCCAGACCACAAATAACAGCATTTCAAGTCAAGGTTTTGAGTAGATGCAGTCGAGAAGCAGACTCACTGCCTTGGTTGGAACACAAAAGTGCAGCGCCTATTCTCTCCGCTGTGAGCAGAGACCATTCCTACAGTCTTACATCCAGAGGTTTATAGAGGATATTTTGCTGGGTGTTGTGCAAAACGAACCGTGTCCCCAGAGCAGCAGCAACTTCACCTTGGTGGAGTAATGCTGTGATATTCTGTTTATTCTTCACTCACTTCATTTTACTCAGAGGAAATCCTCTGGAGATGGCTTATCTTGGAGCTGGAACAGGTGCACTCTAATTTACTCCTATTGCTTGGGGAGCCCAGGGGCCCCTGTAGAGAAGAAAGTAGCGATGTAGCACACTCCACTGTAAAGCACAAACAGCCAGAGAAAGAGCATTTAATCGAAATAGAAGAAAACTGTGAGCTTTGAGTGCAGCCGTATCATTTGGATGCAGAAAATCTTTCACTTCTTTTTTTTTTTTTTTTGGTTTTCCTCAGGAAAAAGGACCCGTCATTTCATTTAACTTTCATTTGTTCGACACTGTTTACTTTGCTCGAAACTGTCATGCTACACTTGGCAAAGCATCAGATGACGTAGGGGACCTGTTGTATTACCTCCGCATAATAAAATGTTTCCTCACCAGTCAGTCCTGAAATATCTACTGCATTTACAGCTTTAAGATGGTTTATAGTATCTCTGATATGTGCCACTTTAGTTAAAGTGAACATAAATGCATATGCTATGGCCTATTTGTTTTAGTAATGCTGCACATTTTCAGCCAGGAAAAAAGTTCGTTTCATATTTCACCCTCATCCCAGCATTCACTGCAAAAGAGCTAAGCTTTCAACTTTGAATTTACTCTCCAATTCCTTTTCTTTAGAGAACTATGGTTTTGAAGAGTGGAGCTGGTATGTTATTTGTTCTGTATATTATAAGTCTGAATTCAGTCAGTATTTTTGTTTTGTGTTGTTTGTCTCTTGGGAATTATGCAATCAAAGCAGATGCCTCCAGCAGTCTAGAAAGCGCCCCTTGTGAATAAGAGAAAATCTTGTACACAGCATTTTTTGTATGTGTGTATGAGGAAGGGGGGCATGACAACAAAGCAAATATATGGCATTGTTCTCTGCATACTATAGTCGTATGCAGCACTTTTTAAAAAAAGGGAATAAAACCATCACACCTGTATTCATTTTATAAAAAATGTCAGATCATTTGACTCCATTCAAATAACAAGTGCACACCGCTGATTAATTTTATAACCAAAGTACGTGCATCACTTTCGCTGATGCAATGGAGGTTCAACTGCCACTACACTGGATCTCCATTATGGAAAATAAGGTCCAAAGACTGTGCTGCTAGTTAAATTTCACAATGCACAAACAGGAATTTCTCGGTCAGGAAAACTAAACAAAACAAACCTAACACCAGAGAAACAAAAGCTTTAGCAGAAAAAGGAGTAAACACAAAGAAAAAGAAGGAGAAAAGGACAACAAGAGAGATATCATATATACTTTTAATGAGTGTGCCTGCCCCAGGTTTTTAATCACCTTTCCATGTGACATAATTTGCTGCAAGATTGTATATGCTTGAGGGACTTTCAGTTCTTGTCAACTCAAGAGCATTTGAACCAATCAATACCTGTCTATCCTGTGGCACACTCATAGTTGGCCATTAGGAAAGAGCTGCTTAAAGTAAGCTCAGCCAATACCATTAGCCCTAGCCTAAGGGCAGTTCCATGCCTTAGTCAGGGTAGGCACCTGCCCCCGTCACCCCCACCTCACCCCCTTAACCCCCCTCCACCCCTCCCCCTACCATTAAGAACCTCCCTTGAGACATCATTTGGACACATCGGCCAAAGAGCACTTCTTTATTCCCTCTCTTTTTTTCCCTGGCTCCACCAAAAATCAATACATCTCCCCTTTTTCTTATTTTCACAATTTTGCCTCAATATTATTCTCTCCTCTGCCAGAAACCAATGGACTATCCGTTTTTTGTCTTTTCATCTACAATTTCCTGTGCCTAATGTCTCTACACCTCATGTTTTGGAAAGAATTGGAAAATAATTAAATTATCTTTTCATGGTACTATCAAACAAAGGTCCCATGGTGGAATGAAACATGTTAAAAACAATGTGGTCATTCTGCATGTAGTTACTCCTATTTTGATCCCCGGGATTTCTTTATTTCTTTTCTAAAACATTTTTTTGTCATCCACGGAATTGCTTTGCAAACTCGGGCATTTTGAGCTATGCTTAAACCTAATAATTCGTTTTTTGACACTCACTAAAGGAGACATCAGTGCTCAAATATCTTAACAGTAATGAGTGAACTTCTATGGTGTCAGTGTTTTTCTGCTCCAATCATGTCATAATACTGAACCCTAGAGATCTGAGCAGCGTACACAGTAATGCATCCTGACTGCTTCTAATTTTATTGCCTTGCACTGGCTCCACACAGCACAAAGTTTCACAACGAGTGGTACCATATAATGTCCTTAGAAGGGCCTCAATCAGTCAGTTATTGCCCTCCCAACCCTCCATTTTCAATAGAAACAGCAAAAGTGGGGTACTGCCCTAAATCTTGGCCGGTGCTGTTTACGATAATAACTCTGAAGAGTGATAGCTGGTTCCGCAGCACTGGCGATTTCTGTGGCCGCCTATATCGATCGAGGGTCCTAATGAGCAGCAGCGGAGCTGTGGCTAATGGTGTTGTGTCTGGTGTCCGTGGTAAACGCCCACGTTGAGATTATCATTCCCAGGGGGGACTGAGAAAGGTTTTGCAGCTCAAGCCCTCAGGGTGCGAGCGACACACTTCAGGGGTCAAGGTAAACTATCAAATGAACAGCCAGACCTTTCCCTCCCTACCTTTAAGGACTATAGCATACTGCACTGCAGTGGCCTACAGCTCCAATCTCAGTAAAAATATACACGATGCAAAGAGAACAACACCAGAGTTTTATTTTTTCTTATTTCAGGTCATGCACAGGAGTGGGTTATAACTGGAGAAACTCACCACCCTGTTGCAACCTTACTTTATTGTTTCACTTCTTTGTCTAATTTCTCTACAGTAGTTCTAAAGAGCTATTACAGGAGCATTGATAGAGACTTCACCAAACTGCCTAACTGTTATTAAGAGACCTCAAATGAGACCTGGCTTGACAGACTGATAATGGCTTATTTGACTTCGGAGATTGCTCTGGCACAAACACTTTAGCCCCCTTCACATACCCATGGCAGTCATTGTCCTTTGCTATGCATGGCCATTCTGGCGGTCTTGAGTGACATCCAACAAGTTCAGCAGATTCTGAATGTAAGTGCACACCAGACAGTACATAGTATCTTCAAAGAAGGAGCTGGAACCGGCTCACTGCAATGAAGGGAGTTGTTGCTCCCTTCATAAACCTGACCAGGAAATAAAACCTACTGTCAACTCGCATGTGGGAAGGAAAAACTCTTTCAGCTGTGTGGACTATTAAGTCTTGATAAAACCACAGCAGAAATGCATCTTTATTACTGCAACCACACTCTCAGTTTCAGCAAACTATTCCTCCATGGGTTTATGCTTGATGGTATTCAGCTCAGGGTGCACGTGGAGCATTATTATGGCTAATGAAGTCAACTCAACGCACAGCGCCTCTCAGAGTCATGCCCTGTTTGGAGTCACACTTCCATGTCCTGGCAAATGCTGAGCATGTAAAACAGAACTGTCAATTATTCAACATGAACAGGAGGATGTATGGAGTGACATGGGGGGTGGACAGGGGCCGACTAAGCCTCGGGCAGATAGGGGGTACCACTTTGATGTGAGTGTGTGGGCCTGCAGAGTTGAGCAAGGTGCATTGGGTAATCTGCAAGAACACCCCCACCCCACCTCCAGCCCTCCACTCCTTCGTTTTTCCTTTCTCCTCCCTCCATGTGCTGAGGCTCTCTGCACCCTTTATGTCCTGCTTCGTTTTTCCCTCTCACACACTCTCTCTCTTCATCTCTGATTCACACATATAGAAACAAACCCGCAAAAACACACACACACACACACACACACACACACACACACTGTACTCACACGTGTTCATGCAGACACAGTGAAAGCATGCTTCCTTTGTCCATTAACCAAACAAGAGCAGGCAGCACTTGTTACAGATAATAAAGTTGTGAATGGCTGATTTTGGACAAATAGCGTTGTTGCAGTGTCACACGAATGGCATTACTCATTTATACAATGAATACTAAAAGTTCCTCTCTCTAGAGTCTCCTCTCGTAGTCATACAATAGCAAGCTTAATTACATTAAGTTCTGAGAAGAGAGAAGTTAATGGATGACATTTTGCTACACCATGAGTGCTTCTTCCAATAACAATAGAAACCCAAATAAGACCTAATTAATATGCATAGCGAAGCCAATGAACTTAATTGTCAAGTTGCTTTTATCAACCTGTCAAAGGATTGACAATTAAAACAGCCTCTGTTAAAACTTTAATGAGAAGCAAGTAGGAGAGAGGGATGATGAGGGAACAAAAAGACACAAGCTTCATCCGTCATGAAAGACGCTACAAGACAACTACCCATTATTATTTCCTATCAGGATAAAACTATGCAAATCATATTATGCATTTTTAAATAATGAGTCAATGAGTAATATTTAATTTATTACCTATACTCTTAGAATGAATATTTAACGCTGTTTTTAAGTTGATGAATTCACATAGATTGAGCTGTAATAGCAGGTTTAGTTATTTATTTCTTTATTTTTTTGCTACTCAAAACGTCCTTCAGTTCCTGTCCTGAAATCCAGAACAAGTGTGTGTCAGTTTTCAAGTTCAACAAGTAAAGTTCTTAAAGCGTTCCCCTCAAAGAGGCTGGAGAGCCTAATCATCTTTGGCGGAGCCTTAAGCGGAGTCGAGGTCCATGCTAGACGTGAACTGAGGCAAAGGCAGCATTTTGAGTTTCTATCTCAACACTGACACCAGCATGTCTATGTTCCAGAGGGGAGTTGAAACTGCTGACTCACTCCCAGTGCGCTGGTTGTTGTTCTCCCTTACAGATGTGACCGTTAATAGGCCTGCATCCATAATCATTAGCGTGTCTCAGTGCACAGGTACCCGATGGGCCCCGTGCGTCTGCCATTTGGTCTCGGTTCACTGTGCTTGCCTGCAGATGTGAGCGAGACACACACCTGCTCAGGGGCTCTCAAACAGACCGGCGCCATCCGTCACAGCTCACGCTACACTCGCTCTGTCGGAACAAGGCCTTGGTTCCGGTCCAGTGGCCTTCAGACTGTAGGTCAGCGGCCGTCTCTCGTGATGAACCCACCTTACCATGAATCATATCCTCTCGTCCCTTTGTACCAACTCCACTCCATTCAACCCCAACCCTCATCGACCCTGTTTATGGTTTGCTCTTCCTTCAAACAAGCAGTCAGACGCACCACAGAGGTAGCTCAGGTGAGCCAGGTAAAGACAGCACTGTAAAGAGAGACATAAACTAATGATCATGTTTTCCCACATCATACACTCCCTCTGCCCATAAGCCACAGTGCACTCAATAAAAAAGAAAAAAACAAGAAAAAAAAAAACTTTTGTGTGGGTCTTTCACGGGCATCAGGCCACGCTTCACACTACATTTGTTGATGTGTGCATGCATGTGCACGTCTCATGCCAGCCCGCCTCCCATCAAGTCCTAATGAGGCCAGCTGGCTCTGTGCTCGGACCAAACCAAACTGGAGAGACGGCACAGTCCTGGCTCTCTCTGCCTCGTACACCCCACCTCCCCAAAGCCTCCCACCCACCCTCCCTCTCCTCCAGATATCTTGGAGAACCATGGACGGCTGAGCACACACGGCAGATTTGGAAATGGCCAGCATGTTTGTTAAAATCTTCCATGTCTCCCAGATCCCCTGGCCAGGGCCTGAATTAGAAAGTCCACGGCTGCAGCCCCAGACCTGCCTCCCTCGTTGCTTACTACTACAGTGTTTTCTGCATCTACAACTGCAGCGGTGATGTTGAGGTCTGCTGTTGAACAGCGGAAAGGAGGAGATATACCCCCAGGCACAGTCAAGGGAATATTGTTCCTGACTATGGATACAGAAACACAGTCAATGCTACATATACCTACAATAACTACAATAAAAACCCGGACAGATAAAACAGATCCTAGACAACATGCCATAATGTACTTCTCTGAAGAGCCCAGAAATCCACCAACAACACGCATCAGTAGCCATACTTCAACTTTAGTGTCCATTATCTTTGGGCTGCTGTCTTTTTTAAAAATGTTATTATCAAGAAGATAATTTCTTATTAGGCTTCAGCAGTTAATTTCACTGCAGACTAATTAGAGCCATTTCACATTATTAACAAGCTTTATTGTTGATAAGGGCCAACGAGGTCTGCAGAGAGACTAGTATTGTCCAGGCTGTTACTTGGCATACAGCAATGTCCATGTGGGTGAGTAAATCCAACTCCCTTGCAATGTCTCCTTGACAACTAACAATAATATACCTCCTCTTAGTAACACAAGGAAATCATGCACAACACCAACATGCACTAGTAGATAGATACACATAGTATTACTCCCACATACATGTATACCATGTTACTAATGTGCACATGCTTATGCATAATAATCATGCAACCTGTAATATTAGTTTGCATGAAAACACACATAAACAATACACAAAGATACTCACTCAGCAACCTGATCTTGTTCACTGTGGACAGCAGACTTGATGTTAGTTTTCATTTTTTTTATTCTTTATTTTTTTGCCCAGGAAGAGAGACTGGACCAGAGGGAACACCTTAACAGGTAGCCCTGGGGTGGTCACCAGAGTTCGGGCAGCCAGGGGGAGAGAGTGGCTTTGGGAAGCTGTACCACCACTATCCTCTCTGTCCACTGATTATGAAGCAGGTCCCAGACGGGTGCCTTTAGGAACCCCCCAGGCTACTCACAGCCTCCCTCTCCTCTGTTACAGGATCTGTCGCTGGGGGATTTGACTGAAGTGTGAAGAGGGGTGTATGTGGGAGACATGCCGAGAATTCTAAATAGGTACATGCTGATTTCATTTGTTGTCTCTCTGTTAAGTTTTGTCCTGGTTACAGATTTGATGAAACAAAAATCACAATGTTCATTGTCTACATGGGTTTGATTTCAAATCATTTCTATTTGATTTGTGTATTCCCCAGGTAGCTCAGCATGTCTCAGTTGTTGTAAATACTCAGACTCCAAGACACAACTGTCCTGCTTTGTATGTGCTTCAAAAGCTGAGAGGAAAAGGTCTCAACACTTTGGCTTCCACTATAACCCTGTCTTGAGTTATGATGACGTCCCAAGTTTGCAAAAGCCCTCTGGCTTCAACTATCTCTGACATGATGTGTGTGTGTGTATGTGTGTGAGTGTGTGTGTATGTGTAAAACTACTTGCAAAGTCCAAAAAAGAATGGAAAAAAATCATAACTAATGAGCCCATTTAGCGCCCAGCACCTGACTTTGGCCCGTGATCTCTGGGAGACATTAGAGGCAATTTGCCATCGACTTCAGGGCTCGTGTCCCAAACGTTATCAATGAGCTTGTCAGGTAGAGACCTAACCTCCCTTTGTTTCCTCCTCCACCCCCCTCTCTGCTCCGGTTCCCCAGCCTGCTCCCTGGGCCCCCGAAGAGGAACCAGCGGCATGATGTCACACACCTGTTTGGCTGGAGGCTGCGGCCCGGCGATGCTCGCAGCCGTGGGTGTCACGTTGGCACCCTCACTCCCCCCCTTGTCGCTGCCTGCTACGCCCCGTGGATGTGTCAAAATGGCAGATGATGGTTGGGGTGTGTGCAGCTGCTTGGGAAGAGGAGTGCCAAGGGCGCTCATTTCCTGCGGTGAGTTTTAATTTGCTCTACCCGTGTCTTCTGAAGAACCTACCCCTCAATACACACACACACACCCATACACAAATCTTACCTTGACATACACACATTTGCAGTAAACACTCACCCACACATACACACACTGTATACAAATCTGGCACCACCCAAGGGGGCAAAATCCCCACATGGCCCAATAGAGGTGAGTGCATGGAGGGAAACAGGATGTTGCCAGACTTTAGTTTTGAAAGCACACTTTTCTTCAAACTTGAATAGAACTCCAAAGAAATATGTGTACTCAAACAATCTAACTGGTGCATGTACAAATCACTTCTCAGAGGCGTTCAGCCGAGTAAAAAGAGACAAGTCACAAAACCTGCTGATAGAATATGCAGCTAGCATTGCTACGGTATGAGAGGGGTCTATGTCTCTTGACATCTGCTATGCAGTTGTCAATGGTAACTTAAATCCCCATTGATCAGATAGCTGGAGTGAATTTGTGTTGCTGTTTTTTTTTTCCTAACTCCCACTTTGTGAACAAACCCATTTTCACACGGGGCACACGCATATACCTGACAGTTACACCCAAACAAGCCTTGCTGTTTACTTGAGAACAAACACATAGAAGCCAACCAGCAAATCTATTCTCAATACACACATCACCCCAGACGTAAAGAGATTCAATTTTCGCCTACCGGGAGTGTTTCCATTTTTTTACGCAACAATTTTTTCTTTCTCTCCTGTGTCAAGACAGCTACCTTTGATGTTAGCATCTAATATACAGGGCTAAAAAACTATAGTTTGCTGTGAGCTGACAGATAAAACAGTGCAAGACGCCATTACCCTGCAAAGCGGAATAATGAGGAGACCTGAACACACAGAAGACAGGAGCCCAGTTGAATTACCGTGGTCTCTCATCCAAGGTGGGAGCTTTTTGACAGCTTTCCAGGCAGCACAACACATTACCATACTGACGCTGCTCTGTAGTGCCAAAGAAAAGCTTTGATGAAAACATAACTGGGAAACTGGGAAATCTTTATATGTGTGTGAGTGCATTTGTGTACGAATGCGTGTGCATGCACTTGTGCACGTGTGTCTTCATTGAGTTTGTTTGTGCATGTCTGTAAGTGCTTGTGTGTGTGCAACAACAAAGACGGGACAACAATGGGAAACCAAGCAGTGTCAAGCTGCAACTTTATGTTCTCTAATTACTAAGTGGATACTGTATTCTTGAGTGTGCTCCTATTGGCTGAGATACAAGGGCTTATTTTTTGATTTATATTCATGTTGATGATTCAGTCAAATTATCAAAGTATCAAACCCAACTGACAATATGCCTAAAAGAAAATCTTCAAGTGGAGAGTAATGCTGCCAAATTTATTCTGCCATTTCATTAATGTGGTTAGCTAGTTAGTTATCCATATTCTAACAGAGTAGGCTTGATGTTAGATCTTTGGCAAGGACACCCTGTACTGAGTTTTGGCACGGTACTGTGCTGCAGTATGCTGCTGACTCTGGGTCTTAACGACAGGCTAAACGAAGCGGGCGTTACGGCCCCCTGGATAGGTCATTACTCGTCCGTGGCCAAGAGCTAAACTGGAGCAGGGCTTTTTAAAGAGGGGAGCAGGTGTGTTTCACCATAGGGGCTGGAGCCGGCCCAAGACCAAACAGCCTTAACGGTCTTTATCTCCTTCGTAATGAGGCCACGCTCTCCACACACCCGAACTATGCCCACATGGGCTAATGCTGGAGGTATGGAGACCCAACCCTCCCCCTGGTTAAATGGTGACACTTTCAAAATGACCCATGCCCCAAGCAATGGAGGAACGGTGGCATGTCATGAATGTCTATAGAAACCAATTGGCAGGGCGCTATGCCATTTAATGTGTGTTTCTTAGGAATTTCAGCCAGTTAATTATCAATAAGTGGCTTCAAAAATCAAATAAAATACCTTTGAGTATACTACGAAGTGTTAACCTTCCCTTGTTTAAAGGTAAAATGTTTAAATAACTCTATAAACTGGATAAGGGTTTCTCAGTATGTGTGTGTGTGCATGTGTGTGGGTGGGTGTGTGTGTATGTGTGTGTGTGTGCGAGAAAGTGGCTGCGCACATGAGCGTGTCTGAGTGGTATTGTCCCTCTCCTCTTTCACCTGTCTGAGTAGGTTCTCTGGTACGGTCCCTGTGCTCCCCACAGTCTTCTCAGTCCTGTCAGCCGAGTTGAACTTGATCAACATCAAACAGTGTTGCATTCAAAAGTATTAGTGTTCTCTGTTGATGGGCCCTCTTGCTATCGCAAATCAGTCCCTGAGCTGCTTCATTATTTATCTCTAATTCATCAGTGTTGTCTCCTCACACAGGGCAGTAACGCACACACATATACTGAATGTGAACACACACACACACACACACACACACACACACACAGGACTTGCACTACACACCGGCACATTAATCTCTGCTTACCTTCAACAGAGCTTTTGTTTTCACGATACTCCTTGTCATCACAGTTTGGCTTAAAAATAAAAGAGCAATGTTTTTTCTACCTTTTTGCATCCCACCTTTTCCCAGGTCAGAGCAAAGAAAAAATATTCCTGTGGAGTGATTAGGCTCATGCTTGCACTTTCAAATTGCTGATTATTGCACGGACCCAACAGGCCTTGTGTTTTTCTCCAAGCATTCTAGGGATGTGAGTCCGAAAGTAGCCCCATGGTACCGTGACCCCTGACCTTGCGTGGGCGATCCCACCAGATGTGGAGTGTGTGCTGGGACAGTGGCGAGGGGCAGCTCGGTCTCACGCGGGGAGGCCCTGTCTCCCCAAACTGCCACAGAGAGCATGGCCAGAGGGGTTCTGTCAGCACCGTTATCAATCATACTCCCTCCCTGTCTCTGGCTCTCCCGCTCCCTCGGTTTCTCCCACTTTTCCTTTCTCTCACTCTCTCGTTCACACTATTTCCTTTTTGCACTGTCTCTCACTTTGCGTCATTCTCTCTCATTCCTTATTCTACCTTCTGCTTTTATTTTCCTTCTTTCTGCTTTTTCTTTTTCGCTATCTCAGATATCCTCTCTTCCACTTACACTACAGGCTCTTTTATTTTCTGTCACACACACGCCTTCAACTCCCCCCTCCCTCTCATTTACACACTTTAACCTTCCTAGGTTGACTTTTTCCTTTCTTTCACTCTCTAATATGGTTTCACCTATGCCTTTCTTCAGTCTTAGTGCACACTTTTATTCTAAAAATATTTTTTACTTGTCCTTTAGATTGACAGAGCAGATGCTCTGGAAGGACAAAATTCTCTGAAAGGAATACATAGAATGATTTATCATACCCAGGGATGCTGATTAAAGTGAAGAGGAAACGTGAAAGTGGTCAAAAGAGCAAATAAAAACAGGCAAAAAGCAATATCAGCAAAAAATATATTCAGGATTCCCCAAGGAAACATTCACAAAGATTAAGTTTTAAAGTAACATTTCTTGTGTGTGTGAATAGTGATGCAGTGTAATGGGAGATTGAGCCAGGGGTCATGGTTTGAGAAATAGATGCCAGTTGTCCCTGCCATCCGGTGTGAGGTGTTCTCCGACACATAGCACTTTGAAGGCCCCAGTCCGCCCTATCACTGCGATGATTTACATCTGCAATCAGGGCAAATGGGTTACAGCCAGCACAACAGACAACAACTAAATAAACAACATACCTGGGGTGGATCCCCTCCAATTCCGGACTGCCAGTCTGGCTTTGGTGCATTTTTAAAACATCACTAGGTAATTGAACTCGAATGTTCACACTGACACATTTGCATGGGGTAAAGGGGGGCTGGTGTAAGCAATGGAGCAGCTGGTACGCACCAGTACGACTCCGGCTCAACCAGTCCTTCTGACTTCATATGTAGCACTTAATTGGTTCCCAAGGCAAGAATGAAATATTTAGCTCGCACGTCCTTTAAAATGCAATTGATTTTGATCTGACAGCTGTGCCTGTCCCGCGCGAGGGAGTGGTAGAGAGAGAGACAGAGAGAGAGATAGAGAGAGAGAGAAAGAGAGAGAGAGAGAGAGGAGAGGGTAAGGGTTGTCTGGGCTTGTTGCCTGAGAATAACGCGACAACACCCACTCAGCCGCGCACAAACACCAGTATATGGCCACTAAATGTAAAGGATTGCTCATGGATGCCATATGCTTTCAACTAAAGCTTTCTTTTTATCCCCCATATTTGACCTCTAAGTTGCAGTCAGCTTTGAGCTTTGGATGATCATGAGTGAAATTTTTTTTTTTTTTTATCTATACAAGTTCAAAGCACCAATGCACAGCTTAGTGTGCCATCTCATACACACAACAATAATGTTATTTAATCTTGTATTTAAAATTATCAGGTATTTTGTTGCGCGGTGCAAATGAAAATAAAACACTAATTCAAAAGGGACTTAAAGACACTTCAATGGACTCCATCACACTTAGCAGGAATCTTGTCTTTGTAGATGCAGATTCTTCTCCAAAGTAATGCTCCAACCAAAGTGAGGCAGATATCCAATCAAACTGGATTAATGTCACTAATTATGTGACAGAACTGAATGGTGTACGGCAACAGCGTGGTCACGGCATATTATGGTAGAAATGCATTAAATGGGAACCTGCACGGGATCCATGGCTGGGAACCTCCCCCCTGTCAAATTGACTAAGCTGCAAATTACATACAAACGGATATATCCTTTATATAACAGCAGTGATTTTATCCACTTTATCCTACCTGTCAAGCTCGGAACATCACAGGCTAATTCTTTATTAAGTGAAAGGGCATCGGGGACCAGATGATCCAATTTAAGTACATTGGGCAGAATAGAAGACTAATTAAAACCCATATTTTTACATTATTAATTTTGGAACTTCACTTTTAATGAATGTGAAATGACAGGCCTTCCATTTATACACGCATACTCTTTGGGATGCTCAACAAGGGAATAAGAGTTTTGGGTATACTGCAGGGGCTAAGAAGAATTTTTAAGCATCCACGACAGACTTAATATCAAAGTTTAGACAAAGGTGTGTATAGCTAACTTCTACATCGTAAACACAGCTGTTAATTGAGTGTACAGGTTTAGAGCCTTTGGTTTATTTGGGGCTGCTGTGAAGCTTGAGACAAAAAGTAATCAGGACATCTCTTGCCGGGGGTGCAACCTTGTCATTTAGCCCTCATTCTTGCTCTCAGTACCTGGAGAAAGACAGAGAACGGCAGAGAGGCACCTACATGCCGTTTAATGATGTGCCCCATTTCCAGTCACCTCTGCTGAAAACCGCTTTGCTTTTTTAGCAACGTCACCCTTAATTGTCCATCATGCCCTCTAATCAGACAGTGACCCTGTTTTAGTGCTAACTTTAATTTATCTTAGTGACCAGGAATGAAAAGCTTCTTCTGACTGAGGCTTTCTGCTACCTCTGGTTAAAGGCATTCTGCTGCACATACAAGGTTAAAAATGCAATTATTTGCAATGCATATTACAAGTTGATTAATAACTAAAATAAGTGATTGCTACTATCCGGGGGGAAAAAGTACGGAAAATGAGAAAGGTGGATCTTGTGTTTACCCTTCGTAAAAACAATCCTCTCTATGCACTTTTCATTCCCCACAGGCTAACGCATCCTCACATCCACAAATAGGAACAAGTCAAAGGGCAGCAAGTTTGTAAAATTGAGTCAAATATACAAAACTACAATATTTAATGGCGTTTCATTTTTCACACCAAGTGACCCCTGCATGGAAACCGATCTTTTTTTTTTTTCCTCCGGTTTCAGGAAACTCTTGGAAGGCAAAAGCAACATCCTGAGTTGGTGAGGAGACAGGAGAGGTGCTGACATGCCGACAGGCAGGGGATCCTGGGAAAAGCCACAGACAGGAAGAGCCTGACTGACTTTGACCCCAGAGGTCAAGGCTGGGGGCTCGGCAACTGAAAGATGTTTCCAAGCCACACTCAGACTATCATAGAGTTTTACAGGAAATAGCTTAGAAATACTGTGTGCCGTGAAATGTTGGAGATCTTTTTATTGCCTGCTCCTTTGTTTCGCTCTCTGTGACATAAAATGCATTTTGGCCCTCAGCTATATTTGACTTATTTGTTTGAGGGTTACTGTATGTAATTGAGTTGAGCTGAAGTCCATTTCTCATCTCTATAATGTGAAAACAGTGTTTTTGCAGTCTGTGGATGTGCCATGACTAATAGAATTATAGATGATGGGAAATGTGGAGGTTTGTGTGGTAGAATTTCAACTGGGATAAAAACAGAGTTTTACTCTCATGCTCCAATTTCTGACATGTGTTTTGAATAGAGTGAAGTTTCTCTACTTCTTCGTGAAGTCGGTCTCCAAAGACCCTTTACAGTTAAACCAAATTGGGTGATAGGAGATTGTCCTTTCCCCAGTCTTGCAGAAGGACCCATAAATCAAAGCATCCATCGTTTGTCACACCTCTGTCTCCCAGCTCGTAGCTCAGGCCCACCACGTTCCAACTCTGAGTTTTTACGGCACAAATGTATCCATCAACCCCACCGAGTGGCCGCCAAGCCGCCTCAGCGATCGATGGGTGCGATGTACCCTCCCTCTCAGCCTGTGTGCAGCTCTCTCTGCGTGGGAAGGGGTAAGAGGAACCTCATTTTAGCTGGTTTTAGCCTCGGGCCACTACTGTGATTTTACCCCATGCTCCTGGCCTGACGTCATTAAAGATGCATGATGATGGATACCATGAAGTCAACCTCTCCGAGGGGGTTTTGAGGTGGGAAAAAAAAAAACCTTGCTTGTTTTTCAGATCACACTAAGAATAAATCAAGACTGTTTAAATGTAGAGGTTGCAACTGGATGCATGTGACTAATCTTTCAATGCACATCAGAAGAGAGAGTAGTCAAGTATTTAATGGTGAGGAGGCATGTTTTGACCAGTTGGTGGTGCTCCTGTCACAGTGAATTCACAAGCTTGGCTCTCTCAGTGATTCAGATAAATACACTCTTGGCTGTTTCCAAACTGGGCTGGAGAAACAGAAGACAATGATGCAAATTTAGATTTCATATCAAGGCATGCCTGAGAAATTGTTTCTTTTTCTCCTCTTTTGCAATAGAAACTTGTATTTGTGGTTACTAATTTTAGGTTGTTTCACTCCCACTTCTCATAATCTGATCCCCATCTTCTCCTCCTACTACATGTACATGTTTATAAAAATGACAGAGGATATTCATGAAGCTCTACTACGCCATTTTCAAGAATTAAGAAAATTAATACATGTTCATGTGCATGTTCAGTTATTTTAATTTTGGGAAAACACTGCAGAATTAAGGCATATAACTTATAAATGTTGCTCCATATGTGCCACATAAACTGGGTTGTATAACCTTAAGTTTCCTATTTCAGGTATGTTAGTGTCTAAGTTCAGTGCAACAAATGTGGTCCAAGTGTGTGTGTGCATTCACGGTCACTGAGTGTGTGTGTGTGTTGTGAATCAGTGTGTCTCCAAAGGGAATGACAGGAGAGACATTTGACAGCTGTGCTGCTCAGGTTCAAAGGTCATGTCAAGTCCTGGATGAGCCCAAGGTAAAATGCTTCTCAGGGCTCATACCGGTCAATGGGTATCGTTTGCCTCAATAGCAAACAGGGTTGGCAGTAATGGGACCTCAGTCATATGTCAGTGCCTGGAAGAGAAGTCAAATACCAGGAGGCCACATTTATAGCCTCCCAAAAGAAAGGAGAAAGTGAAAAGATTGAACTTTTAAACTCCCCAATTTATAGCTTAAAGGTGTCATATGCATGGTAAACTCTCTAGGTAGCATCCATTATCAGTCAACACCCCTCTCCTTTGCTCACTCTCTTCTCCCCGTCTCTTCTCCCACTTTCTCCTTTACTTTCTCTGTCTCACCCTCCCCTCTCAGTGTTTGAGCTCTAGCAGCAGTTTCTAGCGTCTGCCTTAACCGGCGCCGTCCATGCCGTCCCTGCTGGGGAGTAGAATCCAGCCCCTCACTGGAAGACCCTGAAATAAGGCCTTTATCAGCCAACCCCACACAGTATCAGGGGGCCCCCTGCTCCTCCACCAGCCTCTGATGTGAAGGAGAGATGGACAGTGCTCCGTGGTCCTCTGGTCGAGCACCAGAACAGGATTCAGCCCATTGTACCATTCAAATTAAGCAGGCATCAAAAGGGAAGAGGAAGCTGTTGTTGATGTATTGTCTCGTGTTATTTTAACCGGCTTAACTCAAGCCTCTTCATGGTGGAGTGTTGTGGTGCTGGATGCCGATGATGATAAGTGGTGGATTCTCTGTTAAGACTGCTAAGCTGCTGTGCTGGCTGAACGGGGGGCTCTGGCTCCATTGGCTGTCGTGGCTTATTTTGGCTGTGGTTGAACCATTTCAATAGGTTACCATGGATTTATCCACTCAAAACCGCTGACTTGGCTGTCCATGTACAGCTTCTCCATGTCCCCAGTGAGACCCCTGTTTATTTCATAATGCTGACAGTTTTTGAGAAGATTGATGAAAAATGAAAGTTCAACACACAAAGACAAAAAGTTTTTAGTTAGCTGCACAGTTTATATACTGTAGACTAAAATTATCATCTTTGTGCTACAAAACTTTTTTTCTTTATTACATTAAAAACTATTTGAGTTTTGAAGTCTCTGTATTTTCATTTACACTGTTGTAAAAGCTAACAGCCAGTTTTCCGGATTTTCAAATTCAAAACAAATCCAAGCCCTTTTTTTAATAATGAGACCAATAACATGTAAATAGCTGCTATAAACATACACGTGAGAGGAAATATGTTTTCCATAGACTTAAATTGCAGCATTTTATTTACTGGCCTGGTAAATAATCACCCTGTAAAGACAGTTCAGTCAGCTCTGAGTACTTGTAAATAGCTCCCTCCATTCTCAGCTGAAAGCTGTCTATTTAATTTCTCTCTTCTGTCCTCAGAGCAGTAGCTATTAAGTGCCTTCATATGTCAAGGCAGTGACACCTCCTCCATTCTCTTCAGCTTGTTTAAGCGTGCCCCTGTATTGTTGCCCGCCGTGCTTGACGTGTTAATAGCTTAATAACGTAATCTGGCAAATAATGACACCTCATCACAAAGACCGAGGCCAAATGTTTACAAGAGAAGCTGTAATGTATGATGACAGTAATCTGAATAAAAATGAATTTACAGGCATCGTCTCATTTGCAGTAAATTCTCACTTCTTCCATGAACAACTGATGCTCCGCGGACACCTTCCTTTGCTCTCTAGCTGTCTCATTACCCAGCCTTTCAAGTGGTGGGAGAAAGGGAGAGACGCAAAGAAAAGAGATGGAGAAGGGGTGAGAGTGTGAGAGAGAGAAAAAGAGGGGGGAGAGAAAGGAGTAAAGGAAGAAAGACAGAGAGGGCAAGGAGGAGATAGGCACTGATAGAGCTTGTTATTTTCAAAGCCATTTTCCTCTCTATTGTTTGCTGTGGAATAGGAATAAGGAAAAAAGAAGTTCACACCGATTTCAAAAAGTCTCACTTCCTTTTTGACAGATGTGGTGTCAGCTTTGCTGTTTAATTAAAAGGAAATGGAGGTGATGATTGCAACACAGACGTGATCTGATATGATAATGTATTTACAATCATCAAGATGATCGTCATTAAGGATGTGTCAAGGACGAATTCATAGTGGGATTTGGGGTCCTGAGCTGTCAAGTGTATTTTTCTGAGGCAGTTGTGAGATTGTCAGGAGGATGCTGTGACTATGACAGTCACAATTAATAATTTGCTAAAAGAATGTGATTGAGTTTTATACACTGTTTTGTCATGGCGATTTCCAAAGCCCAGAACATTTATACCAGCAGTGTAAGCGACAGGGAAAAAAAAAACAAAAAAAAAACAAGGCCCCAGCAAGGCTGAGGCAAGAGACAAAAATACCCCTGATGCATATGCTATATGGGATTCTATTATTAAATGACTTTGAATTATTTCACGCACGCCGGCTTGTATTTTTCATAAGAGCTGCATATGGAAGGTTCATCAAAACAAATTGTTCGATTTTGACAATTAATACAACAATCACACCCTTCTTTTGCTGCACCTGTTTGAAAATGAATAATTTGAAGTCATTTTAATTGCTTATGTGACAGCTAATCATCAAGGCATTAATTTATTTATCGAGCTTCATTTGAACTTCCTCCTTAGTGATAACATATCCAGCCTTACTCTCTAGAGTAACAAGATACTGATTAAACTGTAGCAGCCTCCTTCAGTATTATGCAGATGCCGAGGAGTGAGCCCTAGAGTGGCTGCAATAATAAGATGCATGATCCCCACTAAGTCAAGATGAACCAGGCACTGGTCATAAGAATGAAATGCAGAAAAAAAAGGAATAACTTGTTGATATAACCATAATATTTAAAACAAAAATTGGCTGGTGTCTGGACCAGTTGTGAGTATTTGGTATGAAGCTATAAATTGTATCGCTGTTTAGGTGACCCAAAAATGTAAAATCTGCGAACACAGGAATACACCCTAAATCAAAAGACTAACTTGACAGGGTTGAGTTATGCGACAAAACACTGAAAGTGAGGAACATCTGCGCCAAACTCTCAGAGAAGCGGAGCATTAGCCTGAATGTTTCTAGCTGCTGGTGGCTCATCTGCAGTTGGTGGTGTGCCGGGATTGGTGCGATGGCTATGGGGAAATCAGCCACTGTTCTCTCTCTCTGGGTCCCAAGCATGGCCATTAACTGACTGCCAGCAGCTCTGGGAAGAGGAACAACAGATGCCAGCAACTGAAAAGCCTCCAGCTCTTCAGCTAAACCAATCCCAACTGAGTCGGGACGGGCCTCTGTAGATTTTTGGACATACAGCGAACAAATGTGGACATGAAAGGGGGAAGAGGAGGGCTGTTCTGGAGGTAAAGATTTGTTAACCCTCTTGAACTTGACAAGAGACGGGACCGAGGCACAGATTAGACCCTCTCAAAGCTGGCTTTGCTAAAGGTTGCTGTGTGAATATGTGAATGTCGGTGTGAAGTGGTGGGTGTGTGCATATATGTGTGGGCGCCTGTGTGTGTGTGCATATGTTTGTGTGTTTGTATGCGCTTGTGAATTGGTGTTTGCACAAGTTTGTCTGTTTGCACATTCTATATGCAGACACGTGAGGCTGTAATGACAGCAGCACATTAAATGGTATGTAATCACAGTGACAAAACTATTTAATTATGTTGTAATTACATTTTACTTCTCTGTCATTACCATATCTGTCCTACAGAAAAAAAAGATTTATTTTCATCTAATAATGAATTGATTAATTGTAACCATTTGGCAAAGTATTGCACAGCTACACCACAGTTTAATGTTCATTTCCTCCTAAAATGAAGGAAATGGCAATGACCCTTAAAGGTCCCCACATGTTTAAATCATTCTAAAACTTAAAAAAAAAAATTGACTGAAAATCCGTAATGAGGCTAAAATATTAGGGTGTTAATTCTACCTTTGGGTGCAGAGGTCATGTGCTTCATCATTACATAACACTTAAGTAAAGACACATGAGAGAAGTAAAATGAATTTGATCACATCAAGCCGCAGAGCAACAAGGAAATGGGGAAATGACGGGGTGGTGAAGTAGGAAGTGGAGAGCAGGGTGGGGGAGCAAGAAAGCACAAAGCCTGGGTAAACACAGCTAGGTCTGCATCTGGAACCAACTAAAAAGATGCTTAATAATGCAGAGCCGTGCAGGCGGGCCCTGTGCAGCTGTTGTGTGCGCAGGACCATGAAAGACTCTCCATCTGACAGCTGGCTCCATCTAGCTGGCTCCATCACCCTCTCCCTCTCTCTCTCTCTCTTGCTTCTCTCTCTCCTCTGTGGTCCAGAGTGGCAAGGAGACAGCAGATTAGGGATTAGCCAATCCCTGCCATCCTCATCTGTCCCATCTGCCTGCCAGCCAGCCAAGCTCCTGATTCCAGGGAGAGATGGGACATTAAGGGAGAGAAAAGGACGTGAGACAGCAGAGGAGAAAACGCAGGACTGACAGGGGGAAGTGGGGGAGAAGTGGGACGAGGCAACACTACAGAGGATGACCCACGAGTGGGAGTTGGGCTGAGGGGAACAAGGGATGCATGTTGGAAACTTGCACAGACAGGAATGCAGGATGTGACTGGGATAGACAGAAGCAGAGACCCAATACTGTACAGTTTGGGGAATAAAAGATTAGAGGCCTAACCCTTTCTGTGAACTTAGTGCCATGCTACATGCCACAATTCTGTAATCTCATGAAACATTCAAAGAACCTGCCACTCTGAATATTCAACAACTTTCAGTGAACCACTGTATCCTAATCCCTGAGTTTCTCACTGCAGGCAGCACGTGAATGTATATTATTTTCTGTGCAGAATTTCCACCTGAACAAAGCTGGCACCCCTTTATAGCTGCTAAAAATACACTCTTGTATTTTGTCTCGGTATCAAAGACACCACTTGTCTTTTTAATAATCTGCCAGCTCACATTTGGCAGAGACCAGAAAACACACTCAGAGAAATAATTGCTATTATCTGTTAGAGTCAATAAAACCTCTATACGATTGCACTATTTGAGATAACAGTGCGCTCGTCTTCGCCATGTGTTCACCTAAATGAGGTAGCACTAAATGATTTAGATATACACACTAAGTATCTGCTTATACATTATGAGTGTAATAAGCTCCAGGCAATTGCAGGCTATTGGAAGCATCATTCATTGAACTAAATAACAAAGAAACAAACTCTGCACACATGCAAATGTGGTTTGGAGATGAAGTCATTCGGACATCAACACTCTGGTCATTTTTCAATTTCCAGACGTCCATCTTCTGCAACATGCTTGTGGAAATGTATTCACAACATTTTGTCAAGTGTTAAGTGAAAAATACAAGCTAGCAGCAACAATCTAGCTTGTGTTTTATATTGTAAAGATTCAAACTTAAGGGACCAAGTTCTGTTCAGCACCAGGGGAATTAAAAAAATAAGAATAAAAAAAACGAACTTCTTTTCCTGTGGAAAGGCACCCGGTAGCTTAACAGGCCCTCAGCTCCAGTACCTGTGTGCACACCTTTAAATCACACCCAGGATAGTTGCCTTGTCAAAGCTCTCTCAGTGAGCCAGGCATCTGAGAAACATTAAAACACTTCCTCATGCAAGCCCAAGCCTCCCACAGGGCAGCAAACAGGAGCAGAGCCTTTCTCTCAGGCCCAGTATCCGGAGAGGATACTGCTCAGTACCGTTTGGAAAGTCCCAGCTCGGACAGCGGTGGTTAATATTTTAATAGCCTACGGCTGAGGCAGTTATCTTCCAAGTGTATTCTTGTTGGTGGATTTAAAAAAACCACTCACTCACTCTCTCTCTCTCTTTCTCACAGTTAAGAACCCGATTTGAGTTTTTAATTATTCTTTTTTGAATTCCCCAACCAGCTCTCCTCTGTTCTTTTTCATTTGTGCTGTGCAGTTTTTCCAAGACTTGCACCCAGGGAATCCCTGACAGTGTCCTACTTAACTTTTCACTTTCTTTCCTGTGATTTGTTCTTTTTTTCTGTTTTGAGGAACTATTGCTGATCAATCCGCAGCTTCTCTCCAAACACCTGCTTTTATATTGATCAGTCATCCACTTTCCCTCTTTTTGAACTTAAGAGAAGACTTGTCAGTGCAAGTGATCAAATCCCCTTATGAAATTCTTTACTTGGGAAAAATGTTTGCCCGCAAGTGCTGCGCTTTGGAGTTAAATGGGCACCAAAACAATTTCCACCACTGAACTGGTCTCCTAACGCAACTTTGCAACAACTTTTGTTGTTTCCACTAATCAGCTTTAAAAGCTCCCATATTGTACTTAGTGCACTTCTTTAATTTCCAACAACTAAGAAACAGGAGCTGATTCAATAAAATGAGAGTACATGCAGAGTGGAGTAAAAGACACAATGGAGACATGTGCATATTTATGTGTTAGTGCCTACATAGACAAGAGGCACATGTGTGTATTTGCATATTATTGCATGTGAACATTTGTGTCCATGCAAATACAGGTCTACAGGTCTTTTTCTGAGTGTGTGTGTTTGTGTGTGTGTGTGTGTGCATGTGTGGCTGCTCTGAGCCAGCCGTCAGCACAGCCTGCAGGGAAGGGGCCGGGGTTACGGCATCAGCTGCAAGCAGGAATGAGAATGGCTGAGAGTCAGACAGACACTGCCGTGGGTTATTATGTTTGAGTCAGACCAAGCACTCCTGGGATCACTGAAAATATTGCTGTTACAGTTGTAACATTATCACAACAGAATAAATAAGAGCGGACCTGGGACACCGAAGGAAAGATTTAAAAAGAATATATGCATGGATCGAAACAGAACTGGAATAATTAATTAAATAAATCTCATCACAGCACTCTTCTGCACACTTAATTGAAGTGAGCTAAATGCAGCGAGTGCTTTCAAAATTGAGAGGATGGGTCAATCCGAACCTTTGCACCTCCATAATGAAAGAGAAAAAGGAAGATAATAGCACACATAACCTCAAGCAATTAAAGGGCTCTAGAATGTGGTGAACAAGCTTTGCCCTCTTGGACACTGTTGACCCACAGTGCCCAACAATGCCCCCTGGGAAATAAGCGCTTATTAAAAATGGAGGAACAGCCACAATCCCACCGAGGCTGTAATATGCTATAGAGTAATTTAATTCTACTTACATGTATCACTTCAGCTTCCGTGCCGAGTATGAAGCAATTCAGCATTTCATTTGACAAAATATGACCTGTCAAGAGACTGAATAATAACGCTGCTAGATCAGATGTTTTGACATGCGATACAGTATTGTGCATGGTTCCAGAAAAAGGTCCTGCCATTCATGGAGATAGCATCTCAGCATAATTGTCAATTTCTCTTCTATCTTGAAACAAGCTGTGTTTTACAATAAAAAGCAATACATAAGAAGCCTCATCTACTTAAGGGATTATTTTGAAAGTCTCTCTTTACCCTCCAACAGACTGATGAAACACACTTCCATGCTTGATTTGATCATTCTTCATAAAGGAGAAAGAAAAAGTATACAGCGAAATCACAAGTCCTGGCATGGGTTTGGGAATATTGGTTGTACCCTTCTCAAGAGTCAGGAAAGTCCCTTATGGTACTCTTTCTTTGTGCTGTGTAGCTTCATCGCAAATAAACATACTGTCTGTTATTGTTTTCCCATAAGAACCTCAGAGTTAGGAAAGTATATTTTTTCTTTTGCTCTTCAAAATAAAATACAGGTCAGTGTCCTACATAAGTTTTCTGCAGTTTCGAAAACATTTCTGCGGCATATTCAAAGTGTGAGTTTTCTGTTCTTGCAAAATTTCAGAATTCGCTGTAAATCATTGCCATTGTGTTTTCTCTCTCTGCAAAATTGGATTTAAAATGGTTTCTCTGCTTGATATGAATAATGACAGTTGTTACAGATATAGATTTAGGTATGAGGGCGGGAAAAAATCTCAAACGCAACCATGAATAAAACAACTGCTGTAGGGGAACAATTTGGGACATGTGATTTTCTCTGTGGGTGTTGAGATGAAAAAGGGCCCTTCTTGAGCATGCATGTGTGGTTGTCTTTGGGAGAGCGGCCATGCCCTGTGGACAGATAAAGGAGTGATAGGACACCGGGGGATAGGGCAAGGACACGTGGCGGCCCGCCCCTGGTCATTGGTGACAAGAGCAGGGGGACGTTAAACACACACTCTGGGCTGACTCCACACTTTGATTTAGCGCTTTTGCCTAATGTTACAAAGGGGGGTTACAGAGACCCACTGGAGATGGGATCAGCAGATCTCACCGACTGTCGTCATAAAGAAGCCTGCGGAGGGCTCAAACCCCGACACACATCTGATGCACAAGCCAAGCTAGTGTGCATGTGTGTGCGGGACTGAGGCAAAGAGGAAGGGAAAAGAGGGGTGGTCCACAGACCATAATGAACAATACACAAAGGGCATTTAATGATTCCATATTGATGCTCTGTAAATGGCTTAATTTGTCTGAAGACACACAGAAAAGGCAGTGCTGTGGTTAAACTGTATTGACTCAAAACACATGCAGTAAAACATATTAATATTGGATGAATAACTCATTAATGGATGCATCAGACAAATCATAATACTGTGTCAGAAATAGATTGAGGGCTTTTAAGAATTTATGGAATATTGGATTATTTTTCTGAACAGTGCTGTGATACGGTTCCAACTTGCAGTTAGATGCAGGTAAATAACCTCTCCTTTTTTTCCAGCTAGTTACTCTCACTGTGGGCTGGGAGCTGATCTCTGCTCCAGACACTTTCAAGTCTACTTAATGTAGCCTACACGGGCTTCACAGGCTGTTTCATGCTCTTATGGAAAACAGGCCTTTGAAATCCCTCAGCAGCCCAATCTTAATCTCATTTGTGAATATGAGCCGAGCCACGACAGGACCAGGAACATCCTCGTCTTCCTAAAGCACCATTTCATTTGTCAGGAGATTTGGGGCGGTTGACACTAGAGGAGTGATTTAATTGATTTTAATCACACACCTGAGATAGGGAGAGCGAGGGGGCTGCCCTTAACGATTATTCAGAGGGCCCATCCCATGCTGTATCTCTGCTCTCATGCCTCTGTTTGTTTTGATACATCAGCATTTTGATGAATGTGACTTGGATTATGAACTTACAAAGCAGTCTGGAATTTTAAACGTGACCTTGTACTTAATATGCCAATAAGAATAATAAAACTATTGTTGGTCAGGGAGAAGTGCTACTGAACCCTACACACTCTTCCCAAAAAGCAGCACGCAGTATGGATTTTCTATTTCCAAATGTTGCTGTCAGCTTCTTGACAACGTTGACATATTATCTGCAGTTGACGGTCTACTCAATGTTTAACGGACACACACTGTGAAAGCGTTTCGCAGGCAGTGCTCAACTTTGTACCGCTTAAAGATGAATTTTCCCCTTTTGCCTCTTCAGGAAGTTGCAGGCTTCCCCTTCCCTCAGCGAACCACAGTAATTTGTTATGAAAATCTAGACCAAAAGCAGAGGCGAAAAGCAGGTCCAAGTTGTTGCAAGCCATTAGTTGGGAAAACTGTTTGGTGAACATTATAATGCAAACCAACCCAGGAAAAAAGAGTGGAAGACAGCCTGGGGAGAGAGATTTAAATATGTAATAAACTAATATTTCATTTATTTGCCTCACATGGGAACCTGACCATTTAACTGCAGCATACTCAGATCAGAATCCCTCTCCTTTAATGAATGAAGCCAGCAATTATACACATCTTGGAAAATATTTGAAAATATATCTGAAGCAGCCATGCAGTGTATTTCACAATACAAGACACTGTTAGTATTCAGTTTTTTCTTCTTATTATAATTTTGTGCATGTTGATTGTTTGTATTTTAATGGCTTTTTCATAAGATTTGTAATCATGGTCCAACTTCAAAAATGCGGTAAAACTAAAAAATGAAATAAATGTTAAAATTCTGTATTTTGTGCAGTGTTTTATTAGTTATTTTGCCCTCATTCCTTCATTCCCAGCATTTATATGAGCTTTGCTCTTCCTTTTTACAAATGCACAGTGGAAGCCTATGTTTTATTATCAGGTTTATTCCTGTATTTTTCTGCTCCATGTAGAATACAATGGCATTCATTCTTGATGAGGTTGCTGTCACTTTTAATTTCTGTTAGTTCGGGTAAAATGAATGACAGTCGGCCTTGTAATAAATATAACATGTGCTGCATTAATTTTTCAGAGAACAAGAATGGGAGGCTCCCGTTACTAATTCCTTTTCAAATGTTTAGATTTATGGCTTTTTCAGTGAGTGCATCATTTTCTAACTTTGTGGCAGAAATATATTTCCATCTCATTAATGAGCAATTAAGGGAAAGGGGAGTGTACAGCCAGAATCTCCATACTAAAGGACATGACTTTGATGAATCTTCACACTTGTGTGTGCACATGCACGTGAAGCATGCATGTGTATGTATTCACTCATTTTCATGGATATGTGAACTATTTGCAGGTTTTCTTTAATGCAAACACACACTGTACTTCTTGAGGAAGCTACACATATAAGCAATGTTTGTACACATGAGCCCATGTAGATGTGATATGGAGCGTGTGTGTGTGTGTGTGTGTGTGTGTGTGTTCCCACCTCCCCTGATAGATACTAATTATTGTTGACTCTTATCCCTGAGTTTGCACTGTTCCTGCTGTCTGAATATCATCACTGACAGGTCCGCTCAACTAACCCGCACACTGCAGGGGGAAAAACCTTAGCATCACCTCAGCTTGTAGCCACATCAGCAAAAAATCCAGGACATAATGGTGCTTCTCAGTCAACGTTTTCAACCCAAAGTGAGAGTAATGATGGTTCTCTAATAAGCCCTTTATCAGCCATCTTTGTACTCCGTTAGGCAGGAAATTCACTCTAGCAGTTTTATCAGCCTGAATTAGTTTGTGTTGAGTCCCTACTTTGTGGCAAAAATAGATTTAAAAAAATGAGAGAGATGAAAACGTTTGGATATGCTCAAAAGAAGTCCTCTCTCAAAGGCAGTACATCCTCAAAGAAGTTGGGGGAATCTGATATTCTTTTTAATGTCTGGAAAGCTGTTCAAGACATGAGCTACTGTATGTCCTTGTAGTGGTTCCACCGTGATGATACATTACACGGGTCCAGGTTAGTCACCAGATATCCCCAAATATCAAATAAAACTGACACACTGGACTAAATAAAGGCTCATTGTCATTGTTTAAGAGGCAATAGAAGGAAAATGGGATGGAGCTTGGTGGCAACTGACCTGTGACCTCATTTGCTGGTATTTGTCACGTACAGTATATTTAATATTTTCATTTAAAAAGAAAAGCTGGTCTTGACTTCTACTGTGCAGATCATGGAGGTAATATAAACTGGTTGTACCTATAATGTGCACACCATATTGTAGATATACCATATGAATGCCATATTTATAGTGGAATAACTATGACTTCAGGGCTATGCAGTATGTATGAGCTGTTGTAATGGTGACACTTTAGTCATAAGTTGGCAATAACCACAGTATTCTTGAGAACCTCGTTGCTATTCAGAGGCATTCATTTTTGTTATAATGGCTATAAAAAATGAATTAAGCATAATTTATATACAGTAACTAATAAGGACCAAGATTGCCAATGACCAAGTCAGTGGCAATCCCATTTCCATTCAGCTTCTTCTTGGAGCAAATGTCATTCATATTTTAACCCTTATTAGGAATGTCTGCTTCTGAGACTCTGAATTATCATTTTCAGGACTTCCACTCATCTTAAAAGACAAAATCATTTGAATTCGAAAGATGGCAGAGATTGACAGAGGAAAGACAGAATGAAAATATATATAATTCCAGAGATACTTGTATTTTTTTTATCTGGGCTTTTTATAATGAGGTAAAATCCCCACTTCTTGCCATTTCCCTGCCTTAATTGATGATTATGTTGTTACACAGTAGAAGTGCTTCTCTCTCTCCTCCCAGTCATTATGATATGGACAGGCAGCTCTTGAAGCTTCAAAGGCAGGTTGGGGTGATTTAAGCTCAATTCAGCCATTCCCTGGCCCACAGGTTAAAAAAAAAAAATAAAAAATGTTCCCTTGTAAACAGTGAATGCTAATCGCTAATTAGCCCTGTGGCTGAATCACAAAATTTCTGTTTGAGCTGACCGCTGTTACGGTCCTGCTTAAGGGCATGTTGTATCTCTTTTGACGGCCCAATTAGAAATTCAGCTGCAGAACCATAAGGCAACCTCGTCATGAATATTTAAAAAGACTGCCACAGACAAGCGCGAAGGGGGCACTGAACCACATGTCATAGTGGGAATATTTGGCAAGTAACCACAATCAATAGTCTCTTGATGTTCTTGGTATTAATGTGGTGATTGCTGTTTTTCTTGGGCCTGTAATAGAGTAAGACTACAGGTCAGGGTGATGAAGGGGCTAAAGTAATAAGGGTGAGACTCATACTTGTGAATGTCCAAATTAAATCTCCAGTGGACATGATCCTATCTGACTCAAAACATAGAAGGCACTCAGAAATCAAACTCCATCCTCCGTGGTTCAACTCAATCTGAAGGGACTGGCAGGTCTGTGCCACTGCCAGGGAATAATTAGGCTACTGTCCTTCACAATATGTCAGACTAACTGACTGAGGAAATGCTGTATGCTCTCACTGCACTTTCACTCCATCGTTGTATGGTGAGGTCTGAATATAGAGGCAGCTCATGTGCTGACTCCGTATTGTATCAGGATATTGTGGAACATATACCGTGTCAAAAGCAGACAATTCACAAAGGGCAATAAAGCCATAGTATTATCACTGCTGCACAGGTTGAAAGTTTTGTACTCTGTATTGACATGTGTGATGCGAATCTGCTGTTTTGGTGCGTTTTGTCAAAATCCATTTTTTTCCACTGACTTTTAAGTGATAATTTCTTTTTGCATGCATCAGACGTTTTTTTTTTTTTCTCTAATACAAGAAACATATTAGGGAATAATGGGCTCCTACTTCCTTTTTCCACAGTCATTGTGATGCAAGTGTCAGGTAGAGGTTGGGTGTTATGTGGTTAATTGGTATTTTAATGCACTATCTGCAACACCTAAAATTGATTCTTCGTTTTCAATAACACTGTAAAACAGCATGCTACCTCGCATAATTATTTCCGTGAATATGAAAAGTGTCTGTTTAAACTTTACTCACCCTCACCTATTCTTCTGCATGCAGAGCTGTGAAATAGCTTCCAGTACAAAACATTCTGGCAATGCATCAACAAGACTGTGTTGCCTGTCATTGAATTACAGAGGGTTCAAACACCTTTCTCAAGTAACCAAGGTAAACATGTTTTTTGAGCCTAGGGCAAGTGAATGAATTACTATTCACTGTAACAAATTGCCTCCAGGATTTACAGTAATTATTTGGCAAAAAAGTTGCCAACAAAGTCTTTTAAAATTTGCAGTTAATTACTGTAAAAAGAATTACAGTATACAACTGGATATATATTACTGGGTTTTACTGTATTTAAAATTACACCAATTTATTGTTTTCTTACAGAAAAAATACAATTAATTTAAATCTAGTTTACAACTTTATCTTGTATTCTATTAAAATTACAGAAATTACCTGGCAACTAAAGTTGCCAGTAAATAGCTTTCAAGTTTTCAGTAGCTTTAATAATAATTTAATAGATTAAAGAGTTCTCATCTTTTTCACAGTATATGACTTATGTTCAAAGCCATTAAAGTCAACTTGCCTGAAGAGAAAAGAGACACAAAGACTGACTGTTGTTTTCTTCTTATGAACTTTTCCCACTTCCTATGCAGACCCAATTGGCCGCCTTGGAGCCACTGGTTGCACTGGTTCCAATTAAATATCTGAAAATCACAAAATTACCCAAAAATAAAGTTAATGACAAAACTGATCATGGCTATTCTACATGAGAGCAAAATCCATATGGTAAGAGAAGACAAACTAATCACTTGCCCTTACAAAATGAAAATTGGGCTGTCCAACCAGGAAGTAGCTCTTAAATACCGTGACTAATAAAATGGAAATGTGGGGTTCTTAAGAGTTAGAGGGATCATTTGTTTCTTGTCACAAGATTGTATGAGTTACTGACCCATAGTGATGTAGTTTTATTAACCTAAACTCTGGTTGGATATTTTGCAACCAGCACCAGCTTGGATGGACCACAGCAGCATCAAACAATTGCTCCAACATACCATTTAATACTCATTACTAAAAATATTGTTGTCAAGGTTTAAATGTTCTTCAGCAGTTGACCTAGTTTGCTGCTGCTTTTGTTTGTGTTGTTTGTGGACATGTTGGGAATTCTCTAACAAAATTCATTCTTCAAAACTGGTCTAAGTCTTAATTTCAAGCCAATTAAATTCAAATCTTTTAGCTAATATTCCCCTAATAGCTCAGATTGGCCTGTGTTTCTGCAGAACTACTTGCCAAAGATCTGCCATGCCTTTGTAATACAAGTAAGTAGCAGTATTACAAACTTACACGTGTAGTTTTGGAATTTGCAGTATGGTCTAAACTAGGTTGTATTCCTTTAAAATTATGCAAAGGTAAGAAGTCATATATAAACAGCATTAGTGTAACTAATCTTTCCCGATGTTGTCTTTGCCCTGTTACTGACCAACCTTCGGCTTCACTCTGCAGTGACTCTAATTAATAAGACAATTTTGTTCTCACCAAAGAAATTACTGTTGCTCCTCTGCTTCAGTCATCAAATGCTCTTGTTCCTCGTTTAAATTCATACACCAAAATCAACAGTATTCAGCTGTAATGTGCATCATCTGCAGGCAAGATATAACTTGCCTTTAATTATAGAATATGATATTGTGGAAAAAATGCTGTTAGCAAATGTAATTGTTTTTTTTTGTT
The DNA here is from genome assembly GCF_033026475.1 of Channa argus. NCBI lineage: Eukaryota > Metazoa > Chordata > Actinopteri > Anabantiformes > Channidae > Channa > Channa argus. The sequence goes on from NC_090197.1 coordinate 37,504,701, forward strand.
TTTTACCCATAATGCATTGCAATATATAGTTAAACTTTGTAAAATGCTAGAACAACTTATTGTAAAATTGTACAGTATAAATTACATCAATTTGTTACAGTGTTCCTCATTAATTTATTATAGTGGTATACTGTATGTTAAACAGATGTGTATATTGTTAAAATATGTAGAATGCTGGCTCATTGAGCTTTTGCTCTAGAGAGTGATATTTCCAGATTACTTCAATAAATTCACCCTCTGCACCTGACCACAGATAAGAGTATTTTTTTGTAGCTTTGATTTCAACACAAGAGCGTTTGGATGAGTAGAAAACAACAAGTGTAAACCTCTCACCCTCCACTCACCTACCCCATATCACTCCAGGCAAATTGTTTTTACTCTGGACCCCACGACAGCAACTAAAGACCCACCTGCTCATCCAATAACAGCAAATCAAATCACATAGGCTTCCCTTTCTTGGTTTCAAAGGGACATTCTCTAAGTTGATTCTTTTCATTTAATTCCTGCAAAGGGATAGAACACCCCCCCCACCCTCGCCCTTTATCTGCTCGTGAGAGAGGGAAAGAAACAGAGGATTATCGATTTGCACTCAAACAGTGGGCCAACCTAAAAAGCCCCAATGAATTGTCACTCATTATTGAAATTATCAGGCACTAATTAAACTGGCAACCCTAAGCCCCCTGGGCTGTGCTCATCTCCAACTGAATTTCAGCTCCTCAGACAGTAATAGGGAGGCAGCATTAGCTGCTACTGGATGCTAATGAGACCTGGAAGCTGTCTCTCCCTCTTAGGGTTTCACAGAAGCAACTGCTGAATGTGAACCACAACTACAGTGCAGCACTGTTTGTGAGCACTTGATTGGCAGAATGGGTGAAAGAGTGAGATAGAGAGAGAGAGAGAGAGAGAGAGAGAGAGAGAGAGAGGGAGAGAGAGAGAAAGAGAGAGAGAGAGAGAGACAGAGAGAGACAGAGAGAGAGGGAGAGAGAGAGCGAGAGAGAGAGATTTAAGCTGGCTACTGTATGTAACTGGCTGGTCCTCCGAGTACAGCATCAACAGTTACATTCAGCAGTAATTTTAGTACATGGATTTGAAAGATTTGAGGCTTTTTGCACATAATGCCACCCCCTCAGTCGTTGCTCTGCATATTTCTACCTCGCTCTGTATCTCTCATAGCTGTAGTGAAGTTGTTGACTTACTCCTCATGCGCTCTCTGCTTCTCCTCTATGCGAATCAACAGACACGGTACCAGTGAGAGTCTGACTGACTTTATCACATGGTACACAGCTTGTTAATAACTTCCTCTGACAATTCCTCCTCATCTTTGCTGATGACCAGAGGGACAGTCGTGATTGTCATGTTTGTAGGGGAAGAAAGACTCTAAACAATGATGTCACGTCAGCCTCTCTATTAAAAGACTTCATATTTTGAGCGGCATAATTAATACTCTTGGGCACGTCGCTTCCAAGTTGGCACTCCAGGCAAAGGGCTGCCACTCACCTGATAATTATTTTTGGAAATGGAGCCCAAATTACAGTGATTGACAAATGCAACAAAGCAGAGACAGCCTCAAGCAGTCATGAAGAAAGAAATGAGAAAACAGTTAAATGCTTAATGCACTTTCACGGTGGATTTAAAGTTTAAATCACTTGTCCTTTCATGTCTCAAATGTAACTTTGGCTAGGGTCAAACTATTTAGCCCCTGTATCCTCTTGAAAGGAACACACTAAAAGGCCATTGCAGGAGTAATTACGACTTTTATCATTTCTTTTTCCAAGTCGAGTTAAAATGTAAATGCTTTTATTACTCTTTTTTCTAATAGTGGCCTTATGCTCGGATATATTCAGTGCAGCATTAGCCAACTGTTAAGGTGTCAGAGAGCTCTGCACAAATCACAGTCAGCAACTCGGATGAATCCGAGTGTGTCCTCACTTCACAGTTCTCTGAAAAAAAGGCAAACAGTTGTTAGCCCGTCGGGTTGCATCCATTAGATGGTGGATAGAGAAAAGCAGCATGCCTCTATGCTTTTTACACCTCTCGCCATGCGTAAATCAGCCACTCTGTCATTCTACTCGAAAGAGAGGGGGAGGAATTATGTCAAGTTATTTGTTTTGTACCAAAATGAAATATTTATCGGGAGTGAACACCTACCAGGAACAGACGATAGGCCAGGGTGCTTCATCTTTTCAGACTCATATTTGGCTTCCACCTCCGCAAAGGCCAAACCATGTCCTGAGGGTTTTCAGTGATTCAGGGAAGTCCGCTAGCTTTGAATCCACATTTCAAAGCCAGTGTTGAACTGAAGGACTGTGCTGGAACTGGAGGGAGACATGTGTACACACACTCTAACCAATTATATGGTGATCTCCTCGATTCCTCTCTGTGTTTGATGGGCACAAGATACATAACTTCAAGCATCCTTATTTGTCTGTGTTGCCATATAGAAACTGAAATATGATTCAACATTTCTTTAATGAAACATGTGGGAGAATGTGGCTGATTTATGCCTTTGCGGTTGGGAACTTTTCCACTTAAACATTAAGCTGTGAGGGCACAGCCCAAGTTACAGCGTAGTCACCAGAGGTTATTTTGTTTCCCTTCACAAAACCTCAAACACACATCATTTGCCATAATTTAAGCTTGAAATACTGGTTTAAGGGAGGAAAACAGAAAGATTGATGGAAAGTGGTGAAGAAATAAAACATGAAGGTGGAAACCTTAAATCCTCTAAGTATAATCAAATTTTAGGTCTGTTTAACTGAAACAAGCTCTGACAGGAAAACCATGACACATTTGTGCGGTTTTCGGAATAAGCACTCAAAACAAATTCCTTCACATCGGTCCTCATCGGAGAAAATACTTTTCAAAGTGAGAGGCAGCAGGGTGGTAGAAAGGGAAGTATTATTTGCTTATACTCCAAGTGGACCACTTAAACAGTTGTATTATTGATAGTGGCAATAATGTGGAACTCTGCTCTACGTCCTTTGGTACGTCATTAAATGTGTTTCAACAACGGCTTCCACTCTCCTGCTTTTCTGGGAAATTCATTACAGACCCAGAATGCTAAATGCATTAACAGAAAAAGGTCGGAAAGCAAAAAGAGAGAATCACTGTACCTTTGTCCAAACCCATAACAACACTGACCCTTAGCGACTTCAAAGTAACAATGATTGAGTTGGTGTCATCGCAGACCCAGACTTCCCTGCCAGTAGGCCTACCTGGAAAACTCCTTTTCTGAGAGGGCTCTCGTTTGATCATGCATGCGGGCGACGCATGTCAAGCCGGGTTATTCCCACAGTTAATATTCTTTCATAACCTGCCATGCGAGCTGAACTTGATTATTTTGGCACCTGGGCAAACAGCTACAGCTTTCAGGCGGTGCATACAGTATCAGAGACCCTGGTCACAAGGGTGATCTATTCGCTGAAAAGGCAGGGTTCTGGCAAAAGACTCAGCACCTTAGAGTAATGAAGCCAGCCCTACTCTGTGAGCATGGGCATAACAGGTTACATTAGAAATGCATGAAGGCCAATAGGTGGTTACCATAGGTCCGCTCCAACCCATTTATATTCCATCAACTGATATCAAAGCAGGAAAATGTTTTTGGAGAAGAGGAAAAGTGGCGAGCAGAGAGGTATATTGAAATGTCTGTGTATCAACAAAACATGCAAAAATGGCTGTCAAATAGCTCTGGGCATGTGAAAACGTGCACTGGTGTCCAAGTTGATGTTACCACAGAAGGCAAGAGGCGTTTCTTTGGAAGCCTCAGCTACGGCTTGGATAAGGTCTGGCTTAAATAATGAATCTTTCCTTTAACAACACTTAAAAAAAGCACCATGATTTTTACTTTGCTGTCTCATTACCAGTGTCCACTTGGCAGAAGCGGGAGACTGTGCTGCCCAGAAATAAGGCCTGAACCTGGGCAACTTTCCTGCTGTCCACCCACCCTCTCTGCTTTTGCTTTCTCTCTCAGAGACTTGGTGCTTACTTAATCATGATTAATCGCTGCCTGGATAATCAGATACAACATCAAAAGGTTGGAGATGACAGTCCAAGGACGCTTGGGAGGAAACAAGGTATACCAGGCATTCATTAGCTTTGGCATGGCAGTCATACATTAGCCCATAACCCTTTATTGTCCTAATTAGGCTGGAGAAGGGCTGCTAGCATTAACACTACCAATACTGTGCATGTACTATACATGCAGTAAAATAGTTTACCTCAACTTTTGGCCATAGAGTGCAATGCTCACACAAAACACCCTTTATGTCTTGCACTTTACTGTAGCTCTGTTAATATTATTTTATTTCCGTTTTCTGCCCAGGTAGCAGTTTGTCCATGCAGTGTATTATGTTAGCTCACATCCAGCCACTAAGCTGGGCAGTGTTTTTGATTTACAATCTCTTGCTCGGGACAAACATAAGACAGGCTTCCCCTTCCTCCATTATTTTACTCATCTCACTTCACACTGTGAGGTGCAACCCATACTGTATATTTCATTTCTTTTTTTCCACTCCCTTCCCTGTTTTAAGTCTCCCTGGATGGAGCCTGGCTTGCGGTGCACCATTTTCCCAGCTACAGTAGCAGTGGTGCTGGGCCCTGTTCAACCCCATTATTTCTGGGAGCCAAATTCCCATGGTCCCAGGAACAGGCGTGCCAGCTCTGCCTTCTTGGCTGTCTTCCCTGGTATTGTTTCCTTTGTTACATCCAGAGCTGCATTTCAGCCTGTTAATGTTTGCGCTGGGAGGTCCAAATTCCCAGTGTTCAGCTTTAGAAAAGGTAACTTGAAGTTCAGAATGCAACCACTTTTTTTCTTCAGCAAATTATGTTTTTTTTTTTTTTTACTTTTATTTCTGCCATTTTTGCTCTTTGTTGGGATATAGTACATACAGTAAAAACAACACTAAAGTTTGTCCAAGATAACATTGCTGCATGCAGAGCAATCATAAATTCCATCCTCTGGAAATGTTTTTTTTTTCATTATTACTTTGGTTAATTCACAATTCTTTCTTCTTTTTTAAAATTGCACCTTCAAAAAAATTATACCTCCTTAAACATTTATTACTGCACTTAATAAACAGTGAAATATCCCCACCCTTAATTCTCACAACATGACAGTAACTCTAGATTATAGAGGACCGAGCACCAAAAAGTGAATCACTATTATTACCATTTTGAGTCTGACTTACAATTCAAGCATGATGGCATTTCCCCATCTGTAATCCATTTATCACCCATCATTTCAGCCTTAGCACCCTAACTCCTTTTCTCTGATGTCAACTCATGTAGCCATCATGGCAGCTCACACATGGGATTAAATGCAGGGTTTGTTGGCTCAGAGCAGCATGGAGGAAGCATTTCCGACTGATGTTGGCTGTTCCACTCCGAGCCACAGCACTTGTCTCCCAGAGCGCAGACACGACAGTGTCAGGTAATTCTCTGAGGAAGAGCCACACGCCCCTGCAGAGAGCAGTGGGGGAGCCTGTATCACATCTCAGGAGTTGTAATAGCAGCTTTGAAGACTCCAGTCCACTAATCCCACATCATGTGATCATGTGTCTAATAGACCGGTTCCTAATTCACAGCATTGTGGGGGATTTTTAGCTGTCACTTGCACCGGCAGAGGTTTACAGTGGGAGAGTGTTATGTGTTGTGAAAATAAATATAAGAGACTCCCGCGCATGGCTACACATGGACACGCATACGTGTGAACACTCACACACAGACTCAAATATAAAAAAGTGAAGGCAGAAATCTTGAACAGTTAAAAGCAACAGTAAGCGCAGAAATTATTTAATGTTTCTTAAGTCATCAGAAGTATGGTCCACAGTGAAATAAGATGATCAACAATGAATAGTATTTGTGCAGGACTAAAGCTCTTCCTTAATAAACACTTAACAGAATTTATATTAGGTCAGCCTATGATCAATAATAGCCTCTCTGGTGACTCTGCAGACAGTCTGATCATACATCACAGAAGATATTCCATGTAAGAAATTTGAATGAAATACCTTGAAGACTAGTTTCATACAGTAGAAATTGTCTACTCCATAGTCATAAGCTGTCAAATCTTAGAAAAGAGAAAAATGCAACAAGACCCACTGTGTATAGTGTGTGATCATTGCAGAAGCCCAGGTCTGTTGAGGTTTGTGTGACATTTTTAAGTCCTTTTTGAATGATTATCTCCAAGGTACTATGCACATTAAATGGCTGAGTTAACCTTAACACATGTAAAACCATTACGCCTATTGACGACAGCATTCTGTAATCCTGCTTTGCAGTTTGATATTGACACTCATGATCAAATGCTAAGCTCTGCTAGCAGATAGGTTGTCCCTCTCTGGGGGACTGAGAGACAGGCAAATGAAGCAGCACCAGATTGATGAGAAATGAGTGCTCTGTAAATTGTGTGTGTGTGTGCGGGTGGGTGGATGTCATGGATGTGTGTGTGTGTACTCTTCTCCTGTAAGGGATACTGCAAAGCCAATCAATTAATACTTAAAGTGGAACCAATTCTTGTTTCACTTGGGAACTTACTGAGGGCTTTGCCCCTTCATTTTAATACCGAGGTCTGCATTCCTAATTATGAACAGTGCAAATGGATGTTAAGCCATGCCAAATTAAATCTTAGTTCATTAGATATAAGCTCTTTAAAGATTGAAAGAAAATATTTGAATTTTTTAAAAGTTTCAATGTGCAGTGTCCCATTTTTAATGAGGGCGTTGCAATGTGAGGGAGGAAAATAAAGGGAAATGTCTTTGTGTGGATGAATAATCTAACCAATATAAAATATTAAGTCAGTGTTTTACCCAGTGTTTCTCCTCAGGCTGCAGTGTTAGGCTGGATAATAGAAGATTTTCCTTTGGTGAGGTTCTTCTTTGAATAAAATACAGAGGTGCATAAAGGGGAAACTCAACTATCTAGAGGCAACTGAAGTTCTGAATTACATTGTAAATATATTCATTATTCCTCAAAAAAGACGTTGTTGACAGACATCAAATTTCATTATTAGATGTGTTCTGAGTCTGGCAGTAAATAAGTAAACTCCTTTTTATTTTCTGCAGGAAACTGCATGAAACTTCAGGATCTTAATGTTTAACAATGTTTGCTGCCTGAATGGACCTAGTTATCATAATGTGGGTTTAATCTATGTTGAATGCGCAAGCTTACAACAATGGTGGCTTTGCCAAGGAGCACTGCATTAACGCTTACCTGTAGCTTTTAATGTGCTCTGTAGCTTGGCTTGTAATGGAGAAAGCAGATGTTCAGCATGGCAGCACTTACTCGCTGCCGTCCTAACTCTGCTTTCTCACACTGCATTAGGAGCCTGTAATGAAAATCTATAGAAAATTTCACACTGGTGCTATTAAGGGAACATTTTCTTCACAGCGGCTGCCTCCTGAACCCAGGATCAAAAGAACATAATGTAACACAGTGTTTGCATTATAGATTACCACCAATTACAATGTCTTGTTTTTTCTTTGCTCTAATATCTTTCTCTTATTAGTCTGTCACTGACTGTCTCACGGAGACAGATGTACTTCTAAAATGGGTAGAAGTAGTAGTAGTAGATAGCTATGTAAACCAGTGTCATAAGAGGTTTACATAGTGTCCATTGTGTAACAGCTGTAAAACACAGTCCAAATTATTATTAACTCCGCATGCTGCTCTGCCTCTGCCTCTGATAAAGTGGAATCCCAGAACAACCTTTGGATTTTGGCCAATAACCTTGGAGGGAGATGGTGATTGAAAACAGTCGTATGAATCCAGGTCAGTCATTATGTCTACACTGCTGAGGCAGAGATACAGGACTAAGCTGTGGGTGTGGTGATGCCGTTTTATGTGTTAGAAGTAAAAGAAAGAAAGGCACCGTGAAGAATATGCCCACTTTGTAAAACACTAAAACGCGTGTAAACACCAAACCAAAAACAAGTCATCCAAATTTTTCAATAAAACAGAGTCACCTCCTTTTAAGCCTGATGAATTTCTAAAAGGCAAACTTCTGTGTAATTTCACAATCACTTGCTTTTTTGATTCTCACCTTACCTGTTGGGACAGACGGAAATGTCGAATTTGCTCTAGCATCTTTCAGGATGATATGACACCCAAAACCCAGGAGTGACAGTGTCTCTTTCCCCGCAGGAGAAACAAGCAAGATGATTTGTCGAGGGGCCCCGGGGAACGACTGCGCCTTGAAAACAGGTGGTAACATCGCACTGCAGCGTGCCTTCAGGGAATATTTGTAGATACTCAGGAAATGCACAAAAACAAAACATTTCCCTCCAACAGAAGTAAACGCCACCTACAGCACAACACAAACAGAGGAGGTGATTAACTCGGCTTCTGACATGTTTCCCCTAATGCCATTTCCTCAGACTTGAAAGATTTTTTTGAAAGTAAGTTAGAGTTTTTCATGATGATGAATGCTTTGTTATGGCTTTGGTTCTCATATATTCAACATGAGCCACTGTAAGCATGAGCAATACATCGCTTGTCTCGTCAAGACTCTCCGAATGAGTCACTCACAGCTGAGCGAGATGGGTCAGCAACAACAATTTCTTCATTTTGACAAATCACTCCAAAATGTATTAGCAGAGAGGCCAACTGTCAATCCAGCTGCCCAAAGGTCCTTACAGGGCCTTTTGGTGGGTCTGAAAAATGATGTAATCAGCCTGTCCTTCCTCCTTACCACCACTCCATCCATCCTCTCTAAAGGCCCAGTCCCCTTGGCCTCGCTCTGGATCAAGTCCCCATAAGGCCCCCTGACCCCGTTAGAGGCACATGATGGGCGGCCCTGTCACTTCAAATGGCTGCCCAGGTCCGGTTTGAGAGTAACCCCTCACTGTGAGTAAACCTCCACGTTATTTCTGTTTTATAGGCTACGGGCGGATAACTGTGTGGAATGGATGTGGACAACTTAGTTATTGTCACTCAGGGCGAGGGAGTGAATGTCGTTACTGGGTTGCAAAAGGGAGTCGATTGAAAGGTATGAAAAGTTATGTGGTGTAGTTTCACGGTGTGAGAAAAGTAAGCCACATTTCTTACACTGTGTTCCCAGTGACGTGGGAGTGTTGCAGCCACTGAATTGTCTTAGACGAATGGTATACATCGCAGTGCATGCAGAATCACATATGTGGCCACAGCTTACCAAAGACAATGTTCAAAGAAGTTATTTAAATTTCAAGGAAGATGAATGACTCATATATGATGTGTATTTTCACTTCTGGAGAGCTGTGCCTTTGATGGCGAGAGGGGAAGACGTGGGTTTGTTATTGAAGTAAAGAATAATAAGGCCACTGCATGTTGGCCCACTCTCCCTGTACAAAGACCTTGATATGAATCCAATGCACTATGTATGCCCCTTAGAACATGCAGGGATACAGGAAAGCATGTGGCTTTTGATCCTGCTTTCCTTCTGTTGTCTTTCATCTGACCCATCCTCCAAAATTGTCACTAGAACTCATGCAGAAGACGGAGCAGAGATCTGCTAATCGAACCCGCTGGGACTACACTGTTTTTCTTGCTCACTTCCACTTTTTGAATGCTCCTGGACATTTTTAGTCATTAAGTTGCAGAGGACAGTGCCTTGAGTCTTAAAAACCTTCCACTCTGTACGTTGTGGACCTAGTGGGTATGAAGTAAAGCACAAAACCCAATTCAGTTTTTGATTCTAACATTTTTTTTTTTGTTACCTTTAAAAAAATCCTCTTCCATGAGTAAACTGTGTTGAATCTTTGAAGAGGTGCCAGGTTAGCTACAGTATCAGCTACATATCCTTCCCTCAGAGGTAGAGAGAGAGCATGTTCTCCTAAGTCTCTGCATGGTGAACATGTCAGCGAATTACACACTGTGAACAACTGATTGAGGCTATGAAGGAGGAGGGCATACCAAAAGATAATATGTTTGGTTTGGAGCTGATCCGCTGAACATACATTTTTCTCCCACATAAATTTCCCTGGTCCGCCCTCCACAGTACAGTATCCCCCTCCGAACACTGAAGCAGCTGACTTTAATTCTCTGGATTCAGCATTTCGACTTTATAAATTTTATTCCTTTCACCTAAGGGTAGCATTTATAATCAGAAATGTGAGTTTATATGTACAGTAAATGATGCGTTTGAAAGTTTTAGTGTTTCCACACCGCAAGCCTGTGGTGACTCTGTTAGTTAGGTAGCATCAGCCTTGGAATAGCTTTGTATGATCAGAGATGTGGGCTTAGATTCCGAGTGGTTGCATGGACATGCCTGTAAAAACAATCCATGAATTTGGGCAGATGCACCAACAGTAAAGTTAAATTGTTACAGTAAAACTAAATGCAGAAGTACTTAAAAGCTTGTCTCTGAAGTTAAAACTTTTACAAAGTTGCATCAAATTCTTCCCAGATGTTTGTTTTGTCCACCAGGACAACAGCAGAGGACTGAATTCCCAGAGATTCATCTTATACATATAAAAAAGGGCTTTTATTCTCAAATGCAACAACCTAGAAAGGCTATTATGCCAGTCTTCCACATCAATTTTAAGGCAAACCTCGCCACTTCCTAGGTAACAACAAGGTATTCATATGATAATAATCATAATATGTCAAGTATCTCCAGCCATCAGAGATGCTAGTCTCAGTTTAATGATTCTGGGAAATTGAGGATTACCCAGGATATGAGAGCAAGCCTACAGTTTTCATATAGTGTGGGAGGTTGAAGGGCTCTGTATTAGTAATCACAGGGGAGAGCCGAAAGGTGGGAGAGAAAATCTGCTTCTTCTCTTCTCTCATTCATCATAGCAGTCCTCTGGTGAGGAAACATGGCAAATGGCCAAATGAATGCACTTCATAAAGCGCAAATGTCTCCTCTGATGTGCCTCTCACTGAGGATCTGGAGAGAGGGGGAAAGATTTCCACAGATATATTATTGTCAAACTCTGCTGCCCCCGCTTCCAAGTGTTATTATGATATTGTAGAAGATTTTACAATAAGATTTGGTGACTTCAGTCAAGCAGTTACCATAACATTGTTACAATGATGGCAGCAGTTTTCAATAGCTGCCTAAACTGAATGAAGCACATTGTCAGACTGGATGATAAGTTTTCTAAAGGACACACTCTTTCTTAATGTTTTATGGTGCTGTAATTTAACAGGGCACTCTTAAAATGGAAAGAAAATTCTCCCTAAGTGGATGAAAGTGACTGTAAGTCGAAAAGATATAAGATTAGATACTGAGAGTGGAACCTATTCACACCGCACACAATACGATGGTCAGCACCACAGGGAGGTGCTATGGATCTGTATCCACCGATTACAAGCAGCACATGTAGTTTAAAACGTGGATAACCACATTTGTAACAGTGCTTTAAACATCTGCAAAATAAGTTTTACCTAACATATTCTGTTACATCCATTTGACATAATCAGCCATAAAATACTGAGCAGGAATTTATTCGCAGGTGGGACAAAAAAAATAAATAAAAATCTCCCAACATTTACTGTAAAATCTCAGAATTTCTCAGTATTTTGGATTGAGGGAAAAGTGAAAGGAAGTCAAAATATGTGAAATGTATAAAACACTAAAATTAATTAAACACACTACATTTACATACTACATACTAATACTAAACATACATAAAATAAATACAATTATTCTTTTTTAATGAGATGATAACAGTGTAGATTCAGTAGACATTTTCTCACAGTGTTTTCAATTAAAAAAGATATACGTAAGAAATTAATTTGTTATTTGCTTGCATACAAAAAACACTAGCTCTAGAGGGAAATACTAAATACTAAACACTTTTAACGTAATATATATATATATATATATATATATATATATATATATATATATATATATATATATATATATATATATATGTATGTATGTAAAAGAAATGTATGTATGTATGTATGTAAAAGAAATACGTTTAATGGTTGGAAAAAATCAATTTATGTCATACTTAGTTTTAAATTTCAAACTCATTATGAGCATTTTTTTTTTTTTTTTATTTCTTACGTATATCTTTTAATGGCATGTTAACATAGAAACATAGAACCATGAAAATCATCTATATGGTGTACATTGTTCTACCAAGGTACCTGGAAGATTTCCTGTTTTTTACGCATGTGTTTACTATCTTTGTGTAATTAAAGTAATTATACAATTTTTCTATGGTCCCACACATCCCTTATATTGATTCGACTTAACACCTAATGCCTACAAAACATAAATCATATTTTCCAACTAATTGTGTGTTTGAACTAATTAAGGACAGAGTTGAATATACTTGTTTGAAAAATACATATTAGGATTGTTTTGTATTATTTATTCCCAGGGCTCTCACACTCCTATTCTAACATGAATAAACTGTAAGTACATACTATAAAGTATACACTTCTTTTCAGCTATAAAGACATCAGGCGTATGACTTTATTGCTTTGATCCTTTGTTTACATTTATATGAAGTGGACGAAGCCCTTCAGTGAGATGATAAATCAGAATTTTTTTTCTTCTTCAAATTAGATCTTAATTTTGCAATTGGCTAATCCTAACAATACTGTACAGTTGCCAATCATGGCATACGTACAGTATTGTACTGCAGCTTTGCTTCATTTATCATGCCAACTTACAGTTACATTTGGACATCTAAAGTGAGACTGTAAGGAAACGAGTGGCAAGACAGGGCAAAGGAGGCGGGAGAAAGAGATCCAAGAAGGCTTGGCTTGTATAATTACACTCTCAAGATGGCATATTTACCGTCTCTGCCAGCGAGGTCATGCCTTCTGTCGTAGTAAACGTAGTGAAGTATGAAAGAGCCAATTACAGCACACTGGGTGACCTTTTAACAACTATTACCACATCCCATCAACACATTATCATGATGGAGATTGTGATTCCACGAGAATTACAACATTATCCTGTCACATCGGGCCCAAGACGGGCTTGTTGTGAGATGGCAGTGACAGCAAAGCTTTGAAGTATCAGCACAATAAAAGAAGACAAGTAAAATGAAAAAAAAGAGAGTAAGACGAAGAGAGATATGGAGGAAGGATGAGAGGGGGGTTAGAACAATAGCCCCGTACAGTACATTAGCTGTGGATGTCAAGCACCCCAGTCGTTTCCAATGAAAAGCACAACAAATAAGACGTTGGCCTGTTTGTATTCATTATCAGTCAGCACATGCCCCGGCTCCTGCATTAAACATTAGACTGCCTCTGATGTCTGCTTAACAGTTTAATTCCCTCCCCGCCGCTCAGCCTGTCATAATAAACCCAGCGAAGCACACACAAAGTCAAATAAGAGTGTGAGGGGGCTGCCTTTGTGTGTATGTGTGTGTGTGTTTGTATGGCTGTCCTCATGTTTGCTACTGTGTGTGTGGTTGAGTGACATACAGATCATTCATAATAGCCCATGCCCTCTATTGCCAGGCTTGCCTTTATTGTAGTTTATCTGATCACAGATTAAGTAGATTGTAGAGTGGCAGCCCCGTCTGCCCATGAGTCTGTGTGTGTGCGTGTGTGTGTGTGTGTGTGTGTGTGTGTGTGTCTGAGTATTTATACAGTATCTCTGTATGCATCAGTGTTACAGTGTGTGTATTGTTATTTAGTTTTGTGTGTTTTAAATGTGTTCCCATTTCTGCCTCTGCCTCTGTGTGTGAATGTTTTTCTTTTCTTTTTTCTTTTTTTATGTGCGCTCCCTATCTCCCCAGCACAGCCAGAGGTTGGCACAAACACCACATGGTCATAACAGTCTCCTTGAGAAGGGGACCAGCCTCTTAGGCTGGCAGCCTGGCAGTCTGGCACAAAGACGCCAATCTCAGTCAAAAAGGAGGAGACCAATGGGCACAAAAATCCCCATTCAAAAGAGATGATTGGATTAATTAGATAAATCCACTGTATCCAATGCAATTGTGTGTTGTCCAGAAATATGTTCATGTTATTGGTAAAGGTATGGCCTCTGACATGAGCGTTCACACAGTAACACTGGCATAAGGGTGACCATCTGCTCCCTAATCTGACAGCGCTGTAAATATGAAGTCCTTCACTTCCAATAAACATTTATATTATTAGATTTATTCCACTTTGATAATTTAATCCACTTATGAATTTATTCACTGTAGCTGGCTGTGCTAATCACTGGCTATGAAAACATTGTAACAAAAGCTGTCTTCTAATATTAATAAACCACAAGCCGTGGAGCACTGTAAATATATTTCAGCAACATTATCAAAGAAGGGGAGGGATTCTCTTATTTCTCCCTCTCAGGGAAAATACTGTAATTACCCCTTGGCGTTGTAAGAGAGCAAAACTGTTTTGGATTTTACTTTTTTATGACATTTGAACAAAGATATAAATTTTGGGGGGAAAAAATAAGTGGTTGTCTATTATGCATATGCTAATGTGTGATCCCTGAAAAGGATGTGACATCAGTAATTCAACACGTTATTATTGTATATGGGGCCCCTTATTTTCCTGGTGGAAAACCTTTATTTGTCTAGTAAACAACAGAAGACTAATACAATGCAATGTATGTCTTTTAAAAGGCATGTTTAGCCAGCAGAATGTTAACTACGGTAAGCAGTGTTGATTTTAGCCCCTCAGTAACCACGCCAATTATCTGTAAACTTATTTTTTTCAACTTCCATGCATACTTAATGCATCCCCTGTTTCCCTCTCGCCATCTGCCCCCCCCTTCCACCTCCCCCCATGCCCTCCCTCCCTCACCCCCCTCCCCCCTTGAACACTCTGGAATTTTTATGAGATAGGACAAAAATGGGCACTTCCCTTATTAACATCTCACAGTGGAAATCAAATATGCAAGGAAAGTAGTGTATCTACTAATTAGTGCTGAATTCATAATTACTGTGCTCATTGATGGAGATACATTTGAATACGTTCATTTCCTTAGGGAGTGAGGCAGGCTGTCCGGGATAGACTGGGAGAAAAAAAAAAATCCCCTTCAGCCCCCCTCCCTTTTCTTTTGGAAATTAGGGATCCGTGGCACATGGCGATACTACCAGACTAAGATCCGAAGTGCCCGCAATTTTCTTCAGATATAATTAATCAAGTGAAGCATGTAACCTAATGAATGTGTTTGATATCCGCTCCTATTCAAATATGGGCTTTATCGCGATGTGTGCCGGAATTGCTTAGAGCTATGCATAGACAGTGACATTGCTTGGAAATGTTCTTCAACAGTTTCTCTTTGCGTGTAAACAATATCCATGCTTGTCAAGGCATGAAAAAAAAAAAAAAAACAGACAGAGAGACACATTTTAATTGCAGTAAATTAATAACAATTAAGCTGCAGGATGTTGGGTATCTTGACAGTGCTTTGTTGTTGCCCTGGAGATAATTTCACTGAGTGCCTTGCAAGTCTGACAAGCAGGTGAAATGCTGGAAAAAGAGAAAAAATATGACATTTTCACAGAGAGGAATATACCAGGAAAACAAGACTGGCCTGGCTGCTTTTCACAGCAGATTAAAGAAATACAGACTTAATTAACCAAAACACTGACTTTGAAAGTTACTGAATTATTTTAAGCCTTTGACCATGAAAGCTGATAGATTAGCTCAGTGTTCAACTGAAGAACTGTACAACATAAAAAAATGAAAAATGTGAAATCAAACACACTCACAGTGCAGTGCAAGAAGACAGATAGACAAACGGACATTGCAGGAGGAAGATCCATAAGTCCTTACTGTGACCTCAGAGTGTCAGACCAGTGGAGTCACGTGATAGACAAAGGCTCTCTAATTAACAGAGAGGACTCTGGAAAGCCGCTCTGTAATGAGGCACCATGCTGGACGGGCCTCCAGTGAGGCACTCGGCCCATATGCAAGGCCAGCAATGCAGGAATTTACATACTGCAGGTCAATTGAACATATGCACGCTCAAAACTGACTAATGACTTCCACTAGCGCTCTGATTCTATTTCACAGCCTGCTCTCAGGAAGAGCACAGTATAGAACACTAATGAGGATAACACTGGGAGGAGTATGACTGCAAAAATTAATATATGTATCGAGACACGGGTTCAATATTAAACCTGGTTGCTGGGGAAGTGGTTACAACCACAACATTGCCACGGATACAACTTCAAGCTGCACGACTCCTGTGAACCTCCCGTACAAAAGCTCCCTGCTCCCTGCTGATCAGCAGGGAGCAAAAGCCAATGTCCAGTAAAGTGCCCATCCTTGTCTTTTTGCCGCACATTTACTCTCGGACAGCTGATGCCCAGTAACTGTAAGGCCACCCATTCACTATTAAAGTCCTCCCCCAGCACCCCACAGTTCGGACAGTTTGGGGGCTCGGCAGGGGTGTCTGTCCATCTGTGTGTGGCTGCATGCGTGTGTGCTTGACTGCTCACATGTGCGTGCATGTGTGCAGCTTGTATGCATGTCTATGTGTGTGCATGCAAGATGGGGGTTTTGTTGAGTGGGTGGCGGCGAGGAGTTGGAAGGTGTTAAAAGTAGGAGTGCTGGTGGTGGTGGGGGGTGGGTGGCTCTTATTTGGCTGGGTGTAAAAAAATGCCCCCAGGTCTCCTGATGGAAGAGACAGGTATTAGCTCTGAGACCTCCATAGTCCCAGCTTGCCATTAGTTTCCTCTCCAGCTGCACCAGGATCCGGACTATGAATCTGCCATGGCTGGTCATTCATCAGTTTCACAGTCCGCACCAGCACACACACACATTCCAATAACAACACTGTGAAATAGTGAGTGAGTGACTAAGAGACACAGAGACAGAGAGAGGGATGGAAGGAAAGAGAGTAAAAGTGTGAGAAAAATATCTTGTCATACACAGACTTTTACTTCAGCAAGTGTGTGTGGCCACTGCATACTGTACACTGGACTCAAGTGGGGGGTACATTACCAGTCCTGAGAGAGACTGTGTGTATTGGCACACAAGCATGCATGACCAAAAAGCCCCACGCTCAAATGTTTGTTTCTGCCTGGTTGTGTACATGTGTGGGTGCAGTCTTCCACAAAAAGATGATGAGACATGATATAAATTAACTCTTAGTCCTGTGTGCTGCCGTTTCGCACAGTTGAGCACTAGACATGGTCCCACAGAGTGATCTGGAACTTCCTGTCAAACAGGAAGCATTTAAATGTTGGCTGGAGATTTATGGAATTGCCTGTGGAAACATATTGTGGGAGGTCAAATGCAGAGGTCGGCACTCCAAGACTTTCCATGTCAAGGTCCTCTCCCATCAGACCCTTCAAGTTTCTCCAGCTCTGCTGGTTTGTTTTAATTTTGATGTCCTGTGATTGGAAAAGACGCCCCGCAAAAAAATATCAGTGAGATCTTTGATGACTCCGCTTGGAATTCTGAAATGTAACTCTAACTTTTTGTTTGCCTGCAGTTCTTCTCTTAATATCAAATCTGGGACAGTGTGCTAAAACTAAACAAATCAATGGAAATATTCTGTTTCATCCACTTGACCTACCGCTCCAAAGAAGAAACCTCTTTTTTTCTTTTTGTTGCCCTGAGTGAGGGAAGGCCACAAGCTCTGTCATGTTGTGTATATGCTAACTCAAAAGGAAGGACAGGTCCTAGCGATTCGGTCGCTTGGGTTGATGTGACCAGGACATGGCCATGGCAGCAGTGAAAGCCCGGTTGAGCCGTAGTGACACGTCGTCTCCATCCATCTTCAGTCTGAAACATTTTACGCTAACTGACAGAGCGTGGCGCTTGCTTACCCACCTCCCAGAGGAAATAGTCCAGACTGGTGTCTTCTTGACATGCACTAAAGAGTGAGCAGTCCAGAGGTCCAGAGGGGCATTGTGTATTCAGTCCAAGACGAAAGGTTAGATCCTCTGAAAAAAAAGAGTAGTTCAGTGTATATTGTTGAAAGTGACAATGACTTTTTTGGTGTGTTATTCAAGCAAATAAACAATTCAGTCAGTCCTTTCAGATTTTTCCTTGTTGTTGTTATTGTGCACAGGGCAAGGTGTGCGAGTGAAATGCAGGTGTGTGAATGTCCTTGTGAGCGTATTTCTTGTTTTGTTCAATGGAAGGCACAAGTTTACTGCTTAATTATGAAATATAATTTCGACAAATAAAAGTGTACATTTGTACGTGTACATTTGTTAAAAATGGGGGACGTAAAAAGCTGGTTCTTTTTCCATTTCATTTGCTTATTTCTCATTAAATAAACATTTTTTAAAATATTTAAATTTAAAACCCCAAAAAAATATTCCAACACAGATATAACTGGCTCACTGACATACTGAATTTTTTCTACACTTCTGTTCATATCCTGTATCTCGGTCAGGTACCAAAAGAAGGGGGGAGGTAGAAAAGGAGAATTGAGCAGTGGCTGTAGTAATAAATCACAGGATCGCTGGTGACATTCATACAATACGGATACAGTGTTAACTCAATGAGTCGGACAGCCCTAGCCTGTTCCTCCATCCTGACCTTGCCTCCCTGTCGTAATCAATCATGTTGGCACGGCACACACGCTCCTTATTTATTATTACTCTGGACCCGCATCTACAGTAAACAATGAGTAGAATACATTGGAAAGACTGTGAGAGTGGGGTGCTATTATAAGAGAGGAGGTAAAGGTCCGGTGGAATAACCGGGGGGCATATGTGTCCGGCTGGCTGGGTAAACGACTGCTGAACAAGAAGGTGAGCAACCACTGTGACCAATAGTCGACTATAACATGCAGAAATTACCAATACTAAGTGCTCACTGCACCAAAAAGGTCACAGTATTGTCACTAGTTAAAATTTACAAGTGCTGCTGTTGTGAAACATAAGTGTTAAGTTCATGTACCAACCTTTGTATCCAGAATGGTTGCACACCCGGAGATGTGGAGTCCATTTGAAGGAAGGTGGTATTAACGCAGTTTTCATGTCTCTTCTTACTTCACAATTACATTAAGAAACCGCTAGACAGATGTCATTTAATTCTATGCCTTTTGACTTTTTTCCTATTAGAAATATTGTAATTGTAATTGTTATTCTCAGGTAGCAGGTGTATATCCTGAGTGACAAACCGTTTTCTTTGAAAAACTAATAGCTTACAAAGTCAGTGTAAATTAACAATGACCCAATGTGAAGCCATCATAACACCACCATAACAATCCATGAAAGCCGGCCAAGCCAGACGTCATACAGTCCCATATGTAGCCTATGCAGGGGGCCTGTCTTGGCAACAAAACAGGGCCCCTATGTACAGCAGAGGGCCCCTGAACTCTTCATGAAGGATGGCTGGCTACAAGGAGGGCCGAGGGGGAGTCAGTTTAAAACACATACCATATGCAGTTAGGAAGAGCCTCATTTATCAGCCCCTGAAATTCCTAGGTTTTTACACCTCAGACCCCCCAGCACTTTCTCTCCTCCCTTTGGGGTTAGCCACCTCCTACCTGTACACCACAGATGACAGGTCACTGAGACCTAGCTTTAACTGCAGACCACAGCTCTGATTTGTCTCTCCATTGGAATAAGAAAGTATTAATTATGTAACTAATCTAGTGACAGGGTGTGCAGTAGTAAGTATGCAATACATATGAGGTGAACTGTGCTCAGGTGATTGTTGACGTAGTTTTCTTATCACAGTCCATCAACCTCTCCTGTCTCTTTTGCCCTTCTATTACCCTTCCTGTCCAAGCTCTTCTTCACAGTTGGACATCATCTGGCCCGTGAATGGCACATTGTTATACTTGTTCCTCAGTGGCCACCTGAGCAGATGCCATGAACAGCCGCAGCACTGGTCCCTGCACAAGGTTGGTAGCTCGCATTCAGCACGAGGCCGTAAATTACATCCCACGAACACACAAACACTCTGCGCTCAACTGAGTTTCGGCAGTTAAGAGCACCACGGAAGGAGCATAGCATATCCTGATTTTGTTTGAGTGAAGACTGGTTTCAGGCAGCGGGGGAAGTGGCCCCATGGCACACGACCATGGCCTAGAAGAAGAGATCACGCATGGACAGCTGGGCTTTGAACTTCTTACCCCTGCGTTCCTGGGGTCAACAGCTTGGTGGCCACAGGGGTCAGCCGGCAGTAAGAGGCCATCTTCTAGTGAACTGCCGGGTTGTTTTGACTGGGTCCCTGTGGCACGATTACCCCATGGCGACTGGAGGTGATACTCCTGCAAAGGATCAGGTATAGCAAAGTTTAGGAATAACATTTGGATTGTATGCATGCACATTTCTGGGTAAGTGGGAATGGAAAAAGATACAAATGTATTCTTGAAATGCAAAAACTCTGTTCAAGTTAAGACTTAAACAATTATAAGAGACCTGCCAACAACATGAGCCTTTATCTGAACAAAACTTCAAACAAAATTACTGAGTTAAGCTTTCTTGAAATACAGTAAATAACACTATAGAACTAAGATGAGGCACAATAAAGTATGATTTGTTATGATCTGGGGAAATACATGGCTCAAAATCCAATCAAACATATCAGCAAAGTGTGTTTGAGGAAGAATCACCCTTGTTGCGACTCGCTACAGACAATATTTACACACTCAAATCCCACGTCTAGTCAACGGATGCATCATGGCTCACTAAGATATATGGGTTACGTTATTCATAGCACTTCAATTACAAAATCATGTATTGGGAGAAGAATAAATTAATAATAAAACCCCCTATCTGAACTTCTAATATTTTGCTTGGCGAAGGGAAACGAATTACCCTTTTCAGAACTGATGATGTATTACTAGCGTTTGATCCTTGGAGGTTTCACCAAGCTCACATTCATTACTTTCAAGTGCTAAGGTGTATCTGCAATTAGAAGCACCTTGCAGTGGATTTCTGACACTCCTGCAGACTTGAAACACCAGATCATAGAATCATCGCAGCATTATACTGCAGAAGAGGGGACAGTGTCTCCTTTGCATGGAGGCAAAGATGGGGGTGGGGTGGTGGTGGGGGTGCTTAATTTAACCATGTGCCCGTAAGTGAGGGGAGCCGGTAAGCAAATGAGGACCTTTCATTAAATCAAAGGTGATTTTTGTTCTGCTAATGGGTGCCCCAAAAATCTAGTACAGCAGTGAAACATGTGATCATTCTCTGTGGAGCCCGCTATACTGCTACAGACCGGTCAGGGCTATTCTTATTACAGTATGCATAATGTAATGAGCATGCTTGTTTAATTTAATCACACTGAGTGGACTGTGTTAGTATTTCTTTGAAACGACAAAGCCATACAAGCATGTGGCTTGATAAAGAAAAAGAATAAATAATACAATCCCTCACCCAGCTTGTACAGTTAATGCACTTGCTTTTTCACAAATGGCAGCCATTTACATGGTATAGTGAGTTCATATTATGTAGAAGTCATATAGCCCTTTGCCGTTTTTTTCCCCTGTCTAGAGCTCAAGTTTACATTTTAATGCCCAACTCTCAAATGTCTTTAGAATTATTGTCTTCAAGAATCGCTATCATCCTCAGGTCCTGCGCTGATTGGTCATGACAGGGCCAAAATGGCCACTGTGGTGAAACACCTCAGAGAAGCAAAGGAAGTTTAGCCAAAAAACACGCTGAGCCATTATGTTAAAGTAAACGACAGCACTTCCTAATGTCATTTGGCAGTGCAAGCATTCAGCAATTAGGGCCTCTCTTAATGCGACGCTGGGAGCATTTCTCCTCAAGGTTAGCGCCTCATTTCCCCACGATGGGTCTGCGGGGCCACACCAGATGCATTGTGGGAGCTGGGGGGCGCGAGTTAGGACAGGTGTCCGCCACCTTGGATATCTCCCCTCGCAGCTGGCACCAGCTGGCACCCCCAGTGCCCCATCCGGACGGTCTGCTCTCCCTTCTCCGTGGAGTAGAAGGAGGAGGAGTAGAGGGGGGCATGTCAAGGGCAGACCTGGTACAAGCTCACTCACAGGGCACCCATGCCATGACATGACCTGGCCACTAGGGGACCTGCCAGCAGTGAGAGGTAGGAGTAATGTGGTGCAGCCATGCCCGTTTGGAGACCTGCTCCAGCATCCCTAATGGACCGGCAATGATGAGGCCCAGCAGTGCCAGAGGGTCAGAGGCAGCTTCTGTGGAGGACGCTGCACTTCCCACTAGAGAGCTGAGGATGTCATGTCTGAAGGTAGTCTCTCTGGATGTGCAGCAGTCATTTTGCCACGAGGTAAATGAAAGAACAATCTTTGAATTTCTCAGGTATTTACTGTAAATTTGCCACATGCACATATAATAAAAACTACACCTGCAGGAATCATATATAAGATGTACTATTTACAAACATTATGAGCTCCCAATATTTACATATTTTGTTTTTTCTGACTAAAGCCAATTTAAGACAGATTTTATATAATACAAAAGCTACACAATTTACTTTAGGTTAGTTTAGTATAACATTACCATTTTTGTGTTACTATGTGTGACACAAATCTCATCCACAATTTATAATTATGTGGACCTACAGTTACCTATGTAAAATCTGAAATAAAAATTTGATACTAAACATTTTGTGTTCATGCAATTTCCGCTTACGTGGCAGACTGCATACATTACACAAGTTCAGCTATTATATTTCATCATGTATGTTGATTTTTAATTATACAGATAGAAAAAATAATGTGTGTAGTGAAGGGCTAGTGGTGTAGGGTTAAAGTAAATTATTATGAATGTAAACTAGCTGACTTGTCTCCAGTCTGGAGAAATCACTTCACATTATAAGCACATTATGTTCCAGGCAATACCACACAGTGGTTTCCTACTCATGATGTGAGTTAACTTAATATGTCTTTAATGGGGAGAGGCTTTTCTTTGTATAAAATGGTTTCCACACTGACCATTATCTGAAATCAAGCCTAATGATGGCTCTGGTTTATGATAATGACCATTATCACACAGACCACCATCATGTCTGCCAAATGATCAAATGATCTTGTGTTTCTTACTTGCAGTCTGCATTCATTAGTCATGTAAATTTAAGCCCGCAACACTACCACCACCCCCCACCACCCCAATATCTCCTCACACCGTTATATATAATATTGGACATCTGATGCTTTTGCTTCTGTTGTTAAGACCAAATATTGAGGGCTACTTTTAAAATTGCATGTAGTATATCATCTTTGCCCTCATTCACCCTAAAGGGCCACCCCCCACCCCCCTCGCGTTAGTTAACATAGTCATCATTTTCAGTATATATGGGTAACTATGAGGTTATAAGAATAATTTGCAATAACACACACTGGCTCTTGGTATCTGATGCCACATGAATCCTTTGAAGTGCAGACTGTTGATTACTGTAAATGAGAGCTGTTTCAGGGTGGATTGTGGGTAATTATATGCAGTGCACCCCAGGGAGCAGTGCTAGGACCCAGGGGACAGCAGTTCCACAGGAGAGTGAAGCAGAGACAGAGCAACACATGCTGGGCCACCGATTCCCAGCATGAAACAAGTCAACAGGCCTGTCTTTTATTTCTAATGTCTGTGATTTACATGAAAGAACCACTGTCATCCAACCGCAACAGACTGTTGTATACCGCAGTTTGATTGACAGGATTTCATATTTCACTTGTCCCTGCACCCCCCACTCCCTCCCAGAACAACTTGATGATGATTGCAGTATTATAACATTGAACATATTGCCAGTTTAGCTGCTGTGAAATTGAACTCCTCTGCATTTAGCATGTGCTATGGACAGCCAATGATTACCAGTTACCATGCCAAATCTAAAATAGAATATAAATTATTAACTGTAAGTGTAAATTTAAATTTAGAATGTCAACTTTTGAGATAAGAGGACATTTCATGGTTCATGTATAAAAAGGAAATAGTAATTGACAAACAAAAACATTACATTGTGTAATGCTTTACTTTAATGTATTATATAAATAATTGATAAGTAGTTTATAACCCACTATAATGTGCTTGTCAACAGATAAATTAAGATTTCTAAATCTATATTTATGTACATTATTCACTAACAATTAAAGCTTCCTCCATGAAGACATAGTATGCAAATAGTACTACAAATGTGTTTAGAATGTTGTCATTCATTATCTGTCTATAAATCCACCTCCACTGATTTTTATATTTTATTTATCATACATAGGATGTGTTTTATTAGCTCTAGTTTATGATCAGTGTGTAAACATTTGATAAATGAGTTATAAAACACTGTAGCTGTAAAGAGCATGTATTAAAGTATTTAGTATGAATAGCTTTACCTCCTGTAAGCAGCCCTTAAATAGAGACTGTTTATTTATAATTTCTCACTCATTGTAAAATACTTATGTATAATAGTATAAAACATGTCTTCACAGAGAAAGTTATCATTGTTGGTAATTATTAATATTAATTAATCATTAAATAAAACAATTTATTTATAGCTGTTTACAAGTTTATAATTAACCTGTTATTAAATGTTTATGTAGTGCTTATAAATGCAAACAGGGGAATTTAAGTCAGCAATTTTTCTCAGCGCATATTTTGTAATTGTCCTTATCTATTACAAATACATTGAAAATTGAATTCAAATTAGGATGCAACGTGAGGCAAAGTTTCCAATCATGCTGGGATCCCTGCAATCTCTTTCTCTTCACTTGAGCTCATTTCTTCACTAATGACTTTGCCCTCTGATGCAAGCCAAGGGATCATCAAAGGTCCTTGAAACAAAAAGGGAAATATAGCAATTACTGGGACTTTCAACGGCAAGAAAGAGATTAAAAACCCAGAGGTTGTATAAGCACCCAAAAAGCAAAGTGAGATCTGTTTCACCATTAAATGTATATTCAAGCACTTCACTGCAGACGTTATTCATCATCGTGTTCTTCTTTTCACCGCCTTCATTCATTTTTTTTTCCAAATGCATGATAATAGAATCAAATGTATTATGTATTACTAATCACATGATAAAAGCCTGTGGTGCTAGCAATGCATGTAGATTCCAAAATGCTGTGCATGTACAAGAAAAGTCATTGCCTTTTTAACAGTGGCCTGAGGGAATGGAATTGTCCCTTAGCCTCCATAACCATTGACACAAAAGGTCCCCAAACAATTTCAAATTACTGCTTTATTTCTCTCTCTTATATAATCCACCCACATTATTAAATCTACCACCTTCTGGGACTTTACTGATACAATAATATTACATTGCTAAGATGTTTACATTCGAGACCGCCAGCTTTCCTTGTTATAAACATGTATGCCCTTAGGACTTGTACAATATGTATGCATACTACTTGGCCTAAATGAGGCAAAGGTCATTTTGTTTTTAAGAGGTCAATATTACCTCAAGCAAAAGGGCCAAGGCCAACACCAGAACCTGACTGAGCAGAAAATGGCTCCTGATACTCACAGATGAGATCTATTATACATTAAACATGCTTGTAAATATTCACTAGTCAGACCATTCAAATGGAAAATATGGTTTAGGTCAAAGGTCTATGAAAATGTTGTCTCCAGAGGTCCCCCTAGAATAGAGGCAATGATGATAACAGGGAGAAACACCCATAGGGGACTCAGGAGAACATTAAGAGTTGTTTTACATGTTTGACTGTGAGACCGCGATGATACCAGGGAGATAGATGATGGGCACTTATCAGACTGGACTGACCCAGAGTTATGTACCAAGACTAATGGAATGTAACACTCCCATAAATTATACACAGCCAGACGGAATTACAATGAATTAATGTCTACCACGGTTTTCTAAATAATTCTGTTCAATCATTTTATTAGCATAAACAATTAACACCACATTAGACCACACAAATATTAGGAATACTTCCAGAATAGGTAGGCTTCGTGAAGACAACAACACTCATTGAAATCTGTGAATTGCAGATTTCACTGGGCACATAATAATACTTGGGTGTCAGTTTTATTAGTGGTTTGCCTCACTGACAGGATCACATGGCTTGAAAATTATTTCATCATGTTCAAGTCCAACTGTGGGACTACGGTGTTATCTTCTATTTTTGTCTCTCATGGCCGTATATTTCAGAGGCCAGAAACAATGTAGTCTGACAGACATATTCTTTATGAGGGGCTCGTGGTCTCTCTAATTTGACACAGTTGTCAGAGATAAAGCTCCTTAGAGAGTGTGGCCATGCTCTGGGTAAGAATGGGGATTAAATTAACACCCCCACCTTCACATCCTCTGACCCCAATACCGGAGAATAAAACATACATGGTGACTCACTTCAGAAGCCCACATTTGCCAACTTCATCTTCGAACATATTTAAATAAAACAATAATATACTGCTCAGGTTCTGACTGCCAAAAACAAAAATTTAAGACATGTCTGTAAACATGGATTAAGGACAGATTAATTAATTACTTAATCCAATACAAATAATTATATGAATAATAATTGAGATTGGTTCAATAAAATATAATTATTGTATGAAAAAATAAAGCTGTTTACCAACACGTTTCTTGGCTCTAAATGTAGCCAGTGGGAATGAAATGACACCACATACAGCTTACATTGTTAAACAATACGCTACCTCTCCTTGGTAGTTTCCTCTCAAATGACCCGAGCACATAAAATCAAATCAACACTGGAATGGATCATATCAAATTCTAATGAAAACATAATGTGCTCTTAAAATGTGTGTTGCCCCGGTAGCCAGTCATCCAGAGAGTCTCCCCCAGATGACGTGATGAATAGGGAACACCGATGGAATATGCATCAAAGTCGAGCTCATGATTTATGTAATAGCAGTCACTTGGACACTGATTAGCTGCTCTGTCAAGCGTGTAATACGAGAGGCACAACCCCTGGTTTATCAGTCATTTATCTGAAGTGCGTCCTGATATTATCACTGGATCCTAATGTCATCATTATGCCGCACAGCATGTGCGGGCCAGTGTGTCATGGTGCCGGCGACACTGCCTGTCAGGAGTTCAAGCCTCTTCATTTGCAAAGTGCTCAGACATTCATAGCACTATGTCAACAGTAAAATAGAGAAAGCACATCATATCAGAGATGGCGGGACGCAGGCACACAGGCACACTAAATAAGTGGGCACAAGAGAGTACAGACAAATTTTGTCACGTCTGTGTGGTCACGGCAGTGCTTATATGATGATCAGGCTAATTCTTTAGAGAGGAGTGGAATAACAACGTATCAGAATAAAAACAACAAAATAACAGGTTGCTTTTTTCATGCCTGCTCCATGGTTTGATTTAGAGGAACAGACATAACATCTACTGTACAATGGGTATACACAACAAGAACACCCAGACCTCCTCGATGTGCAATGTGAGGCCCACAGAGCCATTTCTCCTGATTAAAATGCACACTCACACACACTACTGTGTGAGAGGATGGTGGTTGTTCAGCCTGTCAGGACATTCCTGCTCTCGTAGAGAATATCTGATATCATAAATGACTTCAACTCCTCCCACGCCAACATGAGAGTGAGATTGCGAACACAGGAAAAGAGGGAAAGACACAGACAGGCAGTATATGACTGAGCTATGACAATCATATATGACCGGATGGACAAAACTGCTAATAAACAGTTTCTGTCATTAAGACAAAAAAGGTTAGGGTTGTTATTCTCACAAACATCTGGTGCCGTACACTAAAAGGAAGCTGTGCAACGTATAAGTCTCTCAACACCTTACACAAACAAAAATAGTGAGGGAAACTGAACAGGAAAAGGAGCTCTTTGAGTCTCAAACAAAAGATATCAGCCCGGCTGCCAACACAGACAGGGCACCACACCTTGGCAATGATGCTGCTCACAATCAAAGGAACAGTCGTCACCAGTGGACCCATGTTTTTAAAGGATATCTTAAAATGATTGAAAATATGTGTCATTATGGAAAACAATTGAGGCTGGAACCTTTAGTACACCAGGTTGTTATGTCACTTGCACGTACTTCAGGCTGTTTATTTCAGCACAGCGTGACTAAAGTATTTCCTGTTTTTAAATAAATTATTTGCACTTATTTGAATTAAGAAATGTAACCATGCAAACAAAATGTAACATGTGCAAAAGTGCCTTGATGTGCAAGCGGCAATAAAATTTTATTTTTCAATAAACACAGTATTACAACAAGCAAATGCTGTCTTTAAATAAATTTAAAATGGCACATTTGATGCAACTTTTTTAGTAAACATAATAAAACAATACAACCACATTAACTGTGACTGCCACATATGATGATTGTCTGGCCACTGAAAGCAGCATTAAAATGATTTCAAACAGTATGGCTCAGAAGATCCAGCAGAGGGGGCTGCTTACTGCAATCATATGCTGATTAATTGAGCTTGATTCTCCCCATGCTGCGAACATAAGTTGTCCCACACTGTAGGCTACATGTTGGTATGTGGGTAAAGGTTACAAGGCTTTATCGAAGTCACCTTTTACCACAGGTAGCCCCTCACATCATTTTTGATGAATATTAAGAAAACAGTGATTTTCTGATTATCCCTCATCAAGCCTATATCAAACTAGGTTATGTTCATTTTTATTAATTGTGCATGTTGCTCTCTAATTAGCTAATGAGAGACAAAAAGCAGGTTTAGAGCAGAAAAATGCAAATGACTCTTAGAAAATAGCACAAAAAATTAAATGGCAAGGCTGAGAATCATCCTTCATTGAAATGTCAGAGATAAATGGCTCAAATGTCACATCAATTAAAACGGGGGACAGTTAGTAGTTCATTAAAGAGAGAGCCATATTGCACCGTCGGGTACCGTTGCCAACCCTTACTATCTGGGGCAGACTGGCAGCGGGTCCAGATGGCACGGAAATCCTCACAGATTTCAAAATGGTCTCTGCAGGGGTGGCGTTTTCTCCCCCACTCCCACCCTCACCGCTGAGATGGGGTGTGGGCCACAGGCCCATGCCGGCCTACACATTCCAAGCGGTAGCATGCAGAGAACTGAAGGCACTACAAAAATAAAAATAAAGCTGCAGGACAATGTGCACTTTTAAACAATACATAACTGATGCCACACACTTGGTCATAATGACTGAAATATGTACTCCAGCTGAATCTATGACTTATCCAGTCAACATAAAGCAGCTCCCTCTGCTTTAAACTGCAGCAACCTCTAATAAAAGGATTGTGTACTGCCTTGTGCTGCTCGTAATATCATGCTGACTTTATTAGTTGGTAATACATAGGATGTTATTGGCTGTTGATTCACATAGGTGTTTTTTTATCCACAAACACTATACCCGGGACCCTAAAGGCCTCATCGAGAAGTTGGCACTGGAGATAAAGAATTAGATAAATGTCTCAGCTATAACTAGAGAGATAACATTGTTTGAAATTAATGTTGAAAATATGCAATATCATATTTTTCACGCTGTAAAACATCAGGAAAATCAAATATCTAAATCACTACCATTACTAGTCTTCGGTGTGCTTGGGACCCCTGAAGGACCCCAAATCCCACTTTGAGACCTATTAGACAAGCCTTCTGTGTCTGTCCCTGGCAGAGGGAGGAGCGGAGACTTACAGAGACATGCCGACCAATGGCAGAGCGAGGGCAGACTTTTTCCTCCTGTGATAGGTCAGCTAGACCACACTGTCTAGAGAAACAGGAAGAGACTTTCCTTCACGTTTCTTTTGCAGGGGAAAGACAGACGGGCAACAAAAATCATATCGATTGAAAAAAAAAAAAAAAAACTTCTGCGTAAGCTACAGGGATAATTTTCGCTGTTAAACTTACCATACAAAGTCGGAAGTGCGATTTATCTGTTTATTTTAAAAAATACCAAGGGCTGTCTGTTGAAAAAGTAAGTGTAGGCCTTCTTAGACGAATCTGCGCGAATGTTTTCGACATTTTAAGTGCACACTAACTATTAACGGTGTGTTTTTGCCACTTTTAACACATTTGCATAACGCAACAATTGCCACACTCGTCGTCTATTTTTCGGCACAAATTTACTTTACCTAAAATAGCACAATAAGGACACATGTTGCATTTTCACACCTGCGCAGCTTTATACTCAATTAATCACGCCGGTTTGACCAGGAACTAGTCTAATGAGAAACGAGTCAGATGATTGACGAGCATGAGGAAGCTGCCAGTGATTTTTAACAACACAAGCTGCTTATTGTTTGTTGTTCCTCACCGTGAAGAGCTGGGTAAACATTCAGGCATTCCAGTAGTTACTTAGACTAGTCTACTGCACCGAAAACGGCACAAAACAAACATGAGAGCATTATTTTTAATCAGTTTAGGCTATTAGCCAAAGCCATTATTGCCAAAGTCCATTGTTCTATCTATGAGTCTATTACCAGCTTGCTAAATGGCAGGCGCCGTGTGCAGCGCTTATCCAAAGTGCACTGTACCATTGTTTGGCTCAGAAATTTCTCGCCTTTATTGTCAGTTCAGGCAAACCCCTGATGAATACAGTGAGAGCTGCAAAAGTAGAAACAAGAAAGTTGAAGCAGACGCATTTGTGATCGCATACCATGACAGATGTGTGTGTGTGTGTGAGAGAGAGAGAGAGAGAGAGAGAGAGAGATGAGATGAGATGGGGGGGGGGGCGCAACTGAAAGTTTAAATGAAAAACCGTAAATGCATGACTTGTTTTTTTTTTATCACATTACTTTTGTTTAATCTAAAAATAAATACATCAGCTCTTAATTTAAAAGTGCAGGACACATTGAGTAGTGGAGCATTTTATTTATTTTCAGAGTATTTTTTTGGTTGCTTTACAGCTGCATGTAATGATTTTAAATATCGCATAGTACAGTACAAGACCATATGTTTTGTATGTTGTTTGTATATTAATATATATATATATATATATATATATATATATATATATATATATATGTGTATGCATATGAATAGAATTATATACATTTGTATTAGAAGAAAAGGGAAATTTATTATTATTGTTTGATTGGGTAACTAGTTTACATGATTCCATCTAATAGAGATTACTAGTACATTTTGAGAATAAAGGTTTATCTTTAAATCACCATAAGACCTACTGATGGAAAAAAAAAAACCTTGTCATCATAATTTTAAAATATCAGTCTTGCAGAGAGAGTTCTTAGAAAAACTGCCACATCTGTTGCTATACTGGAAGTTCAAAGATTTGTCTGTTGATTAATCAATGGACAAAATATTTTAATTTTTTTAAAATAATTAATTATTCATTATTAGGTCCACTTTTGTAGGCAAAACCTTTGGTTTTGGACTGTTTGGACAGTCGTACATACCAGGGTATTTGACAACATCAACTTTGAAACTTTAACAGACATTTCAACAATTTTTCTGAAATTTAAAAGTTAGATGAGTGAGAAAAGAATGTTCAAATTAAGTAATAATTAAAATAATGGTTAGCGGTGGTTCCGCTGTACAATAAATATACAAACATATGAGTTAAAATGTATGAATGTTGATTACTTTGAAAAGTAAAAAGGTAAATATGTTGTATTTGTACACTTTAGACACTTTACAGATCAGGGTTGCGGAAAGGAAAGGTTTCCTTAGTTGAAACTCCTACAATCAATGTGACCTTTATTTATTATAACCCCCATCTCTCAAAAACTCACATATAACATAGTCAATCATCTCTCCTTCCCTCAAAGTAAAAATAAAAAAGGAACTGCTGTCTGGTTATTGCCAGTATCCATCTCAGTCGTCAGAAAAGCTGCACGTTTTTGCTGTTGTTAAGGGCTGGAAACCAGAATCCCATCGGAGTTGCACCCTAAGGAACAAATTTAATGCTAGAAAAACATCCCGGCCATCAACCAAAAATGACGGATTGAAAATAATGTCGAGCTATCTTGGGAATCCCCCACCAGACAAGGGAACAGACTGCATTGTTTTTCTCATTTATGTGATATATAGAACAGAAAGAGGGGAAAAAATGGGCGATTTATTGGTTAGATAGGCGTATTCTTTTCCATGCACAAAAGAAATATTGGATAGTAATGTAGGGATCAAGTCACATCATGACATTGTTTGGAGGCTAGGTGTTCAAATATGTAAGTCATCATCCATTGGTGGCCCGCTAGGTTTTCAATAGATCATTCAATGCAAATATGTGTGGGAAAGTGAAAGTTGCCACATGAATATGTCAATGAACAGAGTGTAATTTGTGCTTCCTTAGCAGGGCAGTGAGATGAAAAAGCAGAGGGAGAGCCAGTGCACTCAGAAGACCATCTCATTGCTGAGCCCCCTGGGGACGATCCAAGTCAGTGGATGTGAGAATGGTGTGCACACCATCCAGATCCTAATGGATGTCGCACCTGCTGAAAGGTACTGTACAACAGCCGGGCTGGTGACGTGATAAACAAAGGTGTGAAATTTACAGGCAGACAGAATCCACTCCTGTGATGGAGTGCCACCATTCCTCATTGGAAGCAGGGCATTTTTGTAGATCCCACAAGAAATATCCTGGAGAAAGTTGGGCAAATATGAGCAGGCACTAGAAATATGAGGGGCACTAGAATACAGTTGGGCTTGAAATTAGATTTCTGATGGCATGTGGTTGTGATTCTTCCCGCAGTATATTTGAAATTTCAGAAAAATAACTTGTTTATTACCCACTAGGGAGTTGATTAGAGCTGATGTCTGTAGGGTCAGCAAAGGCCATGGGGAGCGTGGACTGTTCGCTCCTGTTTATTTATGTTTCCACCTAGTTGTATGCCGTGGTTTGGAGTGTCAAACAGCACTCAGTAATGTAATATGTGATTGCATTTCATGCCCTACCCATCCCTCAAAATTGTTAGAATGTTGACAGTCTTACTGAAGCGATTGAAACTGATTAAACTCAGCATTAATAAGCACTTATTCCTTATTTTTACAGGTCCACATCCTACATCTCAGATTAGTTTTGATTAGATTGAAATTAAATATCCATGTATCACAGATTTGCATTTGATAAACTTGAATGGTTTGGGAAATTAAACCATTTTCAAATGCACCCAGATAGCAAGTTATCCCTTTGAAAACGTATGTTCAAATTCTAATTTATGGAAACCCATTAATGACCTTGTATATTATACCTCAACATGTGTTTCCTTCTCCACTGTCTGCTATTTCCTAAAATTCATCAAGCAGTAAAACATTCCACTTGTTGTTAATGAGTTGAAGTGAGAAAATTAATAATATGGAATTTTGATCATGGAAGATGTCCTGTAACCATCCGCAAGCACCTTTCTCCATCTCCTAGTGAACAGGGTTTAATTTGTGTGTTCAGGTTCAGTAGGAATATGCAAATTAATTTAATGATTCGCATCACTAGATCATTTCTCAGTTTAATATCATTTGCTATGTCGGTCATCAGTGAAGTTTCTATCACGTCGCTATCTGTATGTTGTCAAAGGTGTGAAGAAGAAGTTATTAAACCAAATGTTTAGACTTTATCACAACCAGTTGAAACAATGTTGTTATCATAGGACGACTGAACTAGAGCCATCTCAGATATATGGAGTAATGCAATGTAAACAGGCATTAAGGGAGGCGAGATAAAGTGACAAAATATAGGCTTATCTTTGCAAGCGGCTTTACATGTAGATCTCACAAAAGCCTGCCTGTAGCAGTAATAGTTCAGATCAGCCATTTCCATTGATTTATTTATGACATACTAAACAAGGTTCTTTCCAGCTTTGGATGTGGTGTGGCACCAGCTTAGGAAGTCAGTGTGATAAATGATCTCTAAGAGCACATTTTGGATAAGGGAAATAGATAACATCTATGCATAACATAAAGGGAGACCTACAGTAGATATTAGTGAGCAGGTTGAAGATTTGAAGGCTTATGAAACCATGTTTGTTTTTCAGAATTCACTGTTGCCTGCTGTTGGAACAGCCGGAGCAGCAACAAAAGCATTTGTGGCATTGATAGATAGTTATTGATAAATGCCATTATGGCAACATAAACGCCCTTGAAGTATTGCTTACACACCATGACCGTCAGCTCTTTCTAATAGAAATGTCTCAAGCCCCTTTTGCTTCCTAACTGATCTTAGGAACATTTCCTGAAATCAACCTCCTCTGCCAGTCTAACGACAGCCCTGAAGGCACCATCAGATGAACAAATTCATTACATCTCAACAACCCCTGTTGGGGCCCTACGCACCAGCCTCCCTGTTAACCAGCTTTTCCCCCTTTTAGTTTTTTAGCATGGCCTCAGCGTTCACAGAAAAATGACATGCATTTTGTTTACAGGAGATTACTATTATCTGAAATATGATACTTCTTGCCTCTTTCACACAGAGCACAGACACATAATACAGAGGAAGTCATAGAGCACTTTTTTATTAGGGTGAAAAATGAAAAAAGGGCTGGACTCCTGCCCCGAGACATTTTGTGAGCATATTATTTTACAGTGCTTTGATCAATTTGTCTGTCAAGCTGGCTGAGATGTGGGGGAGCAGGAAAAAAGCAATTTAGCTTGTGAGGTCCTCAATAGAAATGTACTACAGGAGCCTGTGTATGACATGTTGCATTAGAACCTGAGTAGCCTTTATTGCCTGATAATGTCGCAAGGCAATGCTGATATCAATCACCCTTTAACAGCCAGTGTGATGTGTTTTTATGAAACGAAAAAAAAATAATGCATGAAGCATTTCTTGGAAAATAATTGATTTAATTCTGAGCTGAGGGATTTCTACTTTTAACAGTATGAAAATATTGTCTTGGAAGAAAAACAGGCACAAAATGTGCTAGAAGCTAAAAATTGTTACGAACAAGCTCTTTGCATATGCTCCTATAGAAAATTGTAATTAATTTTACAAGGATAAACATTCTGTCTCATTAGCATATAGATATAAACAATATATTTGTGCATCTGAATTCCCAGCACACTTGGGTCACGTGATGTGTTTAAAATCCTAAGTGGCTAAAACCAAAAATTATCATTATATTTCCCTGGCCATAAATCCGCCTTTATTCTCTGACACAAAGCCTTATAAATCTGTGTCTGATTTTTCACATTGCACATTGTTTTTAGTTAATGATTTTCATCTGTTTGTTGTTGCTGTGATAGCGAGGAAATGTACCATATGCTCCGGCAAAAGACAAATGATTAGCAAATGAAATTCTGGACAGCTGTCTGACTGAAAGCGTTTGGTTGATAGCATTCTGCTACCATAATTAGCTTAAGCTTTGGGTTAATTAACTTTCTACCTGGATATGCATAATAATAGCATTCTGCAGAAAGCCAAGGAGCTTCCAGTATATCAGCAGCAAAGGCTGGCTTTTTATTTTGTATTTCAGCAGCATATTTCAATTTCAAGAGGCGATTTAGCTCGGGAGCATCGTCAAATATTGTAGATTTTACTCCCCAAGCCAGATAATTCTGAAACAATAGAGGTGTATTATGTGGCAGAAATGCCATTTCTGAATGTAATTAAAGCGGATGAAAGCAATCACCAAATTTTTAAACGCTTTTGTCTAGCATGAGGCCTACTTGTAAAAAATACCCATCAAGAGGAGAAAGGAGGCAAGAGAACCCCCTAGTCCTTATATAAGAGGCCTTTGAGACTGAAGTGAAGTACAACAGTAATTAGTCTTTTGTATGAATTTGCCGGCCATGGTCATGATTAGTTAAGCATATGAGAGGACTGCAGGACTGCATTGCTCTTAAGGAGGAGGGTGTTAAAGTCTATTTATCACCAGTTATCCTCACAGCTTTCCATTATCACTGACAACACTGGATGAAGCCTGAGAACAGCCTAATTGTTCTGAGGTGGAGTGTTGTTGTGTCAAACCCGTCACCCCACTCACATTGGCATTCATAAGCAGCCAGACATTTTCCATCTATCTAGCCCTAATACCCAAGCTGTCGCAACAGCTTTTACACACTAGCAACACTAGTGTGAAATATCTGAGGTGATGCTTTTATCGTTTCTCTCGCACTCATGTAGTGTTGTGAATCAATGTCCTGGTTCACGCTGAATAGTATGGTAGACGTGTTTCCTATTTGCGATCTGCTTACGTGATGTGGTCAAACAGTAGAAGCAATTTCAACAACTTGTTTGTTTTCTTCCACCGTAATTTATCCCTCTTATCTTATGTGTTTCTCACTCTTTCTCTCTTTGGGTTCTGTTATATTTAGTCCAACAAATAATTTTCCTGTGAATTTAGATTATTTTTTGCTTGCTCTAAAGACAGAACAGTGTGCTAAATAAACTGCTTACATTTCTAGCTAAAATGCTTTGTCATACAAACAGTGATCTGCTGAGATATTGAATGAAATCATCAGTAAAGCAGAAGGGAGACTTTTTGGCGTGGTCCCTTTAGAAATGATATGAATTATTCATTGTGTAATGATATTCAGATGATTTTTGTTCTATTTTTTACTACGGCCTTAGAATATTGTTTTGCATGTTGTGAAGTGTAGTACTCAGCTGCGTATTCATTAAGGTGCTGCTCCCACTGGCCCTTGGACCCATCTGTGCTCTATGTTTATGTCTTTGTCTCTCGAGACCGTCCCAATCAGGCTGCATGTGCCATTTCCTGTGTAAACCAACACCTGTGTAACACACTACCTGTAAACTGCCCCACGCAGACGAGACACTGTCGTTCAGTCAGATGAAAATCTGCAAATGTTGTGGTTTCTAAAGCAGAACCTCCAGGGTAAGGACGGGAGCCGAGCGAGAGTTTCCTCTCACAGTAGAGATGCTAAAAGCAGCTCCTGCAGTTGTTTGTGTCCCCCCCCCCCCTGTTGTCGACCGGGAAGTTTTCCGGCGTGAGTGTTGTGCTAGTTTGTTTTAGAACTTGATTGGATTCTATATCTGCAACATGCAGAAGTGTACGGTGTGTGACATACTAAGGCAATATGCAGAGAGATGATTCCACTCTGACATCTTGGAGAGGAGTACGAGTCAATTATGCCCAAGTGTTGTTCTTGCTTATCTTCCTGCGGCACCAAACAAGGATTTAGTCAAGGATTTAGGGGTGAGGGGGCGGTGGTGGGGATCATGGTAAGCGGTTCACAACAAAACACTCAAAACTCCTGGGAGCGGGCACTGATTTAAAAATAAATTACAGAAGACGAAGCGCTAACACTCAAGGGCCCTCAGCAGTGCTGGCGTACACAGGTGAAGATTAGCCTCCTCGCTAATCAGAGGAACAAGGCAGTAATTTGCTCTGAACACAGACAGTAATTAGGACTTGGTGACACTGGATTCCCATAATGCCTTTGTGCTTGACGTGGTCAAATTTTGACAGAGGCTATCCATGCAGGGTCACTGTCCCCCCCAGTCTCTCGGCCCTCTTCAGTTGAGGCTCTAAAAGGTCCCTGCAGTTACAGGGGATCCCTAATGTACTTTATGCCTCCCTCACTGGCTCCTTACCATTCGGGTAATTGGAATCTCTTACTGTGGCACTTGAGAATAGAGGCTAAAAACGCTATTTGAAACTGCTCAGTAGTCTGTTGTAGATAAACATTGCTGCGTCGGGGTGTGGATACACTACATAATGGAGTAAGAGTTAAGGCTCTGGTAATACATGCCTTCACTGACTCCTGTGGCTAGCCAGTTGGGAGAAGACCTAATTGTTGTGTGCATTGTTGCCTACTCTGCAGTATTTTACCACCACCTTTATGTATTGGATTGAGTGTTGCAGCCTCTTTGGTGGACATTTGCTAATAAGAGTTGTTAAATATCTAGAGAGCAGTTTACCCGGCCCAGTTGTTTTTATTTTGAAACAGCGGAGCACAAAACGTGCGCCTCACAACAGAAGAGAAAGCTTTCCTTACAGCTTACCACTCTAAATGCGCTCAACTTCAGTGCTGCAGTAGCTAGATAGGCATCTGAATGATCTTCAAATGGTTGAACGAGCTGCATTGAACAAGTGGCTTACAATTGTATCACAGCCTTTGGCTCAGAGACCATCAGGATCTTGACATTCATAGAGACATGCTGTATTTTTTTCCCTTTTTAGACAGTCATTTTAGGCTTTTTTCATGCTCTCTTGAGTCTTTGACGTCTGTGAGTTAAGTATCTGCAGCTATAAGGCTGAGGAAAATATTGGACTGCTCTTGGCCTTTTCTATTTCATCCTCTGACCCACCATGTTACCCATGATCGGTGAAGGAGAACTCTGGCAGGCTGTGTCAAAAGTGACAGCCAATCGAGTCAGGATGAGCGCCATCACGCTTCACAGGATGGAGGCTTGGGTTCGGAGTTTTTCCCCTTTTTGTGCAATATACCATTACACCCTTCGCCAGATTCCTTTCAATTAGATCCTGTGGTTAACCTGTTTCATTCTTGTGTCTGCGGCTGATAGAAAAAGTCTTACTGAAGTCTTGAGCAGCTAGAGAACCAGAATATGCCAAAGGAAGTTGATGACTTTAATGTCAACTATTCTCTTTTTTTTAACTTTGTCTCCTTTGATTGTTTGTTCCACGTTGAACGAAATAACCTCCAACATTATATAAATGCTCAATTCATTCTTTGTATTAGAGTCGGCAAATAGGTAGAACTCCAAATGACTCCCACTCTACACAGCAATGATTTATGGTAATTGGAAATTGATTGTGACAGGAGCACAATATTAGAAATTTTCTGAAATCAAAATCTTCTATCAAGGGAAATATTCTTTTTAGTGCAGCAGGTCCAGGCGAGTTGGAAATTAGTTTATTTCTTTACCTGTGATGAAATAGTAAATGCCTGAAGTACATGGAAAAATGTGATTTTAACTAGTAAAAAGATAATAAATGACAATTGTTTATCGATTTGATATATTCAAACTTAAACACATGAAATATTGTTTATATCTACCACCAGTTAAACTTATATATTTATATTTTTGACATGGCATTGCATTTACTTTAAGACAATGTAAAGATTGGTCTGCCTTTGCGAATATCTGTGTAATTGCTAACATTTTTTACATATCTCTAATCTTTCATTTGCAAAGTACAATTTCTAATGTGGCAGCCTGGGCTCTATAAAGATCATATGATGCTTCTTGAGTTGGAATTCACTGAAGCAGCTGGAAATGTTGTCAGCACAGGAGCTACATCTCCACTGCCCACATGCTCTTTAGAAACAATCCCCCATCGCACCTAGAGGTGACAGACTTCAGCTCGACTGATGTTGTTCCACCTTTATTTATTTATTTCGGTGTTGTTTACTGGCCATAACATGTACTGCATTGCATTAACTTTTACTACTGTCAATGTTGTATCACTCAAAACACCTTAAAAGTGGATGCATCCATAACGAAAGGCTACGGGGCGAGGAAAATTAGCCATGGTGACAAGTCTGAAGTGTGAGTTGGAGGTCAAAGGTGCCAAGCCTTAAGCAAAGGTGCTCTAGCCTTTGTCCGGTAGATTGTAAGGGCCTGCGGGTCCAACAGGAACATTTCCACACACAATATCCCCGAGCTGTCAGTGTGCAGCGGCTGGAACATCCTCTCAGAGAAAAAGGTGGGGGGGTGCTTTGGGTGTGGAGGGGATGGTGGGGTGTAGAGAGGGAACAGTGGCCTGAAGATCCTTGCTGAGAGAAAGAGAGGTGGGGGGATGGTGGGTGTGTGGTGGGGAGCCAAAAGAGCTGGAGTGGGAGGATAGAGAAATAGAGAGAGGGGAAATGAGGAGGGAGAGCTGGGGGAAGAAGAGGAGGGGAGGGATGGAAAGGAGAGACAATGACAAGTAGGGGCTGGCTGGGCACTCACCCATGCCGACAGAGATTGCCATGAGCCATGGCCATTGTTTGAGCGGGTCTCAGCACAGGACTCGGCGGTGGGTTTCCGACTTCTCACCGCTCAACTATAAACTGCTGTGTGGCTTATTTAGAAATGAGAGTATTTACACCTTTTACTGTATTTACACCCACTGTTAAACGGCACCCAGGAGATTTTCATCACACAGGCACAAACTAGCAGGCAGAGCAGTTCTCTGAAAACTGGACTGCTCAGTCATAACACTCCAGTAAACCTCAGCTTCACATGTCCAATATAAAATGTTGCTCAAACTGTGACCTGCAGAAGTGTAAAAACACTTTAGGGCCGTCTTGTTACGGCAGGCAGGAGGGAGACGCTCTGTGTGTTTAACAAAGTAAATGTCTATTATTAATACTATACAGGATAAGCCAATTTTGAAAAAGGGGCACTTAAATGGTGAAATTATTTATTTATAAGTCCTGTACACCAGTTAATGGAATTGGTGAGCTGCTTTAGATCCTCCACACAGCTTGAGGTCCACTTTGCAGTAATGCACATGCTAAGAAAGGACCTTCCCAGTAGGGTCTTTAAGTGTCAAATATGGGTCAGTCTGCTTGCATTGACCTGGGGGGTGGTCAGCAGCGGAGGGAAATTCAGCTGTTAAGTGATGCCAACTCAACCATCGGCAAATTCCTCCAAGCATCTACTCATGCTAAGATGCACGTCCAAGTGCAGTGCTTTGCTGGCCAGCACCGCTCTGGCCAAAAAATCCATTTATTCTTGTCATGAACTATAAACTAGACCCCTGCAAAGTTGAAACTGTTGTTAACGCTGCCCTCTTAACTTTATCCGTAACAGCTGCAAGATTTTTGAAAACTTTTTTTTTTTTTTTTCAGGAATTGTTCTGCTTCCTTAAAGTTTGAAATAAACTGTTAGCGCCGTTTCTTATGACCTGACAGTGTTTTCTCTTACAATCATGCTGCAGTTCATATAAATGTAAATCTACTGTAAACCATATCTGGATTACTGTCTTCGTATTTACTCAAGCTTCATTCTGTCTTTCACAGCTCTGATATTTGTCGCAGCAGAGTGTCTAACTTTACATTTTAAACACATCTTGATGAACAACTTTAGTTTCAATTTAGCAAATTATGTCATCCTGCATCTGCGTCACCCGTGGTATGTTATTACACTCTTGTGACATTTTAGCACTGTTCAACCAAGGATTGGGTGTTATGATTGCACCTCTGATCCCCACCTCACCTCCCCATCCTGTCTTATATCCCTCACAGGAGCAGCGAGGCCCCCCTGAGCTGTGTGGTCAACGATAGCCTGGCAGAAACGAGCCCCGAGTTGCAGCGCTGCGTTGAATGGCTCCAGGCGTACTTCAGTGAGCCACAGACCACTGGGAGTCTCCCGCTCCCTGCCTTTCACCACCCCGCCCTGCAAGGAGGTCTGTCATGGATAAATATTTGCAGAGCCATGACTGGGATCAGGCTTTCACTCTTAATTGTCAGTTACATCACTTACACTCACTGGCTCAGTGTGTTATAATGAAGTATTTTATGGCTGAGAGAGATGGAGAGAGAGAGAGAAGAAGAAGAGAGCAAGAGCAGAGAAAATGCAAGTGAGGGGGTGAGCGAAGGAGAGAGAACAGAACACAGAGCTGTAACTTGGTTCAGTAATCTGTGGCAGCTCTTACCACGCGTGTTAGTCTTGGCAAGCTTTTCCATGATTCTTGGCACATTCTTTGAAACTGATCGAATTCCACTCTTGACATTTTCAGACAGGAAGCTTTTTCTTTCTTTTTTTTTTTTTTTAATGAGAACATGTGAATGGTGTTAAAGTTTGAATGAGCTTATTGTTGGCTTGACCAGTCACCTAGGGCGAGTAAAAAGAAAGCACCCCAAAAAAATGGACGATTAGTGCCCCTTCGATGGTGGTTGTGACTACAGAGTGAATAATTGATGGCGCTGATGAAAAAAATGAAGAATTTATTATCCCTAGTGTTTTTTGTTTTGAGGAAACAAACAATACACACAGCCTGACAACTCATTTTTGAAATGGTAAACTTATCTTGCTTGTGCCATATTCTAAACAATTACAAACTATTTCTTTGTCAAACTGCGACACTCATTGCATTTTAACTCAGATTTACAGAAGTGCTCATTTAGACCCAGAAGCACACCTACACAGAAAAAAAAACCTCTTAATATATGCATTTAACAATTGTGCCTCTCTTCCCCTGCAATCAGGCCTTAGTTGCTCTCTAATTTCATGCAGATCTGCAGTGCTTGAGTGATGGCATTTTCAATGAGCAGGTACTCCATCGAGACCCTGTATACAGCTATGAGTCCCACGCTCCCGCAAAGGCAATGCAGAAATACATCAGGACCAATTACGATATCAACTTTCAGTGTGATTCCCTTCGCCACCAAGTGCTTGTGTACCAGCCCCAGGCTCTTTCAAATCGCATCTCATCTGAAGTCTTTGGGGTTTTAATTAAATTTCAGGATAGATGGAATTCTTCATTAGTACCTGATCTGAATAGGTGATTGTGCTGTGTTCCACCTCTCTCCCTCGCCTGTTGTTTTGGGGCTCAGTAAATACAGGGTTTAGGCTTAGATTGCTCTCTAAAGTCAGAACCATAGGCCAAACCAGTATAAAAATGTTAAATGTGAGCATCTAGAGTATTTGTCTTTTGAGGGAGGAAAATAGAAGGTTTTTTTCTTTTTCTTTCTTTTTTTTTTTTTTTGTTGATTCACAAATATTAAGGAATACTTACTGCTGTACAAATTCCTACTCGATCTAGTCATGCAGCGGCTGCCTGCCTGGGAAAAAATACAAGTTTAATCAGGTCATTACAATGTGTGACAACCAACTTTTGTTTGTTCAGTTATCTTGTGGGAGAACCTGAATGCGTCAGCGCTCTCGCAGCACTTGTCATGTAATATTGAGTTGTGACCTTCACTTGAAGTGTTGCCATGTTTA
The DNA here is from genome assembly GCF_033026475.1 of Channa argus. Taxonomy (NCBI): domain Eukaryota; kingdom Metazoa; phylum Chordata; class Actinopteri; order Anabantiformes; family Channidae; genus Channa; species Channa argus. Next base: position 37,547,213 of record NC_090197.1, read on the forward strand.
TTTACACATTTCTGACAAAACAAGCCACTTTTCATATTAACTGTCACGACATACGTGCGCAACAGAGGTGACATGAAAGGAGACGCAAGGTGCAGTTTTCTATACTGTCTGATTGTCATGCTCAACATCACACAGGAGTTTGGTCGTCAGGGGTAGAGGAATTGTGCGTGCATGTGTCGTGCTCAGTGACATTCACATTCGCCCCCCTCAGAAAAACACAGACACTGTTGTGGGTTCTTAAAACGATGCATATTCTTATCTCATTAATTATACATCCATATGTAACAGACGAGAGGATCTTAGTTCGGTAAGCGGCGCAGGGAATGTGCAGGGAGGGGGCCAGGCAAAGGGGGGGAAGGGCACTCTTCAAAGCCCAAATGACTGTGTTCCTGCAGGAGCCTGAACCTCCCCCTGTGCACAGCGCAGGGTGAGATGAGACACTCACCAGGACTCGCCCCTGTGATGTGGAGAGGAATTAGGGAAATGAACGTTTTCAGAATATCGAATAATCAGAGAATCATCAGCACCCCATCAGCCTTCAAAAGTATGGATCCCTCCAGACTCAAGAGACACTTTGACTGAGAGTCAAAGTCTTCCCTCCCATTAAACACAAAGGATAATGAGGTAGCTGCATTTCTACTATTGTCTTTTTGCTCTCACAACTATGTATGAGGTGACTGTCAGCTGGAAGTCATCTCTCCAAATCTGTCATTAGCAGAGTGGATGGAATTCAGTTTATTGTTTTCTTATTTTCCTTTCAAATTGCTCTAATACAACAAATTATGAGCAAATAAATCACATGTCAATATCATCATAATCACTTTTTTTTTTTATTTACTCTGGGTCAATCTATCTCTACCTCTGCAGTGGACCTGCCACCTGGCCTTGTGGTAGGTAATGGCCTGTGACATAATTATGGGATATCTGTAAACATGTAAGTGGATCCTCTCAACTTTTATTTAAACAATTGACACCACTGCACCCCGATCTAAACGGGGTCCTGACCCCAGACACACCGTATTAGGCTCTTTATGAAGTATGGGGCTAGGGGACTGCTCTCGAAATCATTGCTGGTCACCTCGAGTGACCCGCATGAAGGCTCTGTCACTAACACTGATGAGGGCAAAGTTCTTTCACCTCTGTATCTGCAGATAAAAGCACAGACACTTGTTTTTGTCCAGAACCGTTGGAGATGCAAAACCTTCCAGGAGAAACAGCTGCTCAGGATTTGTAAAAGGTGTAAACAGCACAGCAGCTTGTTGCTTGGTCTGCTTGTAGGCCAAAGTGCTCAGCAGTGTGTGTTTGTGAGAGAGACACTTTGGTTGTTTGTCAATACCGATTTCATCAGCAGGGATTTGTCATAGCCACATTCTGGGAAAACTATCGGCTACCCACTAGTTACAAAGCGTTATCACTATGTACCATGTATATAATGTGGCCACCTCAAAGCCTCATCCGTGAGAATAGTGTATAAAAGGAATTTCAGGGTTGTATCTTATCTCCTCATAACATTAAGTCTGTCTGCATAAGAGCCCGTCATCTCGTTGACAGCGTGATTATTACCTGAAAAATTATTAAACAGTACCTACGGGCCTTGTTCAAGACAAAGAACTCACATGGGTGCGCATCAATCAAATGTATCCCCTTTAGGTTTTACACTTATTCCCCCCAGTTTAGGCAAATTGCCTTGTTCGCGTGGCTTTGTGTAGCGGAGAGTGACTATAAGGTAGCGAGGGAGCCTGGGGAGCAAAGGATGTTCACTCTGTAGAAGAGAGACAGGGGTGTGACATGTTTTCACACAATGCCAATTTGGAGGGATTTCTCATAGATCACTTGTCATGTGCTCTCTTAGACCATATAAATGAGAGAGAATGGGAGATCACTAATTGAATTTTCATGACTGAGTACATGTATATACTAGAAGAATTTCACCCCCTCTTGATAACGAGACTATTGTTCCCCATCTTGTTCTCTCTGCACAAAAAAAGTGTTGTTCACTTGCTACAAAAGCTCAGTGCATCAATGTCTGAAGGTTTTGGGATGCTTCAAATACCTCTTCTTTGGCAATCACAGCTAGACAAACATGCCTCTCACTCACTGCCTGGTAATCCAGAATAAAGATAATGCTACTGCTAAAGTGCTAATGAAATCAGAGCCGTTAATGTGGTCGGTTAAGCTGCAGATGATTTGAAGAATTCCGCCATTTAAGTGAAGATGATATAATGAATCTACTCTGAATAGAAAGCAATTAAAAGGACAAATTGGTCTGATTAACCTCAAAGTCATCCCACTGCCACAAATGCTGTGCAACATTCAAATTATTATTATTATATTGCAGTCTTTTTGGCCTCTCTTAATCCTTTTAAATGAAGGAGCGAACTTTTTTAATTTTAGCTGTGACCTTTCAAAGCATAACCTAGATTTTTATGCCATAGAAATAATTTTCTCATATCATCGTCTGTAGCATGTTAATACTAGTTCTAAGGTCAAACAGAGCGACTACTTTCTATTTAGTTCTTTAATGAGTGTTATAAAGAAGAAAAGAGGGGATCATAGAAGAAGAATTTGACCTGAAACGCATGTTTAGACAGTATGAAAAACTATTTAGTGGATCAAAATGTTGTTGTGATAATTGTGATTCAGAACATTAGTTTGTTATTAAAAGATTATAATTGACATTGTAGTAAGCTGTCATCAGCGTTCAGTCACCTGAGCTTGATTGATTATATAAGGGACTGTCTCCCCTTCTGTTTTCTCTCTTCCACTCTGTCCTCTGCTTTGTGGTGAAGACGCCTTCACCAGCCGCGTGTTGCAGGTACTTCTGAAGGGCGTGAAGTTTGGAGAGACGGTGTCGTACAAACGGCTCGCTGAGATGGCGGGAAACCCCAGAGCGGTGCGGGCGGTGGGAGGGGCCATGAGGAGGAACCCGGTGAGTGAGCATGACATTGATTGACAGGATTCTCTCTTACTTACTTTATTTATGCACGTAGAGAAAGCATTTTATAGCTTTATAGTTTATCTGATTTTAATGGTTGCTGCATCTGAATCTGTTGTGTGTGGACAAACACTCAAAGTTAATTAGCAGTTTTAGAACAGTAATAACTAAAGAATTTGTTAGTAGTACTGGAAACATAGTGACATAATTTACTGTTTTAAATACAGAGCTGCAAAAATTTCTGATTTGCGTGACAGATAATTAATCAAATTGCAAATAATTTAGATAATCTATTAATGATTTGAATCACTTTTTTATTCAGTCATTCAGCTACAACTTCCAAAATGTGATGAATTGCCGATTTCCTCTGTTTTACATTATTGTAAACTGATTATCATGTGGCTTTGGGCTTTTAGTTATAAAGGGCATACGTGTGAAATTATTACACTTAATTTGAAACAGTGGGAGCTTTCCCTGTTTTGTAATGCTTTATTCACTTAATTAATTGATTATTGGGAAATAAATTGCACATTAATCAGTTGTGGGTCTAGTTAAATATTTGAGTTGCAGTAGATTTAATGGTTTTAAGTCGGTGTTTATGTTATAGTTGCATGGTTGCAACGGTTTCAAGGAAATAAAATGGATGATTTACTAATAAAGTAAATAAACAGAAATAAATGAATATGCATGCAATATATACACTGTACAGTTTATATATGGGATCACTTAACATTTTGAAAATGTATAATATACAGTAAATAAATAATTTACTGTATAGAGGCACTACCTTCAAAGACAACTTGTCTACTCAACTGGAGTTTGCCAATAAGATGTTTTTTTAAAATCTTCCTTGATACAGGATATGTATCATAAACTGTAGGTGTGCGTGAATATGTGCGATGGTGAAATAAACGCCCCCTCACAGAACGGCTAAGAAGTGAAAGTCTACCTACAGGTTTTAAGCCCACACCTTTTGTTCCTGTTCTCTTAAGTCTTTACTGTAGATGTTCGGTGCAAATCTCTCATTCTTGTAGGAAACCTGGCCTGCATCATTTTGCCCATGAATCCACTGTGTACAAAATGGAGGGCTAGAGGGCAAGTGGTGTGTCTTCTTTTGATCAAACCCTTTGATCAAAGCCCATTTAGCTCTGCCCATGTAGTGCTGTGGGCACCACCGGTGTGCTCTGTGAGGCAGAGAACACTTCTTGTACAAAAATGCAGTGAGATCTTCTTCCTCATATGTGCTGTGAAATAGCTGTTGTATATCCAAATATTAAAGCTATAATACAGTGTTGCGGTTAAATTAGCAGTAAGTTATAATAAAAGGAAGCAATTTATTTCTCTAGATATAGGCAAATAAACCATAAAATAACATTTTATGAATGTTATTTTATTTTAAGCAGAATGACTATTTTTACTATATACTTTATATGTTACATTAGCCAATGGCATTGCTGCTGGTTGGCTGTAAAATACTTCTCAGTCTCATGTTTTACAGACATTTCTTTCCTTTCGTCAGGGAGGCTGGGAGCCTGAGCCCTTAGCTCCTGATACAGATCCAGAGTCAGATTGTCAGTGTCAATTACTTGTCAGCAGCGCTGCTCCACTCGGGCTTCAGCTGTGAAAAGCTCAGTGTGTTCAATCGATTCTCGCCTCTCTGTGGCACTTCTTCACCAGGATTTGAGTATTGATAAGCCTGGTGTAGTGCTCTTTTCCCCCCGAAGTGAAGAGGCAGATCCGAAGGCCTTGAGGGTACCCTGCTCTCCCTCCAAACCCGGGGAACAGTATTGATCCAAATACTCAAGCAGTATTTCTCTGTCTGCAAGGTTAATCTGGGGCTCGGAAAGTTTTATTGCTGTTGATATGGGAGCGGGTTTAATGATGGATTTGAACCGAAACACACAAATGTCCAACTTTTAAATAAAGTGCTGTGCAGCCATCAAATCTGGATAACTCGTTTAAATTGGAGGAATAAAGTCACAATGCTGCTGTTGTTTTTCTGTTTAGTGTAATATTAACAATATTTTTAAAGAAATAATTGCTGTGTTACACTCCAACCATTGCCACTGTTCTTGTTCAGACTTCACAATGATCGAAGTGTTTTAGGCTTGCTTGTTTAATCTTTCTCCAGCCATTTAGTTTACAAAGAACTCGGGACCCCCCTGGCAGTCGTCTGCAACAAGAGTAAACGCACCACCGACTTCTTCTTTTTAATGATCACAGGGTTATCAGATCTTAATGTTGACACCCTCTCGATTGAATATTCATCCTGCTGGTGTTTTTGCCCATTAATTTTTGATTGCTTCTTTGCTTTACACTATTAAAGAGTAAAAAACATTTACACCCAAAGACTGAGCCATCACCCTGAATGTGAATTTGTACAGGATCAAACCAGACACTTTCTGGTGCAGCACTTTGTTTTCATGCAATGCATGAACATAAAAAGCCCCCCCCCCAAGAAAAAGTGCAGATTCATATTTTCCGCACGTTGGTTACTTTTAACTCGCAGCGTTTATGTGGTAAATCAGAGATCCTTTTGTACATAATACATATCCACTATCAACACTTCCAACTAGTGTGCTGCAGTGACAATAAATGTCAACCACAGAATAAGAGAGCATTTCGTTTTTAAAGCTCCAATCCGTATGCGCTTTATTTAAATATTAGTTTTGTACTAAGCCATCGTAGTTTTGTGTTCACCGGCAATTTAAAACATGTATGCTAAAAATGAGTTTATAAAATGACTTTTTTTTTTAATAAAAAAGAAGCAAACATTTTTAAAAAATCCCTCTGTCTGCATGTAAAAAATGTCCTTGCATAATATTTTCAAAAGCTGCACATGTTTATTTCCTCAGAGTTAAATTCCTCTCTGTCTGTCTGTGCCAGGTTCCTCTCCTCATCCCCTGTCACCGAGTCATTTCAAGCAATGGACAGAGTGGGCCGTACATGAGCGGCAAGGGCGACCATCTCAAACAATGGCTGCTCACCCATGAGAGGCAGAGAGGGGAAGAGTAAAGCATGACAGAGGCCAACTGTCCTTCATTTAGTACACACACACACACACATATACAAGGCCATTTTTTTTAAGAACACAAAACAGGGCCATAAAGTTTAGCGTGTTTGGCAGACACTGTGGAACAACTGGAGCTACTTGTAAATATTCAGTTTATATTGTTTTTTTTTTTATCTAAGAATAGAGATGCTGCATAGTTAATGTGATACAGAGTTGTTGCAGAATTAGAATGTACAAAAATAACTTAAACAGAGAACAGTAGGAATTACAAACATATGCTCCCGTGGGTCTCCGTTGCGTTTGCCAGATAGTGCTGGAATGGTTTTTCTAAAGAATTATTATTCCCTTAAAAATATGTCTCTTGCATTGTTGTTGTTGTTGTTTTTTTTTCCTAAGCAGAATTAGTCTTTGTACCTCTCGTTGGTTTTTTAATTTCCTGCCAAGTGAATGCTTTGTTCAACATCCAGTGATAAAGGCTCTGAATTTTACTGCTACAAAGCTTTGTAGTGAAGCATTTGTTTTGTCTTCATTTAGATTGTTTGCTCTAGCCTTATAATCTACCTAGAGTGGAGATGTCTTATGCATTATATACAGTACTTTTGTTGCATTAGACATGTTTAAATAAATACATATTCAAATGACAAATCCTGCCTTTTCATCATTTTAATTGTATTTAATTTAAAATTTGATTCCATGTAGTGTTCACTCAGTTCAGCTCATAATTAATTATGCTGTATGTCTTCTTTCCTCGCTGCAGCTCAGCACGTCAGAGCTTCTTGTTTTATTTCTGAGTGGTATTTTCCATTAGAGGGCAGTACAGAACGGGAAACAGAAGTCAACATTTCAACCTTGAATTCATCCTGCACATTTAATTTGTAACTTAAATGTTTATGTTATTTTGTTTTCAGCACAACCCAGTTTAATCCCTTTGGGATAAATTATTATTTCTTAAAAAGACCATATGGAGAGGACAGCACTGGTGGTATGTGTTGAGAAAAATGTTGCTTTAATTGAACATGTTCAATACTTTTATTTTTCATTTTTACTTTTTATTATTTCCCCCTAAATTTTTGATTCACCTCACTGTCTTATTACAGCTACAGAGTGACCCTTACTTGCCTATAGTTATTCTTCTTCTGTTCAGCCCAGGTAACCTAATAATCCACCCTCCAAAAATAACCTCAGCTCTAACCTTTACAGAGCCAATTCAAGTGGCCCACTCGCTGAATACAATTGAACTTCTGCATTTTTGAATTTCTTATCCGCTCAGCTCTATGTGACCGTCCTGCCGTGCTTCTGGACTCACTTACTCTGCCATTGGAGCACTATTGCAGCGTAGATGTTGAGGCAGCAGACAGGCAGATGAAGAATGAGACTCAGTCTGTGGTTTCACACAGGGCTAATGATGCCTGTGGTGACTACAGGCTACAGTCAGCCCCTTAACGAAGGGAGCTGTGACACAGCCACAAGGGGTCCCATTTAAGCCGGGCGTACTCTGAAGTGCACTGTAAGCACCCTCCTTTTTTGCTTGTGGCTAAGTAAATTCTATGGAATGCTACGAATTTAGCAGCCAGAGATACTGATGTCTGCATAGTTCTATGCTTGATGTTAAAAAACAAGTCCAGCATCAAAGCCTCAGACACGTTGGCAGTAATTAGCAGTCTAATAGTTTTCGTACCCTTGGTCTTGAGAAAATTCTCACCTTTCATTTTCTCCTCTCATTTTTAAATTGTGTAGGTGTTTTATTATTTATCTGTATTGGTAACAGTGTTATTATTATGTCTATGTTATTTTGCCGTTTTATTTTCACCTTGTGTACCACTTCTGTATCACGCTGGCTCAGAGATAAAAAAGAATTAGATTAAAGGAGGCTGAGACGATCTCATCATCCGCACTGTTAATCTCTGTGAAACCTTTAATTTTGGCCTAATATCTGCCCCCATTTCAGACAGAGAGACTACTTGAGTGCATGTGCGTGTGCATGCGGGTGAGTGTGGGAGCATGTGGCCATGCGTGTTGTGCACATGTGTATGTCCATATGTGTGTGGGTGAAGTGGATGATATTGAGTCTGACTTCATAAATCACCCAGACACTGATAAACTCCCCATGCACCCACACACCGCTAATGGGCAACCCTTAAGGAGTGTGAGTGTCTCGTGCGGCATTTGATTCAACATTTATTAACCCCCTCACACACACATACACTCTCTCAGCTACGACACACACTCATTTGAGCCCCAGAAAGAGCAAGGATATGGTTGGTGGCATCCGTAGCATTAGTGCGGGGTTTTGACCTGGCTGAGCTGTATTAATCATGGACGATAGTAGTACGATACATTTTAGCTTATACAGCCACAACAACAACTGCTGCATTTCCTAACATTAGTTTCCTTCTCATAACTTATATCCTGTCTCCAACTCCCCACTTCCCATCTCATATCCTGGCACCCCTCCTCATTATAGAACAATTTTCTGCCCCCACATCAAAAACAAACACTCTCTGTTCTTCCATCTCCTGCTCTTCATACATGTTGGCTCATAATTCCACTGTTATCACAACCTGCACCCCTTGGTACAAGTTGCAAGCTTAGCGGGGAGCCTGCAGAAGTTAATCCTGCAGCCACATCAGTGATTCATAAATAGCTGCTTTTATTCTTGCTAAGAAGTTTGTGTTCTTAAAAAAAAAAAATGAGTGAAACTTTTGGAACCTAATAACTTCGCTGCAAACAGTGCACTGCTGCGGGTAAGCCAGAGGAGTATCCAGCATGTAGATAGGCAGTGTCCAACAGTCAGACAGACACAGGGATAGATAGCTGGATAGACAGACATTAGAGTGAGGCTTGGCTGTGCTATCAGGTTTCCTCCCCCTCTGTCTGTCTGCCGGGACACCCTGGCCTCGGAGGCCCTGACACTGAGGCACCACGCAGCCAGGCACGACAGCTGCCACAGCAGCATCTAATACCAACACACTCCACGCTATGCCACAACTACAAAGAGAAATTTCATTTCAAACATGGCATACTTTGATGCTATTGTAATGATCTTTGTGTTTTGAGAGAGAAATCAGGAGGATGGAGGATTTGTATGGTGCCTTTTTTGTTTTGCTTTCTGTCTTTAGAACAAAGGGACCACCCCCCCCCCATCTGCATGAGCAAGTTTAAGACAGTCGAGTCGAATGAAATGACAAAGTAAGAGAAACCCTGAGAAGTATCAGCATGCACGTCTAAGTGTATGTGGATTACAATGACACACACTGGTACAAGGTTGGCAATTTTGTAACAGTGTGTCATTGTAACCTTTTGAACTCCAGTGTTGGTCTGGGGGTCTCTAATTAGGAACGGCTGATGAACTGCCATGCGTTATGTGGGAGCGGGTGCCTCTGAGTGTGTATTCCTGCATATATCAATCTGTGACTATGTAGCGTGGTTGTCAGCGTGGTAAGCAGAGTGTCTCAGCCTGGAGAAAGTGCAGATCTAGCCTTGGTCATGTTGACGGAGGGGCGGCACTTCAGAGGCTCCAGGACCCCATGGCACCAGTCTCCCCAGTCCCCCCAGACAGACTGGGAGCATCTGGGCTCTGTCAGCGCCTCTGGCCCCTGCAGTCTCCGATCCATATGACGGTGAGAGGAGTGGATTGGATCACGGAGTGGGAAAATATGAGCTAGATACCTCAGCCTTGTGCAAAATTCATGCTTTGTATGTGTGTGTGTGTGTGGTTGCATTAAGACATGATAATAGGTCATAGTGATTAATTTTGTATGAAGTGAGATGTGATGTGAGAGGTCATTGATTAGTGACCAACATTGGAAAACTCTTCTCTATAAACTGTCCAATTAGGCATTAATTAAAAGTGTGCAGCTAAAAATATGCAAAGCTTTTTCTGAGCGAAAACATCAAGATTGGACTGACAGATATCATTCCAGAGTTTACTTATGAAAGCAAGCAATGATTTGATCAAGTGGATATAGCTCCTAAGCTCTGCCACATGGAAGCTGATACACACACTTGCCAAGACTAATTAATCCATACACTAAATTAGGAATATAAATTGTTGTCCCAATTTAACAAGGTCAGTCTTAACTTCTCTCTTTACACTTTATTTAACTGTGTAGGAGAAAAAAGAAGCCCTATCAATGTGCTTCGCTTATTATGATTGACGATTGATGATTAAGTCCTCCAGCTGACACACACCACCAAAGCCGGTGAGTTGGAATTGGATGTGACACATACACAGTTCTGCGTGTTAGGTAATTCGTTGACGAGGGGCCAAATTCATTTATGGAACAGCGGTATTGGCAGGCATGGACACTCTCTGCAAAAACAACGATAATCACAGAGGTTTGGCGCGGCGTGACAAGGACTCTTCAGGGAAAGGCCCTTACACGCTGCTTTGTTGGCCGTTCCTCCCTAAGATGGAGGGAAACATCCGCCACTGTTCCTAAGATGAGAGCCGCTAGGAGCAGGAGCAGAGAGGTTTGTGTAAGGTGTGGACGATGTTTAAAGGGCTTGATTAGCATTTGCTGGACATGTTTTGGTGGAATACACTGGAAAGCAAATATTCAAAAATGCTTCAGTTACACTATTTAATTTTGGGAGGGGGGGTAAGCACTACCTTTTTAAATATAGAATTGATGAAATAAAGGCTCTGATAAAACCTCGGTAATGAAACATGAGGGGAACCCCGTCTCAAGCCATTTAATCTCTTTTTGCATTCTCCATTTTTTCTGCTAATGAGCCTTATTGACAATCAAACAGAAGCTGTCATCCCCCAGGATGCAACACTCCCAGCCCCTGCGTGTTTGTCATAGTGTCCTGGCAATCAGAGCTGCCTGCAAGACCAGGCTGGCAGTTAGTGGTTCTCACAGCAGCGCTGCCTGAAAATGGCACACTTCCTGTAGAGTTGCAGCTGCCACCTCTGCTACTTCCATTACTTTCTATAGCATGCAGATGTTGTATCAACATTCCCTGCCAAGGGGACTGCAATAACTGTGAGATTCATGCCATGTTTCAGAGGCACGTCAATTTCTCAAGTGGCACAATTAAAGAGGGAAATACAGTACCAGGTTTTTCGCAGGCGCTGAAAACGGAAAAGGGCTTTTTCACTTTTTTTCCAAAGGGGGGCTGTTTCATAAGGGTTCACAAATCCGCCCAATTTTTACAGCCCTTTTCCTGAGTTGAGCTGTTCTGTGAGGCTTTGTGCGGCAGACCTGTCGTGACCCACAGCGGATATGGAAATGGGGCTAAGGTTTTATGGGCCAAACGGATTGGACACAGTCAAGCTCAGGGGGCATGAATATTGGATGTTATTTCTGCTCCCTTTTTATGTAATCCATTGCCAATACATTATTAATAGATGATATCATATCCAGAACTACTGGACAAAGCACTACAGAGGGGTGCTATGAAAGGAGCTCTATGTGGTGGAGACTGTGGCAGAAAATACAGTTCATGTGATAGTATTTTATATCACTAACGCTCCCTGACCAGGCAATCTCTACAATGTAATTTTTGGACTAAGTGAAGTTCACAGAAGTAAAATATGGTGAATACTGTAGTTCTAGCAGGGGTAAATCCTGCATCTGTGGGTTTGAAATACACTGAAACATTGATGAAGTATCAAATGACACCCAAATACAAGTTTAATGGATTTTGAAGCACTGGGATACTTTGCTCATCCTTCTTGACTGCAGTGAGTGAAGTGGAAATCTTTGCGAGGATCTAGAGTTTTCCTTGCAAAGCTGACTCCCAGTGTACAGTAGCAGGGGAGCAGTGTCTTATCTGATGTACCGATTCACAGACAGGAGACTGTGCTAATGTGGGACTATTATTAAAAAAAAGGGTCAGATTCCTTGTTTTGATTTAAATGTGCAATTGTTCAAAAAAGGTCAGACTCCCTATTTTGATTCATTGTCATCTCAAAGTTATGATCTCTGGTTGTGCAGTTTTTCTGAGTCACAGCAGCAGTATCGTACTCATGTAAAAACTTCAGGAGAGTTGCAGCTTTTATTCCCACACAAAACACATCACTCAGCGGTTACACAAATCCTGTCTGACCAAGAGCAAATCCTTAAAAAGTACTTCTCAGCACTGCCCATCGAGCACAGAAGATAAACTACCGTTCACCTTTCAGTTTTACGGCCGGTCGTGATACTGTACACATGTTGGCACTAAGGTATTATCACATAATCATCCATTAAAATTGAACGTATAAGCCCCTCAATAAGGGTTACATAGGGAGTGGGTGCGTAAGGTAATATTCTCCTTTTAAGGTCAGTTTGAATTGTTTTTTCTCATGGGAAACGGCAGATTGATAAAGAGCAAACAAAACCTCTTTTCTGAATGCTTGTCCTCCATGGCCTCAATGAAGGTTTCATTCCTTTATATCATCCAGCCCAATTCCCAGCATGCGGCCATTGTGGCTCTTTCAACTGGAGCTCTCCATTGACTGGCTCATTGTCCGGCCACTCTTTTGTGCGTGCTATCACCGGGGCACAATCTTTCACCTGAACAGCACAGGAGCGCAGCCTGGATATGGTCACGCAGAGCTACAGAGTCACCCATGTAGATGCCAGGCAACAATTGACCCGACACTAATGAAGAAATATTTATTATCAACTTTTAAAAATCTCCTGTGACGCTTGTTAATAACTTGGATATTAGTCATGCTCAGGCAGCCTGCGTCAGGCTGAGATGTTCAATATCACCGCTCAAGCTCATATTATTGAGAGGAAGTGATTTTGTTTTTTGCTTTTTTGAAATGTTACAATGCATGAGCAGATGTTTGTAGTGCAGCCCTCGGCAACACAAGGCTAGTTAAGATCAATATTGCTTTCAATATTTCTTTCATTTGACAGATAACCAGCGCTGAGGAAATCTTGATAAGAGTGGCAACATATGGATGTGGCGAGCCTCGCTTTCTTTTGATTGCGTGACCCCTTGACCTTTGCCTGTGTTTGAGAGGGAGGCTGCCACATGGTATAGTGGGGGTCTGTCAGGCTCTGGTTATGGGGCATTATTGACCCAGGATTTATAAATATTTAATGCACACATTAAGATCATGGTTGAGGGTGGCCATTAGAGTTTTCCAATAAAGAGGCTCTCATGATGATTGAGTGGTGTGGCAGAGCTAGTGGCTGGTCGTTGGCTGCAGAGAAACCTGCTGAGGCAATATACTGTACCTCAAGCCCGCCTGCCAGGCTTCTGAGCTCTTACAACTGGCAACAACTGAGCAAACTTGCCGCATTTTGATTGTACTTTTAAACGCTGATTTTCTCTGTCTCTCTCTGCGTGTCGGGCTTTCTTCCACTGGTTATTATTTTTGCAATGAGAGGCAGTTTCCTTTACAGAGCAAATATACAGTTAGTGCTGATTTTGTCTTTGAATATTAAAGACAGCAGTAAGCAAGGTGATAGATCCGAACCTGCGCGTGTGTATCTGAAACAGATAATGCAGTGTCAGGAAGCGGTTTTGTGGCTATTGTTATCAGACACATTAGATTATCGAGGGAATGATTTAAAGCACGAGGCGATCGCAGCTGAAAATTAAATCGCTCTTTTGAGTGTATCTGTCCTTTGCGCTATCAGCAACTGCTGGACTATCTGCCGTGCCGTGAGATCCCTCTGCATGCTGCTTGACATAATAAGTTGTGATATGCTGATTGCCACTCAGGTTACCGTGGTTTAATTGTACACTAAAGGCAGAGGTGGCCTCGGACAATGTTGCCTTGATGAGAAATTGACATTTTGTGACCTGCTCTCCGTGACCACTCAGGATGCCAGATAAGATGTTCGGTTGTTTTTAAGGAGAACCACTATTCTTCCCTCAAACACTTCTATCCTTCTGTTTGACCCACTTGATGAGTATAGATTTCACGGCGGCCCCCCTTTCAGCGCTCAAACTATAAGAGGTTCAAAACGATACCAGCCCTTATAGACAAAGGATAACCTTGCTCTTTCAATGTATTGATTCTTTATTAACTAGGTGGCTTAATGCAATGAAATGAGGGATTTGAATGAGCCCCATTTGGGGTGCTTTGAATAAAAAGCTCGCACTGTTTATGAATGACTACAATGAACCTTTGAAGCACCACAGATGCAGGATGTGCTGATACAGAGAGCAGTAGGAATATGAAACAATGCCAGAGTGGTTTGCTGAAAGAATATGAGTAAAGAGCAGTTTTCATCTTTTATGGATGTTACACTTTTCCACAGGTTTCAAACAGTTATCTCTATGGCAAAGTCTAAACACTACAACTTACAGACAAATCACAGGTTTGTCCTCAGAAGCTTCTAATGTCTTTTTCTTGGTCCTGATTGTCAGTTTGTCTGCCAGCCAAACTGTACTTAAAACTGAAAAAGTCCACAGTTGAGGAACTATTGTGTTTTTACTGAAAATTTTAATAAAACATCACTTATTCATTTCTGTTTCCATTCCAAATGTTGACATTTTTAAATTTTCTTCCCTGTAAACACATGTAAGCTATGTGGCAGAGTCATAAGTGGTGAGTAAAAATGACTTCTATACATTCTACAAAACAGAAAAAATACAACCACAAATGGAGTGTTTTTTTATCTCCAAGGTTGTCCCTCATGCACATTAGTCTCTATTGGATCTTAACAACTATCATATGGGTCACAAACAATTTATTTGACAATACAACCAACAAAGTTTTCTCCAAAATGGTCTGTATAGATAATTTAAAATCAATATAAAAATAAACAATGAAGTTTGACTTCCCCTTTAAAAAAATGGACAGAGAGTCTTGACGGAGTAACACAAATTTTAGGATACACATGAAACATATGCACATTGCATTTCATCAAATACAAAAAGAAAACAAATGAAGGCAACAGTTCTTGGCTGAATTATCTGTGCTGCATCACTATATTAAGGGCATGACGATTAATACATACATAATGAAAAGCAATATACAAAATTTCAGAGATAAATACATTATTTATAGTTGATATGTTACAAAATTTCCCTCAGTGAGCGCAAGTGTGTGTTTGAACAGAAATATGACAATGAACTACTGTACTCCTACATTCTCATTGGATTTTAATTTTGTTTTTAAAATGTTTTTTGTTGATCTAAAAGAACATGAAAAAGACAGATGTATAAATATTTAGCACAAGTTTGGCAATATCACAATAGTCTACAATTTTTAACCACATATAAAACACATAGGGGAGTTGGAGCTAGAAGGGGGAGACTGCTCCTCATCAACAAGAAACAGACTTCACAGTAGCCTAGGAATGCATTAATATACAGTGCTAGCAAAAAAGTTGAAAAACATGGCAAAACACACTTGCTTAAAAGGAAGCTCTAGACATGGAAGTACATCATATTCATCAACAGAGCAGTGTTTTGTACACGTCAGTGTGCTTGTTGAATCAAAGAGGATTTTTTTTTTTTTAACTTTTGAAGATGATTTCTAGCTACAATAAATTACAAAATTTAAGTTAAAATGCAGGAATGAAACATGATACAACCTTACCCACCCAGCCCCACCCTATTTTACTTGTATGTGTTGTACTTTAATGATCAATTTTCTACATTATATATCTCATATATTTTCCAGTTGAAATTCAAACTGTCTTGGCCCCTGTGTATTTTTCTCACACATAAAAATACAAAAAGTCACATTATAAAGACACACAACTGTTGTGAATCTATTAAAAGAGAGTTGAAACAGAAAAACAATTTCTGAGGCAAACAAGTTCATTGGCAAATGTACTGTACATCAGTGTTTTTACTTTACAACCAGATGGTGAGTCCACAGAGTCCCTTCCAGTATCGAACGTGTGGTGGACATATCTGAGGCCGAAGCACAACCCAACAGGTATACAAAATAAACCCTTCATCATCCCATGTCCACTTTAAGGGTGATAAAATGGAGGGGCGAAAAAAAAAAAAAAATCCCACAGAAAAAATATTGTTCCTTTTGAAATCCTTTTTTTTTCTGTAGGTTGTGGAAGTCATTTAAAAGAAAAAAAAATTTTTTCTTCTTTTTTTCTTCATCTTTGAAAACAGAATGAGCGGTTGACTATACATTACACCAGCGTTTTGCTGTGTGCTGAGGGGGTGTCCTGTGAAGTGGTAGTGTGTTGACTGGTGCTTGAAATGATGAAAGTGCATTTACATTGGAGGGACAACCAGGCCGGACATGGCTGGGGGAAAAAAGAGAGAGAAATAAAAAAAAAAGATTAATTTACTGACGTAAATCGAGCTCTATATAACTATAAATATGAAATATTATTAAAATGTTGTTAGTGGATGTGTGTGTGTGTGTGCGTTTGTGTGTGTGCGTGTGTGTGTGTGCATGTGCGCGCAGCCACCTGACAGTGCACAAGTGTATGAATGTATGCCTTAATGTGCCTGTTTGCGTATGTGCCTGAGAGTGTTTGCCGTGTCCGCCAGCCTGCTGCTGCATGTCCTCTTTACGGGGAGAGTTTGAAAACCTCCCTCCTGCTCTGACATTTCAGCCCCCAGCACGCCAGTCTTGCTATGTGTGATATTTCTCCTGGCATTGGGGTAATGGCAAACAGTGGCCCAGACTCCCAGGAGACCTAGCCGTGGTGACGGCAGAGCAACAACACGGTCACTTCCCACAATGCCACAATGCTACAGTACTAGACACTCCCCAGACTCCCCTCAGATTCTTTCTATCGCTTATTTTCCTCCCCTCATCTCTTTATCCTCAACTCTCCAACACTGTACAGTGCATTAGTCCTACATTCCCCAAGTCGTGCCTCTGCGTCATTATCCAAGAGAGATTAGGCAAGATCAAAGGTAGCTTCCGTTATTTTACCAAGACCATCTGCTTAGGATATCATTAGCAACTGTACCTCACCCAGAGAGTTTATATATTCAGTATTTTCACACGTTTTAACAATTAGGCGACTAGTGAAGTGCTGGGATGATATATTATTATATTGCTCTGAGTATATTTGTAGAGTCATGGTTGAAATGCTTTTAAGTTTGCCAGCGCAGATGATGGCAAGGCATTGCTCATTAATTTCTGCACAACATGTATTAATAAGTATGAACGTGTAGCAAGATGAACTTTAATTTCCCACTTCATTAAGCCCAATGTTATTAATCTTGGGGCACACACTACGGCTAAGCTTGTTTTCAAAGCAATCATGTTGGTCATGACACATGCACAAAACCTAATAAACATAATTACTAAAACAATTCTGGGAAGGTCTTTTCCTGCGACATCAGGAGGGGATCATTTGTATGAAAGGGCAACAAGGATGTACGTTTGCATGTATGTTTGCAGAGACATGAGATGACGCTTGCAGTCCTATGTATGTGTAAAGACATGCTCTGTGTGAGTGTGTGTCTGTGTGTTTAACAGAAAAGTGTAAATTGGCCTGTCAAAATGCATATATTTGTAATGATTAATCCCTCACCAAACCGGACAGAGGCCTGAGCAGCAGTATCTGACCAGTAGTCCGTAGGGAAGGGATGAGGGGGTGAGGGGGGCTCACCTTGCAGTCCGTTGCCGTTGGCGCTGGTGCAGGAGGGGGGTGGGGAGGCCTGGGGTCGGACCACAGGGGCGAAGGCGCTCTTTTGTTTAACTGCAGAGACGATAGGGAGGGAAAGGGAAGGAGGGAGGGTGAGAGTGAGAACGTGCTGTGAGTAGTGCTCGAGAGGGAGAGGGCAGTTAAGGTAAGGCTAGGATAGTGTTTCTGCCAGGGGGGATACACGATCAGTACTCACAGGCCCCTACCATCAACATCTTGTCCGATTGAACAAATACAGGTGGCATATAGTATGAATGCACATAAAATGAATATTTCTTCTTTTCTGAGCTACACTTGTGTTCTGCGAAGTACTAAAATGAAACAAGCCTCCGTGAATGAAGAGTAATATATTATCACCATCAATAATGTTATAACCCTGTCACGAGTGATTCATAGAAGTGAAAATGAATGTGGGAGCTGGAATTAAATCAGCAGCAGCTTAGTGCTACTACAGCATGCGATAGTGGCAAGCTACTCACTTCCATATGGGGAGTTGGCAGAGGATCCGTTGAGGAACCCAGGGGAGCTTGGCACTCCCAGGTTCATGCCGGCATTGCCGTAGCCATTCATGCTGTTGCTGACGGTGTTGTAGCTTGACTGCTGCGGGGTGCTGCTGGAGATGTAGCCCCGGGGGGACACACTGCTGGTGTTCCGGCTGTAGCCCACTGAATAACACGAGTGGAAGATGAAAAGGGAAGTTTGTTCATCTCTTTTCTTCTGTACAGTATTTACCAGGGAAATTACAGCACTCATTGATTCACTGATTGCAGCAAATGATAATGGTAAATTACAGCTGCAATCAAACATTTTTATATCAGCACATGCTGCAGATGTCACTTTAATAAGGAAAGACTTAATTGGACCCTTTATCTGCCGCTATTGTAGGTGAAAATGCAGGGAGTGAACCCAGGGATCAAAAACAAAATTTTCTATCAATTTTCTCATTTTAATGAGCGAAAAAAGAGTAAATTTTAGCAATTTTACGTTTTGCTGCCAACCCCCTTAAATCCCCTCATGGACCACCGCAGGTCCCTGAACCCCACTTTTGAGAACCACTGAGTTATGGAGCTGTACCCTAAATCACATACCTTGGTCATTCCCTTGTGACTCAGACACATTGACTGCTAGCTGGCTGCTGAAGGAGTTGACTCCCATCATGCCGTGGGAGGCTGTGTTAGCGAGAGAGGGGATCTGGTTGTGGTTGCGGGGAACGCTGTACAGGGCCTCTGCAATGTCAGCTGCCCTCTTCAGAATGATCTCCTGAGAAGCGAAGACAAGGCAGAGGTTTAGTTATTTATGTTTTTTTTTTTTTTTGCTGTGCTTTTGCTTTGATGCATTGTTCATGGCTATATGGTTAACTCTCAACACATGTAGCCTACGTTGCTCCAGATATAGTGGTGAAAATACCCTTTGGTCATACTATCAGTGAAATTTCAATTGTTTATTATTTAGGGGTGATGTAAGCATGCCGAAGCAGCTGCGTGACTACAGACCTGATTGTTGTGGGGCATTCCATACAGGGCTTCGACGAGATCAGCCGCCCTCTTCAGTAATACCTCCTGATGAGGAAAAACAGGAAGCGTAAATGTTAAAACGCAAACAGATAATGTTTGAACCCCAAGTGGCCCGTACACTGAAAAACGATATCAAAAATAACACAACGCAGCAGGGTCGTGCAGAGCTTTACAAATGTTTACATATTCAACCACCTAAATAAAAGCCAGCCTGATTTAAGAGGCACCAGTGTTGCATTTATACAGCGCTACCACTTTGCTCCTTCCAACCATGCAGAGCAGTGAATAATGTTCCCTATCTTAATTAAACTGGCATAGTCCTTTAAAAACAACACCTCACCCCTGATTCTGGGCTTCACGTTTGCTTTGGAGTTCAGCGTTGAGTCCCCTCTCTTCAGAACAATAAAGTGAATTAGCTCTGGGTTAATCTAGTTCTGTTGTAATGACATTAAGGAATTTTTCAATTAACCTCTTTGACTGGCTGTTGCAAAGGACTTCACAAATGACTTCCCATCCAGCAAGAGCTGGGTGCTTGTGCCTTAGGGACACGGATGCTCAGGATGTGGTCTTATCCATGTCTGCATGCTTGCCCCCGCTTGACAATGCGGATTAGCTGTGTTGCTTTGGCTCTTAACACTGAAAATGAGTTGGCCTCGGATCCCGTTCCCCCCACTCTGTTTCGGGCTTTCAGCTAGGTGGGGTTTGGCCCGAGTGTGTCTTTATCTGCTCTTTGAATTCAGCACTTACAAATCAAATCCCTCTCAAGCAACCAGACTGCTCTCTTTGTTTTCCATAATACAGAAGGCAATATGCTGTATGAAAACCCTCTTCTCCTTTTTGAGTGCATTTAATCTGACAAAGGCAAGTTGCAGACATGGCTGTTGCATGTGTTTTTAAAATGCTTGCTTGTTGTCACCTGCTGTAGAGCAGAGATTTGTCGACTGTGCTGTTAGAACCCTGGTTAAAAGCAATGCAAATCTGTCACCAGAAACATCTCAGATGGCGCTTGTTTTCTTCCCACATTCGCTGTGTTTTCTTTTGCGGGCCTCGGTAATTTGTCTGAAGTGTTCCATCACTTGGCAATAGCAGTGTGGGATTAAGACGGCAGCTGCCGTAAATGAATGTAAACACAGCCTTCGCGCCTTCAAACAGCGGCCTCCAAGACTTGGCCTGCATTTCCAAGGCACAGTGTATGTAGTGTGTACGGAGAGTGTGTATGGGCCCTTTCATCCTGAGGAGCATATCTACCACAGTCCTTGATTTATCAAGATGAATCACTGTAGAAGCCACTTCCAGCATATGCCATGCTCTCTTATAGAAACATATCGCTTAATCCACCCCAAGTTACCGGATGGGTGGCTCTTAGAATGGGCATTTACCTCTGAAATTGGTGTGTATGCTCAACGTTGCATGCATCTAGTTTGCATACAAATAAAGAATTATGGTTGTCGTGAGGCAGGTAGACTAAATGAGAGGACCAGCTGTCTTGATGTGTTCTCATCAGGCAGAACAGATTTCTCTCTCTCTTGCTGAGTGAGATAAAGTGGTTTTCTTTCTTTTTGTCTGCAGTTAATAATTACCAATAATCTATTCTATCATATTTCAAGATCTCCTACATGGCTCTCAATTTTAAACAACAATTAAAGCAATTAAGACTGTCGCATTCACATGCCATGTTTCATTCTCTGTAAAACGTCCTCTCCCTCCTTGTCCATATGGTACTTTGCAGCAGTGACATAAGGACAGCTTGGAAAAAGGAGGAGAGAGAACGTTATTGCCTCTCATCCTTAATCTGTCGTTTACCGCGTGGTGTCTTAACTAACCAAGCTCACTCGCAAGGCTATGCTTAAGTGGCAACCTAGTCATATCCGAGGATGATGAGAAGTGCTGCACCCAATCAAGGAAGAAGTTTGTTTTCTTCTGACGAGATGCTTTCATGCGTATCAAGCTCACGCTGTGAATACGATTAACACGGAATAGTGTTCTGAGGGCATTTCCATGTAAATCTCAATACTACTCCAGCATAAGTGTAATTGGCTTTCTTGTCATGGAGACATATCAGAACACACCATGGTAAATTGAAACAATTAAAGGCCTCAAATGATTTCTGTTGTTATGTGACAAATGCATGACAGATTTCTGCTATTGTTTGCCTCGCTTTGCATAAAGGTCCCGTGTTCAACAACTGTTTAAATGAGGCTGCTCAGATGACAGATCACCAAAGATTTAGAAGCTGTTTTACGTTATTGCCGAGAAATGAGAGGAAGCCATAACAAATGATGTGTTGCAAAAAATACCTAACAATAAGGAGATGTGGTCTAAAACAGCTCAAATGTGATTCTTCAAGCACTAGATTAACATGGATGTTGTATTTATATTATCACAGTTAATAAAAGAGGGCCTAGGTTATGTAGCTTGGAGTGCTAATGCCATTATAAAACTGTAAGGCAATTACTCTGTTAGCTCTAGCCTGAGGTAATGAATGCATTTAGAAGCATAGGGCCATTAGATGAAGGTACTTCAAAGAGCACAGGAAGAGAGATTCATTTAAATACATGGGTAATTGCTTGACATGAACACATTTGTAATATTTTCTCCTTGTGGATTACACAAAGAATTGGAAAAGAATGGGCTTATGCTCATTTTGGGAGGAAAGAAAAGAATCCAAAGCAATCAGCTTAATAATAAAACAATATTGAGTTTCCACTTTTAATTTCATAATGAATCTAATTTGTTACAGAAGAGAGAAATTGAGTGTGATATAATGTGATATCCAGTCTATTTGTCCATTACTGCCAGAGGGCACAAAATGGTATTATAAATTGTCTTTTTTATATTATGAATAGAAAATTGTTTTATAACAAGATCTTAAAAAGGAGGGTGAATTCCAAAGTCTCTCTTCACTTAACGCGATGCCCGCAAACCAATCTCCTTTCTCATCACTTGACTGCTCACACTTATTACTTTCATATTCACTCTGGACTTTGCATTGAATTTTTATATCTCCACTCCTCCCACAGGGTCAGACTGTCATCTACGATGTTGTCTTAGAATTACGAGGTAAACTTCAATCAGAGGCAGCTTCCCCCCTTTTTTCTCTGTGTAGCAACAATATTAGCGTGCATCCCTTGCTATCCATGAGCACTCCCATATTGGCTTTCTGTCTCCTTACAATTACCACGTGTCTTACTGGTCCCAGGGAGAAGGCTGGTGGAAATCAATAGCGCAGTAATATTATCAACTGGAGGGTGAAGTCATGGAAGGGAGGGGGTAGAGGCGGTGAGTGGGCCTGGTGTCGATTTGCCTTTCTGCTAATGCACACCGCGCGTCCTCCAGCTTTATCTTCTTTTTATAGAGTCTCCCCGCCTCACCTGCACCCTGTAATGGCTGTTACTATATGCTGTTTCTGTTCTCATTCCAAATGTACACGCCGGGCTCAGCTCACCGCAGGCTGTTTTATTGGGAATGTGCTTTTGACCCCGAGAGCTGACCCTCAGATGGCAAGCTTAACAATGACGAATCACTTGGTTGGATCATTTACATGCCCCCTGAACCCCATATTTGGGTCCATTAGAGAGCAAATCAAATATTTATGTTGTTTATTGGAAGTGCAGGGTTTCATCTCACTCTGTGATTGTTTCATGCAAAGGCCCGGAGACCGTGCTATATTAAGTATACGCACACCCAGGAAACTAATCTTGGGTTCAGTGTCAAAATCTGTATCCCAGCCAACAACGCTTTGTATTCAACGAAAGAAGTAAGGTTTCTCTGTAATAAAGCTGTGTTTAACATTGTTCTTCTCTTTGTTCAGAAGATTTCACAAAGACACTGTGACTTTATGAAATTAAAGCAGTGGAGCTAGATTGACCGGTGATGACCGCGGAGACAGAGAGGGCCATGTAGATATTAAAGGTAAGCGTACCTTACCTTTTGGGCTGCGTTTACAGTTGAAATTAGAGTAACATTTCATGCCTAGGTGTTGTTTCCTGTCTCCACAGGGACTGAGTCTAATTGAAACACTTCATATACTGAACCAGGGACTAGCTGTGATGTTCCATTTCTCTACATTGCCTTGGTCAAATGTCTATAGCTACCACACAGTCTGTTCTTTATTAAATTGTCCGTTGGACGTTAATGATATTGCTGTGTTGCATGCTGGGATTTAATAGATAAGGTCTTTAAAGGTTTTAGAGTATTATTAAAACTCTGAGGTGGCCACCACTTTACTACATGCCAAGGGGTTCTGAGTGTACTAATCAGTCATATTATTACACTTGACACATCTGGAACGTCGCAGCAATTAGTGAAAACAGAGATTGTATCAATAGGAAATGGAAAGAGTAAGAGCATCAAAAAGAATGAGAAGAATAAAAGAATCAAAGAGTTTCTACGGGGGGCGCGGGGGGGGGGAGAAAGTCTACACCTTAGTTTTCATGCTCAGGTCTTGGATATGGTAGCTTATTAATGTGCCAACCTAGTGTCTAAAACTGTTGTGGCTTTTAACTCCTTCACTCAGGTTCAAAAGAAAACAATAAGAAAGCCAAAGCATAATAACATGCGGTCTTTGTCTATTAGTTGCAGTCAGACTAGGGGGTTTACAGCACAGGGTTCTGTAAACAAAAGATTAAACCAAATCAAGCTGCAGAAAATGAAAGGAAAACATGAGTGGGGTAATGAGGGTGCAGACGTCGTTTCTGACCAGATTACCATCTCCACAGACTACTGGAGAGGAAAACGCCTGATTGAGCTATTTTACCACACAGAGAGTTTACGCCTCTCTCCACACAGAAAAACCAATACCATTACCATGCTGGTTAGTACGTAAGCCACATTTGTTACGGAAAGCTGTTATGGTTCGGGGTCACAGTACTCTGCCTTCATGGTAATGTGGTTTTGCTCATTTGTAACTTTTAGAATAGTTAGGCACTATAAGCCACACTGGTTTGTCCCATTTCTGCACTGACCTTTGGTAACCTCTCAGGGTCGCCGGGGTGTCTGGGGATGACCTTCTGCAGCCTCTGGAAACCATAGTCAATGGTTGGCTCATTCAGGGCTGAAAGAAAGAAAAAGAGGATGAAAATTAGAACCATTTCAGTGCTAATTTTGCCAGAGACAGAAAGAAACTAATTGAAAAATCTGTTAGAGTTTACAGTACAGAAGTCATTTCAGAATGCCTAATTTCAAAGAAACCTCAGGGGTGAGAGAGTGTTTTATGAAACATTGGCAGCTCTGGAGGGTGAGTGATAGAAAATGACACCGGTTCCTCTGACACTTGTGTCACCAAGTGTTATTCCATTAACAGCCATGATGACCTACATCAGTCTGAGAATCCTTCAGAGGGACCCTCCCCCTTTTTATCTACTTGAGAATATTGACTACAGCAAACTACATAGCAGGGGTCTTTTAATCTAACAGAGCTTTAATAATCTGTGAAAGGCTGTCCACACATTGATCTAGTGTAAGTTGCTGTCATTTCACTCTTCTGCACCAACTGTACTGCAACACTGGGCCTGTGAAATACGGCAGCACATCCCATGGAGCCATTAATCTCTCCCACCCCTCAAATAGTAATCTGGGGCATGAGGCATATTGGGCGATGAATCAGAGGCACAAAGTAAATGAATCATAACCCAGACTTTGGTGAGAGCAGGGCGTTTTATGTCTGACAGTCCTAATGGGTAATTGAAGGCTTCCTTACAGCTCCGCCTGATTCTAAACAATCATGTGTACACTCATAGGCAGGACAAGACGAGGGAGGGAGGGCAGAGGAGAGAAGGAGGGGAGGGAAGGAGGAGAGCAGTGTAAAGGGGGAAGGAACGACTTAATAGGGAACATCACTTCTCAATGTAGATATCATTTTCAGGAGAGTAACTCCACCGAGCAAGGCGCTTCATAAATCAATGGCTTTCTATGGAGACTAATAAGAGCTGCCTGCCTCTATTCATTGTTCAGCCTGTAATTTGGCCCATCACTCATTACTCAGCATGTAATTTCAGCATTAACACCGCACAGCTCGCTGAACCTGCTGAACACCAGAGAATGTGAAAGCAAGCAAATACCCCCCTACACACGCACACACACACACACACACACACACAGGCAGGGCCACTGAAGCACAAGCCAGGGAGTCATGGCAGGAAAATGAACATTTATGTTTTTTTGTTCCCTCTCATCTAAATACGTGCAAGCATGTTCATAGAAACTCACAAACACACCACACAAACACAAACACACACACATACTGTGCCTACTCATGCATACCTACAGTAGCCATGTACTCACACGGATGTACAATCGAACACGTGGACCACTTCGGGCCAAAACCTGAATACAGTAATTGCCAACTCGACCATGATCAAATAGAGCAATTATGTGTTCAAGCATGGACAATGCAGGATGCTAATCGATAGCAAGGATCTAGCTCGCAAATACAGTGGTATTCAGCCGCGTTGTCCAGGCATACCGGAATAAACCCCACACCACAACAACACTGCTAGAAATCTGATTTGACATGTCATCACGCATCCCACAATGACAAAGGTCTGCCTTAAAATGTGGGGGAACGCCACCGTCCCTTTAATAAAGGACTGATCTTGCGTATTGATCGTACATGACAGGGCTGTAGTGAGGAATTTGCCCCCTTTCTTTTGTTATTTCCACCCCCTTTCTTATCTATGCACTCTGGCAATCCCATACATGTGTACACACAGGAGCATGCATATGTGTGTGAGTGTGTGAGCGCCAGTGCCCGGCTGTGAGAGTGTATGTGCACGGCAGCCCTGCCAGACCCCGCTGCTCAGTGTGATGTAAATTGTGTATGTGTAAAAAGCACTCCATAATCAGGCCATCCATCATCAGAGGCTGTCAGTGGGCTCTCTCAGGGTGATACATCACGCTCTCCTGTCCTCTGCCTCAGCTGGGGACTACACAACCCGCCAGGCATGCTGGGAACACAGCCGGAGAGACGTACAGTACAGGACAAGACCTAGGTTAGGAGAGGTGTTCGGTTTGATGTGCCTTTCCTATGATAATGATGCCCCACTATAAATGCGGACCTAAGAATTATAATGAATGTGATTTGGAGGGTAGGATACTCTAGCAAAACTGAATTTTACCAGCAGTTTGTATAGTTTATATACAGTATTAACAGTTTATATGAACATTTCCAATAACAAAAATCATATTTAGACTAATATCTGTCTAGGCTTCCAACGTGACTATGTGCTGTGCAGTCTCAGTCCAAGCGTCAGGCATGATCTCTACATGTCGACATGTCGCCATCTCATCTATCATGGAGATGATCTTTGTAACGACCCCAGCGTAATGAAATTGGTGACACACACCGCCATCTGCTATTGATTTCATGCAAATGCTTTTGACAGCTGATGGAGACTTGCATTAGCGCTAAACGGTGCTGTCAGTTGATGAGTTGACAGTTTTGTAGTCATAGCATGTACATGGGTGAAGACAGACACAGACAATGTCAATAATCCTGTAAGAGCTGCTGATGATATATACTGAGCACTTATCTTCAATCTGGATAATAAATGTGTTATGTGTGTATTCATTGCACTGCTCTGAATACTTTTTCTTCCAAGCAAAGATTTTCTTTCATCTGCTATGCTTTTACAAGAATCATCAGGACTACCCCTCTTACTTTTTCTTACACCACACACATTGACAGCAGCCTCTCGCCCCCTTTTACTCTCACCCAGTCTCTTTTTTAATCTTAACACATCATTATGTTCCAACTTCACACTCCGTCGTAAACTTTACTCTCTCTTAAAAATGTATCGGGCAAATCTAGCTCTGTGGTGCCCTTGCATGACTCCATGCATGCCAAATTTAGTTTAGCCCCCCTTGCCCTTCCAACATAATATGGTGAAACAGGGGAGCAGGAGGTGTGGAAGTAGCAAGCTGTCCCCCACCCCCACCCCCCACCCCACACACACACTTTTTTTTTTACCCCTCATGTAAGCATTCTCAGTCACTGCAAGGAAACATGAAACCCACCACACACATCCCATAAATTCAGCACTGGGTGGGGAGTCTAGCCAAGGGGAGGAGGGACCGAGAAAGGTGGTGTGCGTGTGTGTGTGGGGACTAGAGGGGAGGTATGATAGGACTGGATGGGGGGGTGGGGGATCGCTGGCACGTTCCAGTCACGCCCGCTTCCCGGCTCGCGGCCAATCAATACCACTTTCCTGTTTTAGAGGCGGGTAATTATGAGGTGGAGAGATTGTGTGACCTCTCACCCCTGCTGCATTACTCGCCTGATATTAAGATAAATTGCCTGATTTTGGGTAAACATATGCTGCAATTCAAACTGTCAGCACTGGTTTGCTCAGGGATAATTTGTATTGATCTCCTGGCTTCTTCCCCATTTTGCTTACTGACCTCATGGATAATTAGAGAAAAAGAGACACGGGGAGGTAAGGCAGGGCTTGCATTTGAATACTTTGTAGAAGAGATGAAGAGCACATGGGAGGGGGGAGGGCAGAGTGAACATTATGGACTAATATAATTTTCATTTTCTCTCATCTTCTGCTCAGATTTAGACAGGTTACATGTTTCGTTCAATTACAATAATTACAGCTTTTTCCCTGCATGTGTTAAATATACAGAGATAGAATTGTTCATACATTTGTTTCCATGGTTTAATTTCAGAGATGATTGGAATTCTAACAAAAGTAATGAGATAAGCAAACATGCCTCAAATTTAACAAGTGATAACAAAAAGACTTGAGTACAACAAGCTGACAAAAGAACAAGGCTGCTGGAGAGTCGGCTTTGCCTTCATGAAGGTTTAGAAGAAAATATTTATGAATATCTGAGCAATTTTCTCACTCTAGAGAGTGAATGATCATGTTTCAGAATATGAAGAAATGGAATGCATGACTCGGTGTGCAGCTGTGACCATGTCATTTCCAATTTTGAATATCACGCATGCGCACAAGTGTTTGTGGCAGGCCTTCAGTGGAATTCCTCTGACTGCAATGTGCGCTTCCCAATCTTATTTTGATCTGACACCTTAATCTGCCTGTCCTTTCATGTCTCAAACATATTTTCTCTGAGAGCCCCTTTAGCCGCCTCAGTCTAGCCACTTTACTTAAAATGTAGAGTGGATGGCGTGTACATGGCATCTGACTGTGGTCTGCTGCTCCTTCTCCATGTTCTCTAGAAATAGGACATGAGTAACAGCTCTACAGGAACAGTGTAACATGGCCGACGTTGGCAGCCAGAAGTGCTTACATGGCAATACACCACTGTGCCCTCAGACTATACTGTATGGAAGTGGATTGAACACATGTATTGGCTTACAGTATTGGGGTATAAACATGGGGAAATGTTTGAGCAAAGCAGTAAATTTAAGGAAATTGTTCCTTGTTAAGTCTATGAGCCTGAATGGAAGCTTGCACAGAGTACTAGCATTCCTGCCAGCCATTACAGCTTATTACGATAACTCTATCTTTCCAGGAGATAAAAACCTAGCCTTGTTGCCATTTGCCAGCTATTACTTTCGCTAATTATACTTAACTGCTTCGAGCTTATCTCCACTCCTCCTACACCATTGAGCAGTTATTTTTTCTTTCCCCTTAACACAAATTAGAGGTGGAGTGGGAGTTGGAAGGGGGGAGACAGATAAACAGCACAGGCAGAAGTTCATTCAAGTGTTATTGCATTTGTGACTTGTCAAACAGTCTAACTGAAGCCTTCTAGGCACCTGCAGTCTGTTAGATGGATGCACTTCAGAACAGCATCAACACACATAATGACCTTTTCTTGTTGATGCTCAGGAGTCTACTAGAGGCGAGGATAAAGTGAATATGTTCTTAGTGTTACTGTAAGGAGTTAACATTGAATATTGTGCCTAAAATGAAGATAAAATATTTCGAAGACATGCTGCTGCGCCAAAGTATAAATATGTTCCAGTTTTGAGAGAATAGAAAACTTGCATGCACATGTAAAGACTAACTCAAAAAAAAAACCCAAAACCAAGCCAAAGTGGAAATTTCACAGCAAACCCACGCAAAGCAAACCTCATCTGTTTTAACACTGACCATATCATCTCCATCCACTGTATCCAGTTATTACTGAGTGATTCCATGTCCAGCAGTCTCAAGATGAACAGGAAATTAAAATTTCAAAGATCTGCAGTTAAGATAAATCAATGGAGACAGATCAATGTTCATTGAAATTTCATGAACTTGGAGCCAATACAGATGAAAAAACCTAGACAGTTACAGTCTCCAGCAGATATTGCTCCTGCAACAGATAAAATGTAATTAACACGGTTAAAAGGGAGCAATGTTACAGATTGCACATCTATAATTTCAGACTCCCTTCATATTGGTTGTATTATTAGAAAGGGCCAAAGACAGCTGTTCAATCCTCTTAGATGACATCTATAGTATGTGTGCCACTTCTTTAAGGACATCGGCGGACTTTCACACATTACCAGCCAACAGAAATCAAATGGGTTCCCTTCACAGCTGATTGCAAGCGCAAATTAATATTGTAAAATGAAGATCAATACATGGACGGGGCACGGATCGATGACGGCTAAATTACGACCGCGTTTTCCCCCTCATTCAAGATGAGTTGTGTTTTCCTCTCAAAGTCAATACCGTCCTGCCTCCCTCATTCATTTCTCAATAAACTTGCCGATGAATTTCAATGAAAATGCAGCAGTGGAGGAAGGAGGGGGGAGAGGTGGAGTTCTTTTAAAGCCCGTTGGGTGTGGATCACAGAGAAATTGGGGCAAGAAGAGGAGGTAGAGAAAAGAGGAGGGAGGGGAAAGATTCTCGTCTATCAGCAGCACCCCTCACCACTTCCTCTGAGTATCTTTGCTGTGGCAGAGGACTAATGCTGTGACTTAGTGAGGACAATCCATTTTAAGAACCATTACAAAACAGACCTCTAACAATACTGTGGGACAAAAAGTGGGTCCAATTAAAATTAAATCAATGAATACCATCCTTACCGGGAGAAAAAACACACCCATACTTTAATTTTCCTCTTAAAAGATACCCACAATGCATTTCCCACAGAGATGTAATAGGGGAAAATACATACTCAACTGCAAGTACTTATTTCAATCAATTTCCCTGAGATGGATTTCACAGGTCACTTGCTGATAACATGCTGTGGAATAATGCCACAGTGTGCTTCTCAAAGCCTACCTGACAAGCTGCCTGACAGCGGGGGAGTGTGAGCACGTGTCACGTCAGCCCTCTAATTGGACACAAGGACCTTCCTCCGTGGAACCTTGTCACGCTCCACACAAGCTCACAAGGCCTTCAAACCAAGCCCATCTAACTTGGCAACGAGTGTCTGCTCCACTCCTGTGGAGCTAGTGCTAAATACCAGAGTTGTAATGAGACAGGCAGCTATGGGGGATAGGGCTAGTGGATAACATGGTCTGACACATGCTAAAACTGTTGTGCCAATTGGTTACAACCCACTTGACTGTGGCAATGACATTTATAAATGCCTATGTCATCCTTTCTCATTGTAGCACTTCATACTGCAGAATGAATTTTTTCAAAGTATCTGCAGATGAATTTATGATAATGCTGTGAGCATTTCAGATATACACTGTAGTCTTTAAACTTTATATACAGTATTTGGCGTGTGTTTAGCAGTCCTCCCCTAAAGGGGATGTTTACATACCTCACTGAATGCCTTTGATTATAGCATATCTTTACTGTAGGCCACACCCCATCAGTGACCAGCAACCAGTGGAGTACCAAACCCAACCCTGCAGGAAGGGAAATGAAAAGGAAGCTCTTCATCTGATCAGCTTCTGAGTCTGGAACTTCAAAGTGACAGCAGGGCGTAGAGGAGACATAAGGAATGGCCCGATTCACAGGCTGAACAGCACAGGGCCATATCTGATGTGCTCCGATAAAGACGTCTCTGTTTGTTTATTTAATTTTTTATTTTTTTTTAAAGGGAGACAGAGAGAAAGAGAGAGGAGGGTCCAAGACTACATAGCATGTTCTTCCTTTTGCTAAGAATGAACAGGAAGTGAGTTTAATTTTGGAATTTGAAGACTGGACATCGCTATTTTTACCTCTGACTTTCGCAGTCGATTTTGCTTGTTTGGACATGCATAAAAAGACAAAAATTGGGTTGTTTTTTTTTTACATCCTTAAAGTAAGAAATTGTAGTGACTAAAAAAGAAAAATTACTTCTACACTATCAACATCTTCCTTTTCCATCCCTTACAGGACTGACATTTCTTGATCTCCACCAGTATTGAGTGAAGCACAGATGACCCCTTTGTCCTTATGTTGATGAATGACTGCCTCATACCCATTTTGTCAGATTTTGGTGCAGTGGAGTCGATAGCGTCACCTTGACGAGGAAAGTTTGTGATCCATCAGCCCTCAAGGCTGTCTGGCCTCAACTAAGGCCTGGCAAAAGCAGCTCACTGTATGGGGCTTCTGCTACATCCAAAATCCTTCACCCAGTGTGTTGCAATCTTGTGAGGTCGAACGAATGGCTCTTATTACTGCCGCTTTAAAGTGAGGAGAAAAAAAAAAAACACTTGACTTGTACTAATAGCTGAGAAGCCATGCTGGTCACCAAAGGTCTGAAGACGAAGCACCCTGTCAATGCCCAGCTTGGGAAATTAGCAAATAATGTTCCCTTCCCCCTGACAAATGTGTGACAGCTCGCCTTCGCCAATCATTCTCTCCTAACGTTATGATGCATGTCCTGGATCCCCACTGGAGGATACAGGCGAAGTTTACTGACCCTCAATTTACCCATGACAAATGGGGTCCTGGTAAATGTGCGTTTTCTGGGGCGCGGAAGGGGGTTCATTTTAAGCAATCCTGGTTATGTGGATGTCACTGATTAGGATAAATAGTGGCTGAGTGTGTTTAGGACTGCTTGCAGAACCATATTACGAAGGGGCTGCATCGTTGCCCCCAGAGGGGAGCTCTTGTGGAAACTTGGCCAAGATAGAAAACCAAAAGCTCTGATGCAATTAGGAGCTTGAATTGGATAAACTGTATGGTCAAAGTTTTTTTTCATGATTCAGTCTCTCAAATAAGACTGTAACTATGGAGTAAAAATGTTAAGATGATGGAAACAAGGCTGAAAATTGAGACATTTTGTTTAAAAAATATATCAAACCAGCCTGTACCGTTTGCAGTATTTAATAAAGTGTAAAGTATAATAAAGTATTGACTCAGGTACAGCCAGGACTTTCTCCTTTTGATTTTCTACAACCTTGCTGACAGCTGGTTTTACCAGTCCTATCCTGACCAATGGATAACCAATACATGGATTAGACAGAGGACAAGCTAGCAAACTCCAAGGGACAATACTTTGTTAGAAGATAAAAGGTATAGACAGTAAAAATAGCCAACATGTCATTCCTTTAAAAATGTGCCAATTAAAGTAAAGATATAAGCTTCTTGGACCAGTCCGTGAACTACAGCCTGCTGAAGTTTTCTAAAGTATGTACGTTATCTCATTATTGTTTTAACTATCAATAGCCAATGCCAACAGGATTATTTGACAAACACTGCAGGGTCCTCTCTTTCTGAGAATGGATTGTGAGTTTTGGAGTCATTCCAGGGTACTAACCCGAGTGAGTACGTGTCCCTCTGCTGTTCGAATTGACTGAAGTCTCCTCTGTGTTGACTCTTGGTAATTTGTGATAATTTCTTAAATTGAGCGAGTTAAATCTCCACAATTAGGGTGGTGGTGCAAGAAGAGTCAACATGAAAAAAATAAAAAAGTCGAAAAAGGGCCTCCTCTCAAGCCGTGGTCTCGACGCTTGAAGCCATATGCTTTGATAACTAGACCTTTGATATGCACATGTTCCTCTCCAATATGACACAGGAACATTATGTGCCTCTTAGACAACTCTGTATCGCTACATGCCCTTTTCAGTCTATGCAATTTGCTATTGTTACTCCAGGTCATTTCAAATCTATTTGCTTGTGTAGTGCCGCTTGTTCAATTGCTGTTACGCAGAAAGAAAAGCTGTGGTTTCAAATGAGTTATTTAACTCTTAAATACATGATCTGCTCTCCTGCACCCAATGCATCAGCCTATTCCCTTTTTAATGTCTAAGAGAAGTAGCTAACATCCTTTCACCTAGCAATTACTGTACATATGGATACCTAATTCTAGCGTTATGCATTCTGCTCTCTTCGTAGGTTTCATTCTCTCGAGTGTCAACCCTTGTACAATCAGGGTGAGCCACACAGGGAATAGAATAGCAGAGGAACTGGACCTGTCTATTGGTGACTTTCTCTTTTAATTCACCACACTAATCAATTGTACCACCGTTGCCTCCAGGGGTAATTGTATCTTTATACTAACTGGAAGTGAGTAGGAACCCAGAGAAGACAGAGAGGAAGAATGGGGGGAGGGAACCAACAAAGATAGAGAGAAGGGGACACGTTTCCCCAGTAAAACCTGATGGTAATCATCCCAATCCGCTTAGCCTCTGTGACTAATGGGGTCTGTTCTTAAGGGACCTGGCACTTTCACCAGGGTGCTATAGAAGCCATTAATGTCTTAACTTATACACCTTCTCAGGGCTGTGCAATAACACACGTACACACACAGACACACACTGCCGCGCGCACACGTTTTCCGTCTTACTCGCTCTCACGCTTTCACACAAACAGACACACATACACTTACGCAGCCACACTACACTCCTGTTTCATTATCCCGGTGCCTTGTTGGCCTCTGCTCCACTCCTGCTAGGGAGGTTAAATGCAGGAGAGCTAGGCCAGACTGCATGGTTGGAGGAGAAGGGGACGGATGGCTGGGGGTGGTAGTGATGGTGGTGATGGTGGAGGTTTTGGGAGGGAGGGAGGGGGGGGGGGGGGGGCTTGATGAGAAAAAGCTGCCCCAGGACGGATGGGTCTGGACGGGGGTTTTGGGGTGGGGGGTTGATTCTGCTCTGCTCAAGGCCAGGGCTGTGCTGGAGGCTGGAGGCTTTGGGTTGCAGGGGGAAGTAAGAGTGCCCCCATTTCATTTTGTCCAGAGTTGGAACAGACAGAGTCTTCCAGGTCAGACAGGCTCTGACCCCCACAACCTCTGTCTCCTCACCAATGATGACAGATAAGACCACCACTTCCTTCTGTTAGCCAAGATAATCAGATCCCTTACTTATAGTGTGACACACACACCCTTTCTCCCTCTCACATACACATCGCTGTCATTTCTTGTCTCACTTTCTCTCCTATTGAACACAAATGAGAATAACTTCAGACACACTGATGCACTTAACCTAGATACTGCTTCTCTAATCTGATTCATAAAAAAATTAAACCACATTTTGCTTTACAAAATCAACAAATTAGCAGAAAGCATTATCTGTCTCAGAGTGGGGTAGATACTGAGAATTGGGAGAATGAGTTTTCCTGACAGCTTGGGTTTAACAGAGCTTGGCAGCACCCTTGTATGATGGCAGGTCAGAGGAGGATCGAGTTGCACTTGTAGAAGCCCCTCAAAAAAAAAAACCTTTCACCAGCAGTTCAGATCTCACACATTTAACATTTAGCAAGCAGAGCCATGGTTAGTTCATTATTAGCAGCTAGACTTGGGGCCAAGGGCTCCATCCAGAGGAGGGAGAAGGAGGGGGTGGTGCAAAGGAGAAGCCTGTGGAAACAGAGGGAGAGAGGAAGAAAGGGTTGTTGCTCACCAGTATAGACAAATCTCCCAGGGGCACCTTTGCAGAACTGCTTGGACTTGTAGGACAGCGTGACTTCCACAACACCAGGGATGTGCCGAGGTGGAGTCTGGACGCGGATGGCATGGGGAGTTATCAGCTGGATTACAATGGAAAGGAAAATAAATAATGAACCCTCTGCAATAACACGCTGGAGTCTTGAATACAATATTTATTTATTTTTTTAAACAAAACACCTGACTTTTCATTATTTTGTCAGAATTTCACTTCAGCACTTCAGCATGTACAGCTATTAATCATACCTCACTCCATACGAGCATGGTGCCAAACACGACTTGTAGACCATCAAAAAAGTTGTCCCCTATGATGATGACAGTGGCTCCACCAGTGGTCCATCCCTCACTGGGGCTGATAGCCTTGATGCATGGGGTGGCTGCTTATCCAAGACAAAAAGAAGAGCAAATTCAGCACCTAGGCTTCAAAACTCGGGCCCATGTCTCTTTCCACACAGACACATTACTGCATCCCCTCCACATTCAGCCCTCCATGCCTCTCTCACAAAGACATATCATGGAAATTGCCCCTGGAAAAAAATGATGGATTTGTCCTTTAAGGCATGAGAATCAAAATCATTTATCAGCGCGCTGGAGTGGTGTAGTTAAGCAGACCCTTCAAATGGTCCACTTCACAAAGGCTAAACGCTGGGCTCGCCAGGAAAATGATTTGATGGAGCAAATTATGTGTCAGGGCAAATGTAGCTATCAGAATTGATTAAACATGCACCCACATGTACAGTAAAATTTCAAAGTTGAACACATCTTAAATGAGTCAAGAATACAGCCTGTTAAAGTGGAAATGACAAGCTAAAGCTTTGCTGGTACATGTTATTTCATTACCTTTGTTCTGAATATGCAGTACAGTGCAGGCACACTGAGTATAGTTTCAGGTTTCATAATGTGAAATGCACTTATGAATTATTCAGATAAAGTTTTTTTTTTCTTTCTTTTTGTGATCGATTCAATCCATTTCATATTGTTTATTACAATGCTTTTCATCTGGCATGACTTCTGCTACGTAGCTCTACCATTCATCAACAGTCTGGGTTGTTATTATAATCTAATTTGAGTGATCTGGTGCCTCACACTCACTGTCATTTGATGCATTACCTTAATATGGTGTTCAGCACAACACCGTGTTTACAACAGAAATAGCATGACAGCTAGCCATAAAATAGCAATATCAAATTTAATCTATATACATCAATATCTTTTAATACACTATGAATTGTGCATGTTTTGCCTACTCCTCAGAGCAACTATTTTAGCAAGTTTCCTTCTTTACAAGCTCAGTTCTAAAGCTCTATTATCCTTTCCATCCAGTAAGTAAATCACAGTCGGCCATTGTTGTATGGATCACCTCAGACAAGACATCTCCCTTTGTTTGCCTTGCTGTTGGGTCTGTTCAGGTCATGTTTGCTCTTTCTCCCTGCTCATAAAGTGCACACACACACATTGGTACTACAGGGAATCTGACTTTAACAGGCGCTGTTGACTTCATGCTAATCACCTCGTACAGATTTTCATTTGTGAGGCCTGGAGGAGTGACATTTGCTTTCCTTAATTGCGAAGCGGAGCGTCTGAAAGAGGACCAACCCTCTATGGGCATGCTGGGCCCCCTCTAAGGGCCTGACCTTCATCAGTGCGGACGATTACAGCAAATAATTCACCCTTCAAAATTACTGTAAACAAATTGACTTTGGGAATGGGGCGGGGGGGTTGGGCAGGAAGGAGGGGGGGCAAGAAGAGGGCCTGATGGTAATGGTGACTGTTGGGGGGCAGCTGCAGTCTAAAACGTACGACAGGCATACACAATCATGCTCACACACACAAACACAGACGCAGGACCTCGGAAATCCCTGTGCCCCCTCCCACACACAGAAGGACCCGTGGAGAGGCAGCGACTGAGGCCCTAAGCCGTCCACCCTTCTGCCTGAAAATTTGCATATGTCTCAATGACATGACAGAGAGGGGAGCATGTGCTGAATGGGGACCGTGGCAAAGTGGAT
Source organism: Channa argus (assembly GCF_033026475.1). NCBI lineage: Eukaryota > Metazoa > Chordata > Actinopteri > Anabantiformes > Channidae > Channa > Channa argus. The sequence continues at coordinate 37,583,941 of NC_090197.1, forward strand.
TACACAGTCAGCGCAGGCGATCTGATGACAGACACGCACAATGCCCCCTCAGCAGATGATAGGTATCATGACGAGTGGACGGATGAAGATGCAAAGCATGTCGGTCTGAGTGTTGTATCACTAAATCTTTGCAAACTTTGTGCTACAGTAACAAAATAAACTTGATTTGAATTCATATGTCACAGCTTCTTTGAATTTCTTGTGCTAAATTGTTACACTGTCTATTTATTTGTGTGTCTAAATGTATTTCCAGATCCACTTTGCTGCATGAAATGACCGCAGGCAGCTGATCTATGATCTGCCCTAATGTTTTCCTCTCTGGTTAGGGTTAGCTGTAATGGACGTCAAAACTGATCCAAGATCTGAGCAGAGGAGGTCCCATCTCTACTATTGTGACACTCAAACAGGTCTGATGTGGCCCCGCGAAGCCGTCCTTTGTTCTGCCTGCTGAAATGTGTTGTAATTGTGCTGTGGGATGTCCAGATGGTCGGTTGATAGTGCAGCTGATGGGATTATACCTTTTACCTCTCCCTGGGCCATCTGTTCCCTTTGACTCTCTCTCTCTCTTTCTGTCTCTCTCTCTCTCTCTGCCTCTCTCACACTCTCAACCTCTCTCTCTCACACTCTCTCCTTCGCTTTCTCCTTTCCTCCTTTCCCCCCTTCTTTCCCCCTCTCTTTCTTCCTCTTAGGCCCAGCAGTCTGGATTCACTTGTCTTTATTGCATAAACCCTAACAGCATTACAGCCACTTGGCATGCAAATGAGGCAGGCGCTGCAGGCTCTATGCTGAGTCTCCTATATTGTCTGGGGCTCTATAATGGTGAAACTGAGCTAAGGAACGTGTGTGTGTGTGTGAAAAAGAGCGATGGAGTCAGTGTGTGTCTGAGCTGTCCGAGTGTGTCTGTATGTGCGGAGAGGTGATGTTGTGTGTGAAACACTCGACTATTTTTGAGCATGTTTATGCACCTATGAGTCTGAATCTATACATGTTTGAGTGACAGGCAGTCACAAAGCACAGTCGTGTCTGAATGCATTCAGTGCCTGTTGTGTGACAATCCACACAAGTGAACAAAAATGACACATGGTGGGATTCCGTCTGTCATCCACACGCTATCCCTTCTCTCCACCAATAGGGGGCAGCCCCTCTTGATCAATGGAAGGCAGTTGGTCGCAAGTGCAGTATGAACTGTGGGAAGGATGCCTGTCTGTTGCAGCCCCACAGTCCGTCACTCAGTTAGCCAGCCACATATCTAAGGCTTCTCCCCCAAAGAAGTCTTGAGGAAGAATGTGTTGCTAATTTAAAGCACACTGTCTGTCTGCTTGCTAGTTGTCACTGCACTATGGAGGGCATGGCTGGAATTACATTTTATGACTGGCTCTCTTTTTCTCATGTGTCACATCTCTGTTTGTTAAAGGTGACTCAAACAAAGCGAGCGATTGTTGTTGATGCGTGTTAAATTAGTTTGTTATGGAGCTGAGTCTATGAGGTGGTGAAAAAAAAAACATCTCAACTTGTGAGAGCACACACGGTTAAACAGAGGGAAGGTGTATTAAAGTTATTAGACAAAGACATGTTCAACTGGGCGGTTGACAATAGCTTCTTTTCTTGCTTTACGGGGTGTCACTCTGCTGCTTTGAAGAGTGTGGTGAAGAGAGGAAGAAAAGGATGGGTTGAGGTAACCTGTAAAGAACACAAGCACACCCACACACATACGTAGACACACACAAAACACAGGGGGTCCCATGGGAGCCAGGGAACATGGAGGCGAGGGCTCAACCTCTTTAATTGCTCTCCTCATTAAGAAACTGGTTGCTAGGCGATCCACACCTATCGTGTCATAAACGTGAAACACACAAACAGAACGTCAGCGAACATAATGACTTTGGTGCTCCGGGCAGGACTTTAATTATTTGATTTTGTTCTCCAGTAGAGGAGTCATTAATAAAGACAAAAACAAATAGATTAGCTTTTTCCCCCACTAGGACTGGAGAGCACTGAGATATATTAATTGTCTAGTCTTTTTTTTTATTAGTAGTTGTTGTATTAAACATTACATTTGCTTTTGGTGATAGAACCATTAATGCCCATTAATGTGTAGAGAAGCTTGTTTTAGTCAGTGGTGTATATAAACTGTTTGCCCAGCCATAATTGGCTCTTGAAATCTGAAGATAAGCAATTTGCACAATTTGCCCAAGTCAGTTTTCTCCTTTTTTTCTTACAATGTTTCAGCTGTGCGTGCTCCCATCTGCACACGGAGGCCATGAGGGTCATAAGGTTATGTTTAGTGCATTTTACTTTTTGGATTTCCCATGGTTTGGTGGTCCTTCTTTTCTTTCTTTTGGCTGAGCAGGCAATCAGTCTATCATATGGAATCAGTTGGAAGAAAAACAGTAAGTTCTGTTTTTCTCATAGGCCCCCACCTTGCATGCGCACACACACACACACTTGTGCACGTTCTACCCACCATCCCCTCTCCCCTTCTTTCTCTCTTTCTCCTTCCTCCCACTGTTTCAGCTCTCTCACAGTTAATTCTGCAGAGCCCAATGACAGGAAATTGACCTCACAGCCAAATTCTTAAGCAATTTGATCATGTTTTACGTGGGCTTTTAGGAAAAATGTAGGTGGATTAGGAGATTAGAAGAAGTATAACACTTCAAAATCATAAATTTGTGATTATTAATATCATTTTTAGGAATATTGAAATGATACATACACTTGATAATGCAAACTATTTCCAGTCAAGAGATAACAATATTTATGAGGGAGGCAAAAAGCAACTTAAAAAGCAAAAATGAGGCAACTACACTAGGTGTGTGACTGGTAAAGTGGGAAGATGGCTGAAAGAAACTAATGGGGAAAAAAAAAGAGCTTAGCAAATTATAAGATGTAAAAATGTGCCTACCATTCTCCAGATAAGGAGGCGTACCTTCTGAAGGGTCGAGTCTGCGAGCCCTTCGCCCATGCTTGGAATTGTTGTGTACGAACATGTTGTCAGAGACAGCCAAGACATGGCCATCCACATTGACGGTCGTCGATACGACAACCTGCAAGAGGAGTAAAGGTGAAACATGTAATTCTTGTTATTGTATGATGATAAAGAATAGTTTCCACCACAGTCTCAGTAGTATTGTGGGAAAAGGGGATGCTTGAAAAAAATTCTGTTCTGTCCAGGTAAATGCCTGTGTGCTATTGATTACTATTGTCCGACCTCTGGAAGTGGTTGTTCTCTTTGGATATATCACATTACAGTTACCCGGCTTCACAGCCATTTTGCTTTTTAGTGTCTTGCATTTGTGTACAGCTAATTGACTTTTCAATCACTAAAATACCATTTCCGTTTAGCCACTCTACCAACTGTCATCATAGCCGAAGCTCAGAATTATTGATCAGCTTGTCCATCTATTTGAGGATGGAAGGCCTCCCTTTTAAAATGTTACTAGAGTCATTAGCAACTCAACCGTACTCCATCCCATCACTCAACAAACATTTTACCAGGATCAGATTCCAAGCCACACTCCATATTTCATAATGCTTATTTTTGTTGTTGTTTTCTTGGCTACCACATCTCCAAACAGTGAGCCACATGTGAATGGCCAAAGTGTTTCTGAGCCGGAAACAGAGAGCCCCTGTAAGCTTTGCTTCGCCGGTAAGTGACCTCAATGTAGCAGTGGAATTTAGGGGGGTGCTTTTTTTTGGGTTGGTTTGGGAAAGGTGGGGGTGCATGGGGTGGAGGGGAAAGAAGGGGAAGTGAAAGGGCTCCATTCTTGTGTGCAGGTTCAGACCTGGGCCAAGCTGAGGATGATGGATTGGGCCCTCTCTGGCCTCCAGCTGGTTTTGGGGGGTAATAAGTGGAGTGGAAGGCATGCAGAATACACAACTTTAGCGAGTGAAATACCTATGGTGGAGCATCTGGGAAATCTATTTAGGGGAAAATGTCATACTAAATGCTTAACTAAAGACTAGCTATGATCATAAAGCAAAACAATCCAGAATCTTGTTGTTCTACACATCGTATGAACATTTTGGTTTTACAAAAAAAATTCATGCTACAACTTAGTTCTCGCATTCCTTTTGACACATAGGAGTAAGAGGTGAAAGCCCTTGGTGGCTGTCATGCATCAGTCCACATTCACCCTGAGGGAAGATTTGAGAAAGCAGGGGAAGTCTGATGGTGGTGACATCAGGAGGGACACCCTGTCTTGTCTGTTTCATGTCTGGGCTTTCTCCTGAAGGATGCTGGTTTGTGTGTCTATCACACAACAGTGCTGTCAGAGACAGATGCCGTCCTGTAGTTTGTCGTTGTCCTTATAGAACAAATCACACTAAACTCTCTCTCTCTCACCTTGACCTAGTGGGCTGTTTGTGGTGAAAATGTCTGGGTAGGATGGATGGATGGTGGAATAAATGGATCAGCAGGGGGTCAATAATTTCAAGCCTCAACTACTTGACACATTAGAAGCAAGAGGGTTAAACAAGCAGTAAAAGTGCTCAACAGTCAGTTCCTTTTAAATTGCATTTTATCAGCCTGCAATAATGATTTTTCAGTTGACCATTGGCCATATAAAGAATTGCATATGTGACTGTATGCATATGTAATGTGGGCGGGAACGAGAGAGGGATTTGAGAAAGCAAATATATGCACTCCGGGCATGTATGTGCATTCTTCCATATGTGTATGCGTGCTTGCGCATATGTGTGTGTAAGAAGGTATGTGTTTCCGCTGCCAGACAGATCCTGAGTTAACACTGTTGTTACATGTGGTTGGATCGTCCTCCCCTCTGCGCTGAGGCTCAGAAAGCTGTCAGGAACCCAATTGATGGCACTCTTAAATCCTATATCCTTATTTGTGTCAGATGGTATTCCTTAATAAATATTTTGTCCAGGGCACAGAGGACACAAAATCCCTCAGTCTCCTTTTTTCCCTGGTTTTTACCTCCTTCAGTGCCAGTAACAGAATTGTATTCATATGTGAATGTGTGTCAACGAGACTTTGTGTAGTGCAGTTGTGCATTTGTTCACCTGTGTTTGCGCGCACTAAAAAAGAGACAGACAGTGAGAGACAGAGACAGAAATAGACAGAGCATATGTGTGAAATAGATTTCAGTCACCTGGAATCTGCGCATGTCTCGTGGATTGCCTGCATTCTTCAGACAGTTTTGATTGCACTTGAGAAAGAACTTTAGAAAGAATCTGAAAAAGAGCACAAAACAAAACAAAACAAATGTTATTAAATATATCTTTAACGGTGATGGGTTAAACAGCTAAGTGATATAATATTTAAATACGATTTCTCACATTTGATCTATTAACCAAGTCGGCCGAAAACATTTGTTGTTGGAAGTCACTCTATTTATTATTCACTCAAAATCAAGAGCATAAGTCTCTTTGTCACTTCATGCCCTCACCTGAGTTCATGGGTCTTTCCCAACACCCATCTGCCACTAACATACAGGAAGTCACTTGATATTCCACCCACCTCTTTAATCCCAGGACACCCCTTGTGCAATTAAAGTTCTCCTGTTCAATAGGGAAGCAAATGAGGCCCACCTGTGACCAGGTCTTGTTTGAAGAGCATCAGGGATAAAGGACCTAACAAGGTGAGAGCGCGCCACAAAACTTATAGTCCTGTCAGGCAATTAGGGGGACACTCCTGGGACCACCGTATGCCACACACACACAGACACACACGCATAACGCATACACACACCCATGCACTTGTGGGTGGGTGAGGCAATTATGCCACAAATTACAACCTGGCTAATCGTCTCTGAACAAATGTCACGTCTGAGTGAGATCTGGGCTTGGTTCGTTCGTAAGCTGCCTTTCCTCTCCTGCTTCCCCTCGGGTCTCACTGAATTTATTGATAAAGCTGTGTATTGAGAGCTGTATATCAGATGTGGCCTCACAGACACAAAATAGTTAAGCAGAGGAAGATTAACAACAAGGCCAATAGGAAAAAAAAAGTCTCAAATGTAGCCTATTGTGTAAAGTCTTACACAACCACACAGAATAAACAATGAAATTGACTTGTTTTTGCAAATTCCCCCCACAGAAACATGACTGATGGCGCCTTTGCTTTCTCCGATGCATTATAAATACTGTGCTGTGATATTTATTTTTCATCACATTGCGCTAGCATTACTATATGCAATGCTGTGGTTTCTATTGTAATACCGACTTGGCTCAAAGAATCACAGCGACTCGCTGGATTACCATAGATTGCACCATAGATTGCATGACCATTTCATTCAGTTAAATACAGTGGCTTGTGTGGCCTATGACGACGCTTTCACAACACTTAAGACTTCTCGTTCGCCCAGTGGGATCCTGGCCAGGCCATAAATCAGAGTCTGGAATGACCCTTCTAACCCTGGCCACATTAACACATGCACTGGTCATTTAGAAGTGTTCTTCAATAGACTCCTATACCTTGTGCTTCAGTGAGGACCCAAGAGGGAAAGGAGAGGTGAGAAAATATTTTCACTCCACATCCAAGGAGCTTTGGCTTAGACATCAATAAAAGACGTTTTAACCCATGCCAGAATGCTGATTGCCTGTCGGTGTGTGGTGAGGCCATAAAAAACCTGACTTGTCATTAGTGCATTTCGCTTGATTGTGTTCACTGTGTTTTCGGGTTGCATCTGTTGGCTGATCATCAAAATGACCATTATGTACTCTAATTCCCTGACCCTGTTTTTATTTCCCCAAAGAGTCATAATGTAGAGCAGCAGACATCTGCGGAAAGCAGACCTGAAATACGACTTTTATTTGTCTGTCGCCTCTCATACAGATTGGGTAAGACCAGTGTGTGTGTGTGTTTTTGTATGTGCACATGTGTTAGTCTGTTTGCTTGCACCTCTACACTTGCATGTGCATGTGTGAGCATGTATGTGTACATCATCAGCCGATCGTAGATGTGTAGTCAAAAGATAGAATACATTTCCCCACCAATCCATTGACTTTATAAAAGAAAGACATTACTTCTAGAGTAAGTCTTGTCTTTTTTCTTAGCTACTTTAATGCTTTTACATACTGTTTCTACTACAGCAAAACCAAAAGTTAAGAAACAATAAACACAAGAAATTGAGTGCCCACGCAATCATAAAGTAGCTCCTTTATGTTTACTGTTATGAAGGCAATTAAGCACAATTTCTCTGCTAAAAAGATAAGCTTAATTTTTATATTCCACAACAGTGGCAGTGCTATAGCATCCATTACATTTGAGTTGGTTAAGATTCTCCATGAGCACAGTGCAAATTGGTCCTTGGTGAAAAGGAGAGCAATTAAGACAAGGCCCCTCTTTCTCTCTTTTACTTCTTAAATATCTACAGAAGTTTGTGCTGGTGTTTTGGCACGCACAGAGACAAAAGGAGGTTGTTTAATTGTTTTTTAATGGGATATCAAGTCGTCGCTGCCATTAGATGTTGGCAATGGAGGGCAAAGGGGGATAGAGAGAAAGAATGAACTGCAATTAGGTTTGATTAAAGCTATCCTTCTCAATAATCAGCTGTTCTGACAGGACAGGGGGACCCTGGTGGCCGCTGAGATGGAGGAAGGTGTTGAGTGATATTAAGGCCAATGAAGGGGATATTAACATGGCTAATTAAAGCTCTTCCAAAGCCGGGAGAGGAGGCTCTCAGTGGACCGCACTGGATGAAATAATCGGCCAAGGCAGCTATCAGTTGGAGGAGAGAGAGAAAGGGAGTGCGGGAAGGGGTGGGGTGTAGTCCATCTGAGGGAAGGGGGGAGTTGAGGGAGGGATAGTGGGAGGCGTAAAGGAAAACTATGAAGTGTGAAGAAAGACAAAGAGGAAGACATCGACAGGCATATAGAGAAAGACTTCCAGGGCAGCTGAGGAAGCTCATTTTGACATCAACCTTCTCTGTCTGTGTGCCCGATGTCTGCCAGTATAACTAAGACCTGACATCAGCTTTTATCTCCGACAGCTAGTCATACAGGTCCACAAATCAGCGTTAAAACAATCCTGCTCATGCCTTGGTCTAAGGCAATTAATACGATTCTCCTGTAGTACCTCCATGCTCGCCCACTGCCGAAGCTACTAATCATGCCATAATGATTTCTCTCCCTCTGGTCAAAGGGGAAATAGATTGTCTCTTTAGTAATGCAGCAGGCTCTGCGCCTTCCACTCCCTGGCTTCACAGACCCGGTAATTGAGGAGAAAAAGGCCGACTTTGGCACTTTGACTGATTTGAGGGCTGCTAGACCCTCTTATCTTTACTCTGATCATTTTAGGCTGACACTCAAAGGAAGACCCATCGCCCTAATTCTAGCTCACCCTCTCCCATCATCAAACAGAGGGGGAACAGAAAAAAGAGAAGCGGGAGAGGGAAAAAACAAACAGGGAAGGTGAGGAAGGCCTTCTCTCTCATTTAAATGGCCAACTTAATTGCCGGGTTGATGTCACTCATAGATAAATGTCCATCCCTTTGATTTAAATGAAGAGGGCAAATAAGAAAAATGTTGTATTATTAAAAAGGCTCAATTGACTGTGAAGGCTATCTGTTCTGTGAATTTCATTTATCCATTCATTTGCAGATTTTTACCATTTTTAATGACTTGTAAAAAAATTTACTGTTAACTTTGAGCTATTTGAAATTATGATCGCTGACTGGTTTCTTAAAATATATGTCTGAGAGTTTTTCCTCTTCTTCAATAGTACACCTTATTCTTATTGTACAAAAGGGCTTCCATTTGTTTAGCCTGTTACACAATACGCTGACAGATGGCCACAGTATCTGTAAGAGTCAGGTATTGACAACTCTAAGCTCCTGATTGGTGCCCCGGCACTAATGACTAGCATGCAGTGTCCACTGCCGGCAGCCATGACAGTGAGGTCATCCGTTGCAGAACGGTGAGTATCGATCACCACCCAGCTCCAGCCCATCAGGCCCCAGCTGCCTCCCAGACTCAATGGGCCCCTGTTACAGGAGCCCTGTAAGAAACGGCTCCCAACACTAGACTACAATCTGCTGACACCAGATCTCTACGCTGAGATAGTAGTACACGGGTCAATAGCGTATCGGATTTCCAAAACGCCAGGGTCTTAATGTCAAGCCTCCTGCCTTTCCTACCTACTGCTCCAGTTATTAGGCACTCCACTGAACTGCATTCAGATCCATGTTGTGACAAGGCGGAGCAGGTAAAACGAGAAATAGAGACACTTATAGATCTTAATCTGCCCAAACACTTATTTATGCAACACAAATATATATATATATATATATATATATATATATATATATATATATATATATATATATATATATATAAAGTCCCTGAGAGTCAGAGCCAAGCTGTATGACCATTCCTGTCGTATTCTGGTTCGCCGCTGTCTTCTCTCGTCAAGCAGGGCTGTTTTTCTCGCCTTAGCTGAAGTAAACCACAGCACATTAACAATATTTGCTCTACCCCTGTACAAGCGCCGAGGGACCAGACCCACAGATCCTATCACTTCTTTATCAGGGAACAAGTGCCTCACTATCCAACCTTATTGGGTTTGGAAGATTAACCCCTTCCGTTCACGGGCTCGGCCCATGTCCGACGACAGCAGCAAGGCAGATGTCACTGTGATTATTGTTGTTCGACATTAAATGTCCCAACTACATGTTTTGCAGAATTTATTGGGTATTTCCAAGGCCTTTTTGTTTTTATTTCTTTATTTTTGCCAGTTCATTTTGTTGCTCTATATTTCATATTTTTGTTAGTGGTGTGTGTGTCACAAATAATTGATGTGCTTCCTCTGCACCCTAAGATGTAGCTGTGTCCCTCCATTCATCCCTCTTTACCCTCTCCTCCACCATCCCCCTTTCTCTCTAATGGGCAGAGTGGCATTGACATTATTTCACTTGAGGATCCCTCACTCTGTCAATCCCTCTTCATTTACTCCATGGCTACAGGACTCATTATGGTATCTCTTCCTCCTTCTCTCCGTCTCGTACTCTCACTCATTCTCCTCACCTCCTGTCTCGCTCACTAGCTCTCACTCTCTGGACACTGTTAGTTTCTTACTTAAGAGAATCGCTCGTCTTCACAAATGGTTTCACGTCAAACCTACTCCTAGCTAACCCCCACTGATTCCCTTCAGGGTTTGGCGCAGGTTTACTGTAACAGATTAGACGAAGACTCCAAGCTCCTGCTAAGTATCCATCACTTGCTAACAGTGGACTAAGGCTGTGTGCTTTATGCAGCTTTTAGCTCCAGCCCGCCACATACTGCATGTTTAGCCCCAAGCTTTCTCTCTGCTTCACCCAGCCCCTCACATCAAGATACTGCTGAGGCTGTGTACTGTTGCACGCTGTTCTTTGTTTTACTCTGAATACGGCTTTTCTCTACCAGGACTTTGAACACAATATAATAAGACACGAACCATAAATAATTCTGCGTTGTTTTGTCTTGTGGCCCTGTTGTAAATATGAATCAAACAGGGGTTCCTGCTATAGATTCAACATGAACTACACCCAATCTTGTATTCATAAGTACTATTTAATCATCAACAGTGCATACAAAATCAATGAATCATTGATGATGAACACCGATAACAGCTAGGACTGTCTTAACAATGTAAGTCATGGGTTTGCTGACATTACAAAATAGTCATGTAAAACAACACTGTCCTTAAGAATATTTATTCTGTTCACCACATGGCAGAGAGGTATCTCCTTATTTCTATGCAGGAGAAGAAATATGGGGCTTTGATTACTGGTCAGCATTGGAGCTTGGAGCCTTGAGGAAATACCAGTCAGCACCTCCCTGCACTAGTGAGATGGAAGATAAGCATATGTTGGAGTAACTGGCATGGGTGAATGGTGGTATTTAGGGTGTTGGAAATGGGGTTCTGGAAGGCCCCAGAGCCGGCCTACAATGAGAGCCATACAGCGCAGTCTCTCTCCCCCGTGGCACCATGGAGTGATCAGACCCAGGCAAGATGCAAAGGAACGCAGCTGGACAGGGAAGGCTAGCAGGGGGGCTCTGACCATTCACCAGCAGCCACACTGGATCTAGCAGGACAGCAGGAGCTTATTTGCATGTGTTTGTATGTCTTACATGTAGGTCGATGAGTCAGTGGTTTTGCTGTCTGTCCATGCATGCTCAAATGTATGCAAGTGTATTTCTACATCATATTATTACTAATGTATAATAGATACATCTAAAGTGGCTGTCAGGACTGGTCAGTCATCATAAAACATGAGGCAGCCACTCTGACATCGCCGCCACATTAACGTGTTCTCAGAAGAGGAAGAAAAAAACATCCACTGTGGACTGTCATGTAGGCAGGGGGGATAGAGACAGAAAGACAGAGAGCGGGTCGGTGCTTAAAGCTAACAGGTAACCTTTCTGTGCACCTAGGACAAAGGCAGGGGGAAAAAGAAAATGTCAAATTAAGAGAGGCCAGGCAGAGAGACGTGGCTGCCATATTTGTGTGAAAGCCCAGTGCTGTTGGCAGCAGAGATGGCTGCTTTCTGATTCATCTGGGGCCGTATGGCAAAGCTTTGTCAGTCTGTGCGAGGTATAAATAATTCAGGGTGAGAGATGGCAATTACAGGGCCCTGCACAACCAAAATGAATATTTTATAAGGACTAAAACTGCCCTGGAATGAATCACACACATGGAGTCACACACACATACACACTCACACAAACGCACACACGGGTATAAGTGAATGTGTGCACATGCACACACGTACACACATGCACCCAAACACACACAAAAAGGTAGCACATATGAACCCTTAGCACTGCTGTTGTATTGTTGACAATATAACTATTGTATTAAAAAAAAAACAAAAAAAAAAACAAGCATTGTGGGTTAATAATTTTTAATATGCTTGCATGTGTGACTTCTCATAATATTTGCTTAAGGGTGAAGAAGCAGGTCAGTTCTCTTGTTCTGGATTGGTATTTAGTTGCGGAAAACATTTATTTATACTACAAACAAATACACATGTTTCAGATTTTGGTAAACTATTCAGCAGCTCATATAAAATACATTAACAGATAATAAAAGCAAAAAGTGTTGTCAATATATGGTAAAGATCTACACAAAAAGCAGCCTCCAGAGACTCAGAGCCTTTACTTTTGACCCTGTAAATATGCTCTTTGTGTGTGAGCAAGGGGGTGGAGGGAAGGGGGTGGGGGGGGCAAAATGCTAATGGGAAAAGATTAAACCCAAAAGCCGCCTGGAGCATTTACCTCTAAAGGGTTTTGTCTGTCAGGTTTCCTGCAAAACTCTGTCTTTATAATTCTGAGACAAAAAATAACATTGTTCCCTAGTCCTGAGGAGTGCTGTGGCTTGGTTGAATGGGCATTGTGTGGGCCTAGCTAATGATACCTTAGCTTTTGTGAGAGGGAGGCCAGGTAGGTCTGTGACATCAGCACCACACAAGTGCTCCTCTGTCCGGATGTTTAGGGAAGGATTTCGTCCGTTGTGGGAAAAGGGTATAGAGAATAAACAGGTCTTGTTTTGGTACCAGCATTTTGAAACCCTCTGCCTAAGACAGAGGTATCCTGAGAAAAAAAATATTCTTTTAAAATAGCTTTTTGTTTGTTTTAAATCAGTAAAATAACATTATACCTAATTATGTGAATTTTATATATGCACATGAATTTTTGAAAGAAGTGCTTCAGCAGAGAATGATGTAATTCCAGGAGAGCCCCCCCCCCGCCGCCCTTTTTTTTGTATTTCAGCGGCAGTGTGTGGGCGTTTTATTTGTCAGTCCAAAGGGAAGATGGCAACCCTCTGAGGGAGGAGAGACCCCAAGCATGAAGACACAGATCGCATGTGTTGGAAAAAGTGACAGCAAGGCAAATGCTAAGAGAAAGCTGCTTCCTTACAGAACTGCACACTGTTAGCGATATAGCTAGCTGTTGTGAAGGCAGCTGACAAAACCATAGCGTGGCATGTCTCGCCCCGTTTGTGAGTTTTCAAAGAGTGTGATTTGCAAATAACATGAGTCTCTGGGCATAGACTGGGCATGTAAGTACGGTGAATAAAGCCCCCCTGCTCTGCTGAGGGAAACCCTTCCTTGTCAGCTCAGTTCTTTGTCAGGAACCTGACAGATAAATAGACAGTGTTTTGCCGCTCACTTCTCCTGCCTTATGTACACAGAGGCGTGTGTCTGCTTCCACATACAGGTTGACTTGCTTTAGGGGAGGAATTTGTTGAAAGACACCCCACCGCTTCTCAGGGCAATGACTGAAAATATTTTGGGCCACTTCAGACAGCCTCAAACAACAAACAATGGGGGTTGATGTGTAACCAGATAAAACACAGATCGAATAGCTGGGTCTAAGCACCACTACAGGGCTTATTTTTCATGCAAATTACTACTAATGAGCTTCCTGAAATCTGACTAATTATATCAAAGTGATTTCTTTAATTAGTTTGTAATAATTCCTCGCATAAGCATCATAGTAAACAGATTAAGCTATATAAAAATATCAATTTGTCACACTTTATATGAGATGTGGTGAAGTTGACGCTAGTCTTGCTTTTCCAAAATGTAAACATTTATTAAAGAACTAAATACATACATAAAGAATGTTTGGTAACATTAGGGAAGTATATCTTTGGCATATTTGCCCTGGTTTCTCCACAGTTATCTCATACATAAAATTACATAAAATACCATAATGAAGTGAGCATAATGTCTTACACATATGTAGTTGGTGAGAGTCCAGTAATAATTCAATATCATAATTTACAATTATATAATTAAACTCATATATTATTGCATGAGTGTCCAACTCACACAGAGCTAATGTTATTGTTATGTTATTGCAACTGACATCAGAGATTACACCATTAAGCGACGGAAAATACTGCCTGTCAAAGCCAAATACCTATTTGAAAAATAACAGACAACTTCTGAAAAGATAAGAAATTGCATTTATCTACCACTTTGCACCTCTTGTTAATCCAGCAACATTCTTCAAACCCCTGAAGAGTAAAAATATCTAATATACTACCAGTCACAAGAGAACTCATACGACTACCGATCTTTCTGATACCCTCAATCTGCACTGAGATGGATTAAACATTCAATTTGTTACTTGCCAGACCACCACCTAGGTTCACCGCTTACCATACAAATGGAAAACACGCTAGTAATCTATTAGCCTGCCTGGCCTGACACTGTATTATGTTGTATTTGTATTATATTTACTTCAGGGAAATTACAATTCAAGTCATATTTATCTTCATGTGGAAATGTGTGTCTAAATGGAAATCACCTATAGTGCGAGGGTGGATGTAGAGCAATACTAATGTGATCCATGAACCATGCGATTTAGTCACCCTCTATGGATGCACTATGGGCTGATTCTACATATCAAACATGCTCTCCCCCTGTTAAAGCCCATACCCAGAGCCCCCGATGCTGTTTGATAATTATTACGCTTACATTACAATACAAGACCTTGCCTGTGGAGCTGGAAGAGACGCCCCCTTTCCCGTTAACACACACACACACATGCACACACGCACACACACACACACACGTGCATGCACACCCTTTGTCATATACAGTAGTAAACAGCTTCCCAGTAAGCTGTTTGCACTTCACTGCCCGCTCTAGGAAATAAAAACAAAGAGCAAATTGGGGGTTTTGCGTCTCACTGAATAAATAAGGTTGTTTTAGTCACAGAATCCATTACCTTTTAAAATATGTGCCTAATGCGTTGAGCCTTTCATTTTACAAACAAAGCCTAAATTAGGAATTAAATACATTCGTATTTAGATAACGGCATTAGCTTTATGACAGCAATGTGAAAAAGTTGGACGCCATCCATATCATTCCCATGCTTCCATTGTTACGTTAAATTGCAATATTAATCCTGGCTCAAACCAAGGTACTGTAGCTTTTATGCAGTACACTTGAATTATGCTATTGAAGTAATTGATAGTGATTCAGTCATTGAAGGTACTAATCCCATGATTCAGTTCATCTCTCTCAGTGCCATTTACCTCCAGATGTTTAGAGTTTGGGGTAATCAATAAAGAGGGAATAAAGATTGGCATTCACAATACTCCCCTTGACAAGCTCCAGCCGAATGTTTGTCAAGCAAATTAAACACACTTAGACTTTTCACCTGCTCCTACAACGACACCACATATGGCCGTGAAGTTAAAAATAAGAAACTGTGCATACATTACCATGCATAATGCAGAACTCCCTCCATTTAATATGCAAATTTTGTAAAATATTACTGAATACCTTCTGTTCGGAATGAATAAATTTGAATTGCAATTAGAATAATCTTGTATAATTAATGAAAACTGTCAATTTTGGTTCCGAAGTAATTTGATTAGCATGTTGATAGGACACTTATCAAGTTCAGTAAACTGTTAGATTAAGAAGATGAAAAAAAAAAGATTCTAAGGATATTTTTCTCAACGGCTCTGACATTTTCCCTTGGCATTGTAAACAAAGACAGTAGCTGGCAAACTTCCTGAATCGAGGGGCGAGAAAGGGAGGGTGGAGAAACCGAAAAAGAGAAATAGAGACGAGGACAGAGATAGAGAGCCTCTTGAGATAATCTGTGAATCTCAGTCCACAGATGAAAAGCAGTCTATCGTCAAGGCTCCTGAGTGAGCTACTCATCTCTGCCCTCTGCACTCCAGCTAAGCCCAAGTTTATGGGATTTATCTCATGAACCATTTGTAGTTTTCACATCACATGATGAGTTAAAAACAGCACACAGCTTTTCTAAATGTTTCGAGGCTATAAATGTAGAGTTCTCAGCTAAAACCCACAGACAACTGATCCCAGTCTGCAATTCATCAGAGAGTAGCTATCTATTAGCGATCAACAAATTGATGTATGCCATTGTTGTATTGTATAAAACAGAACCATCTGTACTGTCTACAGATGAACAGAGCTAGTGACCTCCTTTTCCCCTCTCTTTCTCTGCTCATTAGCTATCCTGAACCTCTTTCTCTCCTGCTTTCAGTTTTCAAACCCCCAAATGAGACCTAAATCGCTTGCAATACAGGTTAGCTTGAGGAGGGGGGGCAAACATCTGTCGTGCTAGGTACCCGCACGCAGCTCGGGGTATCTCCTGCGAGGAACTTTGGGGATGTTTAATTCATAAACGCTGTCATCCATGTAAACCTCCTGATTTCATAATGACTAACTCTTGGTGGTTTAATTAATTTAATAATGCCTTTCAGAAGCCATAAATGAAAGGGTCTCTGAAGTGGTGCATTAATTAGCCGGCACCGATGCTAGCCCTGTCAGACTGGTGGCTGTCAAATGCTGGGCAAAGCGGAGGATGGGCACAGCTGACATCCTAAGGTCACAGGTCATGCCAATCATGCTCCTCGCTACATTTAATGACTCATAATTTTTGTCTAGTATACACATATATTAGGGCCAACCTGTGGTCATGTCCATAATTCTCTCCCCTTGCCAGACTACGTGAAAATAACTGGCGGTGTGACAAGGTAGTTACATTCTCAGTAATAAGCTGTGGCACGGCCACATTATGTTGCTACTTGTATTTACATGGCAGCTACCACTGTGGCTACAATCCATCAGTGAAGCTTTACCTTTTTATAAAGTTGATGTCCTTGCTGTCTACATGTTCTGTTACAGGATTTGGTTTAATTACAATGTTAGCGTTTAGTCGCTCAAAAGGTTATAACATGGCATAAATGAAACTTCATTAAAAGTCTCTGCAACTCAACGCATGAGCACACAAAATCATCACAGAACCAACCAGATTATATTCCAAACTAACTCCATGCATCTCATAAAGTGGTTGTTTTCCTTTTTCATATTTCATAAATATGAACCAGGGAGGTTTGTGTCTGTGCCTGTCCATTTATTACCATAAAAATCAGCTGACTGAAGTATCTCACTATCAGTGGAGGCAATTAACTGTTTTGAGAGAATGCGTAATACGGGACTTTGTAATGGTATCATTTGGAGTCAAGGCACAGATGCGCCGTGCGGAGCCATACTGTAATTAGAGAGAAACGCTGTACAGGTTTTCCACTAATTAGCAAATTATGCTGAAAATAGCATCAAGCTAATTAACAGTTATTATGGCATTTTTGAAAGTATGACTTTAATTAGCAAAGTCCTGACGCAGGCAATTTCAAACTCGTCTCCGAGAAGATGAGGAAGAAAAGAAAAAAAGAGAAACATGGGGCATGATCAAGAAGATACCCAGATTATTATGATGCCGTCAAAAACTAAAGCAAGGGGAGAAAAAACAGGAGGGGAAAAGAGAGACTGAGTGAGTGAGGGAGGGAAAGGAGGAGGAGGACTTGGGGGGTAAAGCTTTTGTGTGTTGTGTCTGAATCTCCATCCAAATGAGGGGACATGTGTGCTGTGCCACGTTGCCAAGAGGAGCCCTGAGCCGTGTGCCCAGTGTCAGGTGGCAGCGGCTCACCCCTCAGCTACCAGGCGAAGACGAGAGTGAGCTCAGCTGGTGCCCACAGCCACTCACTTATTCTACTCCGCTGCACATTAAAGGAGCCCTCGAGTGGAGCCAAGCAACGCCAGCCAGCCAACCTGACAACAACACTCCACCTCCTTCTCATTTCCAACAGTTCCTCTTAGCACATCCAGGGACCCACCTTGGACCTAATGATGATCAGTGATAGCAGATAAACCTGAAGAGTTCTACATCCGCTTGGTTTAAAGAATGAAAATAGCGCTGTTTAAAATAACTTCTGTTTGGAGAACAGTAATTTGTTAACATCACAATTTGTGATACAAGTGAGTATTTTGGAGGCATTTGATGGAGAAATGTGTTTAAGACACCTGTGTAGAATCTTCTGAAGGGAGGAAGTGTCACTAATGGAAATGGGGAAAAGAGTAAAAGAGGAGTGGAAGAGATGGATGAAGAGAGGAGAGAAGGAGAGGGGTGGACTGAAGGGTCTTTGAAGGCCCAGTGTGTGAGAGAGAACAGAAGTGTGCCTAGCCCCAGGCAGCCTACGGCTCAGGCCCATTAGCTAGACTGACCTTGCCCGCGCCTTTGTCTTTGTGCTCTCCTCCCGCTGCTTCCCCTTCTCAAGCATTCCCTTTTTGTTGTCTCCGAGTGAAATTGGGAAGGGGGCCATATCTTCCAGCTTTCTAAACCTCCCTACCCCCCATCTACCACTCCAACCCACCACACACCCCTATGCTTTGCCTGAAGCTTGTGCCCCAGAGGACTCAGTACAGTGACACCCCTAGCCGGTGGCCACCTCTGCCCCGACAAGAACTTGGCTGGAGTGGTCAGTGCCCCCAAGACCCCCAGAGAAAATGCAACATATCAGGGGGCCCAAATCATGGCGCTGCAGGCCTCACATACGTGCACCCAGTCTGGGCAGCCTGCCTCTTTATTGCCTGCCTCTCATTTGAGAGGATGGAGCCTGGCTGCCAAGTTTTGACACCGCCACATATGGCCTCCTCCATCAATCGGACTAATCAAGCATCAAGGGGAGGCAGGACCAGCTTAATTGCCAGCCAGATATAGCTGCTCTCACTTGACGTGCAACCTGAAATAGAAACAGGTCTGAGGAGACATGACAGAAGATAAATGAATACGGCCATTGTTCTAATAATTATATCAAAATACACTTCTTCTCAATCCACGCTTTACAGTGCAAAAGATGCCTTTGCTTCAACATGACTAATCAACACTATTGCAAATATTGCCTTAATATAGCATCATCTACTCATTAAAATGTGGATTATGTTCACATTTGTAACGTTTGGTACCTCGGGTTAGAGAAGTGTACTGTAAGTTGTTAAGGAGTTTTTTTTCCCATGCAGGCTGCAGTGCTCTGCTCCTCCAGAGTCCTTGAGGCATTCTGTCTGCCTCAGCCTTCCTCTCTCAACTTCCTGTTTCCCTACACCCCCCACTGGGGGTAGCAGCCACGGAATAACTTAGCACATGGAATGAGAAGGAGAGATCAACAGCAGTGATCCATTCATCTTGGGTTTTTCCTGTCACTCTCTCTTTCCGTTTGTAAACACTGTGGGTCTGTGGTCAGAATGGCCTTTTGTCCACTGTGTTTTTCTGCATCCCTCTCTTATTCACTTCAAAGGTAACAAGTGACAGATGTCTGTCTTCTCTGCAGTCTTAAACACTGAGGCTCCGTGATAGCATCTGGGCTGAATGTCAAACTGTGAATCTTCCCCAAGAACGTACTGTGGTTATGCCAAGCTCATTGTTATTAATGTCAGGGACACTGCCTACAGAAGTATTTAAAATGCTCCCCATAGTTCACAGGAGGGTGCGTGCTGGGGTGCGCATGTGTTTGTGTGTTGTTAGGTGATTTTACATACATAAAAAATGATGGACAATGATTATTAGAAAAAACATTTCAAATAGATAAATAACAACAAATGACAAAGTTAATGAAATAACAGTTCAATTGGATCTATAACAATATTTCCTGGTGGGTGTGCAATTTCCTAAGGAGTCTGACTCTGTGTGAATCAATATAGCCACAGGAGATGATAATAAACAAAAAGAAAATATAAAGAAACATATAATGTATAAAAACAGAAGTTTAGCTAGACTTCAGAGCTCTGAACTAAAAATAGGTGGCAAAGGTGGTGGTGTTTTTGAGCATGCAATCACAGCACGGTGCTGTATTTACTTAACTTTCTCATCTCCATTGCTGCCTGCTTTTGGTATTTACATGTTTAATTGAGAAGTGTGCTGCCGGTTTCTTCTGCCCATCTGCCGAGTCCCTTCCTCTTATCAGCCTCATTCCTCAAACTGACAGCTCTCCCTTTCTGCATATCTCTCTTTCACTCCTGTGCCACTACACCCCTAACTCCTCACTCTCCCTTGTCCCTGTCCCTCTTCGATCTGTCAAGGCCGGATATGAGTAATGACAATGCATTTTCCCTCAAATCAAACCAATAAGTACAAACACACACAGGCAGCTTCACAAGAAAATTCTGTACCAAGGGGTTCACATCATGAAACTCTCTGTTGTGCAGTCCAGGTTTTTTTTTTTTTTAAGCCCACGTCTAAATCACCGCCTGTCAGACGCAACATGTGTGTCATTGTATCCCCATCAGCGTGTTTCATTGTACACACTACCACCTCTGAAGAGCTGCCTCTTATCAGTCGAGTGTCAGAAAGCCCCCAGCACCACCACCTCCTCCCCTGCTGCCTTTCTAAATGCTTTTCTATTAAGAGCAGTGTTGTGTCCCTCTGATAGCAGCAGCTTCTCCACTTCATCATTCACAATCCCAATGGGCATCAATGGACTCTATAGCCTCGCCATCCACACCAAAGGCTTTGTCATTCAGTGCAAATGAAAACAACCTAAATGAGAGTGAGAATCTGAGGAATGCACTATAAGAGACAAGGAAATGGTCCAATAGGCCCAAGCACTCCAATCATGAATAGTCCACTCCACAGCAAGGCATTGGCGATACCTCACATGTTTGGAGTGGGCTTTCAGTGGGCTTTGATTCTTTTTAGATGACATAAAACATATGGAGGGCTTTTCACAAGTGTAAACTGATACTACTTTTGCTCTTTGTCTTTAACTGTTGTTCTATTTTAGCTTACTGCGTGGTATGACAGAGAAAAAAACAATAGATTCCCTGGGGTGGACAAGTGCTCTTCAAATCAAGCAATGGAAGCCATATGTGAAAACAAGGAAGAAAAATCTCCACTACTCTCACCACTACTCTGCATTATAGTGATGGCGAAGACTAACTTTCACACAGCTCAAAAAGTCTAAAATGATGTTCCCGCCCTTCCCAGCATGCAGAAATCCCGCTGGGGGCCTCAATGTGATCAGCAGCATCCCCACCACGTCTCCTCATTATTGAGTAAATAGGTTTGGGCATGTCCTCAGTAAACAAAGCCAAGACTGACAGTTAAGGGAGTGAGGGGAGTGGGAGGCAGCCTCGTTCCCAATTAGAGTCGCCTCAGGCAAAACTTTAAAGAGGAGATCAATCCTACAGATCGCTAAACTGATCCTGTCACAGGCTGGGGATATTTAAACCGTGGTGCAGAGCAGAGCGGTGCAGGGCAGTTCTCAGTACAGTTTGACTGTGTGTGCTAATGATTTGGGGGTAGGCTCTCTCACCAGGACACACACCCCACAGCGAGGCAGCCATGATTGACGGGTGAAATCGGACCTCAGCTGCAGTTCTCGGCGCAGTAGGGGCCAGATGGGAAAATAGTGATTTGCGTTTTTTAGTATGCAGCTCCTGCACTTACGGATATTCCCTAATTGTCTCCCTTACTTACCTGTGAGGCTGTTTCCCATCACAGATGCAGAGTACATTTCAAATTAACCCAGGATGTTTTGATTTTTTTTCTCACCCTACACCTTTGAAGCAGACTTATTAAAATGTGCCAGTGGGGCTCATCCTGGTCCATCTAGTCAAGGCAAAAAGTTAGTTCTCACGAATGTTGAGACAAAATAAAGGGACGAGCGCGAGGTGAGCGAAGCTGGTGGAGATGACACCTGACTTTAATTGCGTCGTCAATTCTTGACACCCCGCTAAAGCAGGGGATACTGTATCTTAGGCTACAAGTGAGTAGCTGGCACTCCAACTCTCAGGCACACATGGGTAATGTGTAATGAGCTACCAAGCTCTCTGCAACTGCAGAGGAACTGAACATTTAAATGAGCAAATGATGCATTATGTATATCACAGAGGTTCCTGTGCAGGAATTAATCATGACCATAAAAGCCAAAGACAAAACAACATACTCAGGCCTTTGCTGAATTGTTGTGATCAAATGCAAAGCAAATTCATTTTTCATGCCATTAAAGATAAAGAAAATCTTAAAAGGTTTGGTTTTGCTTGTCTGCGTCTCTTATTGAGAGTCATTCACTTTCAACTTTATTTGCGGATTATTGCAAATCCCCGGTACAAATCATATCATGAAATCATGTAGCTGGGACATTGGATGTGTTCTGCTAATGCTCAAGGAAGATCCCCTGAGGGAGCCATTGAGTGGGGGAGAAGGGAAAGAACGCAAGAGGAAGGCTGATAGAGGGAGAGAAAGCAAAAGGGAGGTGGAGAGCAAGTTGCAGGATAGGGAAGGGAGAGAAGGGCGAGAAAGAAAGACAGAGAGGAAGGGAGGGCGGCAGCAGTCAAGCTGCACTTTATCCTGACAGATCTCCTTTACACACTAATTTCCTTGTTAAAGAAGAGAAAATGGCACTCAATCCAGAGAAATCCTTTTCTCCTGGAGCAGGCCTGTCAGCTGTGGGATGAGTGGATACAAGCAGAGCTTTCCTCCTCAGGCTAGCTCCCCCTGGCACACAGCAGCCTGGCTACCGCTCACAGCAGACCTCTCTATCTATAGCCATAATTAATACACCATCGGAATATAATGAACCATACCATGATACATGAATTTCAGTAGGTGCTGTTGACAGCAGTCATTTAACCGCGTACTGGAAATCAAATGAGAAGTGAATTGATTTTTTGACGATGTCATCTGCATCAGAAATGGCAAACAAATGGTGTACAAACATTTCATGCTCAGTTGCTGTTTGTAAGTATTTCCCATGACAAAATAATAAGCCCTGCTTCATTCATGGTTACCAGCAAAGATGACAAAATCCAGCAAAATCACATCTTTCACTGCAACATATTTATCACTGAATTTGTAATTCACCAAAGTGCATTAGCTTGGATTTGAAAAAGGAAGAAAAGAAAAGCCTCTTTTATTTTAAATCAGGGGTGTTAGCTGTTCAGTCTGGATGTTCCCATCTCCCAAGATTACTATTCGCAGGGTGTGTGTCAAGACTACTTCTCAGAAATCTCGGTAACAATTCAGATGCGATCGATAAGGAGTGACAGTTTATTCTAAGGCTTAGCACAGGCCAAGAAAAGAACGAGTGAAGCATCAAGTTTAGAGGAATGAATTTGTTTTGTATTTGATTTTTCCATTAAATTTATCACCACTTTGACTCTCTCTTTCCCCCTATCCTTCTTGGTCCTTCTCTCTCACTTTTTACTCCTCACTCCGTCACTCACATCAACAACAAGGCTTTAAACGGCTGTCAATTTCTCATCTGTGATTTCCATGTCTTCACTTCCATCCATTTTTGATTGCTTCACACCCTGTACCTATGATGCTTTTAGTGCTCATCTGTGACCTTGTGAGATGATGGAGAAAATTATAAAATAAATTTTCAGTGGCAGACTGCTACTGCCCTTTATAACACTTCATTATATCTGCTGTGGACGGAAAATAGTTGAGAAACATTTTCTTGCAAAACTGCCTAATGCTGGTTTGGCACAAAATCCTATGGTAAATCTATTACCACTTTGTCAAGAGAAACCACTTGAGGTTTCCCACAGTGTAGCAGCAGGCAAAGTGGGAAATTGTAACCCTGAAACTACTGTCTGATTTCTCTTATTAAAGTGTTTTCCAAATCTTCTTCTTTTTTGGATTTAAGGGTCATTGCGAAAGCCAATCAGAGGGACAGGCCAGTCAGAGAGCCAGCGACGTGAACAGGACAGGAACCAGATGATGAAATTCATCCATACTTCTCACTTATGATGACATGATTGATTTTCCCTCAGAGTGCTCAAATGTAGGATTGTCTTCCTACCCCCATCTCCTCCTCCATCCCGCCTCAATCTGCCCACCCACCCACCAAGCCAACAGCTAATGGATAAAGCCTCTGTCTGTCTCAGGCATGGCGGAGAGTTGACGAGTGGAAGAACAACTGCAACGAATGAAGGGTGAAATCTGAGAGTGCAATTTTCCGTCTGTCAATCTCCCTTCAAGAGAACAAGTTGACCACCAATCAGCAGAGTCGATTCGGGGCTGGTGGTTGATGGGAGCATTCTGAGTGACAGCATCATGTCACTACATTAACACAGCAATGAAAGACATAAAAAGGATTTTTTTTTTTTTTCGGGGGACTGGCCAGTTATTCGGTTTCTGAATGTGGTTTGGAGGGCTGGGATCATATATTTTTCCCTTAGCAAATGAACAAACCGACAGATTAATGCATAACATACCACTCTATAATTCATGGTTCTGAATTTGGGAGACTCCTATCATCCACTAGGTGCTTCAAAATACAACCAATTAAACTTTACTTAATTATTAAAGGTAGAAAGTGAGGGAGAAACATGCCTTAAAAACTCCTGCTTGCAGTCAATTACGATAAAACTTTAATGAGCCTGGATAGAGAGCCATAAAAACTGATAGCCCCTCCGTCATGAATTATATATCCATATCGATTTTGTTTCTTTGCTATAAGAATTGCAGGTAATCGTATGTTACCACATGTAAAGTGCACTTCCCTTGCGAGGATAAATATTAACTATCAAATATATATGAGGTGCGTGTGCATTTATGACCAAGCTCATGTAGAAAATGAAGAGCAGAGATCTCGAAGCAAGGGCCATTGGGAATGGATGAAGGGTGCCATATCTGACAGTAAGAGAGACCCTTAGTGGTGCTGGCTTGATATGTTACCTAGTTAGCGTCACAGAGAGAGGAATAAATAGTTCTTTATTATTTGTGGTTGCCATCATGTCTCTCCTAATAGACAGGCTATACTGAGTTTAAACCACATTATCCTCTGCGAGACCATCGCAATTACTCTTGAGAGCTAGGTCTGATGTGTGGATAAGGCAGGTCGCCCATGTCTTAATGAACACAAACAATGTGAAATGGAGGAATGGAGCAGTGGGGGGAAAGATAATGGCAGGGGAGGGCTTGTTTTAATAGAGACAGCACTAAGTTGTTTGCTATGATCTATGTGAAGACTGAGAATGCTGAAAACCCCCAATGTTAGTTTGTAGAGATCTTTTTTCACAATCCTATTACCCAATCAATCCACACCCTTTTCTCTGCATTTTACCAGCAAACAGCGGGCACAAATCCTGTTTAGAGGATCTCCAGTTGTGGACTTTTGTGTCTTGCTGTCATTCTCACCCAGACTTGCCTTGTTGGACACTCATGGAGGTTAAAGGGCACCAAACTGGATCACTGTGACACCCAGCACGAGCCTCATCCCTAGCACAAATGGCTCAGTGCTGGGTTAATTGATAAACTGCCGCTTCACTTCATTAGTCAGACAGACCGGGCTTAACGAACGAACACAGAGAGAGTGGCACTCTGAATATGTTAATCATGACTGGCCATTATGGGGCTCTTCCCTCTACTTTCTTGTCTCAATCTCTGATAAACTGCAAAGACATGGGTTGTGGACTCACTTCAAACTCTGTGTACGCTTGTACAGTGCAAGGCTATTTATCAGTGACAGTAGAAAAAAAAAAACAAGAGACAGACAGACATAAGAGTGGTCCTTGGTGTTATTGAATATAAATATATAATAACCATGTAAAAAATGCATCATTTGGCCTTTTCACAAAGGCAGTTGTAATATAGCGCTAGGTGAGCACTGTACTTGACGTACACACTGGAGGTGAGGGTGTCAGGGGAGAGCTCGCTGGAGCGAGAGGAGGTTTTATTGTTGCCCAGCCCTTCCGCTTAAGTGCACATGGCTGGGAGGAAGCCGGGACCTCCAGCTCTGACCTCTGCGCATGTATATTTAATAGGCCATCAGTTGGCCGGGGCAGCGCTCTGATCAGGATTCAGAGAGGGGCTTTGAACACCCCTGTGTATTCCTGAGCGTGCAGCCTCAAGCTGCTCTCCCCAGCTGTGTCAATCCGACAGCACTGTTACAGGCACCCAGACAAGGTGCTGGGCACTCCACTGCTACCGCCTAATGACTACAGAAAAAAAGCAAAACAAACAGAAAAACAATAACATTTGGCTTATGGAACGCTGCTACCATCTAATGAGTGGTTTTAAAAACTGAAATATTATGCCACTTGATATACCTGTAGGGTGCGTGGGATGTGTTTGGATTACATCAGCTATACTATACAATGCCATGTTCCCATTAATAATAACAAAAAGGCAATCTCACGGTGACTGCACTACACACGCCGGTAACGATTGCAGAAACAAGACAGCAAACAGAGAAGTGCCACTCGTGTGTCTTTTCTTCTAACAAGGTATCACTACTCTTTGAATCAAATCGGCTGTGTGTGTGTGTGTGTGTGTGTGTGTGTGTTTGTGTGTGGGCGTGTGTGCATGTGTTTGTGTGTGAGTGTATGAACATTACAGTGCATGTGTGTGTGTGTCTGTGTGAGGGCAGCTTAACGAGGGTGGTTCATTTGACAGGCAATTAGTTTGCGGAGCTGCTATTGACAGCCCCTGTGCTTGTGTTTGTTCAACAGCTCTGGGTGAGTTCCACGCTCCCTGGGCTACGTGACAAAGCACCTCCGACAGGGAGCTCCTGATCTCCACCGAGGCTCGGAGGCTCGCACTGTGAGGGGGGTGGATATGTGACAGCCTAGCAGAGAGAAGAGAGAAGAGAGAAAGGGGGAGAGATATAAAACCCACAAGGGTCTATTAGGGGGTTGTTGCAAGTTAATGTAGCTACAACACACTTTTTGTGTCGTATTTTGAAAAGGCCTGAGCAATGATGCTGTCATTTGTTGTTTGATTGCGGGGATAGCGGAGGGTAATCTTAGGAGACACATAGGCTCTCACACTACATGCACACACATAAATGCAGAAAGAGAAGACAAGGAGGTGGGGGAAAGCTAGAGGGAGATGGAGGAGAGGAAAATATAACAAGATCCAAACACTCTTTTATCCTCGAAAATCCCATATTCTAATGCAAGGGCCCATCCCTCTTTTAGTTGCAACCGTTTCGTTTGTAGAGCCAAGCTCCAATCAATATCATTATTTTCACAGAGGATCGAAGCGCCTTCACCGAGTTAATGGGGGATTGAGGTGGTAAACGTTTACCCTCTCACTGTCAGCAGAGCAGTGGTCCATAGTGGGCCCAGATGACAGCACTGGCCCCACTGTGGACACACTATGTGGAGATGTCCTGTGGGTAGACAGGCTGCATGGACTGTCAACTGCCTGCCATGCCCTAGATGGCCTAACATATCAGCCACTTGAGTTAGAGCAGCAGCATGGGCTTTGACTTCTGCTTGAGCTAACAGAAACAAACCGGCCAGTGCTGGCAGCAGCATTACTGCACCGCTTGACATTGTTATTGTTGATACAGGAAAAACTGGAAGTAGAATCTGTTTTTCCTGTGTTATTTCAACAAAATATTTCAATGTAGAACAGAATTAATTAAGTTAAATATTAAATATCATTGTGCATTTAGATAAAACATTGTTTTGGCCAACGCTTGCCACCTTAAACCATGCATCAGCTGTTCTGTTGGATATTTTAGAAATGAAGACTAATCTGCAGCTGGCAGCAGCAAAGCAAATTCTCCCATATAGCAGCATATGCTAAATAGCTCTTCAAGTGCGCAGATGCATTGCTGTAAAATACTTCTCCTGTCTGCGTATCTGCATCTCCCAGATGGGTCCCAAGCTGTGCCAAACTGCATCTCATCAACTGCTATGAACTATGGCATCACATGACCGCAGAAGATATGTGGAGTCCTATTCTGTTTTGCCTTGGCACAACACGGTCAAGCGATGCATCATCAGGAAGCCCGCACTTTGTCAAAGAGGAGGCGAGGCAGAGGAGAGAGTCCATTTTCTGCTCAAAGTTGTGTTCAGTAAACAAGAGATAAGAACAAGACTTTGGTCTGATTTCTTGTTTTTTCAGTTTGAAAAACGAAAGACTAATCCAAAAAGTTTGAGTTGATTTGAGTTAGCATGAGGGTGTGACAGAACAGGGACAGATTTCATGGGACATTGCCCCATGATTCACTGAGTTATTGGTTTCCGCCCTGTTTTAATCGCTGGTGGGCTTGAGCCAAAAAATCTCGGAGGATTCCGAAGAGCTCTTTTCTCCACCGTTCAGCAGAATGGAATTTGGTCTGCAAGTGCCTCACGTCATTCGAGGCGTCCTTCACAGTTTCAGGGGCCCTAATTCAAACCACATGTAGGCCAGCGTCCGGTTACGGACCTCTGCAAAAAAGGACACATTCCCATTGGCTGCTTTAGGATGGGAAATGGGGTATCTTGATGGAAAAAGATAACAAACACATCTAAGTAGAAGTCACAACATTGCCAAAACACACACATATTCACATGCATAAATATACATACACATGTACATACACAGGGACATATGCAAATATACATGGATACACAAATACACATAGGCTCAGATACATACACTTATGGGCCTGCAAAAGCCGTTTGCTTGACATGATGGAGGAATGAGCAGCAGGCTCTGTAATATTGCTCCTATTCTTCATTGACAAGCATATATATTTTTTGCTGTTCCCAACTGACTTTGCAGCGCTGAACTCCATTTATGAATTATCTGACATATTTCCTGCTATTTTTTTGACAGGAGTACTCAGAGGAAATTTCAAGGCACCTTTCTCCTGACAAGTAGAAATATCAATATTTGAATAAATTGCAGATTTGGATCTCCTCACATGGATGCTCTCCAGTAAGTGTGTGTGTGTGCAAGGCTGGGTGAATGTGTGTTTGCGTGTGTATGTTTTGTGTGTGTGTTTGTATGTGGGTGAGTGAAGGGAATGGGAAGGGGTTTGTTTCATTCTGTTACCACGGTCTTATCCCCCTGAGCCCGCAGGCAGAAATCTGTATGCAGCATTTCATTAGGAGAGAGCTCGACTGAGTGACATGTGAAGCACACCTCGCCGTCGACCTGATGAAGTTTACTTCTCTCAAACGACAAAAAGCCACTTTGTAGACTAGCCCTTTTTTCCACAGAGGAAGAGAGGGGGTGATGGCTGAGCACCAATAAAAGAATCATGAATGTTGTTTCACAGAATGACAGGCCTATCTGTACACAAATATTTCTCTTCCAGAAAAATGTAAGCTTCAGAGCTTTCTTCCACTCCTCTTTTTAAAGTTGATTTGACTTGATAGAACTGACAGTGTTCAAAATATGATCACCTAAATTCAAAGCCTTGTAGAAAACAGCTGACAAAAAGAACAAAAGGTAGAATAAAAACAGATTGTTCTTGTCTTACAAAAGTGGCAAGTGTTGTTTGAGGAAAATAGCATTTCACCCAGTGAACTAAATAATTTACAAACAAATACACCGTTGTCCTACAAGCTTGATAAATACAACATCTCTGTATAGGTCAATGTCAAGCATCCATAACACTCAGTGCTGTCTCCTTAAAGCTCCTGGTGTTACGTATGAGAGACTTGTGCCTATCTGTCTCACTCTGTTTAGCTGCAGTAGCTGCCATGCTGTCTGCATGTCTGCTGCTGCTGCTGATAGATCACTCTCTTGCCCACTTCTTCAACCTACCCCCTCCTCTTCACACCCCACCATCATTTCAGGGAGCCTGAGAAATGGCTTAGCCATGTGAGGTTACTCAGGTACCAAAAAGGCTGTGACCCCTTGACCCTCAGAGCTGACTTTCCTGACCTGAACATCATACTTTCTCCCTCTCCAGCAGAAAACAAAAACAAATCTTATCATGTGCCTCCACTGCTCTAAGAAAAAAAGAAAGACCTTATATCAATGTGGTGCTTTGACAATAATCTATCCACATGACCTGTGATTTCTCCGACAGGGTCTGCTTGACACTTACAACAGAGAGGTGACGGCACACAGGTTGTCCATCTCTCGCCTCGGCTGCCCTTATCTTCCCTCCTCTCCATCTCTTTCCTCACTCCTCCTTGTGTGCACAACTTAATAAGCAAGCAAGGGGTAGATTCCCATTATGGAAACCCTGGAAAATGGCCCGGACATTTCCCCCCATATCTGGGATCTCCATCTGGAGAAGGCACTCTCGCTCTCACTGCCCCCCTCGTCCAATCACTATGTGTGTGTTCTGGTGAGCCTATGCTGCAGAGATGGCTTTCACTCTCCACTGGCTACAATGAGATTGGCCCACCAGGTTGAATCTATTCGAATCGACAACCCATTTCAATAACGTAACACAACAGAACAGAGTGGTGATGTTGAATAAAACATTTTAGAGAAGTGCCCAGGGGGAAATATCTGGGTCTTAAATTATCTAAATCTGTAAGACTTTCGGGAACACTTTAGCAGAAACATACATTTATCTAAACATAACATGAAGTAATCTGTTAGGTATTGATTTAATAATAGCATGCATCTGTGTCACTGCACTCACAGGGTTGTCTGCTTCAAAACTAGAGTATTTGGTTAACAGACTAATAAAGATTATACTGAGGTCACCAAGTCACTAATCCCCAGCGTTATTAGTAAAAACAAAGCCTACAGCTGTAGCCATGCACCCCAACACAAGTCCGAACATAATATGGTGTGACTTAAACCACACAATGAGAAGAGAAAATAAATATGCTAAGAGCAGCAGGGGTGGACCGAGCCAAGCCTCTGCGGACCTATGTCATCACTCCCTCTGGTTTCTGCTGTGCTCCCCACCCGAGCGAAAGGCTCAATGATTACTGAGGCTCAGCTTCCCTCTAAGAAAGCAAACCGGAGCTGCAGTCCAAACAAGGCAGAGTCAGCAGCGAGGGAGCACTGCTACACCAGGCAGCTCGGGTTTACCGTCGCCTCCGACCTGGCTGGCCCCTGGGCTTGCATTAGTCCCCTAGCCCAGCCTCTCTAGGACAAACAAACAACCACCACTTACACAGTCAGGGACGAGCAGTGAGCCAAGGAGAACTGGTGCCACCAGCGCTGTGTGGAGGGGAACCTGACCCAATTGGATTTGCTTTATCACCCCTTATAATGACTCCCAGACTGGTGTGTTACACTGGTAGAAAATAAAAGATTATTAAAAAAAAATCTGCCTGCCTGCCATTCTGAGTTTGGCCCAAAATGGGCAGTTCCCCCAAAACAGATGGGGAGGCATCTCAAAAATGTTCTCTGCCTCTGGGGACATGTGGTTTTCCCCATCATTATATAACTGTAAACTCCTGGATGTCAGAGATTGGGGATAATAACTTTCAGATGTTGGCAGCCTGGGCCAACACTGGGACCTGCTGGATGGGAACAGTTATTTGGCAGAGGGGAGGAAGTCCGAGAGATTAGGACTAAGATGTGACAGGGAGAAAAGTGGATCTGGACTGATGCTGAATAAGTCACCTTAGTCTGTTTCAGTGCATTTTGCATTGTATTGGACCCTAATGAGGACGGTGTGGGAGGTAAAGACCCTTTGTGTGTGTGTTTGTGTGAGTAAGTGCGTTTGTGTGTGTGTGTGTGTGTGTGTGTTTGTGTGTGTGTGTTTGTGTGCAGGCAAAATAGAGAACGAAACAAAAATTAATATCAAAACCACAGGAAATCATGTCATCGTGTTAACATGCTAAAATCAAGCTAAAGTGCCCTGGCTTGATCCCCCACTTTTAGCATTCCATTTCAATTTTCAGATAAATTTGATATGACAGTTTTAGCACTCCCCATTGCAGTGCAGATGTGCCACTAATTCAGAAACAGACACACCTCCTTCAATAAATGAGTTCTTATAGAAGTGTCATCCTGTTAAACCATTTTTATTGGTTTGTCTCACACGGTGGGACAGGATCATTGTTCACAGCGGACATGCTTGCTGGTTCCCGGTGTGGTCAAGGTTTGGTCACTGAAACTCATACACCTCTAATGAAATGAAACATCTCCTCACATTTTTATGCTTTCCAGATGTATAGTAAAAAAGCACAATTTTGTTTTTCCTCCTTTTTTTTGTGCTTTAAAGTATCGATCGCGGTGCTGAACAAGCAGAGGAGTGTTTTTTATTGTAAATCAATACTGATCGATCGGCAGCCTGGGTGTTGAATATGGATCAATATCACACCAGGCTGTGGAAGAGATCTGATTTCAATTGGCAAGAGAAGCCCGCAGCAGGTTTCCATCAAGCGGTAATTCAAGACATGGGAACATAAGTCAGATGGATTGATATAGACTAGCCAGGACCTTTCTTGCCACTGAACCAGCACAAGGAAATTTCTGTCATATATCATTAATGCAGTTGGGGCAGGCAGTAAAAAAAAGGAGGTGCAGAATACCTCAGTGACCCTCAATGAAGAGCATTGGTCAAACATTGAATAAATACTTCATCATTAGCATGATTTGTATTTTTTTTTTTCATTGAGAAACTCCAGAATAAAGTGCAACCAACTTAAACACTAAAATAGACTACTCTCTATGCACACATGCACCGCAGTGCGGTCATGTTCTGTGGAACTTCTGGTACTCATTATGCAGAGGTCAGCTTGAGATTCATTCTGTAAGCTGTTATTAATTTACTGAACAAATGTCCTGGAGAAATCTGGTGAATGGTAAAATAGTTTTTTTCACTTATCATACAGTTGATCTTTATTAAACTTGCACATTTGTTTAATTTAAGCACCCTAACAAAATGCACGATGTAATTTAATGGCACACATGTCGCTGAAGTGCATTAGGCATGTGTGTATGTTAAAAAGCAGGCCACCTTGTTCATTCATCACTTGTTTGTGATTCCTGAACAGAGGGGCACTGTTCCAAATGACAGCATTGTAAAACAATAAAAACAGAGCTATAGTTAGAAATAACTTGTCACTTTTAATAAATGACACTGGTTCAGGGCTCTTTCTCTGGGGCTTCTCCTCCGATACATCCCAGGCACCCCTGGGGCCAACAGAGCAGCCAGCAGACCAGCTCGTTTCCCCGAGGTAACTGATGACCCTATCCCTGAATTCCCCCATCTTTGTCCTGTGACCTCACACCAGCGGGAGCAGGACCATGTCCGATGAAATCTTCAGACTGCTTCCCATCCTAATCTTGCCCGTGTCACACTACAAATTGCTACATTCAGAAAATGGAAATAGATTGAGGTGGAAATGGAGGGAGGGACTGACAGAGGTAGGGAAAAAGGGAAAGGTTGGGAGGGTGGGGGGAGTGGAGGAGTGTGCATCGACAACCAGTCCCCTAAGAAAAATACTTGAGGAAAGAACGACTCGGGAGATCCCGACAAGGAATCACATCTCAGTGAACATATTGATCTGATTTACAAAACCTCTACTCTAATGCGAAACAAATGGCGTGGGCGTGAACTGGTACTTAACCATAAAACCCCAGCATTACTCCGTCTCTGATGAAATACCACATATATCCCTCACCAGGGCCTAATGTGCTGTTTTACGGCCAGATACGACTGAGGTTGACCCAACAGTTTGTTTGACAATTAGGGGAAACCTAATAAGGATTGAATGGGAGTAAGAACACGCCAAGAGAAAGAAAGGAGACCCTTTTTCAAAAGAAAAAATGCCTTTAAAAAACACTAGTTTGACTGACCTAAATGTGATTCACAGAATCAGAAACTCTTTGACAAAGCTCTTGTGTCATTAATGCTGTAAGAAAACCAAACAACATCTTCAAAACAGCTACAAAGTTTAATTATAAAGGAGAGCTGCTAAATATTTGAGTCAGACTGGCATGTTTTATGAACTTCAGATTTAATTTTAATAATGTAAGAGTTTTACCATAGTGGCTTATAGCAGCAGTGTGTCAAAGAAATGTAAATAAATCTTGATAGTTTCCTAAAATAAATCACTTACATTGCTCTACAGCTGAATTTAAATCACATTTACGCAGCACTAAACCAAGTCAGTGAATGCAACGGAACATAGTAAACTTTAACAACATATAAAAACATACACCAAAAAAAAAAAACAACTTTGATAACCTCTTCTTATTTCTCTTTGGCATGTGTGTGTGTGTGTGTGTATACAAGGTCCAGTGTTGCTCTTGGCCCAGAATTCATCCCATCACCCCAGCTCTGGCCTTGTTTCTGTCAGCAGTGAACCACTGGAGTAAAAGAGTGGGGGGTAGAGGAGAGCAAGAGAAGGAGAGGAAGAGAAGGAAAGAGGGAAAGAGAAGGGGTGGTGAAGGGGGGAGGGGTTGTCTCCATGGACAGATGGACTGCTCTTTCTCAACACATGTGGAACCATGTTTCTTCTTTCACTGCCGTCAAGCTGGAGCCGAATCCGTCGCACTGTTGGCCCGCGCCACTCTTTCGTACTGCACACCTCTCTCTTTAGCAGAGCACACTTACACACGCAAGTGTGCAAACACACACATGCATGCAAGAGCGTGCATGCACAGAGACACACATGAAGCACAAGCACACATGCCACACAAACATCTCCGTCTTTCTCGGCACACATGTTAAAGTCATCACCCCTGCTCAGCGCTAGTAAAACACAACACCCCCGGCTTCTCTGCTGTTGTCAAGTCTTGCCATTAGCTGATGCCACTGGGGAATCCTACCCTAGTGAGGTGGGTCTCCCTCGGGAACGTCAGGCACCACGTTACGTTCAGCCGCCACTCATGTGAACCCAAACATGTGAGCATAATTTGGAAAATATCATTTATACTGTGCGTCTTTGTACGTGTCTTGACATTTACAAACTGCGATAAAACCGACATGAGGGAGGAGGGAATAGAAAACAGGGCGAGAATAATTTGAGGTAATGTTTTGCTTAGTGAACAGTATTACCCAATCCTGGATGTTGGAGCACTGGGAAGGAGGTTCTGGCTCTGGAGCTGCAGAGAGGGTCTGGGTTTCATTTTTCGGCAAGTGCAAGCCAAAGGAGAGCTGCCAAGTACAGCTTTCGCTCTCAACACTTCCTGCTCTTCCTACACTGGCTCAAGAGTTCAGGCTTCACTCAAACATCACGTTGACTTAGGCCAGTTTATTCTCCTATTTCTCAATGGGCGTCAAAAACTCACATCTGTCAGATGAATTACACCAAAGACGGGCATAAATAAAAAAGCCACAATGGCCACAAACAGCCCCACATATGCGCAGGTGTTTGTATGCATGTGTGTAAATACTGCAAGAGACTATTTCCTATACAGGTTAACAGCTTTAAGTGACTCACTGTAGCACCTTAAAAACATTGCAGTGCAGGTCCCACAGCTCAGCTATATAATGTGGAAAAAAACAGAAGGAACACCTGCAGCAATCAACTCTCAATCACAGCAGCACTGACACCATCCACTGCATCATTTTCATTATGGATGGTGGGAGCACAATGCTAGATTAACACTACCTACCAAGTGCCATCTTAATTGGCCCTCTGCAGATGCAGTGAAAACATGTCGTTTAGGTACTTCATAAACAGACTTCTCTTTGCAGGTTATCAAAACAGCCGCTCAATGAAAATACACCCTCTTTTCCAATTCTGATGTGCAATTAAAATGGTTTTAGAAATCCTCTTTGACAGTCCAGGGCTTAGCCAAAAATGTAAATGACATTAAAGGAGACAATGAATTTAATTTTGTTTAATGTCCCCTTTCGCTGATTCTCATTTACATCACATTTCCACATAAAGGGCTGACCTTATAAATACTGGCATTTGTTCAGCTTTTGGAGGTAATCACGGTTTTGCAAAAACCAGATGGGAGCACACAAATTTTCCGATTTGTTTCTTAGAAGGCCGAGGTAACCACATGCGAGACGTTCTAAGGCTGTGGTCTTTTGTTTCTCGTAAACAACTTGACAACAAGTCAAGTGCACTCTGGGAAATGACCTCGTAGGTGTTCCACAAATGAACGATAACGCAAAGTCATTTAGAAAATACAGGCTTACTAATGAGGGACATAACGGAAAGCTAAGCAAAATTTACATTAGGCCAAAATTTAATTGCATTAACACACAAACAGGTGCGGTGAGGCCTTTATAAATGAGCTAAATGAATAAAAGCTTCCCACAGCACAACCATGTGTGCTGACCAAAAAAGAGACAAGGGGAAAAATAAGGGGAAAAACAAGTCAATGTCATGAATTATTCAGTGGCTGGGCTGCACTCCAAAGGTCAGTGCTCTTTGACCTTTCTGACAGGAAGTGAAAAGGAGTGCCGTAGCCGCTGGAATAAATGGAGCTGACATGTTTAGATCTGGTCCAGAATCTGTTTCTGAATGGCAGCGTAAATTGACACAGGATGTTAAACTGTATGAACAGACATTAAATTCAAAATTCATATATGGGTAGAATACACACCGGTAACGCATTGTCTGTCTGTCTCAATGCTACTTGCATAAATTGCTCCAGCCTCTCAGAGTAAAATGTGACCTTTAAACTCTAACACACAGAACGGGTCATTTTCTCTCCTCTTTCAACGGCGTGCTGTCTTATTCCATGCGCGAGTCCGAACAATGTATCTAATCTTTCACACAAGAGAAGACAAAGTCAATATGCAAGAGAGGGGAGACAGATACTAGACCAGCATAGACATCGCAAATTGAGTTATGTTTGCCTATAGACCACATGCACTGTAAATGGGAAAACCATCTAATCAGATATTGGGCACCTCATCACTATAATTCTAAGGACTCAAATTACAGAGTGAATAAACCTACACCCCCACTTACTTTAAGGCACCATTAACTTATGAGTGTGACATCTGTAGCCCTGCTGGATTTATAAACAGGAGAAATGATTACACTAAACGGCAATGAGATGCGGTCATAGCAACAGTGCTACAACTAGTAACGAAAAAAATTACCCTTTTCTTTGATGAGTGGCAACTGACTTTAAAATTCTTATTTTTTTTTGTTTTATCTTTTAAAAAAGAAAA
This sequence comes from Channa argus, assembly GCF_033026475.1. NCBI lineage: Eukaryota > Metazoa > Chordata > Actinopteri > Anabantiformes > Channidae > Channa > Channa argus. The sequence continues at coordinate 37,620,440 of NC_090197.1, forward strand.
AAAAGGATGCTTCCACTGTTTAAAGGCAAAAGCAAAAATTAACTCACTTTATTGAAATTGGAGTCACAACACATATAAATTCACCCAAATGCAATAAAAATAGGGCTTTTCTTCATCCAAAAAAAGAGTATGAATAATGCAAGGGCATCAAATGTAAGTGCTGAAATATTTAAAGACCAAGCAGTGCTGAAACTTTGTGACAGCTGTTGGGCCTATATCTAACCAACATTTTTTTTAAGAGAATCCTTCCTCTTCAAAAATCTGACTGAAAATCTGTATCAAAAGTCTGAGAGAAAATAGGGTAAACAGATGTCTGGCTTGACCGCAGGAAAATAGGACACATTTGGAATGATAAGTTTCCCAAACTCCATTGGATATGCCAGATCCATGGGAACGCCAGTTAATGTCTTGCTAGATGCCAGCTAGCTGTGTGCGCTTTCCCCTCTTACCATCTGGGAAAATGTTACAGCGAATGAACGCCATCAATGATTCACTCCAAATCTGTTTCTTAAGGTTCGGCCATGCTACTGTTTCTCTAGGAAATGTGGCAGTGCTAGCTGGTTTTCATACTGTAATTGTAGACAGATGAGACATGCCTGATTCAACAATCAAACCTCTCCTCTAGGTTTATGTCACTCAACTATGTTCTACTCAATTGGAAATAATCAGTTTCTGCCAGCAGCGACCGCAGCACAGGTGCCTGTAATGATGTGCATGAGAAAATGACAGATGTAACAGAAATGGCTGTAAAACACGGAAGCTTGAACGGAAAGCTTAGCGGGAACACTCAAGTAATTGCAGTAAATAATCTTACATAGCAAGCCTACAGTGTGATCTGGTCATGTCCGTAACTCTTGCTAAACCCTGCAACCTTTCACAAGCGCCCCACTCTGCAAGACTCCTTCAGTCACTGGGAACCTGCGTGGGTCTGTTAGGGTGAGCTGACAGGCTCATAGTTACGACATGGAGACAATGGGAGGGTCTAATGAGGAACATATGCTTTTGTGTTTCAACAGAGCTGCTCATTGTGCAAGGAAAGGGATACTCTACTCCTATTCAGACTCGTCACAATGAAAATCCGAGCCCTCCCTGAGCCAGTTGAGCTTACAATATCCATCCGTTTCTTTTTTCCCTGTTCTTTTTTTTCCCACCCCTTTTCTTGACTTTAATTCTCAATGCATTCATTTCGCTTATTGTACTTATGTTACATGTTTTGTCCTGCAGATTGAAGAACAATGGTGTGCGAAACTCCAAACAGTGAAAGGCAGCAGAGTAGCACAAAGCAAAGATCAAAGCAGCGGAAATTAGCCAAAGTAGACGTCTCAAGTTATATATTAATGTTCACATTGTTTTCCTTCACCACCAGATGTACCTGACTATTAAATGAAGCAATCCATTTGGTGCAAGATACAGCAACAAAAAACTCTCTTAACAACAAAGCACTAAATACCTCACTACTTTTTGTGTAGTTGCTGTGACAGTCATAGTGAACATTCAACTAGAGCAATGGCAGTGACAACATGAAAGTGGCGCGCGAGGATGTTCATGCATGTCTGTCCGCATGTCTGTTTGTCTGTCTGTCTGTCTGTCTGTGTCCGTGACCTCAAGCAAATCTGCGTTTATCTATGTGTGTGTGTGTATGAGTTTGAGTTCAGACAGCAGTAGCTCTGGTAATCCATCCAGGCTCCCAGGGCAGCCAGCTCCTACTTCCTGATGCATGAGAAGCCGCTGGAGTGGAGTGGCAGCAACAACTGCTCAGCCCTATTTGATTACTAATAAGAGAGTTGTCCCCTCTGTCAGATACCAGGCATTCTCCGCTAAGCAAACAGTGATTCCGGCTAGTCAAACATTAGCATTGCTGTCTCTCCCTACTACGTGGTGAGAGTTGCATTGAGATTGACGCTCAAACGACACCCCCTACCTCACCCTTATATCCACGCACACACACACACACACACACACACACGAACACCCTCATACAACTACTTAAACATAGTCAAACTGAGCAGGACATATATGCCTGAAAGAAGATCAATTATTCTCCCTCTTTAGAAAGTGATGAAGGTGAAATAAATTATATGTGGCAGATGTAAGTTGCCTGAAGGTGCAGAACAAAACAGCAGACATAAAATGTTTATCCCTTTTAAAATGAAACTTTAGCAGCACCTAGGTCTTAGCTAACTCGAGAAAAGGAAACAGTCAATGAAAAACAACTATTGACAGTGTGAGCATTACTGTCGTAAACAAAGAGCGAGAGCCAGCCAAATAAATGTGAACCTGCCTAAGCTAATTAGATGCATTCTTGCCATGATCCTCTAGTGATTGAACCACCTGTGATTGAACAAACCCTATCCAGGTGGTGACCGCCCCTCAGTGCACAAGTACCTGGGAAAGACGCCCCTCAGCCACTCACACAGGATCACCCACAGTTCCCACAATGTGGGCTATAAGATGCAAGTCAGCCCAACAGGACCGTCTGGCACACCAGGAGGGAACTCATTTGTTCACTAGCTCAACCATTCAGTCACTCATCCATTTAGTCAGCCAGACACTCACTCGTTCACTTACTCATTCCCCTGTTCACAAACACAGTAGAAGCTGCACACAACCTACCTGTCAATGATCACAGGGTCTGATGGGGTCTCGTTCCTGTTTCCACAGCTTTTCTTGTCACAGCATCGGCTATAGGAGCACAGACAATGTGCGTCAGAACAAGGAATACTTTTCTAAATAAATAAAAAAGAAATAAATAGTGCACACAAAACAGCATACATGTATGAAGTGCCTTGGAGTGCTTTTGATATTGGGGAAAAATTGCCATGAGATTTCCTTCACTCAATCTATCCTTTCCATTGATGCTGATGGCTGATAAAAATGGTGAAAACAACATGTTGTGTTGTTTGGCTTAGTGTTGGAGGGGAGGGGAGTGGGGATTGGGCCAGGAGGCAGGGGAGTCACTTTTCACAGCTTCAGCTTTTGTTTACCTCTAATTGCCAAGCTGCTATTTCTGAGGGAGATGCAAGGTGCCACCCTCAACCAATATTTCTGCAGGGCATTTATCAATTATGGCCTCAAAAGCACTAATCTATCTTCCACCGTGTTTCAGCCATCTCCTCCCTAAGCCTATAGCTAGCTGCTTTTCACTTCTTTGATTGGGACTTAAATCAAATAGGCAAAAACAAATACATCATCGTAGCTTTCATTCGAAATGAAAACATATAAAAATATGTGAACAAGAGTGATTTATGCCATATGGTGCAGAAAGCAAAACAAAGATTTTGTGTAAAGCTACTGTCAGTCAACTACACACTATTTAAATATGTCTGATTTACATGACATTCTAACACCAATAATAAAGGTATGTTTTATAGCTGAGGCGCTGCAGGATATTAGAGCAAAAATACAACTTAAAACTACTGTATTACAATCATAGAAAATAAGATAAATTAGAAGATTAGCCTTATTATAAGTTTTTATTATGCATATCTGCTTATCTGATAATATGTAGCAGTTAAAAAAGCTCTTTATTCTGCAGCAAAACACACTTCCTCTTGACAAAACAAAATATTACCTCTAGAGCATGAGCATATTCAACATGTCCCAAATAAGTGATGGATGCATGTATAAATTGAGCATGAGTGATGAGTTTATGCATGGAAAAAGACAAATCATTCTCTGCTCACATGCTGTACTTGCTCTCAACCAGTAACTTGGAACAATGCACCGGTGCAACAAAGGAGAGGTTAACTGACAGTATCCGAATTCAGTGTTCACAAAGCTCACGCTGAGCTCAACAATAACAACAAAAGACGTTTTTCCTTTTAGTATCAATGACACCGGTGAATAGCAGCGCAATATAAGAGGTTGAGATTTATGTGGTTAAATGACGCTAAAAGGCTTGCTGATCATTGTTGACAGGTGGGATCAACCAAGAACTGAAGCTTTGCTAAAAAAAAAAAAAAAAAAAAAAAAAGATGCATAACATGCAGAGTCTATGCATAACTTAACAGAAAACACATTGTTTCTGGCAGCCATAAATGATGACATAGAATTCATGAAATATAAAAATAAGTAAACTAGAAATTAAAAAAGCATAACTTATGTACTGTGTCACTGACAGTTTATTATACAATCAGTTTCCTTTCACTGCTAACGACAGTTCATTTTCACTGTCACATTCATATCAAAGTTGAATCACATCATATCAGAGTTAAAAAACGATAGCAGCTTTGTGTATGTGTCTGTGTCTGTGTGTGTGTGAGTGAGTGTGTGTATGTATATGTGTGTGTGTTTGAGTGCTGAAGGACCACAGGACACTCTGAATTGCTGCATCACATCATGAGTGTCAAAACTTATTGAAGGGGAGGGAATTACTTTTTGCCTAGATCTGCAAAATGGACAGAACAAAAATAATGCTTACCTGCACATAATTTCATGTGTAAGAAGAACTCTGCACATTTCTGGATTCTTGTCTTGGCCCTCATAAACTATGGCCTTTGAGAGGAAATGAGATGGAAATAAAGTGAAAACACAGTAATCTCTCAAACACATGTTAATTTGCATGAATTCACAAATAACTGGACTAGCATATCTGCTGTTTTTGCACTTAATAAAATAAATCAGGGCATGAATACACATGATGTCAGGACAACACAATATATTAGATGAGTGCAAAGGCTGAGTAAGAAATATGGTTAAGATAATCACATCAGTCCCAAGCGTTATTTATATTCATTTATATATAAACATCAATTACATGCACTTAAATTAAAAATATATATAAAAATGACAATTACTGGTAATAATAGCAACTACAATATTTTTAGTGACAGTAATCACTAAAATATAATTATACAAATTAATGCAAACGATAATAATAAAATTGTACTTTTTATTAATCTAGATAATATCCTGTGGCTCAGGCAGACAGAGAAATAGGAAGAGACAGAGGGATTTTCATAAGGAGAGATCCAATAGAAGTGTCATCAATATGCTTATAATCTGGGGATATTTGGGGGAAAGTGTTAATGGGCAATCTGTTGTTTATTTTGAGCCGCTAACAATGATCTTTCTGTGGATAAAAAGCGGTGTCTGGCGGTACGGTTGAGTAATTTTTGAGCATTGGCTGAAACAGATGGCGTGGAGCTATCAGTTCTGCCGCTCTTCCCTCGATCCCTCCCTCCTTCTTCCATTTCTAAGGATAGACACTTTACTCCCTCGTACTGAACCGGCACCAAGTGAAAACGCAAGCAAATAACCACATTAGAGACACAATATTTAAAAATCTACATAAAGGAAATATACAATAAATAAACAGCAGGACGTTTCTTTGTTTTTTGTTGCAATAAATTTATAGTCTGTAATATATATGTATACATATATGTACACACACACATATTAATATATGTATGTGTATATATATATATATATATATATATATATTTTTTTTTTTTTTTTTTTTTTTTTTTTGGACGCTTCAGGCCAATGTGAGAGTGACTTTGAAAAGTGACATATCTGAACCAGGTCGCATTACTCTGCCGCTTTTAAAAGCTGTCCTACTAGACTGGTGCTTTTTTTTCCGGGAACCGGCGGATTATCTATATTGGTTTGATTTATGTCGCTATTTGCAGCTGTAGAAACAGAAATCCATAAATTGCTTGTTCTGCGTCATTGACTCGGATCATTCGCGCAGGAATGTTGTCTGTGACCAGTGGCCCTGGCTTCACGGCTCTATTCAGAAGGCTACACCTAAACACTCCATTTAATAACAAAAAGTGGAGCTGAAGAACAAAAATAAAGAAGTCAGATTTTATTTCCATATCTATAATCAAGTTTTCAAATCTTTGCCTTGGCTGAAAATGTGCATGTACACTTAATAACGTTTTGTGCGTTTGAGTCTGGGTTAAAAGTCACCAAAATGCCTATGAGACACATGAGCGAAAAGCACCTCAGCCCAGTATTATATATATTTATAAGTATAATATTTGATGCAAATTTTTAAAATACATTTAGAGCGTCACCTCTGACTCTTTGCAGGGAAAGCCAAATCAGATCAGAAGGAGCAGACGTAGTGTTTAAATTTTAATGCTGGACAAACTGAGCCTAACTCTGGCAGAGGGAAATTGACTTTAGTCTTGCAATATGATATGGCCAAATGTAAACAGTCAAAATAGACGGTCTCTTCTGGTTACACTGGTAATTCGATTTTATTTTGTGCCACAACTGGCTTTTTTTCTCGCTGATTTTTTCTTTCTTTCTATCTTTCTTCCTTTTATTTATTTTTATTTATTTTTTTGGTGGGGGGGGCGTATGTACATCTCAGGTGTGACAATTTTCCCGGCGTGTTAAGAGTTTTACACACGTGAACCAAGCCTGTGATCAGCACTGCACTGTGCGTAGTAGCAAATGTAACAGCAGCTTACCTGCTTCGTCATGGAATCGATTAACCGTATGTAAAGATCCTGTTCTGTTCTGACGCCTGGGGAGAGAAAAACAAGACCACGTGTGAATTGTGAGAAACCGTTGGCAATAAATAATAAAGAAAGAAATCTCTCTAAAATAAAGTTTGGTAAAATGTCATAAAAAATGTAGAGTTCAGTTTTATAAAATTATCAGACTACTAAATAAAACTATTATTGTTATTATTATTTTTTATTATTGTTGATGTGTTTTTTTTTGCATTCAGACAAACTGTTATTTGATATATTTGCACGTGTTTGCAAAATGTTAAAGACACTTTAACTTACCATTGCTGTACAATAACTGTAGTTTGTAATGTATCCCATTGTTAGTTTTTTCACTGGTTGGTTCCTGCAGAAGACAACAGTTTGTGAAAATCAACAACAAAACAACTGACAGTCATTACCACACGTGTCTGTGCTGAAAAATATTTAGAGTTTTTGTGCGAAGGACGAGAAACAGCATTAGCTGTTAAAAGGACTCTCTGTCATCAAGAAATTGAGCTTTTTTTTTAAAATCAATATTACACGTGACTGCCCCTTAGTAACCCATTGCCATTTCAGAGAACATAATTTCAATACATGTTGTGCTCATTATGTATTTCTAAAATACGCCGCTTACTTTTTCTTTCTCCACAAAGTCCACAAAAGCTGTCCTTTCGATCTCCACGGGCTGACCTTGTCTGTCATACAGCGCCAGGACGAAATGGAAAAAATTGGATTTTCTGAGGTTGGAAGGGGGCTGCTTTTCATAATGTGCCCGTGCCAAGCCGACACCGCTGCGGGGAGAAAACAAGAGACCATCTCGGTTAAGCACCGGACACCGGGGATACTAGATGATGGAGAAGCTGATGGAAACATTGGAGATGCAGAAGCACGCTTGAGTACTGGGGAGATTTCTTGATTTGTCACAATAATGGGTAATCTGATGTAATGAAAGAAGGGAAAGCCGAAGGGGGGGCATTTATTGGGAGACCGTAATTGATACAGAGTATTCAGGGGATTGAGGGGTCGATATGATGAGGAGGGAATGCGTGAGAAAAATCAGATGCTTTTGGCATGCGTACCTTTGGGCGGCTGTGTGTGCATCCACCACCCCAGCTGTGTGCATCCAGGAGCGGACCGAGTTCAGTCCACCCAGCGGTTCCTCCTTCATCGTCGTCCCACCCCGCGGTATAGTTTCCTGAATCCCAAACATTTAGAACAATTTGCGTGAAAAAGAGACTCCTGCGAAATCAGGGAAATAAACGTCCAAGCGTGTTATCCTTCAGGGTTTTTTTTTTTCACGGGATAAGTAGCGAGAGCCGATTCAGACTTGCGAGGGAAAACCCGGTCCACAGGTCTTGCCTCCCTCTTCAGTCCGTCCGATGTGAACAATTCTCAAAGTGCTGTACTTAGTTAGAGCGGTATCCACAGACTGGAAAAGTGAATTGTTCAATAGACAAGATTTTTTTGTGTTGCTATTGTTCCTCTTTGTTTTTTCTTTTTTTCTTTTTTTTGTGCTATTCACAGAAAAATCGATGGCAGTTGTTTGTGTTTGTGGGTGATGCTGCTCTCAAAGTGCCCACATCCCTGAAGCACCGCATCCAAAACCTTCAGGACTTCTTCTTGAATAAAAAACCCACTCCTGAAAAGGTGCTGCTGCTTCTCCACAAGACAAACACAGGCAAAGGCTGATCACCAGTGGAGGTGTTCCTAGTACACAGGAGAGGTGGATAAGGGGCCCTTTCGCGTCGTGCAGGATGGATGGGAACATGCAAAACTAAGCCCTCTTTCCCCGAGGACTGAAATCTTTCCCGGGAGCCAAAACTCTAAACCCACGGGAGAGGCGCTGTCAGAATATGACGCGGAGGAGGCGTGGTTTTGACCATATATGGCGCTCTGACGGTTCCTGTCAGGCAGTGGCGCTCCACTGTACTGGTACAGCCCTATAGTGCAGCAGCCTGAGAACACTCATTCGCTCCACTTTTCCTCTTGCTTAGGCCCTATATGTGGTGAGTTTGATTTTTTTGATGATATGGAAAATTCAACCGGGTGTAACCATCACATAAAACGAGGAAGCAAATAAAAAAAAAAAGCATTATAATAACTCGGAATTCAACATTCATTGCGTGGTAGTTTTAGTTGGCCTAATTGTTGCCATTTCAGTTATTACTTTTATTAAAGTAGATTAAAATGAATAGTATTTGATATCTTTATTCGATAAATTTTGATATTATTATTATTATTAAAAACTGGCTTTATGAGATTGATTGTACACTAATGTACCGAAAGCATTTCAATAGATGTGACAATACTGGTCATAAATAATATTTCTTCTAAAGCAGATCATTTTTTTTCCTATAGCTATCACTTTTCATGTGCACTTTTACCCCTACGCAGTGGTTTATTTTAGGTAATTTTATGCAATTAATATAACGCTTTTTTCAGATAATCAGACGTGATTAGAAATCCATTAATTTGCATTACCTTTCAATGAGAATTTTTAACAACCGATAATTGGCTTCGTGTGTTTTGCTGTGTATCGCTCAACAGATCAATGCTTTATTTATATGTGTAAAAAAATAAAATATGAAAAAAGTTTGAAAATCATATTTTTTTAAGTGTCCATATTAATAATGTCAAAACAAGTCAGTCAAAGCGCTGCTATCCATGGATGATAAAGTCAGGTCTTCTGACCTGTTTTTGGGGGGCTACAAATCAGAGCCACGGTGTCTCAGGACATTAAACAAACTTCAGGAAATCCATGGTTCTGTGTCTTCTTTATTTCATGCTCGTCATGGAAAATCAGTAATAATCAGAAACATCTTAATCATTTTTAAAGAGCAAACTGCCTACATGTCCGACTCTGTCCGAGAGGGGCAAGCGAGCAATTCGGTTCATTAGTGGTGAAAAGGAGGAGAGGATGGAGGGAGAGAGGGGAGGGTGCGAGAAAGAGAGATGTGTGCTATATCCTGAGCAATCTATCTAGCTGGTGCTGAGGGTTAATAGCTGCTGCCAAAGATAAGTGAATTATAAGCTGTTGCTTTCACCTTTACACAATCTATTGCCAAATTGCCCAGTCACAAAATGAGGGTGTGGATATTTACGTTTTTTTATTATTTAAGAGAAACCCAAAATTTCTATGTGTGGGGTATAAAAGAAATATCAGGAACAACTGAAAACGGGCCTCTTTGTTAAAACGTGAGCCTTTTTTCTCTTAGATGAAACAAACCGAGACGCGTGTTGTAAGTGTTTTGTCTGTTTAACCAAGATTGCAAATATCTTTTTTGCACAGAACTCCTTTTACTTTTTGCACAGTTTCAAGTCGCTTATTAGAACTTAACCCCTGATTACACGCACCAAGGCGATTTAAATCTGATTATCAAATTAGGAGACTTTGAGACAAATCCTCTTAGATCTGATACTGTTGACTGGAGAGGGAAAATGGATCTCCACACCCGTCACGTAGGTAACGATGCTGTCCTGAAAGGGAGTTTTAAACCGTATTTGACAACAAATGCAGCTGCCCCGCTATTTCAGAAGATATTAGAGGAAAATGAATGCAAATCTGTGTGCAGGAGCCATCTGGACGTGGAGAGAGGGAGTCAGCTGCTCCACACACTGAGGCGCGGAGCCTGAATCCGTCTCAGCTCATTCTGTGGGATCATCTGCGTGGTGGGCTTACACCGTGGAGAATGCGCTCTCCATCATTAGGTGAAATGTTAGCATCAAAATAAAGGAAATGTTCATCCCCGTTTGTTTCAGTGCATGAGAACTTTGCAGGGTGTGGAATTGAAGGGCCTTAGTCACATTTTCTCATTTCTCATCCAAAAATTAAAAAAACAGACTGTTTCTCGTCAGCACGCTGGAGGTAAGTGCTGGGTGACAAGAGGGGAAACAAGTGCAAACTGTTTGCTTGATCTCTGCTTCTTGGCCGCACTGAGCCTGGCTGAATGCTCCTTTAAATGACCGGTTGATGACACGGGGGCCTGTTATCTCATTCTCCTATTCAGTGCCCACAAAGAATGAACCCCCAAAGATTTGGACCTGACCACTGATATAAAACCAAACTCTCGGGACGCGTGGGTCCCAATAAAAACGTACACGGTGACTCCGAAGACCTCCCGTCTCGACGGGACGAGCCTCCTCCGTATTGAGGGTGACGTCTTCTTTTTTTGTGTGAATTTACGGGGCGAAGCCCTCATGATCTCCCTACATTTGCATGTAAATGGCGACATCAGCCTATACGCGTGCCAGGGGCCAGCGGGCCTCCCAGATGTCAAAGCAAAGTCAATCAGCCGGCCGCTGCCCAGCTGTCCATCGATGCACTTTATTGGGACAACAGTTTCATTATGCTCACCTGCATTGTTTCATAATGGGTTGATTGGCAAAAGGGGGGGAGAGAAGAAATCTTATTAGCACCCACCGAGCAAGTTCGCTCACGGGTTTATCACAGAGGTTATTTTAAAGTGATTTTGTCGATTAAATATTAATCTAATACGCCTACAGATAAGCTGCATTTCAAATTCCATATGGAACAAATAGGCAGTCAGCCCAATTACTGTTTACAGCAACTCCACTGATTTTTGTCTCATTGTTTAGACTTTTAATATTTAGTGCATGCATTTTAACTTAAAATATACGAATTTGTTTAATTGTTTACTTATGCTCGTGTGGCCCGTGCAACACATTTACTGTTATGCACCAGTTGTTTTCAAATTTCTGACTTGTAGCACGTGCATTAAAATATCGTCTTCAGTTTATATTTGTTTGTTGGGAGTTTCCTCGTATTTGGACAAATTGGAAAATATTTATTATTATTATTATAAAAAATAAAAAATATATTAAATAGCTTTACCTATTCCACAGTGAAATAAAAGCCTCCTTGCAAACTTTTATTAATTTTTTTCCAGAAGCAATTGGCGTTGAGTCTAATAAATGCACGTCCGAAATTCGATATGACATATTCAAATATCATATTAAAATACAGTTTACACGTTATTTTTTAATTATAGGAGTAAAACGCAAATGGCCAACAGTGATGAGATCAATCATGTTGGCTATCCGTGTCAAGTACTTATAGCTGATAGACGGACAGCGCCCCTCGTTGGTTACACTTGAGATCATTGTGTCGATATGAGGCAGCTGTGTTCTTCAGTGACAAGATAGCTAAATCTCAACATAGGTTTATTTAACAACCCCTCCCCAGCACCCTGAGCGACCAAAAAAAAAAAAACTATTATTTCAGGTCTGAGGGACAACTTATCTTGGTAATAAAAGTATATTTAACAACAGAATTTTTGCTTAAAAAAAAAGAAAAGAAAAAGAAAAAAAAGCTGACCAGCGTGTAAATTAAGATCAAACACATGTTTGTGGAGGTGTAGGATTAAAGCGAGTAGACCCGTTATGTACGCGAAATAACATTTAATTGTAACACATATTATTATTATTATTATTATTATTATTATTATTATTATTATTATTATTATTATTATTATTATTATTACATAGTTTGAGTTTCGTTAGATGTAGGACTGGCATAAATAAACACAACCATATTATCTGACACACAGCTGGTGTGACCTCACATTTCGTCACTAACTTCTGTCAGTGCTCATGTTAATTGTGTGCAGTGGTGAGTTCTGTCAAGGGCATTGCCCGTGCGCACAATTTGCATTTCCATTCTGCTGTGGAAATGATGAGAGAGTTTCTGCGCGGTTTAGAGCCTCGCGGCGCAGTCTGTGGGCGAATTACATTTAAAGAAGGCGAGAGAAATTAAATAAGAAACCGAGACCACTTCAGGGCTATTAACATCTAAAATATCCCCTGGAAAATTAGACCAAAATACACATGACCAAATACCCAGGGTACCCTCGCTCTTATGCAGCACCCGTCTTGATTGTGTCCATCACTGTTTTGTAGGCCTATCTCAAATTCCTTATTTAAAAAAGTTATCACACCGCCTCACATTTCTCAGTGGTGCTGATGGAAGTGAGGTAAATTTGATTATTCAGCCCTAAATCGGAACATGTTAACTTATAATATAGGCGCATTAATGCTAAACGGAGTGTGCCACTCATGGTGCAAAAATCTGCCTTTAAAGGTCATTTAAAAATCTCTTTAGTAAGTATGATGTGGGCACATGTTGCATCGGGCAATGTGGCCTCCAAAACGGTTGGTATCAGCTTTAACCTTGTTTTTTTTTTTTGGAGAGCGCATGTGCATTACCAAACAGGGAGCAGCCTCTGCCTCAGTACACAAGAGAACGTTAATTTGCCCGCTGACCTCTGTGATGGAGCTACTGCCAACCTATAGTTATGCTGCCCCACCTGCAGGAGTCCAACAATTCTCAAGACACTCACATCAAAATGTACATTTCCAACATGTTGCATCAGTGACTCTAATTTAACACCACTGGCATTAGCATCATTTAGAAGATCCAAAAATGATGATGATTGGCAGGGCGTCTCACATACCAGCTACGAAATACAATTCATTTTCCCTCTACGGCTGAATTTTGATTTTAGATCCTTATTAATATTGAACTGTGTTACTATTAACAGAAATGTTAATTATGATGTCAAGACAGAGAGAGTCAAGGTGAAAGCTGCACAGCAATAGCTAAAAATAAATCCATGCCAGCTAGAGTACAGTATGATCCTGCAGAGGAGAGTTACTGGCAAGGGACCTTTTTGCTGCAACAAAGAGGTGGAAAAGAGGAAGTAAATGAATTAGAGTACAAGCCAGATTTTGTCTTTGTTTCATCCACACTTGTCCTGTCCCTATTTTGCAACCTCTCCCTTTTCCCTGCTATTGGAAGTGCTGCAAATTGTATAATGCTGGTCTTTGTTCTACAGAGTCAAGCCACATGAATAGCCGTCCTGAACACACACAAAAACACACTGACAAACTGATCATCTTAAAAAAGCAACGCCCTGGTGCTCACTTGGCCTACTTTCCACGGCAGCACTGGGACGTGGGAAGAGGAATAGAATTCAGGGGAGGATGTTCTTGCACTCTGGGAAACATTCAGTATAGCAAGTGTGTTGCACATAAACATAGCCTTTGCATTGTCAACCTTAGACCGCATTTGCCCCAGATAACTAGTCCCCATGTGCTATTCTCTTTGACTTTGCAATTGAAATCCTGAGAAGATTATGCCAAAGCTAAAAAGAGGCAAACTCCAGGGTGGGATTTCAATTGTCAATTCCTCTTGGATTTTATAGCATTTTGACATATAGTACACCATCTGTTATGCTTCCTGCGACTAGGTCTACGTCTGCACAAGGAGCCTATTGATGTGCACATCATTACAACTAAGACTTGTGGTTTTGGACGGACAGCAATATTCATTCAATCAATATTATTTTCTTGCACGCTTCAACAAATGTATTACTGAGCACAGGTGTCTCCAGGTTGCAAAACACTAGAGTAAATTAGGAAGGTGCAGGAAAGTAACCACTCCTAACTTTAGCTAAACAGACTTCCTGAAGCGCTAGATAATCTGGGGCTTCTATGTACACCGCCTAACCAAATGTCGACATCTGTGAGGGTGTGCATAAAGAAAAGCTCCTCAGAGGAACGGGGGATAATAATCTTAGTTCCCCTCACCTTCAGCTTGCCCATAGGGCTTTAAAAGGGAGATGAAGAAATCCTATGTAAACATGCCAAGTCAAATTTTCACTTGAAATGTGACATGGAGGCAAAGGGCAACCTTGGTGCATCACTAATGTGGTTCCACACATGCGTTTCCAGTGCCCCTGGATGTAAACAATTGATGTATTCAGTCCATGGTTATAGCACTGACTCACTTTGCACACTTAGTGTGTTTTAGCATCTTCTTTATCCATGACTGTACGTTTAGTGCATAGGTGAGAAGCCCAAAGAAGTCAAGACAAAGCTTGTACACAATCTGAATCTCTGTACTCAATAGCTTCCATGAAAGTGAGTTTTGCTCTCCGGAGAAACATACAAAGTTTGAGCATCTGTTCCATCATGTAGTCTTTGTTGAGAAATTAAATATTGAACTGATCTAGTGTACCATGAATGTTTCACTCACATACTGATTAGACAGACTGGAGAGGCAAGGCATCGCAGCACTTTACACTCTACTTTAATATACTGCATTTGTTGTTGCCTTTAAGTGTTTTTTAACACCAGATTATACTGTTGCTGTAGAAAATGGATTTTAATGTTGCTTTAATTAAACTTAACATGCATGTGTAACTCTAGTGCACATACCACAGTAACACACAGGCATATTTATATCCACCTCAAGCACACATGTGCACAAACAGACGTTATGAGTGTAGTGGACATAGGTATAACTGAAAAAACAAGACTGGAATTGTTTTATGAATCTTTTAACTTAATGGCATCAGTTTTTATACTTTTATGTTATTAAAGAACAGGTAGAGAAAGTACTAATTTAAATTGGTTTATATGTCTGCTGTTAAAATGCATCTCGGGAGTTGTCTCTTCTTTTAGTTCATTCTCCTTAACTTTGAATCGACAACTGCCTCGGGTGAGAACCCTTAATGACGTTTTTTGACGTTGCTATTTCGGATTAGATGAGTAGACCAAGGTAACATGCACGCAGGAGAAGGAAACGGTATCATCACAGAGATCATAAAATGGTGTCGTGAGTAGTCTTTTGTCCAGGACCATAGGAGAGTTCTGTTGCTAAAGGGAAGGACAAAAGCAGAAGGCGCCACGGGTATAAGGTTCCCCTGAGCAACAATGCTGAAAGTTTCAACTTGCAGCACATGGGTGTAACTTTAACTGGAATACCGTGGATCAAAGACTCACAAACAAAGTGGGTGGAAATGCTGGAGGAGTGTCTGTGCTCAAGTGAAGGACAGGTTCGCCAGAGAGAAAGCAGGGGAGACCATTTATGAAACACAGGCCAGGCAATCAGGGCTAATTACTGAGACTGTGTTTTGTGAACTCAAAGGGCAGCGTGATTCAATTAACAAAATTGATGTGTAGTACTATTTTCGCTCATTTTGAGCAATAACATTACATTTGCAACAACTGTGGCAAAACAAGCTTAAAAGATATAAAACTAAATCTGAATTAAATTAAATTTAACAAAGAGCTTTAAATTTTCTCAGCGCTTCATGCAAACAGAGGATACACAGCAATATTGCTCAAACATTTATTCCACACTCCTGTCTTTTCCTGTCATCTTTTAGAGAGCGGGAGAATTATTCAGTTCTGCTTCTTTAAATAAGAAACACAGCCTTGAAATTTGTGGGGCTTAAGGCAACTCATCAGGTTAGATCAGTACAATGTGGATGAGTAACCTTTACTCTGCAGTTGAACCTGCACATACAAGTGTTATGAAAGCTCCCGGTGGCACTCTGCTCTTCTGACATGGATTTGAAGACTTGCCACTTTATTAGCTGCTAAGCCCCCAATACTTGTTCTATATAGTGGAGGCCTATGTTATGAGCTGGGATCTCATTGTCTAGCGTTATTAGAGGAAGAGTCTGCAGCACTCTCTTGTCACCCCAAGAGAATATCCTGACTGTTTGAAAGCAAGCTACAAGTGCAATTTAACCCATCTTATTTACAATATGATCTGTTACAAGAACATCTTTTCTACAAGGATCCACACCTAATATAAGACCTCAGTGTAATTCCTGTCTATTTTCACTGATTCAGGATATACAGTATATTTTGTTAGTTGGATACTGTAAACTTTAATGACCTACACTACTCTGCTGTATCCATATATATCTCACTTTAAATGACGTGTCTCTAGAAACTACAACTCCTTTTTTGCTTAAAGGTCAAAACAGTAATTGATAAATATGAGTGGATATGGACTTCTTCAGCATACTGTCAACATCAGCCTGAAGAAAACAAGCCCTTTGTGATCATCACTTGTGTCAGCTGCACACTTATCCTCCAAAATGGAAATGATCCACTGGCATTGAATAATAAGTGCCATAGTGCCATCTAGTGCACAAATTTACACACTGAAGGATGACAGTCCCTATATGTAAAAGGCACACGTTATAAGAGAGAGTCTTACCGAAGAGATGGACGTGATAAAGAAATTTTAAAAAGTAAAGTACAATGTGCTAGTTGCACTATTGGCTCGCGTGCTTCTGTGTGAGGTTTAACTACACTGAATGTCCACACTGAAAATTTCCACTCTTGGGGAAAATAAAGAGAAGACAAAGGTTTGTCTTCCAAGCCTCCTTCACAACACTCAGTTGCGCAAAGCCACAAGGATAATCTCCTTCAGACAATGAGACAATGCTGAAGGCTGTGCATACAAATTATACTCTACAATCTAAATTACAAAGACATAGATAGACCTCCAGTCATCAGGCCTCATATCTCACTCATCAGGCCTCCTAGCTGTTGGGATGCCAGTGGATGCTATAGAAACAACAAACCAGAAATAATAATAATAAAAAAATAAAAAATAAAACACACATGAGCCAAAACAAGAGTCTTGAATAATTGATTGTGTTTGTCTTTGCTGTTTGTGTGTGTGTGTGTGTGTGTGTGTGTGTGTGTGTGTGTGTGTGAGAGAGAGCGAGACAGTTAAGACTGAGGGTCTGGACAGAGCTTATGCCCCTGAGCAGAGCAGACACATCCACTGGCCAATGGTTTGCGTTAAAAACGGTCTGATGGACCAAATGTGGGGGAAGGGTATGTTTGTGCATGAGAGGGGCACATGGATCTGTGTGGGTATTTACATGAATGCCTCCCTGGGTAAATTCAAATTCAATAGATATAAACATTAACACTGATTTTATCAAAAACACTTGAACCTAATGAAGTCATGTTAAAATCAGGGTTGTTTTTACTGTAGTTACATGAGAATCAAATGAGTAAAGATTTCCAGGACAGCAAATGCTATTGTTAAACGGCTCAGGAATAGGTGTGCTGTAAGATGTTAAAAAGTCAATATACCTTCATTTTGTCTGTGCTGGTAATGAGCCATATTTTCTGGGGAAAATGGCTGCTTCTCCGGAGGCACCATGTCTACTGAATGTGGCCCTGATCCTGGATAAAACAGAAGGCTCACCAATCAATCTCTCCAGGTTGCCCACAGCCAGAGAAAGCAGCTGCACCACATGTTTGCCTTGCGCGATAGCGACAAGTTAACATACGGGCAGCACAGTAACCATCCACAAGCAGCCTCTAGCTGTCTTATAATGAATTCCCACAGGGATGGGGAACTATCAGAGTCAGTGGTGTTACTGGAGGCTCGGAATAAAGTCAACACCTCTCCTTATACCTGATGAAGCTACGGCACAGCAGCGCACACACACACAAACACACACACACACACACAGACACACACAGTCACACAGTCATAGCACTAAACTTGTGAAAATGTTAAAAATCTAATGTACACAATAGTTAAGATGTACAGCTTACAATGCTTAAGTCAAATGTTTATCCTTCACACATTGGTGGTGAAAACAGTTTTTTCTTTTGTTTACACTAATAGTCGATGGAGCACTATATTTATCACCTTCATTTCTGTGTATAATATGAAATTAAACCAGATGTTTTGAATGCAAGTAAATTTCAGCTAAATTAGTAGCTAATAATTTTGTACTATTTACCAAACAGCATTTCCTATACTTTATTCTAATTCTGGTGTTAGTATAGCATCTACAATATATAAACACCAACACAGCTATGACACAGCTCCAATTTTGGTTCCATTTATAAGAGTTTTAAACTTTTGGATTGAAAAAAAAAAAACAACAACACTGCAAACCTATTTTCTGGTGTGGGTTCCTGCACAGTGCCCCTTTTTTAGAAGTCAGTGATTGCAGTGATTCAAGTGCTCCTGATCATTTACAAAATCACTGGTATAAGGTTAAAGTAAACATTCTACAAGTATTTTGAAGTTATTAAAAGTGTTTTGTGGCAAGGTTACTATTCAGTAGTACTTTAGCAAAAGCCTCTAAAATATAAACTGATTAAATGCAAGTTTTAATATGTTACACAAATTGCTCATATTTGTAAGCATGCTCTTTCATTCTACGAATACTCGCAAACCAACTACTGTGTACCAATATTGCAAGTACAAGTTGGACCATCTTTATATACTGTGTACATCTGTAGATATAGATATGGTCTTTCTAACCTCCAGGCCTCTGCTCTGCTTCTCCCCAAGGGATGCCGCATGAGTGATGAGAGGGATGTGGAGCCCGCGAGATACCAGGGAGGCTTGGGTGAGAGCTGGTCCAGGTCGTTCAGGGTACAACCCTATTTATTCACTTGCCACCTCCAGGACAACCTGCAGTTGCAGAAAACAAATAAAAGCACAATGGACACGAACATCACTGTGTACTGTTATCCAGAGCCTATAATAAGCTTATAATAACTTGCTTCAACTGAGTGCATATGGTTAAAAAATGTGTGGCTTGTAAAAAGAAAAAACTAATTATTATCAAGGCCTTTTAGGGGCCATAAAACTACTTAAAGATAAATTTAAATATGGAAGCTGTACAAACACCACATTTTATTTACTAGTTTTTGTGTTTCTATCCACACATTTACTTACAAGAACACTCAAATACTGGCTATTCTGTTTAATCCATGGCAACATGGCCCACATATTAAAAATTCTTACACCTAATCAGCATTTGCTTTTATTATTTTTTTAATGACTTTTTTATCGCACAATCAGCCCCCTCGAGACACTGTCCTCCCAATTCACCCCTTCAGAGTGCTTTTGACAAAGGTGTGCATAAAACTAAAAACAACACGGGTCTAAAATCTATTTTTGTAATCTTTGTATTATTATTTTAGGTTTTTGCAAAAGTGGATATATAATGCACTATTTAATGGATCATGGGCAGAGCATTTAAAATAATCCACTATTTAACAATAGAAAAAAGCAATAAAAATTTGTTTTTCAATTATTCGTAGCACACTATGAATAATTGTTGTGTGTGTGTGTGTGTGTATGTATATATATATATATATATATACACATATATATATATATATATATATATATATATATATATATATACACATATATATAAACAAGCAAAAGCACCAGGGGTTTTGATATATTAAATGCTTTTTTATTAACCAGGTCATAATAGTTTATAAAGAAAAGAAAATTGTTTGAGTTTGTCTACTTGTGCCACCTCTGAACACAGTGGCAGTGTAGCTGCAGACTACTCAGAATGGTCATGCTGAACCTTGTCCTCTGTGACATTTTTTGAGACTGTCAGTTCTAATGTGTGGTTTATTGGTGTAGATAGAATAGCAAACCAGGTACCTAAACTTTAAGCCTTTAAAATTAAACTAAACTGTTGCATTTAAATATGTGTGTTCTTAATCTAAATTTATAGTTGAAGACATATAATTCTGGAAAAACACAAAAGATTAGTCAGTGTCTGTCAAATTTAGACTGACGTGGTTACCTTCAGTTTATTACCTTTGGAGGTGCAACACACCAAGCAAAACTTAGCTTCCACCACTTCACCACTAGATGTCACCCACTGTCCACCCAATACAAGGAGGAATCCTTCAAATACATTTTTCTGAGCTAGGACAGATCATATGCAGCAACAGCAATAACCAGGCAGATAATAAAAAATGTTTGATCAGGAGCAGTATAATTTACAAATATAAATACTGTTGGTTCTAGGTTACTTCTATTTCTACTGAAAGTTTAGGAATTAGGCTGCTCAGTAAATGCATGTTACATACCTAACCTACGAACACAATAATAGAAAATGCCTATGGATGCCCACGGATGTTTTTGTAAATTTGATTTAGTTCAGTTTAAATTGGTAAAAATATGTAGGCTGCCTTCCTAAGATGTACATGTTGATGATGTACACCCTCCATCAGAAAGCAGCTGCATTTACTTTAACGAGCTCAGGAGTCGAGCTTAAATATGTAACGTAAGGAAATAAAGTCAAATGCATAGAAAATACACAATAAATGCACATTTGATAATATGATGCTCCGGAGGATGGATGGAGCCAGGATGTGGCATGTGTGCATGACGTCATTTCTCCATGTACTGTGCGCCATTTTGGAAGAAAAAAAAATCACGGATAATTTCCGTGGTCTTGACAGATCTGGACCCGAGTCTTCACGCTGATTGTGGATGCTATCTACTTTCCGGTGCCACCCCGCATTGGTTGATTAAGTATTGGAAGCTGTGTACAGCAAGAGCTGCTAAATGAAGCAATGGCGGGTAAGCTACTTTTAAAGGGGGGGAAAGGATCCACCTCACTTGGTGTGTGTGATGGCCTGAATCTGCAAGTTAGCTAGCCAACCTTAGCGCTGGCAGTCTAGCTTGCTAGTTGTCAAACTGTCTCACTCTCAGGTCATTTTACCGCCAGTGGAAACGCCAATCAGATTCGAACTAACTGTGTTTTCTTTCTGCAGGAGTTGCAGGAGGAAATGATTTTCAGTGGTGTTTCTCCCAAGTGAAAGGAGCAATAGATGAAGATGTTGCGGAAGGTATGTAGCTAACGTTAGCTTGGCGGCTAGGCTAAAACGGTGGGCAGCTAGCTGGATGGTGGTCTGAGGATGCTCTGTGGGCTTCGCAAGATGCACGATAGCTAGATAGGCGTACGGGATTTAATACAAGACAAATGTTTTGATTACTATTAGTCTGTCTGTATATCAATTGTACAAATGCCCTTTCTTCTGTAAATAACTGCATGCCGCTAGCTGGATGTATAGCTAGGTGGCGGCTAAGCTATTAAAGGGGAGCGACCGTCTTCGTGACGTCAATGTGCTGCGTCCATCAATTGTTGAGTGACATCATGCTTGTTTTCATTCATTCATACATACATGAATGGGTGTCTTGTTTTGTGCGGGTTTGGCCGCCATTGTACCAATTACTGTCTTTTGAGAAAAATGAATTTCACGTTATACCATTAGCGCGAAAGTGGTTGTCATTGGAACTATCTTAAGAGCAGAAGCTATTAAATCTGACTGTCCCATCTGTGTCCATTTTCAGCTGACATAATCTCAACAGTTGAGTTCAACTATACTGGAGAGCTGCTTGCAACTGGAGATAAAGGAGGCAGAGTAGTGATATTTCAACATGAACAGGAGGTGAGAGTCATATGGAATTATTTAGTTATCTTCACCAGCAACGCTACCTATGATTTTGATTTGGTTTGTTTGTTTGTTTTTGGTTTTCTTCTCTTTCAGTCCAAGAATCGTCCACACCTGCGCGGGGAGTACAACGTCTATAGCACTTTTCAAAGTCATGAGCCAGAATTTGACTATTTGAAAAGTTTAGAAATTGAGGAAAAAATTAATAAAATAAGATGGCTACCCCAACAAAATGCTGCTCACTTTCTACTTTCAACAAATGGTAAGTGTCTGCTAATTACTAATCTATTTTGATCATGGGTGAAATTAGAGTAGGAATTGTGTGACCTGTAACCTATCATATAGTTGTTCTTCCCTATATTTTAAAATTTGTATGTTGTCTCTCTTTTTTTGTGAGATAAAACTATCAAATTGTGGAAAATAAGCGAAAGAGATAAACGAGCAGAAGGTTACAACCTGAAAGATGAAGATGGACGACTCAGAGACCCTTTTAGAATCACCTCTTTACGGGTATGTTCCCTCACATGTCGTGCCCATTTTCTTTTTGAATCTGACTTTTTGTTTAAACAAATCTTACCTAAAGATGCATGTTGTATTTTACAGGTACCGGTGCTGATGCCAATGGATCTCATGGTAGAAGCAAGCCCACGGAGGATCTTTGCAAATGCACACACCTATCATATTAATTCCATTTCTGTAAATAGTGATCACGAAACGTACCTCTCTGCAGATGACCTAAGAATAAATCTATGGCACTTGGAAATCACAGACAGAAGTTTTAGTATCCTTTATCACAAAACAAATTTTAAAGACGAATAGTCATTGCAATGCATCATAATGAAACATAACACATCTAGTTCCTTAACAGTGTGTTCTTAGATATTGTAGACATCAAGCCCGCCAACATGGAGGAATTGACAGAAGTAATCACAGCTGCTGAGTGCCATCCACACCAATGCAACGTATTTGTGTACAGCAGTAGCAAAGGCACCATCCGCCTGTGTGACATGAGAGCAGCGGCACTCTGCGATAGGCACTCAAAGTGTAAGTACCTCCACCTTAGTGGTGCAGTGTTTTCCCGTTTAATTGGTGGAACATTAACTGACCGAAATTTGGATAAATGGAATCATAATTTATAAAAAGCACAAAATTGTGACTGTGACTCATTTTTGGAAAAAAATTTAGCTTGTATATGATTATTTGATCAATTAGAACAGACTATTCATTATTTAATAATAAAAAAATTGATTTGCCTCAACAAGCCAGTGTTTTTATGAGGAGTTATTTATAGTCCAATAAATTCCATGATAAAAATGATTTTTAGAAAAAGTCAAATTGAGAAATTTTCTTCATTTATTTTAAGTCTTTGAAGAGCCTGAGGATCCAAGCAGCCGATCCTTTTTCTCTGAGATCATCTCCTCCATCTCAGACGTGAAGTTCAGTCACAGCGGACGCTATATGATGACACGTGACTACCTCTCCGTCAAAGTTTGGGACCTCAACATGGAGAACAGGCCAGTGGAGACATATCAGGTGCGTAAATATACCTATACTAAATATATCTCGTGGCTAAAAATGTAACTGATAAAATTCTGTAAGTACTATAAGACTATCTCTAATAAAGTGACTTGAGCCTTATTGTAGGTTATGTAAACTTAACATTTGATTGTGATTTGCATAGTCTTGTGTAGATTTACAAATCACTTAGCAAAATATATTTTTCCAAGCTAATAATCTAATGGTGACGTAAAAAATAATCCTGTCAGAACAGAGCATAGTTCTTTGGCATGCAGCGTCTGTGTGACTCACCAAAATAATGGCACAGATGTGTTGAGCCACACAATTGGAGAAATGTTTGAAAATGCTAAGTAGAGCAATTTTAGTTTTTGCATCGACTGCTGTAAAAACACGGGTTAAAAGTTCAATACTCACTTTAAGTACTGTTAGCTGGCGCCCTTTTGCAGTAAATTATCAATGCCAAAGAAGAAATGATGTGTTTGTGAACATTAAGGTACATTAATGTTTTGTTCCAGGTCCATGAATACCTTCGCAGTAAACTCTGCTCCTTGTATGAAAACGACTGCATCTTTGACAAGTTTGAGTGCTGCTGGAATGGCAGTGATAGGTAAGTGTCCTTGCTCTTGCACAGGACTTATTTTATGTGATACTACTTTTGTTTTTCCTGGGTCGGGTAGTTAGAATTACAGGTAGCAGTTTTGCTTGTATGTCAAATTGATGTACTCAATTTTATTTTCCTTTCTGCATCAGTGCCATCATGACCGGCTCTTACAACAACTTCTTCCGAATGTTTGACCGCAACACCAGGCGGGACATCACACTGGAGGCTTCCAGGGAGAGCAGCAAACCCCGGGCTACACTCAAACCACGAAAAGTTTCTACTGGTGGCAAGAGGAAGAAGGATGAGATCAGCGTGGACAGCCTGGACTTCAACAAGAAGATCCTCCACACTGCCTGGCACCCCAAAGATAATGTGATAGCTGTGGCAGCCACCAACAACTTGTACATTTTCCAGGACAAAATCAACTAGAAGATTTGCGGCTCCAGAGGATAGGGCTTTTACCGTACCTGTGTAGTTAAGCCTACTACTTGTCTATCTGTATAAGAAGAAACAGCCTCGTTGTCCTCCTGGTGAAGAATTTGAAAGCACGCGTCTACTTTTTTTGCCACAGGAGGTTGATTCATAGGTCTGTTTTATTTTGAGTCTGAGCTTAGGTTGTTTTTGCCTTTGGCACCAGGGCAGTCTACATTGCCCCCCTGACCCAGAAGGCTTTTAAGCAGTTTGGGTCCAGTTGATGGAATGGCACTCCCTAGAGGTCAAACTCTCGAACGTTGGTGTTTGTGTTGACATTTTAAGCCTTCATTTCATGATTTAACAACAGAACTCTCTCAGACGCCCTGACGTCAAAGTTATAACATCATTTCAAAGATTTTGGGCCCTCTCAAGCGCGGATTAATGGCCAATAAACCTAACTGTAACATTCCCCCCCTCCACCCCCACCCATTGGCCATGTATTCTGGTCAACTTCTGTTGGAAGAGGCCATGAATTTGGAAAGTGGACTTGTTTCTTTTCTTCCCTCCTTCCTTTTACTTTACCCCAGTCAATACAGTGGCATAAATTCACTGACTGTATCTACTCAAATACACCTTGTCATCCACATAATAAAAGAAACTAAAACTACAGATGTGTTTTTAAATTTAGAAGTATGTATTAAAACATGTTTATTGCTTTGCATGTTTTTATGTTGTAGAGAGGTGGAAAAATGTCCAGTCACACCACTGTCTTTTGAGCAGATCTCAAGCAACCTTGTTATGGAAATACTATTTGGGGGCTACCAGTTTAAGAACCACTGTTAGACAACCAATAATGTGTTTGTGTCAAGAGATTTATTTCTAGGTATTTTTATTTTTTTGACTATGTTTTAGGATGCTGGCTGGAAACTACATGGCACAAGATGGGGCCCAAGACAAAGGGAATTTGCAGCCTTAATACCTACATCTATCAGTGACAGCTACAAGTTATGTCCCCAAACGTTTTACAAACCTCATGTGCATTATTTGTAAATCCTATTTTATAGCGTTATGTCCTCATATACTGCTGCTATATGTGGCTGTCTATGAAAACAAAGGAGGAAGATTGCACACCATACAGTTTATGTGATAGTGCCTCCAGATCATGTATTAAGTAGGAAATTCAGACAGGCCTCATACATGTGTCCTTATTCATTTATTAGGGGTGTCACCCAAATTTGAATTGCGTATTACAAATGTGGACCTCATCTCCATAGTTGTGTATGCAAAAATGACGGTTGACTACACAAAACATATACTGATGACATTAAAACACATAATAATGCATTGTCTTTGTCCATTGATTCCTAACATGGTGGCAATGTATTCACTTGTTTATTATTTTGACCAAAGTTCAATAAAATTTTAATTGTGTTCATCTGCATATTGACTCTTTGATAGCCCCATGTTTCTACAGATTAAATAGTTAGCAAATCCAACAGGCTTATACATGAATAAAATGGTCCACATCTCTGCTTAATACACTAACACTTGCACAAATTGAGCAATCGGTAATGGATGCAGTCTCGTCAACACCAAGCTAATTATATTTTTGGAAAATATGCAAGACAAAACAATTTCCTTTATCCACAGTTGATCTAAAAGAATCAGCTAGCAGTATATCATTTTAAATAATCACGTGATTTCCTCATTGCAAAACAAAAAGGCATTGACAAATATATATCAGTTTCCTAATGTTCAGATATAAGGAGCAGCAAGCAGCGAAAACAGTCTTTTCCAGCCAGGGACAACAGCAGGGAGCAAGGGATTGGCCAATGTTGTGTTCATGAGTTTATACCCCATTACACAGCAATGGCCGATCCTTAGCTCTCCATGCTGATGAGGGCAACATTCATCACTCAATCAAATTGCACAATGTCTAATGGTCACCACATCTTCCTTGATCTTCAGAAGGTCCCATTTTAAGGCATGCCAAGAAAGTCACCGGTGATTATCCATCACAACGCACCACCATCTTAGTAAGTGTTGTGGGAGCTTAGGCGCTTTCCAATATATATGCTAAAAGAAGAGACATTTTCTGTAATGGTGCAGATAATACTAGCAGTTTCCTCATTTTACCCACTAAATAATTAAAGCACACACAAGCAATATGGATACCACAGGCTACCACTTATCTACTCTTTCTACCCTGAACAATAAGCATGGTTATGCTCTCTGGGGTCTTTTTGTTTTGATTAAACTATTACTTTCTGTTCCACATATGTTATATAGGCAAGGTTATTAAGTATTTCTGAGCTAATGTAACATTGCCAGTTAGACATTAAATTGTGTCGCTTACCCTAGGCCCACAGCAAGGATGTGAGAAATGATTAACGAGGGAAGGAAAAGCTTCAGAAAATCAGCAGAGAGAACGCCTCCCTTCTTCATGACACTGGTGTTCCTGATGCTCAAAGAGGTTGAGCGCTTAGGGTACCTCAGCAGGAACTCCCTACAGAGGAGCACATTCATTTTTTTACTGCTGTGAATACATAAAAATCCATGAATGTCAGTCTACACACATATGCTCACACATAAGTTACTTTAAATTCTGTAACTAGAGTAACAGAATAAGGTTTTACAATTTCCTAATCCTGTTTCGTCTACCATGCCTGCAACCACTTCCACTTTTTACATGAATAGAAATTCGAATGGTTTAGTTATTTGCTTTATAGTTGTGTAAAAAGCTCATCTTTTTAAAATTGTAAATACATTAAACAAGATAACTCAATTGAAACCAATACAAGTTTTCAACTTAATAAAAGCTACATACTTTGGTGGATTGTTCTCAGGTCGACTAGACCAGTCCCAGATCCAATCAGCATTTTTTTTCATCAGGTTCTCTACTTCCTTTCTTCTTTCTTGGAAGTCTTCATCTGACTAAAAACACAGTTGTTTTGTCAGAACACATTATCAACCTGGGCACCACAGATGTTTAAAAAAATGTTTTACAAAACTACACTTTGCTATAGGTCAACAAATACCTGCGAGCTGTTTCCCTCTGAACCTCTCCACAGAGGAAGGGGGGTCTGTGCTCTGAGTGGGCTGTTGTAAATACGCAGGGAAACTCTGGTCACTTAAGACATATTTTTTGGAGTATCACCCTTTGCAAATGTGTATTACACAACCCAGAAATGGAGACTGCTTCCCCCTTTTCCAACACACCTGTTGCACTGGGAGCTTCCTCTGGAGCTGCTTCTGCCTGACTCGTGCTGTGCATCCAGGAGCATTTTCTCCACGTCACCCTCCTGACAGGACGGGGAGATTTGCTCCTGGCTTCCATGATGACTGGTTGTTTGGGAGCAGGTGCCGCTGAAATGCAGCTCAACCCAGGAACCTTGAATCAAATACACGCATGTAAGTGTTATGGATGTCCAGTAAGGCGTCACCATAAACCGACAAGGACTGTCCTTAACTTAAAGGCATTTTGTTTTGCAAGGCTACAAGTACGCTTCGTTGACTAACTAGGATGACGGCCTGTCCTCTTGCAATTGTCTCTCGACGTTTTCTTTGTACATTGAAAAAAAAAAAAAAAAGAGTGACAGCAAATTTTACACTAGCAACCTGGCTACTAAATATATCGAGCGTGGAGCTCGTGCTTTAATGTTACACGTGATTTAGCATTTAATCGTTTCCTTCGCAATCCACCAGCCCTAGCACCAACACTGGTAAGCTTCAAGCTGTTTTGTCCTTCATACTTTACCTTGCAAACTCTCGTCAGCTGAAATGTCCTTCTGGAGCGACATTGCAATGGTATGTCCTACAGGTCCACACGTTTACGCAGTTATTCAGGCCCAACTTGAAGCGAAATGGTGGCGAAATCTCTGTAAGCAGCTGGAGCTACAACTGCAACAATAACAATGACGCAATATTCTGTTGATCTAAAACGTGATTGGCTCTGAAAGGAGAATACGTAGGTGGGCACGTACAGCTCGGTCTGCCAACCAAACAAGCGTGCGTGAATGCGCACAAACACGCTTTGTTACATACAAAATAGATTCCAAGACAGACATTTGGTAAATCATATTTATCAGCCATATCTTATTGTTTTGTTTGTCGGCTTAAACTTATTAGGCTACAGCAATTCCACACATCTGTCTGCAGATGGCAGTGATGCTTTTTACGCCTCCTCCCTCGGTAACCCCCCTACACAGAGACTGGCATGCGTGCAAGACCCAATGTAGATCTTACTCGTATCTGACGGTCCAACAATTATCCACTCCAGAGATCGTTGTTTGGCGAACATCGGACATGTCTTGGGTTCCACGTTTCTCAACTTAAGCCGATAACAGACAAATTCAACAATACAAGTTTACGAATAGTAATTTCACAAATACGTTCACGAATCAATTCCATCAAACAAGTTTTCATAAAGTGATTTAAAAATCCACGGAACACAGTAAGAAACCGTGTGGCTCCATAGCTACACACTGAACCTTTCACTTCTACCTTGTTGCGGTCTTCACTATCTTAAAGTTAGTTCTTTTGCTTCAGTTACTGTCTCTCTTGTCGTCCACGTCTGTCCCTTGCAATAGCTGAGCTGAACTGCGTCTCTTGTAACAAACCATTGTTGTATGCATTGTTTCCTTGACAACAAGTTAAACAAACTTAAAAATTAAACTACAAAGGTAAACTAGAAGGTAAACATCAAAGTAACACCATAGCACCATATCATGTAATTAATGACATCATCAGTTCACCTATACGTATACTTCTTAATCCAATTAACCTTACAATACACAACACAAACAAAACAGAGGAAACCCTGGATGGCTCATACACCCAGTACCTTGCCGCCAAGGGTAAACGATGTAGCTGCACCCTTGGCAATGATGTGGCCCAAAATTAGTCTGCAGTGTGACAGCGACCTCAAACATACAGCCAGTGTCATAAAAAGTTTGTCCGACTATAAGACAAACAAGAAATTCTGCAAATGCTTACATGGACGTCACAGATTAAAGACCCCTCAAAAAGTCTACACAGAGCCCTCATCTCAAGCTTTTAGAGTCATGGATTACTTGGAGAGACGGAAGACACTGGCAGACTACATCCTAAGAAAGTAATGCAGAAGGTTCTCTAAAAGATGCTGGGAACAACATACAAACCACAAGCCCCCCCCTTTTTTAATTTTACAAGCAAGGGTTGGTAGTTACACAAAACCGTATTCTTTCGAAAGAAATTACTTCATAAATAAAAGTGATTCGTGGCAATATTTTTAAAAAATCTTTTACTTTATTTTAAGTGTCGAAAATTCTGAGTGCCAGTCACTTAATAAATCGATAATAAATCATGTGGCAAACTGATCATCAAAACGAAATGTCGCAATTCATTTTGTCCCAACCTCAAAAATGTGAGAATTCATTGCTTTCTTTGATACACACCACACTAAACTGATTAAAGTTGGATGTTTGGAGATCTTGCTTTGGGTTGCTGGAAATTATAGTAGGCAGTTTTCACAATTTTCTCATTCTTGACAAATTAATCAATCACCACATTCATTTATAAATAAAATAATTTTAGTTGCAGCACCTATCCTCTGTCAACTTACTGCCTGCACTCATGCATTTTCTTCATCTCTGTCCTGCAGTGTCCCTAGCCATCTATAATTACATTAATGTATGCTTTCTAGTTTAGAGTTGCCAATTTGAAGTAGAATGGTGGTAAACAAAAAGCCTTATTTCTGCTTACTTCTTTTCATTAACTGTTTCAAAAGTGACTAACAGAGTCCTGTGTCTAGACAAGGTGTACTATGTATTTATTGCTTGTGTTTTCTTGAAGAAACCAGTCCAAATTTGAGGCTGGCATATTGAATTGCCATATGTTAGCTACCATGGAGATGAGTATGAC
Organism: Channa argus; assembly: GCF_033026475.1. NCBI lineage: Eukaryota > Metazoa > Chordata > Actinopteri > Anabantiformes > Channidae > Channa > Channa argus. The sequence goes on from NC_090197.1 coordinate 37,650,392, forward strand.
TGATTAATCTTGCCAAATTGAATTACTTCTACAATAAGAGGAGTGTGTTCTTTTTCCTGGCACTCCAAGTTTTATACAAATATATAGAGCTTAATAGATCATTTTAAAACCAAGATAAATTACTTGGGTAACAAGTAAAAAACTCCTACTGCAGCTTTTCTCCTTACCAATAACAATGTTATGTAAATTCCATTTAGTGCTGCATCAGAGTTTTGGTTTGCAATTAATCTTATTTTTATATTCTGTAAGCAGTTTAAGCAATTTTATTAGTGTGAAAATTACTTACGGTTTAGAGGTAAACAGTACTGTAAACAAGTACACATTGATTATTTTGTTGCCAAATGAAATATAGACAAATCAATTAAGAATCATAGGAAGAAAAAGTTTGAAGAAGAAACATTCAGGATTGTTTAAGCCAGTAAAAATGTTTTCATTTTATTTTCTGGCAATTTAGGCAACAGAAACATATGTTAGAATTCACATTTTTCTTATTAAAAAAAACAATCACATTGTAATAATTGACTTGATTGGAGGTGTTATGTTCAGTCCTGCTCAATGTAGTACAATAACATTAAAGTGATGATTCAATAGACAAGCATACATCCATGCTGCACAACAAAAGCTAGGCTAAATAAAAGCAATAACAATAAATAAAAATAATAAATTATGTATCACACGTCATTTCAAATAATATAATTTCGTGTGGGTGTAAGTTGTTTAGATTTCCATGTACGGCTGTCAGAGTATATAATGGAGGGAATAAAGGCAGTAATTTTGTTAAAGCTTATGAATCCAATGGTCCACTCCACATCCAACCTCTCCTTACAAAAGAGCTCTCACCAGATGGGATATGTACCTCCATGAATTCATTATACTGTGTTTTCTTCCCCCTCCAATCTCTATGCTCACTTGCTATTTAATGTGTGCTACATAGTGTTAAATAAGAGCTTTGTTCAGCTCCAACATAAAATGTGTTGAATGATATACAGTCATTAAACAACAAAGACAGGAAAGACTTACTTTGCCCCCAGTGTAAGCCCAGCAGCATTGGCTTAACAAACACCACTGAATTTACACTTTATACAAATTGTAACCGTTGTGCAGAACAATATGCTTGAAGAACCAACATTTCTTGTGAGAAATTAGAAATATTAGATTGCGCTTTCATCTGCCAGACTGGTGGCACAAGGACGAGTAATGTTTCTTGTATAAATACCCTGATGGTGCCCTATAGCCTATATGTTCAACATAGGTGCCCCGATGTTCCTCATTTTCGGCCCTCAATCCTACACATTGAGGAGAGAGACTGGTTACTTCTAGCTGTCATTTTTATAATGTTAAGTTGGACTAGTTGGGAAACGAACCCAACTGATGCTAAAGTTAGTTTAATATCGACATCTAACTAGGTCACCACATATATTTCACAAAAAGGAATTAAGATCTCTGGAAATGTGTTGCTTAACATCCAACAGTGCAGTTTTTTCCAACTTGCCTAAACAGTGCTAAGATTAAGAAGCTTCTTATGTGAATTATGCCAGTTTGTCAATTTTAAGAAGCATACTAATTCTAGGTTAACTATCTAGGCTAAGTGTAAGGAGCTGGTGTTATTGGAACATACCTTGTGATTCGCATTCACAGATATAAATCAAATAAGGCCATTGTTTGCCCTGTTATATGTTCCCTAACCGTGGATAGTGGATGTAGCTTAGGTAACTACGTGGGTCTTTTAGCTAGGTTATCTAGATTTGACTAGTTTGTTATTTAGTTAATCTACCATAGTTTCTCTTAGTTCAAAAACAATTTAAGGTAAGGTTCCATTAAGGTAACATTTTACTCATCCCCAAGGGGTGGTTTAGGCACCACAACAGGAGAGTAAAATTAACATTAAATCAAAACCTAAAGAACAGAAACATCAAAACTACAATACTAACAGTAATATTAATGATGATATGTGATTTGAAAGGCCATGGGTGAGTCCATGAGGCAAACAGGTAAATCCGTTTGCAGTTTTCCAGGTTTTGAGTTTGCCGGGAATAATGAAGACCAAACACTGATGATAGCAGAGACAAAAGACTTAAGCAGTGTTACGCCACACATCATTTGTTAAAATTCATGGATTACAGTTATCAGTGCTTAAATGTGTTTTTTCCCACAGGGATCACGAATGTGATAGCATATCTGAACTTACAGTAAAACTATTCAATTTATGTCAATTCATCTGGAGCTTTACAGAAATCATTAACTAAACTAATGAAAGATATGTAGTGGACTAATTACCACAGTTTGCCTCTGAGCTGAGGAGCACAAAGTGGAAATATTAAAGTTCAAGGAGCTCAAAATTGTAACTGAAAAAATGAACGAACAATTACGTTTAAATCACTGTCAAAAACAAAATTACCATCAGGCAACATACAAACATTTAGCTAGATGTTTAGCTATTTTTGTATTTACTATTATCATCAGTAACTATAGACAGTATCAGTGTGAATGGTGAACATCTGCATTAAGTGATGATTTACTGTTCCAGGAACCTAAGAAGTCTTCAGGCGACCTAATTATGATGTTTGAGGAAGTGAGATCCACCCATACACATCACCTTGAAGACATCCGCACAAAGCGCCATCTGCTGAGCACTAGAGGTAACTGCTACTATCACGCTTGTTTGAATATACAACTCAAATAGCTTTACTAAATTAATAGTAGTAGTCATATGGTTCATATGGTACAGACTATTCAAAAAGCGAACTTCTCATCATTAAGGTGCCTTCCTCCAGTACGTCCCCACTGACCACTGAGTAGAATTATCAACTCTATGAGTTTCAGAGTAGAATTAATGGCACACCTGCTGCATTGGATTACATGTACATGTGTACCTACACAATCCTTGTTAACACCCTTAGCAACAGTTTTACTGTGTAGGTAAGTTATAACAAATAACCTTATTGATTCCACTCTGCCACATGTTGGAGTAATAACCTTTTTAACCTTACTTAATAAAATATTGCAACTTATGCTTCCAGTCTCCAGTAAGCTTGTATTGTTGACCAACCCTTTGACAAAAAAGGTCAAACCCACCCTTGTAGTACATCATAGGGTGTAAAGGAGAAGATCTCACATTTGTGTGTTTTTTCTGTTCCTAGGCTGTGCTGCATATTGAAAGATGAATGGCTGTCCACACCAGCTGGCCAGTGAAGAAAGATAAAGTACAATAATAGTAGGATCAGGAGTAGGTGTTTATTTTGCATATGTTTTTAGTTTACATTATACAGGAGTATGTTGGTGGAATGGGGGTGGGGGGAGGGTGTGATGTGCAGAAGCTTGTGCAAGGAAGAGAGTAGGCCAGACTGGAATTAGATGTGATTGATGACACAGACAGAACATGATGGCTAAGTAAGAATTATGGTGTCCGGGCAGGAGATTTGCCAGAGCTTAATTTGTTATCATTGAGGATTTGCTTTAAAGCATAACTAGCATTGTTATAAGTAGTCCCTGCAGTTTTAGAAAGGAAATTATAGTAAATGTTAACTTATTGTCAGTCAGTTTTAAGGTGATTTTTATTTTTTTTGTCCTTTCAGGTTATCTCGTAAGTTCAGGGTCGTCACAGCGAATCATTGTCTGTTGATTGTCATGTTGATTTGGCAGAGTTTTTACACTGGATGCCCTTCTGACGCAACCCTCCCCAATTTCTACCGGGCGTGGACCAGCATGGGAATGGGTGGTTGGGGGTTCAGTGTCTTGCCCAGAGACACTTTGACATATAGCCGGGACCACAAACCACTGACCCTGTGGACCGTGGACTACAGGGTCACCAACTGAGCTACAGCCGCCCTACAGTCAGTTTTAAGGTAACTGATTATACATGAATCTGATTCAGTGCCTCTGCCATGAATTCTACTTTTATAGGTTTTAATTTCTCAGTTTTTATGTTGAAACTATCAGAAAGGTAACAATTCTAATATGTGTTTATTGGTGAGGCCAAAGTGGGTAGTGGTGTCGTACTGGACTACATTATAACAAGAGATGGTTCTAATGTTTTGACCACCTCACTTTTCACCGGGAAAGAGCTACATTATACAGAATTTCCATTGTAGATTCAGTGGTGAGCATGAGTAGACTACGTAACAGATATTGCATGAGATATGTTTGTGGTAAATTAAACAGGATCTTCCTGCTCCTTCATCCCTCAGAATGCAATTTGATTATCTTACATCCTTATCAATTCAAGAGGGAGGAAGTATTATATGCCCCAGTGTGCATGGTGCATTGTGCTCAATCCATAATGAATGACCCAACATTCAATTAAAAACACTCTATTCATCATTAGCTCATTTAAACGGGTTAGTATGGTCTTGGTACCTGTGTCAAAATACATTCTAGCGTGTCTCAACAGTTTCTAAATATCTGGTTTGCAGTCTTCTTCTTTTCCTTTCGGCTGTTCCCTTTCAGGGGTCACCACACCGAATCATCTGCCTCCATTTAACTCTATCCCCTGCAGCCTCTTCTCTCACACCAACTAGCTTTGTGTCCTCTCTCACTTCACCCATAAATCTCCTCTTTGGTCTTCCTCTAGATTTCCCTCCTGGCAGCTCCAACCTCAGTGTCCTTCTGCCGATATATTCACAGTCTCTCCTCTGAACACCCCTTAGGTTTTTGCATGTCTTAAAGTCCACCTGCCTCTTGAAGAGACAGTTTTAAAAACACTTAAGAGCTGTAGGCAGGAGAAATTAGGAGAAGACTGATTGGCAAGCTGGTTGCTGTGGGAACTCCAGCCCAAAACAAACATTTTGTAAAGCCTGGTTTTATAAAATGTGGTGTCAGAAGCATACATTGTGATGCTCTGAAGTGGCCTTTAGTAGGACCAATAAATCATTGTATGGGCAGAAAGTGAAAGCAGACATGTACATGCGTACACAATGAGAATAGCAAATGCCACTAACAGTTTAAGGTTTGTGACCAACTATAATTTACACTGAAGTTAAGTAAACTGCAGAAAACTGAAAATACACTACACACATTACACGCTTGAAAACGTTCAGTTACACATGATTACTTCCATGTCACCAGTGTTTTTAAGGTTTGCATTTAACATGCAACTCATGAGATATTGACAATTTATTTAATTATTTCCTTTCAACTCTAGATTACACTTTATGATCTCTTCTTTTTCTTTCTTCTTTTGGCCAAGTAACATAATGGTTGTTTGGGCATCTCATTTCTCTCCTGGGTGGCTAAGTATACTCTATAAAAATGTAATGAATGAATCCTGCTCCTTAAGCATTGCAGTGGTTAGAGTTGTCATTTTCATTAAATGATCTGTTCAGATTGCAATTATTGCACTTTAATCTTCCAAGACACTTTGTATCAGGGCCACGAATCATGGCCAAGTAGAAATATTTTAAGGATTATCTTGCAAATGTTTTATAGTATTCAATGATTTATAATGTTGATTGCTCAGTATTAGTACAAACAACTACTTGATAACAGCTGTCAGCATCTCTAATAATGATTTTACAAACATTAAATTCTCATTGCTACAAATCCTCACACAGAAAGGCTTTGTGAGATTGATCGTGGGAACTCTTAGGTCATACAGAAGGTCCATTTGTGGTAAGTAATAGATGTTATTTTTTAAGACTCAAGGTTGATCCCAAACTCAGTGTGTACCACAGGAATCTCAGAACACCAAAGTCCCAGTAAGCGAGTCATGGGAATCACTCCTGTTTATTTTATTAGTTAATTGTCTGCTGAATTAAAGCAAAAATGAATATTGCATTTTTTATTTCAGGTTCATATACTGAAACTGCTATACTGGTAAAAAGGAATGTGGCTAATAGTCAAAGTCTAGAAAAGCATCGCATTAATAAGCCTGTGTGGATATTAAGCTCAAAATGCAATTTGCAGCAGTCACTCATATTTCCATTGCGGCATGGTTTCTGTTTGACTCTAGGGAATTATTTAATGATATCGCGAAATGAACAGCTATAATTCATGATAAAGTGCAGTCAATATTGCTGTGCCACCAATACCTCCTAGGCATAATTTTCTTTTCATATGATTGTTCTTGTGCTTGTTAAGAGCGAAGGATGGTGGGTTGGAGATAACATGCTTCTGGGCAGGCTTCTGCTAAGTAGCCTTGCTAATGTTTGTACTCTCAACCAAGATTGTTTTTTAATTTATGTTAACAATTATCTGATTTCCTAAATCTCTCTCCCTCTCTCTCTCTCGCTCTTAAGATATGTATATATATATATATATATATATATATAGATAGATAGATAGATCGATGGATAGATAGATAGATAGATAGATAGATAGATAGATAGATATATGTGTTCTGTTTTAATGAAATAACGTGTATAATGTGTAATGTGTATGTTTTGTGGACTATTGAATATTGATATTTCAGTGGAATCAATGTTTTTGAGAACCCAAATCATGGGATGTGATGTGTCTGCTAGTTGATTGATTTGTTTATATACCATCTTAAAACAAACATAGACAATGTCAAAGTCTTAATGTCTGAGTGTTATACTAGCTATTAAAGAAACTGCACATTAGATGCATTTGCATGATATAATGTTACAAAACAAACATTTACTAATGCAGTACACAAAAGGTTTAAACACAAAAGTAAAATACACTAAATTTCTGTTTTTTCCCCCAGGTTTTGGTAATACATTCTGTGTACAGGATTTTTTTTTTCTTTTAATGCATACATACAAAGTTAATTTACAAACCTTTTCTGTTCCTTTTACAAAGTATCTTTTTAAAAGACCTCCTGAAGTCACTATTGAATATAGTGTATATAACAGGATTTAATGAGCTATTGCAGTAACCAAACCAGAAAAACATCTTGAACAACGTCTCTGGGATACAACAGGTGTCACACACAGTAATAAGCGTGTATGTGAAAAAAAATGGGAACCAACAGAGAACAAACACTCCCATAACCACAGCCAGAACAAATGTGAAGCGTCTCTCTCTGTACTGCCTTCCTTTCCACCTGTTCACTCTGACACAGGGCTGTCCTTCTGGCTTTGAAAAGTTTTCTCCAGGATTGTCCTGAGCCAATTTGGATGTTCTCAGATCCCTCTTTGTCTTGAGGGAGCATAGGATTGCTTCATTACCATTAGAAGACGTTGGTTCTTCCTCTACATCTAGCCCATTGATCTCTCTACTGTCCCCCCCTTCCACCTCACTCACTGGTCTGTCTTTTTTCTTATGCGCATATAATCTACACCTTACATCTTCTATGTTGCCATTTTCTCTTGCCCGTTTTGGGGCTCTCATTCTTTTCTTGGCAATTTGGTAAATTTTAATATACACCATAATCATGATGACACAGGGTGCAAAAAAAGAAGCAGTGCTGGAGAATATGATGTACCATTTCTCCTCATTGATTTTGCATTCAGGGCTGTTCTCTTTACCCTTATCCTTTGTCATAGTGATAAGTGGAGGAAATGAAATGATGGCTGCCAGTACCCAAACTATGAAGACCGTACATTTAATCCTGCGTGGTGTCCTCCTTGCGTTGTACTCTGTCGCTTGAGTGACAGAGTAGTATCTATCCAGGCTGATGGCACACAGATGAACAATGGATGAGGTGCAGAAAAGCACATCCAAAGCCAGGTAGATTTCACACCACACTTTACCAAAGTACCAGAAGCCCATCAGTTCATTAGCTAAAGAGAATGGCATCACTAAAGTGGCAACCAGGATGTCTGCACATGCCAGAGAGACTAAAAACAAGTTCTGAGTTGCTCGCAGGGCTCTGCTTGTGATCACAGCAATTACTACCATGACATTGCCAAACACAGTAAGCAGAATGAGGATACCCACCAGGAGCGTTAGAGGCACAGAAGTCTGCACAGGATAAGGATGTCTGCCAGACAAAGTCGCATTACCGCTGGTGAAGTTAAGACAACCCATCAGGATGAGCCCTGGTATAGCTAATATTGTCTGAATGATGCTCTGTTATGAGGCTTGGAAGCTGTTCTTGGCAGCAGTCTATTAATTGCATCCATTCAGGAACACAGCATCAGAGGATTGAGTCATTTCATTGGCTTCACACGGGGATATTGTTGAAAAAAATAATCTGTGCTCTAGTCCTCTTTGTCAGTGAGAACATAGACACAGACAGGTAAAAATTACAAGATATATTTCTTTATATTAAAAAAGCAAAAAGTAATGAAGGGATTATGAAAGGATTTATTCCCAGATTCCCTCATCAGATCATTTCAAAAGAAGAACAGCTCTTTTCTTTAAAAATACTTCTGTATCCACTAACCTTGTGAAATACAAATTTGCAGTAAAGTCCCCATGGAAGACATTTCATAAGACAAACTTACAATGCAGGTAGTGCTGGCTCAGGCAGTTCTTTTCATCTGTTATGCATGAAACGAAGAGCACGTCTTTTATATGGGCTTGATATGACGTTGAGTATCTGTGGTGCTGACTCCACTTCAGTTAAAATGGAAATGGGCGGAGTTTATCTGCTGCTGGAGATTTCAATGAAAATTGGGATTGCTTGTTCCATGTATTTTGTTTTACTTGGCCTTTACATGGAAAATGTCCAACCAATTTCCAAATCTCATGTTGTGCTAGTAATAAATAATGAAATATTTTACCACATGAGCACAAAACCTCATGCTCTTGCAACCGTGCCTAAAAGATTTCCTAGGGGAAACAATGGATATTTTACTTGTACTGTACTTGTATTACCTCAGTTTTTTGGGTTTCCAGTGAAAAGCTTCCTTGATTCAACAGATTCAACAGCTAGAGTAGTTTTAATTTTTGAGGATTTGGGATATAAACAAATTAATACATCTGTCTCCCAGTCTCCATTTGGATTATATTTGTGCTTGTTTGATTCACTCCAGCATTTCTTCAGTTCTTTTCCAGAAAACATCGGTTTGTTCCTGTTGTATGTAAATGTATCTACATTGTTCTAAAATAAAGAAATTATGAATGGAATTGTTCTACAGATTCCCTCTGTTAGATTCAGAAAGAAGAACATTGTGGCTAATAGCAATCAAAATGGACATAACACACTGTTTGCAGACCATTGCATTTATGCAGAGACTTTTCTCAGGGGATAATACTGTGATTAAAGTTTGAATATCAACTAAAAACTGCTAACAAGGGATAAGTGGAGAGAAATGTAAAGGTCTCAGTTGATTTTCCCACAGCTTTGTTCAAACAAGTTTATGGTTAATTTAAGACAATAATCAGATTACATCAGATAATAACCACATTATGTAAAACGACAGATTACCTCAGACATTAACTAGATTACATAGGACAATAACAAGATTTCGTAGGACAATAACTAGATTACGTAGAACATTAACCGGATTTTCAAAGACAATAATCAGATTACTTAAAACAATACAGAGATTACTTGGACAGGACAATAATCAGATTGCATAAAACAATAAATCATAATACATAAAACACTATTCAGATTACACCAGACACTAAATATTATTTAGGACTATATACAGATTAAGTAGGATGATAACCAGATTACATATAAAAGTAACCAGATTACATCAGACAATAATGACATTACATGAAACAATGAGATTACAATAATCATATTATGTAAAACAATTCTATTATGATAATACGACTATCTAAGAAAATAATCAGATTATGTAAGGCAATAATCAGATTAAAATAATAAAAATCAGATTACGTAGGACATGAATCAGATTCCGTAAAACGATAATCAGATCACGATATCCAATTACATAAAAGAATAATCTGAATATGTCGGACAGTAATAGGATTACATAGGACAATAATCCAATTATGTAAAGCAATAATCGGACTACAATAATCAGATGATGTAAGACAATAACTTAGATTACAATAATCAAATTATGTAATACAATAATCACTGTAGTCACATTCAATAATAAAACATTCAGGGACACTGTGAAAAGCAGCAAAAGGTTTTAGGACCTGAGAGGCTCAGTCACAGCTTAGGGGGCCTGGTGGCAACATGGATCTTTTTTTCTTTCTTTTTTTTGCTTATCCCGTGAATTCAGGGTTGTCACAGTATGTTGATTTGGCGATATTTATGCCGCATGCCCTTCCTGACGCAACCCTCCCCAATTTCTACTGGGCTTGGACTGGCACTGCACAGCTGGGGATGGGAAAGGGCTGTTAGGGTGTTCAGTGTCTTGCCCAGCTGGGACTGGGGATCAAACCACTGACCTTGTGGGCTATAGACAAGTGCCTTTACCAACTGAGCTACAGCTGCCCTCACCCGAAATATTGTGGGTCATAGAGACTTCAAATGGTTTCAAGCACTGTCAGGTAACCGCTGATATTAAGCTAGTTAACTAGCTAACAGACAAACTTTAATTTTACAGGCAGAAAAAATGTTTTTGCCTTATGTAAAATATGTTTAGATAAAACTATTTATTAAATATTTTTAGCAACCATATTATTATATTTTAAACATCTAAATAGCATATGTTAATTCAGTTAATAATTCTATGTAAATAGTTATAATTGGAAATAAATTCAATAAGAGGTTTTGAAAAAAACACAAGTACAATGCAAGGATGTACAATTCATCAAAAATAGTCATTTAATGCTAAATCCTGCTTTTCTAGATATAAGTCAAGGTATGTTTTTGATCCCTTGTCGTCGCAAGCCAAGAAGGGTAGACGTTAACGTCACATCGTAGTTTCCCGAGTCTTACGAACTAACATGCACTCGCATAGAAATTTACCGTTTCAAATTATCATCCGTTTTATCGCGAGAAATGTGGTCACGAGCTTCCGGTGGGTTATTTGTGTACGACAGGAAGGAGAGGGTTGTTGTTCTTGGAAGCACTAGTTTGGAATAAATTTAGTTTGTATTTGAATGCTTACAGTATTTTATAATTAAGACTCATCTATACCGAGGTAAGAATGTGTACCGACCCGTTGTTTTGTGATTGCCCCGCTAGTTAGCGTCATTTATCGTACGTTACGTCGAAGAAAGAGGGCCAAGGGCGCTTGCTAACGGTTTAAGCTAGCGTGAATGCTGTAGCGTTTGCTTACACGTAGCGATAAAATGTTACCTACAGATGTTGAGTGTCTTATATTTCTTACTTTACGCCCTGAACATAGACTACAATACTACTTTGTGGGTTTCTGGTAAACTGAGCTAGCTGTCCTACTTATAATGTTTACCTTCTGATTTTTCTATCATTGCTAATTGCGGTAGCCATCTTTTCTAGAAAACGCTACTGTGTCTTGTTCCAGATGTCTGACGAGTTGGTGAAACAGTTAAGCAGCTACAAAGCCCAGCTGCAGCAAGTAGAAGTTGCCTTATCAACCGATGCAGAAAATGAAGACCTCCTTAAACTTCAGAAAGACTTGCAGGTTTGTCTGTGTGAATGAGGTCTATCAAAGTTACGGATTTGCATATAGAGCTATAGCAATTATTTTAGAAGATTACTCAAACTATTGTCATAGCTCAATCATTTGTTTAAAAAAGTCCTTTAAACTTGAACTTTTAGATTCTAGAGTATAATACTTAATTGCTTTTTCAGCGGCCTACAAGCATCTGATCTTTACAGCTTTCCGTTGTGATGAAATGTGTATTATATTTCAAGAAGCACTCTTATTATAGGTAAATATTATTTCTTAATATAATATATAATTGATATATAATAAAAAATGTAAATCTTTATTTTGGAGCCACTGAAGAGTCATTGCCATAGTGTACTCTCTCTCTTTCAAAACTGTCTAAATTAATAAAAAAATATTTTTGCCTAGTGACTATGCGAATAAACCCTTCCCCTCTTTTTTCCATTGACACTTTGGTTAAGTTTTTCAAAACATTTCTTCTACAGGAAGTCATTGACTTGACCAAAGACCTCCTGACTTCGCAGCCGACTGATGGTGCTTCCAGTACTAATGGCTCAGAAACAGTCCCCCTTAAGCACAGCTGGAAAATGGGGGACAGGTGTATGGCAGTATGGAGTCAGGATGGACAGTGAGTGTTACCAGCCTATTTTCATAAATACATTGCATGCATGCACTACAATTTGAGTTCTTTATCTGGCTTAGAAGATACTTTATAGATTAGGTTCTTCATACCTTTTTTTTTTTTAAGTCTTCTGTAAAATCGTACATCACTTTGGAGAATGTCTCCCAAAAGACAATGACAATAGAGATGGAGTAGGAAGCAGTGAGTTAAATCCTGAATTATAAATGCTATATAGTAGTTGTTGCCAGCTAAAATATAACAAGAAAGAAATTGTCTTTGTGTATTGAAGACAAAGAATTTGAACAAGAAGTACTGTATGTTTGTCACCAGTGTTGTATAATAGTTTTTATTTTGCTCAAGTAGAGCTTGAGTTTTGGCTCCTACTCACCTGCTTACAGACGTGATTCTTTGGCAGGGTGTATGAGGCTGAAATTGAGGAAATAGACCATGAGAACGGCACTGCGGCCGTTACTTTCACCGGATACGGAAATGCTGAAATAATACCTCTGCTGAATCTAAAAGCAGTAGAAGAGGGGAAACGCTTTGAGGAGGATGGAAGTATGAAGCCCAAATCAAGGTATGATATAAATACTGCACCTTGGCATGAATGCACATAGGTCTGTGTTTATACAAGTCAACATTTTCAGTAAACCACACTGACAATCATTAGGTGGACTTATGTTATTAGAGCCAGTATTATTGGCCAGCTTGGTTGTTTTCCCATTTATAGCCAACAAAGTACTCCTTTATTACTGTTCTATCTTTGAGTTACCTTTTATGTCCAATACTTTGCTCTTATATAATTGTGAGCAACAAATTTTTAAAGTGTATAGAAATTTAGAAAATAAAAAAAAAAAGTTTGTTTTTGGTTCTGTTTGTTCTGTTTACATTATAGACATAATTTAATTGTTTCTCCCCCTTGCCCATCCTTCTAGGAAAGAGCAGATAGCAGAGCAGCGAGAGTATAAAAAGAAAAAAGCCCAGAAGAAGGTACAGAGGATGAAGGAGTTGGAGCAAGAGAGGGAGGAGCAAAAGTCAAAGTGGCAACAGTTCAACAACAAAGCTTATTCGAAGAACAAGAAAGGACAGGTAGGTAGCTAATGTTTAGAGGGCATTTTTGGTGTCTCCTTTACTGCTTGATATTTTTTTTCCATAGCACTGGCTCTGTAGAAGATTACAACTGTGGAATTACACAGTTCAATAACAAAATGTCATAATCCATTGTTTTATAGTTGCAACCATTAATAAGAGCTTCTATCTTTTGTGTGTGTGTGTGTGTGTAGGTGAAGAGGAGCATATTTGCATCTCCAGAAAGTGTAAATGGAAAGGTGGGAGTGGGAACATGTGGTATTGCAGACAAGCCTATGACCCAGTACCATGACACGGCTAAATACAATGTCAGACATCTAATGCCCCAATGACCTTATATATTCTGTACATAATTATCCATTGTATACAGGTTGTATTAGTGTTTTCCATTGTGTTTATACATGATTTAAGTTCCTCAAGTAAAGAAAGCTTTGAAAGACATGGCTTGCACACTATTGCTTGAAATATTGATGTAGTTTTCTTATATATTATGTAGGGCCAAAAGATTATTCTTATAGAGCAGGATGTTTCCTGCACTGCAACAAGGTCACCTGTAATGTACGAACAGAAAGTGGTATTTTAGAAAAGTTGTAGAGTCTGGTGTTTGTGTCCACGTTCTAATGAGGCATGTACAGGCTGAGGTGTGTATAAACGTACACCTATACATGTGAGTCTGGACTTGAAACACTGAACAGTTTTAGAGGAATCTTCTCATCAATAATGGTGTTGATTTGAGATGCCTGAATTAAATTTTTAATTACTGTACATATATCAGTAAAATAAACGTTTTGTTTTCAGTTTTCTAAAGGATTGCTTCCACCTTATTGACTTTTTTTTTTTTACCTTTTGTTTTCAGTTCTTGTCAGTTCCAGTAGGTGGCAGTAAAGATTGATTTGTAGCCTTTATAGCATGAACACCACACTGCAGATGTTTAATTAAACAACCTATTACCCTATTGATATGTGATATACCAACTACAACGTGTCAGTGTAACACAAGTTATTCAAGTTGATTATGTGAACATTCATATTAGACACAACAGGATAAGACTGGTTTATGTCTGGGTGGTAGAAGTTTATTAAGATTCTAGGGTCAGTCATCAGGAACTGTAACAAAGTATTAGCAGGGGACCAGCAGAACATTTTGCAAAAGTCACCTTGGATGGCTGATTAAGCACAAGAGACAACATTCTGGGATGTGCTTGACACATTTTTTTTAACAAAATTTCTTTCATAGTGCATTTTAGTTTCCCAACTGGTTGGGCAGGGGAGAAAAGACACATAACAAAGAACTTTGTGCAATAGTCATATACCTATCTTAAGACACAATTTGGTGTTGATCTAGTTAGGACTTTGAGCTAAAATGTAGATACAGAGTCATCCTGAAATGAGAATGTCTTATTTGGTTTCATGGATTCAAACAGGTTAGCAGTGCAAATCTTTGTACTTTTTCTTTGCTACATAACAAAACGGACGTGGTAATAAAATTGAAATCTAAACCAAAATTAATTTCCTGTAGTGTTTGCTGTTCATGCTACAGACATTTTTTAAGATGTCAATTCAAAGTACATTACAACATCAGAAAGGCTACATTCAATAAACATGCACTGCATTTTTAAAAAATCAATTACAATCATTTTACTGTTGATTATTAACTGATAACGTGTCAGGAGCAAGTGGGGAAAAATAGCAAACTAATTTGGTGATGGACGGACAGAATACTGTGCTAAACTAAGCCAGCATTAAAGATATTTACCACTTGACACATTATTGCTTAAGCCTTGTGCTTGGACAAGTGTGGGAAATATTTTTCCTGTATTAATCATATTTAATCTGCACAGTGTGAAAGAGATCTGTCCTTCTTTGGACAAAACATCGAAGTATTGTGTTTAATATCTAGCACCGAATATGCTTTATATGGGGATTCATTTTATGTCAAGTAATTTGGTAACTATAATCAAAAACAAGGAAGAAAAAAAATTTAATAAATTTTTTTTGCATTCAAGTATAACTGAGACCTAGCTACAGTAATTAAATATACCAAAAATAAATACTATAACATACATGTAAAATAAATTAGAATAACAAGGGTGAACTACTCCCCTTGTTAGCATATGACCTTGTTTTATTCAAGAGGAGGAACACCACACGAATTAGTGATGGTTGTGGGTCCTAAAGCAGAGGTTATAGAAGTGTAAAATATTTTGGAATGCAGACATTGTAGCCCTTTCCACTGGCTTGTACACTGACAAGAAGTGCCTTTTGAATATATTATCGAAAGAAAAAGGGCAATGTTTTTACAAGGCAAATGGAAAAAAACGTTGGTAAGGTTTTAGCTGGTATTAGACTATTTTTTTTAGTTTTTGCTGGTTTCAGAGGACCATCTTGACTAAAGATAGAGGCTCCCCTTCAGTGTTGGACACTGGTTTGATGGGTCCTCTACAGGATCAGTATTGGTTGCAGGTATGGTTGATTCAAGCTGGTAATGTCTAAAGGGACATTCGGGGTTATTGGTTAAGTCAAGTTTGAAACACAGGAAACTAGGCTATATTGCCAAAGAAGTTAAATTTGAGGCTGTTTGATAAAACTTAGAGGAGCCCCTTGGTTTTTGGAATGAGACCATTTTATACTTTTAGACTGAGTTGAACTTAAGGCTGGCTCTTGGGTGGAGTGGAGGTTTCATTTGTCAAGGTAAAGGTGGGATTCAGGCTGGTTGTTCTTCTGAAGACAGTTAACCTAAACTGCAAGGGAGAATGGAGCTGTAGGCTGGTACTTCGAAAGGTAAAAGCTGTAAAAGACTGCAGCTGAAGAAAATGTACTGGCTGGTGCTTTAAGCAGAGAAGACCAGTTTCAGACTGCATGTCGAGTAGCCCTCATCACTGGCTGAGCTCTGTTGGCTGCTGTGGTCATCCAGGTCACTCACACCACTGGTGCTTACACTGTCCATTTCTCCATGGGAGAACTCAGTGCTTTCCACATCCACTTCAATTTCCTCTGCTCAAAACAAGATAACATTTTCTGAATAATCACAAGTTTAAATATCAGAATTTGTACTTCCCTAAGTCTATAAAGTGATTGATGAAACACATAAACACACCTCTGTCCGACTCTGAGCGATCAGAGTCCATTTGGGAGTCCAGACTGTCCATACAGACCCTTTCTCCATGAGTCTGCAGCAGTGCTAGCTGCCTCTGCAGGTGTCTCTGCTCTCTC
This sequence comes from Channa argus, assembly GCF_033026475.1. Lineage (NCBI taxonomy): Eukaryota > Metazoa > Chordata > Actinopteri > Anabantiformes > Channidae > Channa > Channa argus. Next base: position 37,666,684 of record NC_090197.1, read on the forward strand.
TCTAAGGTCTCCAGCTGGTGCTGACTCCTCCGATCCATCTCCTCAAGTTTCTGGAAAGAGGGAATTGCGTTAGTCTTAAGAATTATTGTGTCTACATCTCTCTAGATGTTACAATTAACGGCAAAGTGTAAGCATGAGAGGATGATAAAATTGTCTCGTATGCAGTGATGTGATGTTGCTACCACTACACCGATTGTGAATATTATGTAACACTGACACATGCCATATTGTATCAGGTGAACATTTGCTTCTATAATAACAGGAGCAAGCAAAAAAAAAAAAAAAAAAAGACTGTTGGTCTAACTAGGTGTTGTTAGGCCTGAGTAATTTTTGATGCATGTATGTTTCCTACTGTCAAAATAATATTTAAATGACCCACTGTTTTCTCTTGGAGTTTAAACGGTGTGCAAAGGAGATTATTACTTACATGTGCTTCTCATGTAGCACAAGTTTTTGTTTGTTTTAACTTCCTGCACCCGTTAGCTTCATGCTGGCTGCACCTGTTACACCCTTTACTCTGCTACACACCCCCTGGTTCTAAAAATACAACACAGCAGCATTCAGAAGCCACATTTCCTGGACTTTAAACAGACAAGTCCAACAGTTTACATCATAGGTACTTTGACCATTACCCCCCACTGTGATAAACCTCCTCCGACTGCTGCCAGGACTACTTTCATATTTTAGCCTTCAGTTACCCATCAACTGCTTTCCACTGCTGGTGCCTGCACAGACTGGGCTTGAGAAAAGAAATCCAATTTTTCTTAAGAAAAATTATTTGTCTTAGACTGCAGCCATCAAGGGAGCCAGCCAACGTGTGGACTCTTGAGTGCTTTGACACTGCAGGATCATTTGAGCCTGTCGTCCGTCTCACATAGTTCAGACACACTCAGTGGTCCATTCAAGCAGGCAGCTCACACAATCTGGTGCTCTCAAGACCAATAGTTAATGTAGTAGTCTTGCAATATCCCATAGTGTGGAAGACATAAAAGACTCACCAAGGCTCAAAATCCTGGCAACAGCCCCTGGGAGATTTGTTCAAACGGACAGAAAAACCAAAACAAATAAAGCAGCAACCATAATGCCCTAATGCTAAGGCCAAAGTACCTTAAGGTGCAGTTCATTTAATGCTGCTAAGAAATCTGACTTCATGGGCGTGTCTGGAATAACTGCTAACGTAGTCACAATGAGGTGAGTGACAAACTGGTGTCAGTTCTATGTTTACATTCTACAATAAACTGAGGCATGGACCGGAGCCAAACCATTCCAAGAAGTAGAAAATCCAGACCATTCACTTCTTTTTCTGGCATTTAAACTGTAACTGCTTTGATTGCAAAACAGCCAGTACCTTTTTTTTCCCAACAAAAAACGTTAACCTAATGCCCCACTAAAGAATGTATGGCACTTTCAAGTTCAAATGGATTTGGAGTGAGCACAACGATAGTAAATTTGGTTTAGCTCTAAAAAAAAAAAAAAAACAGGATCAGTTTATTGACTAGTAAGGCTCACATTTTGCAAGCCATCACTCTGGGTCCCACAAAGAAGAAAAATGGATGCTGCGACCCTCCCCTTGTCTCTCATCGTAGTATTGCAGACCTAGATTTGCTGTCAATATAACATCGTGTGTTTTCGCTCAACGGACCAGTTACCCTCATTGAAGAGCAATGTGAGCAATAGGCAGACATTTCCTTTTGATTTGTGAGTGTTTTCATTACTACAGGAGGTGCCTTTGAATACCACACCTTGATATGTGCTTTGGCCTTATTGAGCAGTCCCAACGTGGTGTGGCGACTGCAGTCTGGTCCCAGAGGAATGAGGGACTTCAACCTCTCCAAACACAGGCGAAGATGTGCTCGTCTGTGGGAGGAGGCACAATTAAGTTGGGCAGTTTATTTTTCATGAGCAATATAAGACAATTATACATGATAGAAAATTGAAAGATAAATTCCCAGACTAATGTATTCTCACCTACTGCACTGAAGTCTGATTATAATATTTTCTCATTATCCAATTTGAATATCATTGTAGTTTTATTTATTATTATTTATTGGTCCTGTTCAATTGTAATTATGATATGTTTAATTCATCTGTGATGTAACAGTAAAGATATTGAAGCTTATGATGCTTCTGTTTATTTTATTTTGCTAGTTAGCCACAGCATATGACTCCTTTACAATTACATATAGATCTGTCTTGTCTAAGATTTAAAAGCTGCCAAGGTCAGCCAAATACTCAAATGTTTCTAACCCACCAAAGCCTCTGGGCCTTTGGTCTGAATGAATGTAGAAACTGGCAAAGGACAGTCACTCTCCTTTCAAATAATAGAATAAAATCTAGGTCAAGTTGTCATGTCATCTTTTCTCTCTGCATTGGCTACCATTTTGTAACTTAAAAAATAGAACAGTTTCAAATGAGCGTGCCTTCTGAAGATTCTCCCACACATGGCTGCACATTTAATTTTAGGAGAAATGTTTCCTGATATTTGTTTGCTGCTCAGAGCAGATGCTGCCTCATCCTGGAGCAACAGAAGCAAGCTGCTGTTAGATTTGCGGCCGGGAATCTCTCAGGAAGGAGCCCTGTTGTCTGAAAACAGACGGTTCCTGTTTGCTGACTGGGGAAATGTCTGCATGTCCTCCAGGAACAGTACTGCTACTGAGACTGCATTACACCTCCCTTTTATTTGCCTTGCAAAATGCTCACTGCTATTGTAAATTGCAGGTAAATCGGCAGGTTCTTGATTTTAAAAGCCTTTTTTGAAGTCCTGTGATGATATTAATCAGATTTATAGGCCTGCAGTACATCTCACATTGAAATGGTATGGTCAACATATTTAGCATAGGGCAAAGATATGCAAACACTGCAGAATAGAGAAGGCTTTTTGTGTATCAGCTTAAAGCTCCATTTTGGGACAGCTGGCTTATGAAATGTACTCCCTGTGTAGATCAATCCTATTACAGCAGTTTAAAGACAATTCTGTGTGACTTAAGTCCACATTGTGAACTTCTTTATGCATATAAAACAAATGTTGATTAAAGTAAGTCTGACTACCTATGTTCACCTTGTTTCATATGTTCCCAGGTTTCCTCAGTGTTACCTGTCAGTACTTTTACTTTTGTCATAACCCTGCATACATGAAGCTCTTCAGTCTAGTTTTACTCACCTATTTTTTTCTAGTTCATTGTGTGCTGACCTGTTGAAAATACAAATACATAAACAAAACAGTTATTAAAATACACCTTTTATAATAAAATAACACATACATGCTACATGTACAATCCCAATCTATCCCACACGAGAATATTGATATGAAGTTATTGATTTTAAAAATATTTACTGTGTATGATAGGATTTAATATGCCATAACAACATATATTTAATGTGAATATCTTATAAAGACATTAACATACCTATTGTGGATATTGTCCAGTTTCCTGTTCTTGAATTTACGTTGTTTCTGTTGATGTGCACTCTGGGCTGCAGGGTATGACGACGCATACCCATGCTCACATTCTGTTGTTGAAAACGATAAAGAGGTTTACTCATATTCACAATTTTTACAATTGAGCTACAAGCAAAATTCTTAGCAGATGCATGGATTTGCATCATGCATGTGACCTAATTTGGATTGCATCTTAGATTACATACAACCAGTGGGACACATACTTGGAATTAGAAACACCAAACTGAAATTCAGTTTAACAGCTCTAAAAAACTGTTTATATCAACAGACCTTTGAATGTTTCATTATTAACTAGGGTGTACCTTGCGTGTGTGTTCGTCAGTCTGTACCTATTCCCAATGTTCAACGAAAAAACTTGTAAGTGGATCCTGAGTAACAATGTTGTCAAAACACGTTTTTATTCCACGGTACTGTAGCTTGACAAAAAAAGCCTACACTTCCCATGAACCCATCCTCCCAGTAACATATGACGTCATAATGAACCTGCCTGTGATTGGCTATTTGCGGTGACTCTCGCGCTGGGAACATGTGTCCCGACCAATAAAAACTTTACAATTTATTCCATGTGGAAACCATGTGAACAACACATACAAGGAAGCTGCAGCTACCCCTGAAAACGATATCTGGGATGTGATTAACAATTTTTAGAGTAAACAAAACGTAAATCGTAGTTTGTATATGCAATGGGAGTCCACAATTGTTATTTATGAGTGGATTGGGATATTTTTAGTAAATAATCCAGAACGGAACCGTGACAAACCGAGATAAAAGATTAAAGGGAACAATTGACAGACTCAGACCATATGTGTCTAGTCTACATATAAACTATGGATGCACCGTTGCAGTGCTGTTGGGGAAAAAACAACTTTAAATCTTGCTTATTCAGTCCACAAAAGACCAGTTTAATGTGAGCAGACCGTTTAGCTGCAGGCGATTGTTGCAATAAAATCTATGTCGGTGCAGTTTCTTCCGGAATTCAAAAATGTAACGATTCTGTGACTTCCATGTCATATTTTATAAGCCTTGGGTCAATGAGACAGTAGTTTTACAGTAGCAGGTGAAATATCGCCGGGTGCAGTCGGGCCAGTTCTGTCCGCTGCGCGTCTTTTGTCGCCTTCCTCTCTATTGTTGTCTGCTCGGCGCATTACGTGTTAATATCCCATTCTGCCCGTGTTTACTTACTTCCGTTGTTCTTCTCGATATTTTCTATGTAATTTGCTGCATCGAGCAGCACTTGCACGTTCTTCATGAAAGTGTCGATTTGGTCCATTGCGGAACAGTTGGAGTATAAAACGTCGCTGAAAGAACAGTCGGACATCTCTCCGAAATCCTGCTGGTCCATGGACGCATCGGACTCCGACAGGACCTCCTCGGCTTTCAGCTCGCTGTGCTGTCGCATGTACTTTACCATTTTTACTTTAGCCTTTTTTTTAGGGGGGGGGGGGACTTTGACAAATAAGCAGCTCTGAAATCTGTCTCCTTGTCCCGTCTGTGCACTGAGCGGATGACTGAAATGAACTTGGCTGGATGAAAATTCAGTCCTTAGCCTCAGCCACTTGCCCTACTTGATGGATAATCCCTCCCACTAACGCAGGCACATTGCATTCATTGTCAAGTGTGCCATGATAAATCCTCATTATCATTACAGAGAGAAACAAATAAACTCATGTACAGTGACACTCTGAGATAGCATCTGCTTGTGTTTGTAACTATGCCGTTTTATTCCAGTTGAGATAAGCTGAATTATTATGAAAATAAAAGGTCATTATCACACGTATGTCTAAATATATGTAATCAAAGTTTAAAAAGTGAAGACCACATGGTAGCAGACAGTATCTGCCAGAGTTGGTCTCACTTATAAATATCTAATCAGTTGAGGCTTCTTTGTTGCCACAGGCGATCTGAACAGTAATGCTTTCAGGATCTGCCATTAATATCTCTTCACATTGGTATATAGGGACAAGTCAGGAGAAACGAGTGATGCTTTCCCCCCAGGGTGATATGAGTTTTCATGCTGTTTGACATTATATCTCTTTAATAATCCCATTATTTTCTGGAGCCAAGTGTTTCTTTAATTTTTTAGCCCCCCTTCTTCTAAATCAATCTAAACCCATGTAAAGATAACAAAGTAATAACCTCTCCCTTAGGGAGTGTTTTAATTCAACAGTCAGGATAATTTAAAGTGACCGTATTTTACTAACCTTTAAAGTCATTCTCCCATTGTAAATATACCCTTTGAAATTGAATAGAAATCTAGCTTGATGGTCAACTTCTGTTGTCCTTTTGACGCATTAAGAAGTCATTTTCCCCACACTGTGATGGATGGAGGAGGACAGACGGGCAAGGGCCTGCCTTTACAAGGCAAACCATGCGTGCAGGGCTGTGTTGTGCCTCTGAGACAATGGGTGCAGATGGCTGGCCCGGTGCAGATGTGGCCAGCTCTGTAACGGACGCCTGTGTGAGAGTACACCCCTTCCATGGAGTCTATTTCAGCTGCCTGGCAAGGCCTGACACACACAGTTGGTTCTAATGTGGTCACTGAAACAGAGGCACACACTCCAACAGGCTATATTCATGGACAGGTGCAGGTGCCTCATAACATTATCATAAATACAGGTCTATTGTTTTAAAATATGAGCATTTTCCTTTGGGTATTTCCCATGTAATCAACTCATGTTAATGGAGCATCTACCACCTATCAAACAACAATCTTAATGTAAATTCAGACATCCTCCACTGCTAGCCAAAATGACAGAAAAATGAAGTCAAACATGATCAGAGAGTCCAGTGGAGGGTGGAATCAGACAACATCTCACAGGAAAAGGCTCATCTTTGCCGTGAGATAGAACTTACTGACTGTGTTTGGAAAGCTGAGCTGCTGTAGGTTGGTGTAGAATGTGACCCCAACTGTAGTAATCTGAAAAGCCTGAGGATTATACCAGTGGCTCAGCTATCACAGAGGAGGCAAAGTCACACAGTGGTGGTGTGTATGTTCATAAAAGAATGTGTCAAACATCCCATCCCCATGGTCTCACACAGCACGGAGTGTAAGGCCTATCTTGCTATCTAACTATCTGTCTATCTTTGGAACTATCTATCTATCTAACTTGGTTGCCGTGTCTTTGCTGTTCTGATGCGATTCTCAGCCATGCTGGTCGACTGTTAAGATGACGGTCTCAGATGCTGCATCATGCAGCAGTAGTCCCCTGTTGTTTTAAAACAATAGCTGCACTTTGCCCTGAGGTTACAGCAGCAGGCCAGACGTGTGTCACCTGCTCCTTAGCACTGTCATGATATGGAAGCGCTCAGTGCTAAGCTGTATCATCCACACATCTTAAGGAACTTTCATGACCTGGACAAGGTAAGTAGATCTTTTTTTTTGTAGGCCAAATAACAATTAACTAACAGGTGCCAAATTGAAAACTAAATGTTCATCAGTAAGACTTCAAAATAATTTTCCAGATTTAAACTCAAGCAAGTTTATTAATCCCAGAGGGAAATGCTTGCAATATTCAATCATATACACTACATTTGACCTCATGCTCTTCTCCATCTTATAGGAAAGGTGTGTGAAGGATGTGGGTGGTGTGGGTCCTGTGACTCCCCCAACATGCACACCTGTTGGAGAAACCAAATCCCCTTTGTCTCTGTGGCCCCCTCTCAATGGATTACCATGACAATGGCCATTAATATCATGACTGAAGACTGATTATACAGCTTAACACAATCATTAAACAGAGTTCATGGTTTTATAAAATACAACTAGACATTTCTAAGCTGTGTAAGTAGTTTCATAGAAAGGTTATTTTCCTATCTATGATGTCATGCTGTCTGTTAGAAATGGACATAAGCAGCTGGACTTTCACGTGAAATTAATGGAGATGTGCCCAAAACATTAAAAAACTGTTGATGTTTCAGACTATATTTGACTGAATACAATAGCAGTAACCTAAATTTCAGCCAATAAGCAACAGATCAATAACACAGTTGTGGAAACATATCCCAGGTTTTATTACGTCAGATGGAAGGCAATTTTAAAGGACTGACTTTGAGGCAACTGTGACTGTAATAGAAATCAGTCATGGAAAAACCCTGGCGACACAAATAGTAATGTAAACAACAGAGTAAGTACAAGCTCTAGGCACACAAATTACGTACGTATTACAATTTGTAAACACAATTTGCTGTGCTTGTTTAGTAAATGAGCTTAATTAAGGTGGAGAAATAAAAACACGATACAAGTAGTGTTAAGAGTATTGTTATTACACTGTGCTGTCACATTTCTATATTTCATTGTGTAACATTTGGTTTGGTGTAACAAAAAAACTTGACAAAAACAAACTATTTACAAAGGCAAAGAATCCACTCCCTTTGGGTCGAAACAAATCATTCACATTATTGACTGGGATGCAAATATCTGGTCCTCTAATAAACTTTATATCAACGTAAGCTACTAAGAAAAGCTTCAAAATATTGCCATCAACAGACTATCTGGGCAATATCAGTCAAAATATCCATCACATTCAACTTTCTGTGATTCACGTTTGGCACTTTCCTTTTCAACATTCAAACAAGGACTGATATTCTGCCTATTGTTTCAAAAGTCACACTCTGTCAATCATGAACATCGATATACAAGAATCCGTACTTCAATTAACTCTTTTTGTTAGTCACAGTCAATTCCTTGTCACAATTACAATAAAGCAGCAACCATAAAAACAATACCACTGATATAAATGAAAAACAAAAAAACAAAACATGAATTATTACTTTGTATCAATCACAGCATGTTAAGTATGAGTTAGTATGAAATGTTCATATGTGAGGACTATTAACTCATTTATTTCAACTATCAATCACTATATTGTAATACATATAATATAAACCAACATATATTATTACAAGATACAATAACTATGAATATGTTCAAATACAAATCGTACTTCCTATAAGGCTAAACACTGCATAATCTTGTTCAGACGCTGGTCCACTATTAGTGTGGTTACTAAATCTTTAAATTGTTAAACAATTGTCTTTCAGTATACATTCAACAATGAACTTGTGCAAAAATAAAAACTACCAAATATATACTGTAAAAGGCCCAATCTGATGTAATTAGGATCTAGTTTGCTATGATATCCATTTTTATTCCCATTAAAATATGGGTAAAAATAACACAACTATCCAAATACATTTGCACTAATTTTTCATTTGTTTCCTTTGACTTAGCCCTCAGGAGTGGTCAATCACAGATCCTCATGGGAAAGAAATCTACATTACCATCTGCTGTCACATCTTAGAAAATATTCACATGAAATAATAGCTGTGAATGTGCATAATGTGTAAAAACAACACAGTCCTGGGAGACTTTCAGGCAGAGTGATAGTCATTTCTCTTATTTTACTTTCCTTCAACAAGCTGACAATTAAAAAGGCAATTCAGATGTTTTCCATGCGAATACTTCTTGCTGTTACACTAAATCCCTTCATGCTTCTGTTTTTTCCTTCTCCTCCTTCTTTTTCTTGCTCTTTTTCAGGAATGAAGGTGTGCGGAACTTCTTCTTCTTTTTCTTGGGGGACTTAGTTTGGCTCTCTGGGGTCTGAGTCTCCCCCGTCTTCTCTTTTGTTGTTATAGAGATTTCCACCGTTTCCAAAGTGTTCATACTGAGCTTGGAAACCTCGATGCTCAGATCCTCCTCTATCTCTGCCAAGTGGTCTTTCCCATTGGGTACTGTGTCTATCAACACATGAAACCAAGTCAGTGGCGAGGGATGTGGATTGAAATTATTTAAATTATCCATTTGTCCTTTTACAGATTATACCAGAGGGACATAAAACAAACACAAACACAAACACACACACACACAAACAAGCAGCTTCTTCTAACAGTTACAGTATTAATTTAAATACATTTCACTTGCTAATTACCTTGTTTAGCTGGCGTCATTATGGGAGAGAGAGAAAGAGAGATTGTAGAGCCATCAAATGTGGTCATTTCATCTGCATCAGTGGCATCCTCATCTTCTGTAAAAGGGTTTAAGTCATCAGTGAGGCTTATTAGATAAACGTGTTATCTAATAGAGAATTGTATTTTTTCACTGTTTGAACGAGTAAACCCACTAAGCAGATTCATGTTGCAGTGCTTAAAAACAGCAGTGCTTGGAGCTAAATGTTGACATGAGCCTGTTAATATGCTGACAATGAAAACAGCTAAACTGTTTATTGTGTTCATCATCTTAGTTTAGTAGAGCTAACATGTCCTATTTAGAACCAATGCTGAGGCCACTGTAAATGTCATTATTTTGCATTTAATCCTTTAGGAAGAGTTACAGAGGTTATATAATAGTTCTTGGAAATCCATTGAGTGGTTGTTTAAAATATTTTTTATATTAAACATCATGGTGAAGCCAGTAAAAATGTCAGGAGATTAAGATTAATAGTAGTGAAAAAACAAGACAACACCTGGCTGGTATTACCAGCATTGCTTCATTTCATTATTGTCCAAACGCTGGCATGTTCACACATTATCTTGACAGCACAAAATAAAGGTGACACTCAGCTGTAGAAATGTTCCATTTTTGCACACTTTTTTCCCCTTGTCTACAGTCATAATCAAGACATGAGGAGTTTGACAAGACTGATGTCTTTGCAGCTCATCTCTCACCATGAGCTGACTTTACAACTCAGAAGAAGAGTGAAACTATAGACTGACATTTTTGTCAAAGTGGCATTTTTGCAGGAAGGACCTTGTTTCTGTGACTGTAGTTCCATCATTTCCTCCAGGCATGAACTGACTTCTGTGGCTGAACTAATTAACTGCCTGGATATTATTGCCTGGCAGCAAAAAGCACAGCTGTTGTGGAAAAAACTACAATATGTAAGAAAGAGCTTAAAATATTTGCATCAGACCCAACAATTAAGAGTTAGATCACATAACTGCAACCCATGCAATAATGTTTCATGAGTTTTCTTTAAAAAAAAAAGGCATAAGTTAAATTAGATTTCATAATTCTCTAGGGATCACGGTTAGCCCCTGTGATCAACTCTTTCTCTGCATTTCAACTTCTTCCATGACCTTAACCCTAAAGTATAATAAACTCATAATCTACATTGTATCTCATCAGATATGAACCCCTATAAGCCAGCTAAGATTACATCGAGAGTTTGTTGTGCCTCTAAAGAGCAACAGTGCACTGTAAGGCTTTGTCATAGTCATAGTTTGACCCTGTAAGACAACGAATGAAGAATAGCAATGAGTACCTTCCTCGCCTAGCTGCTTTCTTTCTACCATGCTCTTGTATTCCTCCAGCACCTTCTCCGTAAGCTCATTGAAGGGATTAGGTGGAAGAGATCGAGTCTGCTCCTCATCCTCAATAATGAAAGCCTGATAGAGGGGAGAGTGTAAAAAGATGTTATGTTCACCCCATGTCATGTATTTCCAGTAAACTGGAGTAATTGCACTTATAGAAGAATAAAAAGTCATAATATAAATACTTAGTAATGTTTAAATACCACAGGTCGTCCAGGAATTTGGGATCAACTGATCGCTGTGAATTCTTTATGACCTTTCCTATTTCTTTCCAATCACTACAACTTTTCCACAAAATTTGACCAACAGTGCGTATTTTCTCTAAACTTATCCCCAAAGCTCTGAATGAAAAACAGCTACACGCTGTTACTTTCTTGAAGTAAAACCTGCACACAAAAGAAAATAACAGGGCCATGTATGACAAGAACAAAAGAAATATTGGATCCCTGGGATATCATATATTCGAACGTGTGCTGGCACATATTTGTGTATTACTGAGAACACACTCAGTAAGATTAATTCTCACTGGAACAATTTTGGATTTTTAAAAATGATTTTCATTTCATTTTTAATTAATTCTTAAAAACATGTAACTACGTAACTAAAACATTGCGACTTGCGTTAAAGTATTTTAGAAATTATCAGTCATTTGAGGCCACAACAATAACATTTAGAGTCAGAGACGGCAAAAAAAGTATTGGTGATTAGAATAAATATATAATAGGTGTAGATGATTTTCATATGTCTAACCAATTATTAAAAACTGTAAAATACTATTTAAATCTTTGACTTACTGAATCCTTATATAAATGCTTTTTATACTCACTGGTCCTGGTACAGTGTCCACAACAATGCCAGCTAATAACTGAGACTTAGGTCCTGGAGTCATCTGGTCACCTCTATGCTGTTCTTTTATCTGAAAACAATTATCACAATATTACAACAAGCCAAATTTAACACGGCATGCAATATCTTATTCAAGTCTTTGGAGCAAACTGACCCGGTTTCTCTTATCCAAAACCTCTGTGGGATTAGTGTTGAGTGGGACAAACTGGTTGGGATCCTCAATCTTTATTGGGGTGCCAACACTGCTGCCAGGCTGTGAAGACTTCATCCACTGTGAGAATAAAAAAAATCATTAGATAAAAAAAAACTCAGATGATGCAGCTATTTAATTTGCCACAAGAGGGCAGGCTAATACAGGGGAAGTGCAGCTACTAAGCTTACACTTTCCTTTAGAGGCCCAAAGTGTGAGGGTTCTAATTTCTTGTCACAGGTTTGACATGAAAGTAAACACACCATGGTTTTGGTCCTGGGGCTCACATCTCCGCTGGGTGAGTGTTCAGGCACATTAACCCTCAAGTAGCTGTTGGGTGAGTTGAGCCACCGGGTCCTCTCCCTCTGCTGTTTCTGCACCATAAACTTGAAGGGGCTGCGCAGACTTAGCTCGCTGTCCTCTGATGGCACAGCAGACACTGTGGCAGGGATCTCCACATCATTCTTGGAGTGGGGCTTTTCACGGACAAGGGGGTTTCTGTAAGAGTAGCCTGTTCTATATCCCTACAAAGTCAGACAAAGAGGAAATATCACTGTAGCATACTTTTTGAAGAGTTCTCTCTTGCCAGAAGTTATTTGCAGTATTTTTCACAGTTCACAATTCTCTCAAATGATGCACGGGCCACCCAAGATCTACTTACACAATGCTTTTAAATATTTAAACAATGCTGTATATACAAACAGCTCCTTTTGCAGACGAGCCCAGTTTCAGAGGGAATAGATGAAACTTGTGTGGTTTTAACAATACATCAAAGACTGAGGGAGACAACTAGAAAAACTATTGATGTGATCTTGCAGTATGTGCAGTCTGAAAGCCTGCAGTGCAACACTAAGATCAAAATCCGAATAGGAGTTTTATGACAAGTTTTTCGGCAAAACAAATCTCTCCCACGATGTGAGCAGGACAACGACAGAACTTTTATCAAAACTGATCACCAACTGCACTTTATACCACTTATAGGATGATTACTGTTTGTGGGAACATTTCAGTTAACCTACATTAGGGGGGAACACATTCACATATGATCTACACAGGCTTGATTAATTGTATCAATATTAAAATATGACAACTGTAGTTTCCGAATAAATTTCTCCACAATATTGGTGGAGAGAAAATATTTATCATTTACTATCATTTTCTGTTTGTAGAAGAGTTATGTGTCTTTGTTTAATTTAGGAGAGGAAACCCACCATGTCTTCTTGTTGCTATAACACTGAAGAGCGCCAGGCCAAAATCACCTTCTTTCTCCTGTGTAATTAGCTGTGACCTTTACTGCAGCCGGGGCTCATGTTGTCGTTGTTTAGGGTTTCACTGATAATTTACTTACTCCATCTTCTGGCATGGAATAACAGACCTCCTGTTGAAGCGAGTGGGCTGGCATTTGCACCCAGTGCCATATTCAACAGTCTTTGAGAAAACACCAAATCCCATCTCTCAAGTGAGTACACCAGAGTCCTTAAACTAAGTGTCTGTGTGGTCTGTGTTGTTCTAACTGCCCACAGCATGCCTCACCATCTGGAAGCTATGATTGAGAGGGTGGGTGGGCTATGATCACACATAGCTGAACCCTGCTGCAGCCCACTCCAGCCACAGTTGTTAACAAGCAGCACACTCAAGCAGACACAGTGCATGTCAGACTGTGGTCATTAGCGGTGTGGTTAGAGTCGGGGAGTTGAAATTGACAGAAGGGCAGCACAGCACAGTAATCTTGAGAGTGTAACAAGACCACTGGACGGCCTTTTAGCCACAAAGAGCAGATCACTGTGCTTAACAGCTTTTCACTATAATTACACGAGTATCTGTAATTACAGAGAAAAAAATGTTCACCCAAAGACAGCTATTATAAAATATGATTCAATTACCCAAAACATTTTCAGATTAGGTTAACAAACCACATTTAAGAGTCATTGTGTTGTCATACCAGACACTTCCAGAGGAAGTGCCTCAGACAGGAAACTCAAAGCATTGTGGGTAAAAAGTACAGGTCAAAGTTCCCTCACCAGGTTGTCCAGCATCCTCATGAAGGACTCAAATTCTGCCTCGCCTACTTTCCACTTGACCTCGTTGTCTATCACCACCCCGGCAGCAGCCACTCCCTGGGTCAGGGGTTTAAACTTTTCCCTGTCCAGGACCACAAGATTATCCACGCTGCCTGAACAACCCAGAGCGTTCACCTAAACAAAGGAATATGATAACAAAAAAATAATTCTATCTGTTTCTTCTTTTACAAGCCAACTTATGACACTGTGTGAAGTCAATGGCAATTTTCTGTGCATGCACTCCTTATTTCTATCATTCTTTTAAAGTGTAATTATACAGAGAACATAGAATGTTTTCTCTTCTAAAAAACAGTAAAACCATTTCAAAAGATTTGTAACCGTATGTGAACTGAGTTGTCAATATGTGTCAAAAAAAAACAATATAGTCAAGACACAGCAAAATTATGAAAAAACACTACAACCGTCTCCTTGAAACCAAAGCAGCAGGAGTCTATAACAAACACGGCGGGGGTCCACCTTGCTCTGACTGAGCATAGTCCTACTGTATGTTAGATCTTAGCTTTGCTTCCATTTCAGGCATCATTATTTCCAGTGTAGCTCATTTGTAAAAGAAAGTTAAAACATTTCTACAGTTGAATTACATGTGTTTTATACAATTTTATAAAGTAAACGTGTACAAGGGTGTATCAAGACCATTGCACCTGAATAGTGCAATTATATTACAGGTAGAGGTAATATCAAAAGTAAACATCCAGATTTTTGTACCTGGATATGACAAGCTTGCTGTGAGTGGTGCATGTAGTGAAACGCTTCTTCTACGTTCTCCCCCAAAGCCAGCAGCCCATGGTTCCTCAGAACCATCACCTGAAAAACACAGGAAACACTAAACAAATGCTTTTCAGCTATCTAGATATTCTACTATGCACAAATCCATTCATGCATGCATTAATTAGTAAATGTTATAGCTGTAGTTTAAATAAATCTGCATCTTAAGGCAAAACTTGTCATGTCATCACTTCATAAGACATGTTTCTAATGTCATAAGAATGAAGTTCGTTTTTTCATCTAACGCTCAGATGCTTCCCATCAAAAAAGTGAAGCTTCCCAAAGCTTCACTTTTTTACATTTTATTTCGTTAATGTATCCAAATAAATCAGAGTTTTTCAGAGAAAAACTGTAAATGTTTAGCAAAAAGCAGGTAATATATTTGAGAAATATTGCCTTTGTATGACACAACTCATTTCTATGCACATGTATAATTCATTATATTAACGAATGAACAGGTACAAATGGCCCCATTTAGTATATAACGGCCGTAATGCATTATGCAGAGTAATATAATAACTGATGACTTGCTGAAAACCTGCTGTATCCCATGTGAAAGTGAGTCTCACACTAATGGAGTCCCTTGGTTTGACAGTACCTTGGCAGTAGGGCCCAGTGCTTTCTGAAACTCCACCTTCTCCTCTTTATTATCCAGACTGCCATGGTAACCGAAGCAACTCACGTCTCCAAGAAGCAAAGCCTCCTGGGAAATGGGCAGGATTCCACATTTCATCGAGGACACCTGTTAACATGGGATAAAAGCAACTGAGAGTGTGACACACCAACATGTAAATGGAGGCGTATTCTCAGCTTTCAGTCACACATAAAACTTTACAAAGCAATGCTCATCACGTGCTGAACATTTTACAGTTGCCCTTCAAAAGAAATAGTTAAAGCACATCACAGGGCTTCTGTATCTAAAATAACTAGACATGCAGGGGGCTGCTTTTCCACACTTTTTCTCTGGTGCAAAATAAGCCCTTAGCAGAAAGCTTTGATTAAGATGAAGCTCATTTAACATTTGCCTGGAGCATACTTACAGCAGCTGTAGCAGGGGTATGAATGTGGATAATGCATTTCACATCAGGGCGCATGGAGTAAATAGCAGCATGAGGAGCGAATCCAAAATGGTCGATGCCCAGATCAGTGGAACCATGGTCCACCACCTCGCCGATTATATTTACTTTCACCTAAACATGGCCAGGAAAAACAGAAAACAGCCAAAGCAGAGATGTGATGAGTGGACAGTCTACTAGCCTTAAAATAGAACAAAATAAAAACAACGATAAAGCTCCATCCTAATATTAAAACACAGGGGAGGCAGCATCATGTTGTGGAGTTGTTTTGTTGAAAGTGCTGTTGCATTTCATAAAGTTGATGGTATAACAATGATGGAGAATTATGTGGATATATTTGGATTTGCTTGGATGCATTACTTCCTCCAGGAGCCATGGGGAAGAATCGCTTGTGTTTTTTGGAGTTTGCGGAAGGCTGCACCAGGTGTTTGATTAAGTTACACAATTTAAAGACAATGCCACTGAATCTTAACAAGCGGAAATTAAAAATCCTCCATTATCCTCATATTATGGAAATTCTCATAATCAAAATAAAGTAGTTGGACTAACTGAACTACATATTTTGAAAATACATTGAAAGGAAAAGTTCTTAATTGTGAAAAGCTTAGTCTGAATGCATTAAGCCAAGATTACAAATATGACTGAATCACTAAAGCTACCCTGTAAACCCATTCATTTCTTACATAAACACACTGTGTGTCGTTCAGACTTCCCCTCTCATAAAACACTTGCGCAGATTATTTGTGTTTACGTTGAAGCCTGAATTGTTTCAATCCATATTTGCCAGCTAGCGGAAAAAGCCACATGTCCAATCTAAACTACAAGATAGGTATACATGATAGCATCGCACCTTAGTTCAAATTCTACCTCTAGCTGAAGTTAGCAAACCAGAGCATCAGGATGAATTTGGATTTGTTTCTGCACATTTGTGCAGGAGTTTTAAATTTCTTTTTAAGAAAATAAAGTTAGAACACGTGATAAACAATAAAGATATTTGTTTTGACATGCTTAAAATTTAAATTTGTTATTTCTGCTCTGATTTTTATTTGCACAAACAAATCAATTTTATTCTTTTATTATGCTTATTATATGGTGCAGGAGGTGCAGAACTAAGCACTCCAGTAATTCTTGAAGACAAATGAGATCTCACAACAGAAAAATGAAAAGCCATCATTAGCTCCTATTAAATTGAATACTGTGATTAAAATAATGGTCTCTGATCACTGTAGCGTTCTGCCTGACATGTATAGAACCCTTTAGGGAAAAGATCTGACAGATGGGTTTTTGAAATGTAGGATATTCGTTCTATGAATTTGCAATGGCATTGCTTATTACTCCACAAAAACACGGAAACTGTGTTCAAGTTTGCCCAATAGTCTACATGTAGTGAAACTCTATGACAATGCTTTTTTAATCATACCTGGAAAATGACATCACAACCA
This sequence comes from Channa argus, assembly GCF_033026475.1. NCBI lineage: Eukaryota > Metazoa > Chordata > Actinopteri > Anabantiformes > Channidae > Channa > Channa argus. The sequence continues at coordinate 37,683,852 of NC_090197.1, forward strand.
CTGTGCTTACCAAATTTGCTGCCGTCACCTCAGCGAAAGACAGACCTTGTGGACTAATGAGAACATGGTCCTGCTCTTTATTGACGCGTACCTGAGACAAAATGAAAATATTATTAAAAAACCAAAGGTTGTCTATGTTACAATGGGAGTAAATCCCTTCATTCAGAAACATATGTGATGTTATTACTGTGTATAGCAAGTATTTTTAAGCTTATACATCATCATCAGGGGCTGAGAAACAGAGTATGCATTTATCACCTTCACAATGCCTCTGCAAGACTGTTTCCTGACAAAATCATTTTTTTGTCAGCATCCAAATACTTAGTTAAAAAGCACAGATGTCACTGGAGACCCACAACTTTAAAAAGTTTTTAAGTTAGGTTATGAGCTACTCGCAGTAAGGAGACCTAGATTACCAATTCAAGGGTACAGGAAACTGAACCACAGAGAAAAACTCTTTTCACTCTGAAAACTCAAAAATCAGCGAGTGGGTTGGTAAAACTGAGTTTTTACGCTTTGTCTTTTGGGAAAGTCTGAAATTTCTATCTTGACATCTTAAGTGTTTGTCATATACTTTCCGTGTGTATGTCTGCTATTTGGGAGCTGTTCATATTCACAAACTAACTGTTATATCTTATAAATAATGAATGCTTCCCCAAAATAAAGAGGTATTCCCCTCTAAACCTTCTGGGAGACAGAGAACACAACATGCACATCGAGATGCATAAACCTTGTGCTGCATACACAAGCAGGTGTGCACTGGTGCGTGATTGTGAAGGTGTACTCACAGTAATGTAGGAGCTTGTAAAACGAGTCCAGCTGAAGAGGTCAACAAGCCTGTAGAGGCTGGCCAGCCTGCAGCGACTCTGTTTCTCCCCTTTGGCAAAGGAAGGAGTCTCAACACCATACAAGTCATTGACTGGACTCACCATCCCATAGCCTAGGAAAAGACATATTATCATCCTAAGTTTATTTGTCCCCCAACATTAAGTTAAACAAGGCAAGGGACTTGAAGCTTCAGAATTTGTAAAAAGATATTTTTGGACTGTAATTCCATATTAGGGCATTTAATAAACACAGGATCCTAGCTTTTATAGTCTTTTTAAAAAGCAGCCATTTACTACAGTGACTTGTTTCAGACATTTACAACTCTCAGAGTTAGTCTTTTAAAAAGTTACCATTTCAGTCTGAGGGTGCTTTGACCTCCCCAGAAAAACATGGCCAAAAGGTTGCGGTAACATAATTAGCGTTGCAAAATAGTGTAATTCATTACCAAGCCCGGTCATGTGGGCTGCTTAATAGAAACACTGACAATGAAGAATGCTGTCTATAACTTTCTGCCTTTTTTGCTGTTTAAGGGTTGTTCAGAGTCACAAGAGTCTGAGAATTCAGCCTGTGACAATGAAGATATTCAGCCTGAATAATGCACACAGACAGCAAATACAAGGTGCATGACAATCAGGCCCGATGGGAGATAGATGGAGACATTCACACACGGGAACACTGAAACACATTGCCACTCACTGATGGGTGAAGTCAAGGGTCCAGCCCCTCCCAAGGTGCTGGCCATGACCAGGTCAGCAATCTGCCTCAGAGCCAGGAGACCGGTAGGGTTGTTACCCTTCGTCAGCTGGTCCTGAATCAGACCTTCCAGCTCATCTTTAAACACCTGTGGATAAACAAGACCCTTTTTTTTTTCTTTTGGAGTAAGGTCAGGTAAGGTAAGGTGAGGAGAGAAAACACAAACACCAGTATGGAGCTCCATTAACCTAACAACCTATGTATACACGAACTAACCCTGACCTCATTCCAACACCTCCTCAGAGAGCACAGCATGCTTCCAAAGCCCTTCATTACAACTGTACACAAATCACCAAAGACCAGTAAAACCTCTTTGTATGCCTGTGACAAGAGGGTTCACTAGAAACTCGGGAGATCACATCAAACATGATTATCACTTTTTGCTTCAGCAGTAGCCTGTGAATCTTGAAACAGCAGTATTTTTCCAGTGTGCTGCAGTTAAGCTCCAGCATTCTGCTTCATCCCACCATGGTTCCCATGGTGACGAGATGAGTTCTACTTGTTGGCCCTGTTATGCAATCACATAGGAGTGTGGGTTCATCTTATTTCCATACACTTCATTGGCATGTGTTTGCTGTACCTCTTTGCACTTCATCTAACCAGATAGCACCTGCTCATGCTCATGGTTTATCCTATACTGAGACACATCTGCTACCGCACACAATCAGATGCATACTAATGCAGTCTAATACAACACAATGGAACAACAGCAATCTTCATGAGGGTTAGAAATTATAGCTATTGTAGAATATGATTTAGAGAGGTCGATTCAACTGTAGGAGCCTTTTGGAAGCAGAAATTTACAAAATTATTCTGACGGGTGTTTTATTAATTTGTTGTTAGTTTATTGTTAGCCTAATAATAGCAATACGCAAGAAAAAAAGCCAGTTAATGTTAACATTTGAACCAAATACCAAATAAATGTTGGCATTTTTGCTTGAAAATGGCTTTATTTATCCAAATCATTGTCAGAAAATTTTCTGTAAATGTATTTTTTGATTAATTAACCTATGTTTTAAATTGTAGTTGTAGTTTAGCACTGTGTATATCAATGTCCGTAGCGATAGCGCCGATACTTTACACAGTAAACCGACTGCCAAACCTACATCTAAGTAATAACGTACAATAACAAGAGAAAACACTGCCTTTCAATCAGTCGAACATGCAGCATGTCTCTTCAGCTTTAAAAACGGTGTGTATTACTCACGCAGCATGAGAGTGTGTGTGTAGGAGGACACCTATATAGTGCTGGGAGGCTACATACTGGGCTCTGCAGAATCTGGGTGACCCTCTTCTTCTGCTCCATCATGTTGAAGTCCTGTCTCAGGTCCGGTGACATGTTCCTGCTGCGGAGGTACTCGGGGTCATTTTCGTCCACTCGGTCAAAGTAGCGATCCTTGGAATCGTTGCTAGACAGGGACAGGGTCAGAGACCCCGGCGTCTGTCTCACCTCCACCAGACTCATGTCTTCACTGCAAGAGAGGGTAATCGTTAACAGCCCTACTTCATAGTCAGGCTGGCAAGGCAACGGTTTTAACAGAAAAAGATACTGTATGTGTGTGACGGTGATGGTGACTCATGTAATTACTGGGATGGAGACAAAAGAGAGGAGCTCATCGTAATATGATTGACACTGTTGTGTGAGTACAGCACTGCTGACGTGCAAAAAGGATGAATAAGTCACATACTGCAAGTCTTTTTTAAATTGGTAGTAATTATAGTTTAATAATGGGAACATCATACCTTTCATTCTCAAATGATTTATAGTCTATTACAGACTGAGTTTTAATAAGAAAGTTCAGAGCTTCCAATGGAGGTCATCTTAAAAAGTGTTGGATAAATCAGCGGGCTTCAAGTGTTTTCAACAGTAAAGAAAGGCAGGCCTCATGCAAATGAGCCAGATTGCATGGTAATTAGCACAGTGGTGCTGCAGTGGTACCTGGATGTGGGGGTGCAGGGACACAGGACACACAGCAAACACTACATGAAATCAGGCCTGGAACTGAAATAAGTCCAACACTCCAAGCCAAAATAACTTCCCTTTAGCAGCTGCCCATTATCCACAGCACTGCGTGCACGGCATCAAATTACACCTTTAACCATTTATAACAAAAAAAGAGGGAGAGATATTAGCCGAAGTTACACTTTGAGACCTGAACAAGCTCCATAAGCACAAAGCGAACAAACACACCAACGAGGTAAACTGTTACTGTAACTTTGGAAATTACCTGAAACCAAGTGATCAGCTGTTGAATTTACTCCCGACCGATGATGTGATGGTGAAATTTCCCGGACAAGGGCTTCAGAAAAGTGGACAGAAACAAAGCAGAGCGGTGTTATACTCGATTCGGAGACATAGTGGAGGAAACAGCTTGCAGGACGCAACTTGTGCTGCTACAGTATCCAAACGGCGCAGAGTGGCTGCACGGAGGAGGATGTGGGTGTGTTTGTGTGGGAAAAAGGAAAAGTGACCATGTGACTTCACTTATCCACCCACCAGGCCCTGTGCATGCAGCGGGACAAAGGAACGGCCACTCGGGATCAGGTCACTGTCCTCGGCTCGTACTATCGCTTTACTGTAAAATTCCCATTTGGATTTGCGACGAGCTTATTGCTGTGATAATGTGTTATTTCTTGTGGTCTCCTCAATATTCCTGAAGGAACTCATCATAGCGATGCTGCTGTTCCTGGTGAAGTTTTGTGACCCCCCGTAATCCTTCCTCATCCTCTTCCTCAGTGTGTATGTGTGATTTATTAACTTCTGCCCCTTCGTTTTATATAGAAGCGAGCCTCGTGTGTTCCCACAGCAACTCAGCAGAGGCTTCCATCAAAGCTATATGGCCCAGCTATTGCAAAACACTTCAAAGCCAGAGCTTTCTTCAAACAGTGAACACCTCCACTGGAGAAACAAAAAAAGTTTTTCAAAATATAGGATGTTTGTTCAGAAAAAGCAACGAAATACAGATGTTCTTTTAAAGAGAATTTATTCACAATCACATTCACAAACATGTTTTGATTTGTTCCACATGCCGAATAAATACTTTAAAATAATGTATTCTGTGCAATAAATGGAGCCCGATCATACTTTGGGTTATTTATCCACTGCTTACTGATGCTAAATGGAAACCACTCAACATGATGGCTTTGCTGTACTGGACTTCATACAGCACATGTGTTTATCTAACAGTAATATAGTGGTAAAGCCAAATAATGGAGCCTCTTGCTGGGTTGTTACAGAAACACTTGCACTCTGTCTTTCTTCAAGTGAATTAAATTGGCTCTCCCACTGTACACGGGCAATAAGACCAAGATTAAAGCTAAGGCAAAGCTGTGCAGATATATCCTGCTACAGGAGAGAAAGAAAAGAATCCCTCCACTTGTCCCACCAACTCTCGGCTCTTTTCTGCCTTGCCAGTCAGCCTGGAGATTGTAGCAATATTCAGAAGGGAATGCAGCTTTGGAATTTTTAAATTTCACAGCAGGCTGCTCTTACCAGCCCACAGAGTAATTATCCCTTTTCATCACACACAATCAGACACACTCACACAAATATCTAGACACTGGGAGTAAGAGAGAAAAGGACCGAATCACAGATGACATAACAATTCCAGGAAACAAGAGTGGGAGGCGGAGCAGATATGTGGACATATGGGTTGATGTAATGAAAAGCAGAACTTTCTTACTCTGGAGCAGTGTGACCCCTCAAACCCTGAAACCCTGCCTCCCTGCTTTTGGCAGAGGTCCCACTGAAACCACACACAAGCTTAAATGTCTGCATAAACACACAGACACACAGACACAAACACACACACACAACATCATCCCATGCGCCAGCCCCCACATTCTTGCTGACTATTTGAACTTTTCAGCCAGGGTAGTCTATCTTGGAAACATTGACCAAATGTCAGATGTTATTAGTCAACGTCTCATTCATACAGATTACTGCTGTGGGTATTGATGTCCACAGATAAAAGAACACTTTTTTCTTGTCACAATCCAGCTGCTCCATGGAATAAATCAATGGTCATGTATACTACCAATATGAATTTGTCAGGGGGGGGACTACCACCATATCATTTTAAATTCTAGACACACAACCATAAAACAATCTACGTATTGATGCAGTAGCTGAAAGTTGTTTTTTCTGCAAATGAAATAATGACATGATAATAAGCTAGTCTGAAGAGTGTCTTGAATGATTTTTTTTCCTCCAGTGTCACTTGGAGAGTCACTCAGGACTTGGTGAGAAAATCATCAACACTCCTTTTCACCTAACACCAGATCAGGATTTTCAGGACCCCAGTAGAGCAAAATCACTACCTCTCATGCCACTATAATTCTCCATTGGCACAATAATCCCACCTTGAATTGGCAGTGTAATAAAGGGCATGTCAGATTTAGAGAAAAACTCAAATTGTTGTATTTGATGAGATATTTTCCACTTTTTCCTGTGACTACAACAACACAAAGTAGATTCTCATAAGATTCAAACAGGAAAAGCGCAGTTAAAATACCACCAACTGTGTGGTGGAAACTGAAAAACAAAAGCCAGCTGAGAACAACAAAGCTGCATTTCGTGTCGAAGGAAAAACTCTACAAACCTACGACAAGACAAAAATTCACAGCTGATTTTTTATAGGTTTAGAGCAAGAGAAAAGCTACAAACATGTGAGTGGTGCTCCTCGTGATGAGTAACCACCTCTTTGTGTGTCAAATTGATGAAGTTCCTTTTTAAAACATTTCATTCTGCCATAATTTTAGTAATATATTATAATGTTGGGTTATTATAGAAAATCACACACAGTATTACTGTATATACAGCTTCTGATAACACAGAGCAATTGTTGCCTCTGGAAAACTTCATGCAAAACTCGAACAGCTTTTAATATTTTTCCTGGCTCATTTTCCCCACAATTCTCTAAGAGTTCCTTTCAGGTGATTAATAGTAATTTCAGGACATTCTGAGAGATAATTTATATGAATACCAGACTACATCAAACCAGGCGCTGTTTTGGTTCATTAGATGTTATTATACTTAATGCCTCCCAGTTAAATCAGATGGGTTTTTCCCTCACAGCTGCAAAGTTCTGTGCAAAGAAAAGAAACGAGTTTGTCTTTTTCTCTGAAATCTAAAGTTGTTCAAGCTGCCAGGAGGGAGACAGTTGGTGAAATTCAACTTTGTTTTATGGATGTCACCATGAAGTTAGCAAGGACAAAAAATACAGCGGCTGAAGCCTGCTTTCAGTAATCATTGTTCTTCACAACATTGCACGCTACACTGTTGGACCTCTTGTTAAAATCATCGTCAGATGTTTATTCTTACCAACCACAAACAGCTAACATTCACAGTAACATATTTACATTTCTGTGATGATTAATTTTTAAGGGATAGGGGTGGGGGTTGGGGCATTATCTCAGAGTCTGTACCAGCATGGTTGCCATAGTAACCAATGCTTCCATGTCTCTTGAGGCTAAATTAGGAGAAGAGTGACTGGGTGCCAGATATCATCCACTTTTGCAAATAAGAGCTTGTTACCCAACAGGGCAGGAAAAAGCAATAAATAAATAAATAATGAGCAAATGAGCATCCTTGACTGATTGTTACAGCACAAGGTAAAGGGTCAAAGGATTTGCATATTAACCAGAGGTCTTTCTGTGTGGATTTCCTACAAGACCTGAATGTGCTCTTCTAACCAAAGACATTTTTGAAATAATGGCTGTAACTCTTTCCGAGCAGTTCCAGCCCCTTCTCCATTACCCATTTCTGATAATTACCCTTTGACCACTGCTGGGCACAGTGACAGTTAAGTTACAAGCTACTGTTTATAACCACATGACAGTGCAGTGACCTGGGACACTTAATTTGCGTTTGTGTAAACCAGCCATCATCCAAATACTGCTGCACATTGTCCACCTGCAAAACCCTCAATGTGATCATGAAGCACAAAGTGTTTTGTAGAACTCGCATTCAGAAATTGTTCTAGTGACCCATGTATCTGTGTGCCAATTATCTGTGCTCTTCTCCAGTTATTCTGTTGCAATGTATAATTAAGTTGAAATTATTCTGTTTAGATTATTTTATTAAAGGTGCTTTTTAACTTGATAAGTCTTTGGACAAATAAAATGAATGATGATAGCATTAAGTATTAAATGTACACACTCCTTAGAATCTGTTTCTAAAATACATATATATTTTACTGAGCACAGTGAGGTAAAACTGCATTTACTTGACTAGCAATAGCAACTTTCCTGCTGTATTTTTTCAGGAATACTGTGCATTAAGAACCATATTTGCATTCAGCCAAACTTGCACACAAAGATTTTGCATCAGCCTATCAGGGACAGACGCAGAGAGAACTTGAGAACTTTTTTAAAACTTTTGCTACAAAACAATGCCCTTGTTTTTTTTTCCTATAAATTCACACAGAATATATGACTCCACAACTTGCTAAAAATGGTCCTGCTACACTCCCAAAGCAGGCTGGGTGGCAAAAACAGAGCACACTTTGAACCTGAAACAATTTACATTGATACAGTTGGATCTGTGGCTTCACAGTGTTTGGGTGTAAAACCGCACACACATGCATGTAAACACACACGTGTGCATGTGCACACACAAACATACACACACACACAGAGACACACACACAGGCATTGCTGTACACATTGGAGTGGTTGGCTGTACTCCCTACTGCGGTTGTGTTTGGATGGTCTCCATGTTGGAAATGTAGTGGTTTGTGCGTGGTTCACTTTAACCGAGGCTGAAGTTCAAACTGACATTATGGGAAAATGAAGTGTTGACTTTTAGTTAAGTAGTGGTGTAAATTTAATGTAAATATCTTACATTTATGCTAAAACCTGACATTTCCTACAAACTGAAAAAAATTGTGCTGTAAAAAAAAAAAATCCATTAATCATAACGTCCGTTGAGCAACTAGCGGATGATATTGTAGAACTTAATCTAACATAAAATCCATAAAATGAAAACTGTAAAAGTGCAAATGAGAACAGGAACAACCTATTCCATGGGTGAAAGGGTTTGGGTCATGACCTGCCTTTTTGGTTTTATGGCTGTCTATAATTCACATCACCAGTCACACATATTATGAAATCCTGTGTTGCCCCAGTCCCACATCTAAAGTCAACAAATGCATTCTTAAAGTAATGTTTCTAAATGGTGACATTAATTGAAAGCAGATGTTTAAAGCCTCCGCAGCTGGAGTTGACAGTGCAGCTGCAGACAGGCCAGTTTAGCAATAAAGATCTACCACAATGTTAAATCTAGAAAGTGCTCTAAAAGTACACACACACACACACACACACACACACAGAATGCTCTGAAAAAGCACAACATGTCTGCCTATTGTATATACTGTATACAGGTAGGCTGCTTCACAGAAAGTATGCGTCACAATTTGGGGCTAAGAAATGCCTTTCTCATTGACCATAAAGTGTCCGTTATCTGCTGTCAGTGGACTGAAAGAAATGTTTTACTCTCCCAAAGCTTCAAAGCCCACGGATCACAAAACTGCACCATTTCACATAACTTAGTTTTTTTAGATCTTAGCTTTAGGAAATGCCTTGTTTAAAGGAATAAAAAGGGTAAAAAACAATGTAACTTACAGTGTTAGTTGCTTTTACACTTACCCTACAGAAGACTTCTTCACGTTTTACGTCAAACTCCCACGGTTCCACCAGTTGCTAGATACCGTAGCTGTTTACATTATCACTTTGAAGAGGGTCATCTGGCTTCCCAGAGGAGAGGCAACTGCTGCTTTGCCTCTGATCTCCTGCACTCCCTCGGCTCTGCTGTGACAGCGGCGGCCTATTCTCACAGGAAAGCAAGGAAACGAGTATCAAATGAGGTTCTGGTGACCAAGCTTACAGATAGATTGGTCTGAAAAAAAAAAAAAATGGGAGGGACGAATTTCTACCCCTAACATATAAACACAAAAATCATATGATTTAACGCAGTTGTTTGAAAGCAATACTAAATGTTTTATTAAGTGGGGATGTCTTACAAATTTAACCATAAATGTAGAAATACTGCAGCGATCTCCTGCCAGGCATATTTTTTCTCTGCATATTGAGGATGTTCTAAATTTTGCTGTCGAGGAGGACATTGCACACAGTGAATACTTGCCCGCTATCACCTCCTCCCACATATTCTCTTTTACAGTGAATGAGTGGGATGTGCTGCTCTCCCGCTTTGCTGCACCACCTGAATTCATGAGGCATCTGAAGAGTGCAAGCTTTTGCTGTGAAGAATATAGAAATACAAGGCAATTACATACTCTAGACTTTTAGTTTCAGTGTAGCAACAAAAGCACAGTGATGGCAAATAATGAAAAAGTACAGTGTTTATAGGAACCAGCAAACACTGCATGCCCATAATAGATGAGCTTCAGTGAGTGAGTTTAAAAAAAAAAACAAGAGCTGGAAACTTCCAGACAGATTCCATGTCATAGTCATAGTATATGTACTAGCTACTGTATAGTATGATGTGTAATATTTATGCCCTACATAAACATATTTATTACTATTCTAAAGGTCATCCAGATTTTTCAGAATGAACAGGAAACTGTCCTCTGTTGATTTTATTTGAGTTGGCAGCAGCCCATGGGTTAAATTTAGATGTTTCTCTTTTCCCACCCACTACACTGATGTTGTTGTTGTCTTTGCAGAGGCTGATAAAACATTCATTTCCCGACCCTTCTGCAATCACTGAGCCACACCCACAGGATGGCCCCCCATCCTAGGCGTACCTATCAAGGTCAAAGGCCACGGTCCTATGACATCAAGCTGTTTAAATAAACATCCAAGTAGTGAGGCTCAGTAATTTTTTAAAACTGCCATAGCTCAGGGAAGTTATTCCATTTTTTGTTATACTTAAACACACACACTGGAGGACTGAGAAAGTTTCTAAAATAATGCCATGTCTGATGAAACTTGTCAAACAATATCCCTACACTACACTGCCATCTAGTGAAGACTCTGCAAACATAATGACTGTAAAAGATGTCACCTCTCCTACAGTATCTCCTCCTGTCACAAATGCTCTCGCTCTCATTTTAGTTTTGGACAGGCTGAATCAGCTATCTGGAAAATCAAGAAAATAAGAAGCTTGGGGCAGTAGAAGCAGGGAGTGTCACTTTGTGGCTGGTAGCTTTGGGTTGTGAGGTTGTGTGCTTCCCTTTTAGGGAACTTCTGTTTGTTTCAGTGTGAGTTGTCTGTTAGGTACTTTGTGTTGGTGACATGCTGGACAGAGCAGAACTACAATTGAAGGGTCCTAATTTTTTATTTCAAGTCATTTGAATTTTACATTGTATGTGATTAATACTCTTGGTGTGATGAGATAATGAGACACAACTAACAAAAGTGGCACATCACTTACAATGGAATATGTGATATGAATCTGTGACATATTAGGTTGTTTGAATCTATATAGTAATGATACAGTAGGTGTTAGCAATCACATTTATTTTAGCTGTATTTTGCAAAGAAATCCTGTAATCCCCAAACCTTCTGTAACTGAATATCAGATTCATGAGGATTTAAGCATAAACATGGTGCCAGAATAAAAAGGATCTTCTATAGGTCTCAGAGAAAAGTGGTGACATGATCACAAAAATTGGCTACAGCAGGGCTTCTCTCAGGATATGAGAGAACATGTCAGAGACACTGATGTAATAGTTACAACAAAAACAGCTAAAATAACCCATCTTCATTCGACAAAGATCGTTGTATAAGCTCCACAGATGACCTTGACTTGTTTGAAAGAAATAAATAGGCAGTGATGAGCTGAGCTTTTTAAGAAGTTAAGATTGGATCACTTCTGGAGTTAAGATGTAGCTGTAACGCATTGCACAAGGCAATCAGTGAAAAAGACCCTCTTGAGAAGAAACTAGAATATTAGTAACTGGTGACAGCAGGTAATATAATAGTCTGAGTGAAAATGGTGGCACAAGTTAAGAGATGTTTCAGCAGAGATTTTAAAGAGAAAAGCATTTGTACCAGCGAGTGACTTGTCAGAAGCACTGGCATCAAAACTAAGCATCTCTTCAAAACATGTAAACAATCACACACCTTTGAAACCCTGATACGTGTTTGGCATCACCTTAATCTAGCGGCGGAAGGATGATCGTCTGATGTCAGTGGCAAAGAAAGTCTGGGACAAATGAGCTGGCTCTTGTCAGGAAGAGATGCTGGAGATGTGAGTTCGGGTTCTTTCTTGATCTGCTTTCATTTTGGCAACAACACGTGCACGCACCACCAGTGTTCAACTCTGCTGCTGCTGTTACTTATCACAGAGCCCAACAGTTTGTAAATAAATCAAAGCATCTCCCCTGGGGCTACAGGGCTACGGTCTTTGTATGCAGAGTCTTTGCAGTGTGCCATTCTTGCGTTGTGCTCTTGTCGTTCAAGCTCTCGCCAAGATGTTTGCTTTCGTCATTTGCACCACCAGCTTCAGCTCGACAGAGGCACACAGATAGGATGAAAATGTTAATCAGACTCGCCTCACTGACTGGCTGGACCACTCTTGGCTCCCTCCACCTCCTAACCAGGGCTCACTGCCTGCCCAGCTTGCCACAGAGGGAAAGAATGACTGATCTGAAAGACAAAGTCCCAACTGGGTTTTGACTTAATGTTGGAAGAAGAACAGGGTGCTGTCAAACCAAATTCCCAAGTACTTGAAGAGCCAGTCACAGGCACAAAGCAATTAACTGTTGTTGTGGCTATGATGGAGCCAACTAGGATGGACACATTCCCTAATTATATACTGTATTCAGTATATTTTGTTCTTTATTGATATTGTTATAACTAATAGCATAATTCTTAGCTTTAATTTTCTATAATTTTACCTGCATATGTTTATCCTTACATCATCTAGAAAAACAGGAAAAACATCTATTCACTTCTACAATGTGATTCATTACCTGTGTGTTGCAGGTAATTTGCTTGACAATAGATGCACAATTGTATTAATATTTAAGTGGTAGAAGACTCACTCCTATCCAAAGTAGTCTAATGGCTTTTGCAGATATCATGTAATTTCCCTATGCAGCACTATCAAAAGACAAAAATAGCCCATTTCTTTGAACTATTATTCCTCCGTTATCCCACACAATAGCAAAGAACTCAGACAGATTCACACATGAGGACACGAGGCATTTCCCCGAAACACCAGCAGTCTGGCTTAGTGTGTCAAAGCTCTTCATTTCATCACCCACTTCACATCAGAGGCTCCCTTCATTTACCAGGAGGCCTTACCTTCACAGTGCATGCACATACACAGTCTCATACATATATTACCACACACTATGCCACAGATTGCCAAAGCCAGATAGTTTAAGGATACAGAATATCTCCTGAGGTGACTCCAACTTAATTACCTCAGGAACAGAAGCATAGATGGTATCTAGGACAGCATCTCACTGAGTGCTGCTCTGCCTAAGAATCCCTGTAAGGTAATTAGTACTTCTGCAAAGAATCGGGCAGAAGGAGTAAAGAAAGGAAAGCAAACTTCATTAAAATGAAAAGCATTAAAAAGATGTCCCCTCCGGTGATCATCATTTGCTTGTCCTGCCTTTCTACAAACCTGGCCGAAGCCCAGACTTATAGACACATCAAGCTTAGCTGTATCAAACTGGAAGTGACTTGAAAACTGTAAAGTTCCGCCAAAAAACCTGCTCTTCATTCCTATCACTTCATTCCTGTAATATCAAATTGATTCCCCGACCCTACAAACATGCCCTTATTTGGAAACAAGCCTCTATCGGCCTTAAATTCATGGTTATGGATTGAAAACAATAACCGTCTAATGCTGAAATCCCAGATTTGGAGCACTTTCAAAATGCAATCAATTGTTCTTTGGCCTAAAGCCTACCTGTCCAGCTAATATCATTTAAATCCATTTATACATTCTGAGATATGTGGTAGAACATAATGACTGAGAGTCAAAGACATAACCTTGTTAGTGTCCATAATAAGAAAGCTGATACAGTATGAGATAAATATTTTACACGTGCTGAAAAACTTTTGATATTTTCTAGGTCAGCAGTTGGTCCTCCAACATTGGCTTTTAAAACATAATTATTTTCTACTTATTACTAGTAAAATAACAAGGGAGTATGTCATTAAAAGTTACTTTCTCTGACTTTTAATGACTGAGATGATGTGGATGAACAGTACTCAGTAAGAGCTGTTAATACTTTAAAATGCCCTAAGAGTCGCAACGGAACTTTCTAATGTAAAACAATGTCGACAAAGAATTTAATGTTAGAAGGTGTCAAGCCAGTTTTCTCACAGACTGCGTAATTTTTTACCTTTTCATGATCCCCAGAATTCTTGATTATTTGTTTGATCTTCTTGGGCTTTTAAAAAAGAACAAAGCATTTTTGATCTCAATACAAGGCTGTGTTATTTACATACCACATCTGGTCATTTGGATTCATATCTGAGAGATCAAAAACTGTTTTCCACAAGGTTTCAGCTGACAGAATACTTTATATTTGTTTGCAACTACCAAGACTTGAATAAACACGTCTCCCTCTTAGATTATGCGCTCCTGCAAAAGCAATTACTAAAAAAACTTGAGTGCATTTGTCTTTAGCTAATTTTCTCTCCAACACTCTCCTTTGGGAGAGTGTTCTGACTATTCAGCTATTTGTGTGCATCAGCAGCGCATCCAGCTTGCACCTGAACTTGATCCCTGAGTGACCCTCAATGTGATTATCGTTGAATACATCAGGGTTTTACTGTGGCTGAACGATTCAGCTCTGGGTTGCAGAAGGACGGCATAGACAAAATGGCTTATCTAACCTTAATATAGAGTTTCAACCGAGGAAATTTTCATCACTTTCACCATCTTAGTTTAGCGTTAGTATGTTAATGTTGGCTAATTGGTATTAAACCCAACGTTAAGCTGAAGCTGATGTAACTTTGTTTTGAAAAAACAAAACAAATACTGGACAGATAAAGCTGTTTAATGTGATAACATTATGAAACATTTAGTGGTAAATAATAAGTTAAGAATTGCAGTCTGTACTATAGAATTCTGTAGAAATTTTCATTCTCCTCCAATAAAACCCATACATGTGCAATATATGTGACTGAAAGAAGTGTTTCTCCAGAATTTTTGTTGTTGGCTGCTTATGGTCTGACAAACAAGGAGCTCCAGTGGTGGAGGGGAGTTCCTATCACCTGTCTCTAATTGAATTCACTCTGACTTGTGCACTGCTATTGTCTATGAAACTTTAAAGATGAAAGCAGTGAAGGAGTCACGTATGTTTTAGGATAGAGAATCAGACCATTAGTGCAGATTGCAGCCAACACACTTTTAAGTGAGTTCAAACTTCACTTAACTTTGGCCACAACTGACAGTTTAGATTCCCAGATATATTTCATCTCTGGCAACACAGTGTTACACACACTCAAGGGGAAATGAGAGAAAGGGCTTATTGATTTTTTTCTTACATTGAAAGGATTGTTAAACCATGTGTGAAACCATTCGATATCAATATACTGGAGGTTTTCATTATTCACAAAGCAATTGTTGATGAAGCTGAATTGTCAATTATGTAAAAGAGCTGCTTTGTCACACAGCATAAAGAACTGGACATGAGGTTATTATTACTGTGGCAAAATGGGTTTGGGGGCATTTTTCATGAAACACACAGACTCACTGATAACTCTCAGTCATCTGTCAGTAACTGTGTTTTCCCTCTGGGACACTAGCAGCATATTTGTGTACATCACTGTTTAAGATATTGTATTTCAGCACAACAACAGCATAATATGCTTTCTTATTGCCTCATATCATTTTTCAGCATTTCAGCTTATAAAGAAACCTGTCACAGCTGTATGCACTGTGTGTCATGGATATCTGTGTTCACACAGTTTCTACAAATATATGTAGTTGTTCATTTCTTGTTTAATTTAGGAATGAACAGTATTTATGCAGTCAACAAAAAGCTACAACTTGCACATCAGTTTGTAAAATAAAAGCTCACACTGTGACTGTGTACAGGAGGTCACAGGTTTGTCTAAAAATGCAATCTGACGGCTGCAGTTTATTCATAATCTTACTGATGATCTGCACAGAGCACGTCGCACTTGTCTGTGGTTCTGAGATTATTGCACTGACTTTGTGAGCATCAACGAATATAGTTCAAAATACTACTTTTGGTTTTATAAAGCACCGAGCATTCCATAGCTGAAGTAAATGTCTGACCTGCTACATTATGAACCATCCAGATCATCCTGGACAGGTTTGATTTTGGTCTCTAGTGTTAAAAACAAGCGTGGAGAAGCAGCTTTCACTTCCTGTGAATCTGTGTCTGAAAAAACCCCAGAAAACTGAGGTCTGCTCCAGCTTCAGGTCTTTTAAATCAAGGCTTAAATCTTTGTTTACCTTAATTGAAATAAATGTGGGACTTGTGGAAATGTGGAACTACAGTAGCTTGTTATATCTCACAAACTACTTTATGGATTTAAATTAAATTTGCTAGTTCTGTAGAAATTTCAGTCTAATAACTGGTAAACTTTATAGTGACTCCATAGGGACTCCGGTGATCCTGTAAATGCCACCAGGAAGTTATATTTTTTCTTTGACTTGTAATATCTAAACAGAGAAGATGGTTATTGTTTAGTTTTTCCTACATTACTTTGCTTTATGCATTTGGCTCATGTTGGCTCGTACACCTTCACAGACTTTAACCAAAGCTTTAACCATTGGCTCATAGTCTCCTTTATAATGAGTTTTTAGATGTCAGAGCTTTTAAAATATTTTTTATAGCACTTCTACATTTCTTTTATTCTGTTTTAATGTTATTTAAAGCACTTTAAATTATCTCATTGAAAGGTGCAATAATAATACATTTAGGTTTTTATGTTAAATGTTGGCTATTTCTGTCACTGAGCAGGCATCTGATTTATGCAGCTACTTAATGCTGGCTTGTTTTTTTGTTTTTTTACACAGGTTTGGATCTATAACAAATTACAACTAGTTCTGTTATTCTTTTGTTTTAGCAGATTTTGGCCTATTCATCTTAATAAAGCAGATTATTAGGAAGTTGCTCTTTTCTTTTCTCTTTTACCATTGACTTGTTGATATTTCTTGGTATTTAATCAAACATGTCTAATGTTGGGCTCCAAATCAATCTTCCTCCAGGAAATTAATAATAAAGTCAAAAAAAGGCAGTGGTCTTCACTATTGATATTAAATTGATCAGCAGTGTTAATACTTTTTAATCAACAACTGAAAGCCTATTATTATAGACTGGGCTCACACTGATATTGTGCTCTGCACTGTGTCTGTCTTGCTTTTCACTAAGTCATAAAACTCTCTCTTGCTATAGAAATGTATTAAACCTTATATTTACTTCACATTTTATACAAAGTCTCCTACTGCACTATTGTGTATGTACTGGGAAAAGGGCAGAAAAAAATGGATGATTTTAATGGAAATTGGAGGAGATCTTTTGCTGTAATTCACAGTAATGAATGCAATAGATGGAAATTAAAGGCCTTTTGGTTCATGAAATATAGCCCAGAGTAGGGTGATGTACCTGGTGCTCCTGGATGCCATTGTCATTATCACAGAAGAACATGGTTAAATGAAAGAATTAAGGTCATGACTTCAGTGCGTTGGCTCTGATTCATGTTACCCTGCTGTCCTGGGATTTGAACTGTAGCTCTTTGAAGACCAACTTCAATCATTTTAATGAGTTCATCATATCCCTGCTGACCGAGATGCTCCTAATGTCACTGCAGGGGCTGCACTAAATATATTCCATTGTTGCAACTATTGATTTTTTTCCTCCAATATATTCATTTTTAATGAGCTAGGTCTCCTCCTTTCTCCTCAGAGGCAATCAAAAGATGACACATACACTAGGAACCCCAGCTGTGCCTCAAGGTGCTTAAAGGTGGAGAAAATGCCTTAAAATAGACCAAAACGAGAACTGCGCACTTTTCACAATGTGCTCTGGAATCACCTAAACAATGACTCATTCCTTATGGAGATACATATGGATTTGAAACTAACTACAGTCAGTCTCCTGCAACCCATGTTGATAACAAAGTATATCAGTTTAGTGAGAAATGTAAAAGCTGCTTGGATCATATAAAACAAAAAAACATATTTGACAGCATTAGGCTCAGGCTGTGTGGCAGCCGTATAATGCAGAAGAGGTTAAGTTAGAGCAAAGCACCTTGTTTCGAGCAATGGTTTGTTTACATTTTAACTGAGAGGTCAAACAAATGCTTCAAGTCAATATCCATTAGATATTATTGATAAATATAAACTACTGAGTGACCACTAATATAGATTCAGAGAACACAGAACAACTACTTAGGCCGTGATGGCACACAAACAAACAAAGAAAAATCTCTGAAAATGATGAGTGCTGAGTTAGTAGTTATAAAGACCCAGAGAAAGCCTGATGCGACTGTTCACAGCCTATTGTTTGGAAATGGTAGTGTGGCATAAGAGGGGTTACTCATTCTTGGTAGAAAAAGTATGAAAAGTAGACACCATGGAGTGTGGATTGCCACAGGGATCAGTGATTGGTCCAAAACTCTTAATCCTTCATTTTAATGATATTTTTATTCTTGTTGATTTGTTAAAATGTCTTATGTCTTTGCAGATGATACAAGCTTAGTTAGCTTATTATTAAGAATCGGTTTAGTGTTAATACGTTGTCTGTCAATATCAAGAGGAGCAGGTATATCATTTTTGAAAATTGAAATAGTTGAAACAGTTGAGGGGGAATATTAAATTAAAATGATGTGATGTTGACATTGAAAGACATTTCTTTGGGTTGTGACTGATTATAAACTAACATGGAAACAAAATGTTGGATATATTAAAGGAAAATCTTAAAGTCTTAAAGACTTTATATATAATATATTGTACACTTTATTCTGTTGAATTGTGGGGGTAGACCTTTGAAATGACAATACAATCAATAGTCCTATTTAAAGAAATTAGCTATTATAAGCAATAATTAGTATAGATGGTACATGGTAATAATGCCAGCATGTGGATCACTATGTGCTGGAAACATTGTGAAGCTTTACTCGGGTACTTTGATCCAAACGCTTTTGTCGACGTGCACCGTAACAATGCCTGCACGCCGAAGTTTATCCAACCTAAGTTTATCATTTGGAAAAAATGAATGTCGGTCACAAAAAAAATCACTCCAGTTGGTGCAACAATAAAGAGCATCAAGAACAAAGTGGTGGGTTGATTTATAGACTGATAAATGGATACAGCCATCCCTGGAGCCATGCTGCTGTAGGTAACCAAATATTGTTAGACATTGTATTTGTATGAATCCTATTTTGCACTAGATAACTCCACAGATCACTGTGGCAATGTAAAAAAAATAGGTTTGTTTTAAACAGACCAATTAAACAGACATTAAACAGACCAATCACAATTAAATATAAGGGAGATGGTCCACGATAAAGTCTTATTAATTTTACCCTTGCAGAGCTCAGACACAAATGGAAACTCACCACGACTTTTAATTTAAATAAAACCACATTGAATTAATATAATTTTGGTCTTGTTTTTGTTCGTTGTGACTCACAGTGTGTGACAGCTGCTGATATTTTTATGAGCAGAATTAATGGCTTGCCCGGATTTTATGAAACCCACAACGGGCCTGGATTCTAACAAACAGATGAATCAATTTCATCTGCATCACAGTGCAATTAAACTATCGTTAGGGCTCTAATTTACAAAAATAATGAGATCAGAACCTTAAGAAACTACACTGCGTGACTTTGATTGAGTTCCTTACATCAGGGCAATACACTTACACATGTACAGTACTTACTTTCAAGGTTGCAATGACTTTGTGTGTCAATTTTTTGTTCACACCAGATCTGTTTGAAATGATTGTAGAACAGCCCAGACGGTGTATCTTTTTGTTGCTTAAACAGACCCGTGTGAACATCCTATTTTATTAATAAAGTCTGATAAGTGTGCCACAGAGTAGGCCCTGGTTCCTACAGTACTTGAAAAACTGGATGGTGCTCATAAAAGTTTCAGCTCCTTTCAGAGAGTTCAGAGATGTTGTCTTTAATTATTTCATTTCATATGAAATGTTTGAAAACATCCATTCCAAAAATGGTACTATGTCCTGGTGCTTTCTAGGGTTATTCCAGACATTAAATCTCCATTCATAAAACATGTGAGATAACTCCATCCGTCTGACTTTTCTTTAAGATTCAATACTTGTTTGTATAAGTTGTAGGCTCATTTCTTAGATGCTAACTTTTCAAACCCCTCACATGGTTCACATTTTATGCAAATGGGAAAACATACTAGTGTTTTCACTGTAGGAGCAAATGGCTTTTCAATGCCAGACTCTGTTACAGTTAGTGCAAGCTTCTTCTACAAAAATCTTGCAGCTAACAGGTCTCTGAAGATTGGAAATTCAGAATAAATTAGACTTCTTTGAATTAGCAACCAAATAGTAATGATTGATCTACTTGACCTTATTGTTTAAGAGTTACAATTATTGCATGTCAGATAGACTGCTGGATAATTTAAGTCTTAAAAAATCTATGGGCAAAAACACCAAACTTCATCAAATTTGCCCCAAATTTGTTGCTTTGATGCCAACAATATTTCCAATGCTGTCACATCAAAAATGTTCTAAGCAGCCACTGAACTCTGTTAATCTCCCGTGTGAGATGCTTGTACCTCATTTGTGACATGTTTCTCATTTCAGTCTTTCACAACAAAGCCAAAGGAGTGAAGCAGGATAATGATGAGGTCATGCAGTTAAATAAAGTATCAGTTACATCACCCCAACACCGAATACTGATGCTTCCATAAATAGAGTCTATTGACGTCACAGTTCGTCTCCTCACACAGATTAATTTGAACCTACATAAGGTTTGTGAATACATTTCTGATGGCCTTGACAACTCTCTCTTCTCTCACACCTCCGATAAAACTCAAGTGTGGAGTCTGCATGCCTTTGTATGTGCTTTTCTCAGAGGCAAATCTCAGAGGAGCAGCGGTACGTTGTGCTATGACAGTCGTGCCTGGGACGTCGAAGTCTTGCACTTTTCTTCTTTTCTCTATCTTCCTTTTTTTCCCTTCCATTGCTACTGAGAATAGGTTGAGTCTTCCCAATTAGCAGTTTTCTGAAGAGGTGTTGTGACAGCCAGGGAATACAATTTACAGTTGTTAAAGCTTATCTGAAGTCGCTGTCAGTGTGTAACAAAGATAATATTAAGCTTGATAATAATCCAGAAAAGTATATGAAGAATTGTGATGATTGGTTTGGATCAAAGGTGGTCTAATCCTTACAGCACATCTGTCCAAGCTGCTTAAACGCCCTTCCTGAAATTGCTGTCTGCTGCCAAATAATGTGGACCAGCCACAAATCACACCTGCCTGTTGTAAGCTTGTGGGAGACCTGTGCAGCTTAGCCAAAAGCAGGGAGAAAGTTTATAGTGTGGAGACTAGGAAATGTGAGAAATGTGGTTTCATTTATTATTATCTGACAGGAGACAATGAGCTATGTGTGGATGAAAATGGAAAAAAGTAATTTCACAGATTTCACAAACTTAAATGTCTTCACCGGAATATGTTCATCATACTAGTTTTTATTTCAACAGCAAACAACAAAACAGCTGCTCCATTATCTTTAACTTCATGACACACTTTGAATTATGAGCAAGACTTATTTCTTTCACTGAACCAGGGTCTGACAAAGTAAGTGCTACATTTCTTCCCTTTTCTTGGTAAAAATGTATGTGGGAACGCATTAAATGACGTTTGACATGCCAACAGTTGGATGACAAGATTGATGTTTGTAGCGTAAATATAAAATATTTTAAGTTGTACAATCAAACCTACAAAAACATTTATTTATACAAAAACATGCACTGTCATATGAATAAAACAAACACAGATGTAAAGTTTTAATTAGTTTTACAGGTGCTGGTATGTGGATTGTGTTGACCTATGGACAAGACAAGCTACAGACAAATTAAAGGAAAAATCAACATAAAGTCTTCTAAATGTCAGACCACCATGTGCCCCCAGAGGAGCTATAGTGCACCTTTCATTTATTCAAAAAGTCTGTGGTTTCTACAGGAGGCAGACTAACCTCTTTCAAAAGATCTCTCATTTGGTGTTAGGGATTAGGGTCTAACCCGCCAGGTTTTTTTAACTGGGTTTGGGATCGGGTGACTTTAGCATAGGATTCACATAATTTACACACTCATAAACCATTCAGTACATCTTTGTATACTGCAGATGTGTCTCCATTTCATCTTTGTGCTAAGCTAAGTTAGCCAGCTGCTGGCAGTAGCATCATATTTAGTTAGTGACAGGTGTGTTGACCTTTATATTTAATCCTCATCAGTAAAGTGAATTAACAGGTTTCCAACATAGTTCTGAAACTCCTGCAGGATAATGTGATTAGTAACAAACTCAACTAGATGATGCAACCGGGCGCGTTTTATTAAACATGCCTGACTACTGATAAGCCTCAGACCTTCACAGACTGGTTCATGGCACCACATTATCCTATTTAAGATGTGACGCACATCATGTATTTCCCACCACATCACAGAAGAGAGAAATTAGTGGAATATGCTACACAAAGCCTGGCCCATGATTCACACAACATGTAATGGGCCTAGAAATAAGGTGGATAATATTAGTGATTTCTCAGTGTTTGCCACTCACACCACGTCTGAAGCAAGAAGGTGACCTCGTTGTACCTTCTGGGCCATACTGTGAGGCAGTCACTATCACTGCTCGCCAGTGGCATTAGAAGTGAAAAGACTCAAAAGTATTGATTTCTAATGGTAGCTTTAATCTTAAATGACAACTCTCTGCGAGTGCCGTCATGTGAAAGCTGCTCCAGTGAGCACCATTGATTAATTTTGTTCTTTGAAATGGCAGCCGTGGGTCCAGCAAATGTATTTCTTTTATAAAGATACAGAGAGTCAATATGTGGTTTTCTATACTATTGTTCTCAGTTTTCTGTATCAAGTTTTTTCCACACAGCTCAGTGTGTCTTGGAAATGACTTAACCAGATAAAGCGGCTCTGTCAATGTGCACACTGACATGTTCTCAATAGAGACATGCCCTCTCTCTGGCTGTGGAATAGATTCATTTCATTTTGTCTGTATTCATATGCCATTCATGACAGTCACCTGATGTCTTCCTACAGACTCTATAGATGGCACAGCATTGTAAATAGTTTGGTAAAGCAATGCTGCAGTGCAGAGAAGCTCGCTATATCACTAAGAACCGGGAATAGCAGCAAGGGGACTGACCTATATGAAAGAAGCATTTTAGAGCTTCAAGCCACTAAATTAAAACCTTCATAAGTGGAGATTGACAGCACAGGTACCTCGTGTGCTTAGGGATTCTTGAGGAAGTGCTGCCAAATGCTGTACATGCGTCCCTGAGCTGCAGTGCAGGGTCAGCACTGGAGGTGGCCACCTCGGCTGGATGTAAAATGGCCAGTAAATCACAGGCGATGCAGGACCGCATTTGGGGAGAAGTGTATGTGTGTGGGGGGCACAAAATGTGTACAGTCTTCTACATTTTAATACTATTCGTCCTCACAGCTCCGTCCACAAGGTGCACGCTAGGATATGTGCATTTGGATATCAGGCTACTTTCTGTGCATATTTATGTTTTAGGCAGCCTTTGCATGTGTTTGTGAATGTACATGTCTGTGTGGGTGCATGCAGGTCACCCAGAAGCTTCCAGACCAGATGTGCAGGAGTCTGGATTGTGTGGAACGATGAGTGGCTGGCTCGCTGACACTGCAGACTTGGAACAATGCACACAGGTCTCTCCAACTAATGAGCTCTCTATATAGAGAGCACACAGCGAGAGCCTCCCCTCTGCCTACAGTTTCAATCAGGACCTCCATATCTTGGGAGCAGAGCTTTTTATGCTTGCGCTGGCATTGGACCAAGGAACTTGATACAAAATGCAAATCAGCATCGAGTACCTGAGGTGGTTCCAGTTTGTTTGTGACACAAAGTGGAGAGTGACAGGTTCTTTGGATCAGGATGTAGTAAGCTTAGGAATGCAGAGGCAGCGAGGCTGTTTTTGCTTTCGACTTTCTATCAGATGCAAATTCATAGGCTTTACTTCTCCTGCATTCTGTTACAGCGCTTTCTATATCTATAACTGCAACCAAAAGCATAAAAAAAATATTTCCAGTAACTTCAGAGGCATGTTGTTTGGATACTGTATCAAATTTACGCATCACAGCACCAGGACAGAGATGAATAATCTGTTTTAACGTTGCAAAGCTTGTTGTGTTGGAAGGCCCTGTTCCCCGATGGACTGTTAAAACCAACTCAAACAAATATAGGTTACAGGGGCTTAGTGAGTGACGCAACCCCCCCCTTGAGGCAAGTGTCCAGACTTCAAAATGACTCTACATTATTCATTTCACCTCTAATGTCTTTGTTTTGCAATAGAGCAGAACAGGACAGGACTACCACCGTATCCCTGAGATGCTGAACTACCATCTGCACAAAACATCAGATAAAAGTTGACTCGGTGCTTAAAAATAGAAATAAATTGGGCCACTGTAAATATACAATAAAAAGTGCTGTGGCACTTGTATCTCATCATTATTAGAAGCACCCACAAGGAAGGGAATATCTTTCTATCATCACTAGCTGGCGCAGGATGAATCAGGGCGTACACTGAAATCTACTCTTCCCAGTGCTAAATATGGCTCTAATGAATCAGGGAATTGTGGGCTTTTAACTGAGGGTAAATATTTTTACCCGCCTTGTGGATTTTAACCTCAGGGGAGACAATAACCCCCCCCCCCATGTTTTTGGACTGCTAGGTATATTATAACCTGTCTAGGGTTGGTAATGATGATTTTTTTTTTTTGCACAACAGGCAGTTTCGAATGCAAATCTACTCTTATCTTACCAATCATAGCCTGGTAGCAATATCATAAAATATTCATTCTCACAGGAACCCTATTCTGTGGTGGTGCAAAATCTTGTGCCTCTGATGGAGAAGTACAAAGATAGTCTCACATACCCTACAGTGATCCTCTGCCATATCGTGTACCTGTCAGGGAAATTACAAAGACTAGTGAGCTCGCATTAGATTTCAAATGCCTAACCTTTCTGTCTTAGGTTTGTGTTTCTCTGGCAGCGCTAAATATATGAGATGCCCTCTAGTATCTTACAAGCTTGCTGTTTTGATCTATGAGGTTGTGATATAAGCTTTGGTTAATAATTGATGGCTGGAAGGATGTGTCTCTCCAGCTCCTTCATACAACTCAAAAATGACATTCCTGAAAATAAGAGGGGTCTTCTGCAGGATGAAATATTTCACTTTGTGAATTACTGATGCACTGCGTGGGAGTTCCCACCCCTGCTAGCTGCCTTGTTGTTGTGCTAAGTTCAGTGTTTTTAAGTTTGCGATGGCCTTTAGACTACTAAGGAAAGGCTGGGGTGACCTCATTAATGGTTACAGGCCATTACATGAAGTTGATCTGTAACCTGAAGTTTTAATCGGCATGATAAACAATAAAAAATAACCTTCTCCATGACTATTTCAGTTGTGGAAAATTTGACTTGAAGACACTGCTTTGCAGTGACAAAACTGAGAAGACACTGTTGCTGCCACGAGTGTTGTCATGCCATTAAAAGTGTTTGAAACCCAGTTTAGATAACTGGACATTTTGTGGAATAAGCTTATTCGCTTTAGCTGAGAGACATATGATAATTTCAGTAGGGCACAAAAACAACTTGTTTAAGTGTAAACACAAAATCAGATGTTACATTTTAGTTAAAATATAATGGTTTTGCTTAAAAGAAGTAGGTACCTTCTGGTTTAATGTTACAAGAGCTTGGTCATCACATTTAAAATAACAATAGTCATTTTGTCTTCCTCTACAATACGTGGCATGGTCATCATTTCAGCAGTAAACAGCTCATCTGTTGGGTGAGGTCACTGTATGAATAAATCTGTGTATAGGCAGATCCAGGCTGAAAGGCTGTGAAATTGTCAAAGTTGCAGAAAATATAGTAACTAGTAGCATTAAAGGTCAGATCAGTTCCTGTATTTGCATCAGTTATCCTACGGTTTGGTGTGGATCTGATGAATATGCCAAGTTCATTTTTACAATAGTAATTGCACTAATTATTATTCTGTAATCAATAGTTCCACAGAGCACTGAGTTTTACAGCTTTTGTCATTTGCAAATTGAGGAAAGTGTTTGAATGGGGACATTTATAATTGATAATTACAAGTCGTGCTTCATGGTTGTGGTTCCGCAGCTGGAGGCTGAAGAACAATTATAAACTGTAACTGCCGTTGTGTTGAAAATTGTTTGACTTTTCCAGCTGAAGGATATTTGGGTTTGTCCTGTACATCTCTTAAAGACAGTGGAGTTATTGTGTGTATTTTTGTGACTGTTGCTTAAGATTTCAGATTTCTTTCCAGTTGCAAACTGTTGTAATAATCACTGGTGTGTGAGCAGGTCAAAAAGAATAAAGTCAGCTCTTTAAAGAGGAAATACTCAGTGGGGCGTCCACATTTCTGTCATTAACACAGGCTCTAAGTGGACATGAAGGACTAATACAAGTTTTAATTGCAAGCTTGTTCAAGTGAACTTTAGGCCTGCTGTGCCTTCATTTCAATATTTCTCGGATATTAATGTTTACAGTCAGGATATTCTGTACTGAGCTAGGGTTATTTTTCTTATCCCGCTTTCAGGGCTTGTTCCGACCACCCGAAGACATCAGGAATCAAATTTGTTAATCTAATAAAGGGATGAATAACCTTGCCATCATTTTCCAAAGTGTCCACAATAAGAGCAAGAAGATATGGGGCCATTATCTGCAAACTTGTGTGAATTTGTTACCCTAAAATGAACCTTGCCTTAAGTCTAGAAGCATCTTCGCAAAAATTACTTTTTCCTTTGCTTTTATCTCTGATACTGCATGAAAAATTTGTTAAACTAACAAAAACATCAGAGCTCATGCATGTCTGTGGGAAGGTGATACTTGAGATTTTTATTTTGTATGTTCTTGTTAGTCCTATCCAAGTTAAGTTAGCAAGGTTGAAAAATTTAAAGACTGAATCTAAATCATTTAATTTTAGGCTGATGGACAGAAGTGACTGACTTATATTTACTTTACTTCAGACCCCTTTTATTTTAACAAGCACAAAATATTGTTTCCTCGAATATGCATTTTATTGTGTTTATCACATGACAGCCCATATCACGGCATGGCTGACTTTATTACCCACTGAGCTGGGTATCGTAAATCATCTTGGTGATTAAACACAAAGACAATAACGTTACTCTATAACTGGGTCTACAGTAAAGGTTAAACAAAATCATCTAGAAGAACTAAACGGATGAAAATAAGCCGGTTGATTTTGTTGGCAGATGTGAATGTAAACACATGTCCAAGCTCTGATGCTGTGAATAATAAATACCTTGTGGAACAAGCTCTATATTTGTTCCTAAGTGCTAATTGGTTACTGGAGTCTGTATTACTTCTAATACCTTCTGATTAATACATAATGTGAAGACAGTAATGCGATATAAATACATATATGAGCAGAAAAACTAATGCACTGATGAAGAATGAGGGAAATTGTATCAGCAAAAACACTATCATAACATAATTATGTCCCACTGCTACTCAAGATTCACATGGAGATAAACAAACTGAGAACGACATCTTCAGTTATTAAGTCACTACTTAGTATTTATTTACTTTAAAGTTTAACAAAAAAATAGTACATTTAAAAAGTGATTTCAAAGGAAACAATATAACCCTCCTGTAAAAATTCTCCATACTACAAAAATCTTCTGCTCCTGGTTAAAAAAAAAAATGCCGCAGGCTATACTTTAATTTCTTCAAATCATACAAGCAGGTCAGGCCATTAATATGCTCAGATCTTTCACACTAATTTGTAGTTGAGCTCAGGTCATGCTTGTTGGAGTCACGGCAGGAGTGAAATGAGGAAAAATGTGTGCCCTGTAGCTCAAAATATTAATTTTTTAACATTTCCTCAAATTGTGTCCAATTGCTCTCTTAAATGTGAATTAATGTAACCTTGTGATCATATTAAGCTGCAGTTGTCTTGAGCTCCACTGAGGCATTTCTGAACGCTGAACGTTAAGCATAAAATTCTTTAAAAAAAAAAAGATTAATGTATATAAATGGGGAAATCTAACTCACTGTAGACCAACTCTGTACTGCATAAATGTTGCTGTTGAAGCTCACCTCTTAGGCTAAAGCTAAAGGTCAACAAATTAAAGACCCATTTAATGTGCAATAAAATTGTCACACAATAAAGAAAAGAATGACAAGAGAAGAGTATACATGTTTGATCATTAGAGATTAGTATTTTCATGTACAGATTTATCATTTTATATCTTTCTGTTAGTTGAGAAGCACAATTTTACCACTTCACTGAACACGCTAAAGACTATAAACATTATATCACATATTCAAAGATTAACTGAAGGATTTGTGGTATCAAATGGATCCAGCCTGCAGTATTTCACTGGGGTCATAGCACTTAACCTGCTGCCTGTATTGCATTTCACAGTATCTCTGAATAAAGCAAGTGAAGTCATTATTTGAAAAGGCGATTTTTCTCTCCTGGTGCCCCAGAGGCATGTTCAGCACTAATTGCAGCAGATCTCTCAGGTGTCCATCATTAAACTAAGCGATGCTGTTGCTACCTCAACACCTTCTGACTTAGCACAAGTGGTTCTGTAACACATCTGCATAAAACCACATTTCAAAACCTCTGCACAAGTACAAAAATCTTTCCCCCTTTTCTTTTTAAAAGAGGACTACGTGTAAACTTGTATTACTGCATGCTGATAAAAGAGAACACTTTTCTGTAATGACTGTGTTTCTTTTGTCATACACATTATGTTGCTTATATTCAACGCTAACCAGCACTGAAGGCAGATGTTAGCTGTTCAGGAGGGCGAGACAATGTACCATGCATGACTAATGTCCTGAGAGGCGTTGGTCTTTTTTTGAAAAGAGTTATGATGACTAGAGTTAATCAGGTAGGCTGTGAAAGTGAACAAGACATCAGTGTGGAAAAGGTCCAATTTCAAATATGGGCTATAAAATGCTTTTCTTCTTCCACTGAATTCAATTTAATTAAAAAAAAAAAAAAAAAAAAGAATAATCCAGCAACATAGATCTCTGTTGTCTCATTCCTTTGTGTGCCTTTCACACTGTGTGCTCACAAGTTCCCATCATAGAAGTATGAGCTCAGGGAGCATAACGCAGTTTGTATTCAGTCTGTGTGACAAGCGGCAAAGCAGCAATCTTGTCTGTCGAAAGACAATGATTCCACTCAGCTGCCATGTTGTGCACACAAATGTGTTACATGACATCCGACCTGAAATCAGTCACCTTGCAAAGTGAAATTTTAAAATCTGTGAACTAATCAAGAAGATTCACCATGGACAATATGAATAATTCTCTGTTGATTTTTCTAATGTAGAGTTCAACCCTCAAAAAGTCAGCTTGTACTTTTGTTTGCCTGTGGGTTTTTACTTTAAATCCTCAGTTTAGCATTTGGAAAATCAGTTATTGATTTTACACATGACAACAATCATCCTCCTACTGTGTCTTCAAAAAGAATTTAGAAAAAACAAGTAAAAGTTTCACAGAGTTTAAACAAGTACTTCATTAGTCGATGGAGAGAAAATGAATCTGAAACTGTTATAATAGATGATTAACTGTTGAAATCAGTTCTCAAGCAAAAATGCCAAACATCATTTGGTCCAAACTTTTCAGCCATGCCATTTTTATGCTGTTCTCCGATTATATTATTTGAAATTGAATGTGTTTTTTTACAGCAAAAATAAGTTATTTGAAATTGTCACCTTGGTCACCGCTGTGCCTTTATCATTATTCTTAGGTGTTTAACAATGAAGCAGTTAGTCAAGCAAAATATTAGTTGCATCTATCTTGCAGAAATTATTTTTATCATCACAATATTATGAGCAAAACAAAGTTTTAAAACAAGCCATAAACAGACCCAGCAGCATGTGCACAACCAACCATGTCTAAGCTAAACAGACAGGTCTGGCAAAAAGCCATTATGATCACTCCACAATGTCAGTGCAGACGTACCCCAGACAACGTCCCAGCAAGTAAAAAATGCATGTGAAAAGTTGTATAGGTGCCACACACTGGCATTGCTTTCTTTTGGAGGAAGCTTTGTTAATAGCTGGACTGTGCTCCAGGTTTGCATTACAGTTAAGACTTGAGCTTTTTAGCCAATGTTCTCCATGATTGAAATTCTCAGTCAGTCATCAATCTGCATTATAGACTGGTTTCCCCTTGTCTGGTGGGGGCTAACTGAAACAGATTGAGACAGCTCTTGCTCACTGCATCACTAATGGCTGCCAATGAAAGACGTCTCTGTGCAGTTGACCCGTATGTGGAACAGGATCACGTCGCAGCTCAGAGCAATGAGGAGAACACAGCTCAATATCTGGAGTCTCTTCGGCATCAGTCACCAGTCAACAACATCCTCATCCTATTGACTAAATGTTGCCCAGAAAGAGAATCTAATCACAGGGGTTGGACAGGCTCTAGTTCTCCTAATGGTTTACCATTAGCTGACTGGAACAAAGCCCAAAGTATGAAGAAACACAACAATATATTTCTGGTTGTCTGCAGTGAATGGCAATAATGGTTTCTCGATTATTGCCATGCATACTCCTCTATGCCATATGCACAGAAGCCGGAGGAGCCTATCTCAGTTTGAATCCTCATTATTTTCTGTCAAACAACCCTACATTAACCTGAAACAAAGGGCACGACAACATAAGCTACTTTTGGGGGAATATGCTTTTTCTCCAGCTGTGCTGAATGTATAATACAGGTCTGCAGACTCAGTGGAAGAATTTCAAGCCCTTTTGCAGTCAGGCCACAACAGAGTCATTACCTGTGTGGCATAATTGACACTGAACACAGGGGATCCTGCTAATTGATTACTCTGCCCTGTGCTAATTCAAAATGCAAAGCCTCATTGTATCTTCCATAAAGCCCCTGCCACTAAGACTTCACCACAGAGGCAAGACCCTATAGTGTTTCCAGACTTTTCCCGGTGACCCAGCATCTGAAGACCTTCCAGACAGTTTCAGTCCAATGCATAATTACTCACTGGATGATGATCCGTGCAGATGTTTCAGTAGTGGCACACTATCTGCCACAACACTGATCAAAAACTGAATAAAGAGCCCCAGGGGACCACGTGCCTCTACAGAAATAAAACCCTAATTAAGAGTACGCCCTGTTGCTGTTTTTTTTCCCCCACCCAAGTTGAGATGAGGATGCAGGGGTATGGACCCGTCTCTCCTCTCGTGCAGGATTCAGCCTCCAGCTCCTCCTCTGATGCATCGTTTGCATCAGTACTTAGGAACACTTGTCCGCGCGCTGCTGCACCTCCCCACAGAGCATTCACGGACTCCACTTTGCCAGGTGATGACAGACAAACGCTCAAGAGTGAAAATGATGCGTTTCTAACACGCCCGAAGTCGGAATTCACGGAGAATGGAGACTCGCCTCGGCCGCTGCCTTTTTATCATTTTCTCTGAGTGGACTTGGCTGTTCACCTTAACTTCCACCCTGGGCGGAACAAAAGCGGATGTAAGGTGCCTTCCGTCGTGCCAGCTGCCGCTAATCACAGCGTTTCCTCGGGAGCTGCCCGTGCTGGATTTGACTAGTTTTGACGAGCCACCAGTTGAAGAATTTGTTGGATTGACCGAGGGGTCACCGGGCGTCAAACCCGTCGCCGGAGAGGACGAAAAGCAAAACGGAGCGGAATTAACCGCGAGCGGAGAAAGTTCGTCAAAAGTGGAGCCACGGTTTGAGGGGAACAACACAAGTTGTCTCCAAAAGGACGCGTTAAACGGTCACCACAAACTTTCCCTTACGAAAGTGTTTTCTTGCGGGTCTGCCCCCTCTCCAAGAAACGTAACCGAAAATGGCACCGATGATGGAACAAACACCAGCTTTTATGCAGAAAATGGGGATGCGGCGCTAAACGAGGACAAGGATGTGGCCAGTTTGACACGACCACGAAGGAGCGCAGAGACCTGGTCCGGATTCAAACCTGAGGGGGGGGAAGATGCTTCGTTTTCGGACCCGGAGGAGTTACAGCTCGCAAGTGCGACGTTTGCACTCACCGGGGACACGGCTCATAACCAGGCGATGGTGCACTGGTCCGGACAGAACAGTAGCGTAAGTTGTTAATGTGCTGCACATTTACGCACGAACCCCTTTTGACGCAGTGTGGTCGTTGTTCACTCATGAATTCTGTGCAGTGATCTGAGTGATTTGAAGCTGTAGTTTGGACCGAGAATAAACGACCACATGTAATAAAAATTAAATCTGAGACTGCAGAGGTTGAGAGGTTTAGCAGGCTTGGGTGTGGGTGTGTGTCTTGCCCTGCTTCTTTCCCTCTATCTCACTGGCGCGCACACGCACCCAAACACACACAGACAGCCATACAGACAGACATACAGACACACACACACGCACACACACACACACACACACTTTAAGATATTGTTTATTGATTAGCTCATTTTGCAGGTATGCTGAACTTAAAATAATCGTAGAATGTATAAAAACAAGTTTATGTTTAAAGGAATTTCCTGTGAAATTCTCCCTTGTGTTACACTAACACAATGTGCTGTATTTTATATATATTCTTTCTATATTCCCTGCTATAAAAATATAGACCTTTGTGTTAATACAAACTGTTATGTACAGGCTACAGCTCAATTGTCTAAATATGTTTTCTCAGTCATATAAATTAGACTTTAAGCAAAGGCACAGAGAAAAAATTTCATTATACAGCATATAGGTGGAAATTATAATCACATGTAGCACGTCATGCAAAAAAATGTGAATTTAATAGATTTACACCAAAAAAAACAAAAACAAAAAACAAATAAGCAACAAGTATGGAGTATAAAATTGCATTACAAATGCTCGTTTTAGGTACATGAAGATATAAACATTCCAGTCCAGTTCAGAGCTGACATCAATAGATGCTTTGCTCAAAAATGCTCACATATGTTGGTTCCCTAATATCCAGTTTTCTTATGTCTGTGGTTCTGAACGTCTAACAGCACATAATGATTAGTGTGTTAGTGAAGGGTAGGAAAGCAGGCTTGGGGTACAATGTACAGAAAGCTCCTCGTAAGCCATCAGTGTACACAGATCCATATAAAGTTCAGCTAAAACCACACTCCTGTTCTCTACCTTTTCTTGTTTTGGCCAGGAGTCAAGCAGAAGAATCTGAATTATTTGCGGTCCCTAGACATTTTAGTAAGACCAGTGAAATGTGCAGCAGTCTATCCTGCTGGATTCTTGGACAACATATCTGCTATGGCCTTGGGTCTTAGCAAAAGTATTTAGTCCTGTAGGGCTGCAACAAAAAAGGATTTTTGGATTTATCTACATACTTGTTTTTCAGGTTATTGATTAATCGTTTATAAAATGCCAGAAGAAATGAACAAATTGCCCTTTATAACTTCCCACAAGTCAAGGTGGTGTCTTCAAATATTTTGTTGGCAGTGAGAAACCCAGATTTACACTCAACTTTCACATGACAAAGAAAAAAGTTAAATATTTGAGAAGCTATAACACTGAAATAACAACTGAAGACATTATTCAGACATATAAATAGACACAAATTATTCTGTTATTGTAATTCATAGTTGATACAATATTCATTTCAGCCCTGCAGTGCCTTTTGTGTTTCATTGAGGTTTAGAAAATGATTACTTATGTATTTGTTATGTGCAGACAGAATGAGTGAATAATTTTATTTTCTGAATGAACCGTATCTTCCGCAATTACCAAACAGATGCTAAAACCAACACTGCATCTTCTGTCCTCACGTTTGGTCACTCATCAGTCTGCAGCCTGCAAAATTAATAAAAAAACATTCAGACACAGGTGGTCAACTTATTTTTGACAAATGTTGCCCCACATTCTCAAAAATCAGTATTTTCTTGTACCACAGTTGGTCAACTGTGTTTCTAATAGTTTTTGGACAATAATGGGAACTGTAGTACAGATGAACAAGCTAATCCATGCTGCAGGGTGACTACATATACATATTAAATGAAATGTTTGCAAAAATTACAACAAAGGCGTGCAGCAGGTAAATTGAGCTTTTATTGTGCTAAGCTATTACCTATAGCCACCTGCTAGTTTTAGCTTTGTATTTGGGCAGACCGACAGACAAGAGTGCTATCCATCTTTTAGTCCATATTGTGAGAAAACGTGAATAAGTGTATTACTGAAAATGTCAAACTAATGCAGTTTATTATAGGAGTCATAGTCTGGGGCTACTGTAAAATGAGCAGCAAGTCATACAGTATAAAGATGAAGTCCATTATTATTACGCATCTGGAAGTAAGGAAACATGCATGAGTAACTTGGCTGTTTATGCATGGATGTTTGTAAATGTTTGTATTCAATTTAATTTTCCATCACAATTTGTCATAATCACTTTCACATTGCAAATGTTTTAAGTCCTGCTTTGATAATTGTCACCCCTGATGGAACAGAGTCTCATCACACCTACTCATTAAATTCTTTGTGTGCATTTCCTCCCCTGAAATGTGCCTTACCCACTCTTTCTGTATACGTGCAGACCAGGTGGTCTCCAAGGAAGCTCTCATCATTTCAAGCTGGTGTACTTTTTTTTGTTTGTTAGGTATCTATTTAAAGTAGTTATCTATTTTAAATCTAGCAGTCTTTCAATTTCCAAGTTAAACTTCTTTATTCTGACAGTTACAGTTCAGCCATAATGATTGTTATTAGCCTCCCTGGGTAGGAGAACAGTTTTTTTTTTTTAAGAGCTTTAAAGCAACCTTATGAGAGGGACCCAGCTTGTAAGATGTCTAAGTAGAGACATTAGCCAACAGGTTTAAAGAAAAACAAAAATATTCTGTAAATACAATACATAATATCTCTTCTGGTGTATTAATGTGACTCAGTTTGCATTGAAAACTGCTGCTCCTACAACATATTTTATCACCTCGTGGCAGCTGTCTTCATATGCTCACATGAAACCCTGTTTTCTGGCTATTCACACCTTAGACGTTTCTTTTGTAAGTAGAGCGTGACACCTACTATGTTTGTTGCTAATTGTGAAGTATGATAATTGGTTATGTATTAACTGAGCAGCCAATTTGTTCATAAAGACTAGGAGTTGCATTGTCTGAGCTTGTTATTGAAGTTTCCTGTCCAATTAATGTCACAAAATTTAATTTGAAGCCTAGTTTGAGTTCTCTACAGTGATTTCTTTTTTCATTTGTATAATTATCACATTTTAAATGTTTAGCTATAATGTCATGTGGAAAATGTCAAGTGTTCAATCCATGTGCTGCTACAACACTGATTCACATAGTTATTGTCTGTAACAAGTAAAATTACAATAATAAGTGTCCTATGACTGGGTTTGAATAATTTAAATGTGCCAATTATTGCTTAAAGCATTTCATTACAATTAAAGAAATTGTATTAATTAAATGTATAATTTTTTTGAGCAAGTAACCCTACAAAATTACTAAAGAGATGCATTTGAATTTGTGTTTTACTCTGAACACTAATGCAGTGTACCTTTAGCATTGCATTGGTGATAACATAACTGTAACCTTCAGTTGCTGACCTTTAGTAGCCACTAAGGTAGATAAATGATTTCATTCAACTCATGTGGCAGAGAATGGTAATCAAATAAGGCCTTTATGAGCAGTTATCCAAGAGCAGGACATGAACATACCTAAATGTCTGAAGGTTATTAGCTGTGCAGGAAAACACATTAAAGCTTGTTAGGTTTGTCACCTTGTATTTGAAAAAAAAAAAACTGTTTTAACAAGCTATGAAGAAACTTTAAATTTTGGGCATGTTTTGATCCGTTTAAATATGAAATACTTATTGTGTAACTGCAACAGCCTGTGACTCTTATTCCAGTAGTGGGGGTTCCTAAAGTCTCCTTCTGTCTGCCCTTTTGACCCATCAAGACACTGGACGTTGTCTTTGTTAATGTAGAATGTTGAAAACTGAGGCTGTTGAGTGTTTGTTCTCGGCAGACACAACTTGTTTTTGTTTTGTTCTTTCACTTTGCCAAAATATATGACTTCTGTGTTCCCACTGTACAGTTGGGCACAATGTGGGCTCCAACTGAACATTGACTAACATGGGATCACCATTCTGTTTTGGTATTTGACATTTCATTTCATTTTTGAAAATGACTTCGTCCCACAAGGACAACATGACACAGGTTTACAACATGGTGCCCAGCTCACTTTGCCATTGATAGGAATCTTCATTCTTTTGTATTTCAGCCAAAAAGGACATGGATGTGTCTCTTACTTGCACATTTTTGTGCCCATACAGCATGATCCTAACTTCCTCCTCCAGTCAAGCCTCTTGGCTCCCAACACAGAGTGAAGATAGAATTAAATAATCATGGTGCTTCTGGAATTTGCAAATAGTATTGGACCAAACAGATCAAATTATAATAATTTGTGGGTTTGTGATGGTCTGAAAATGTTATTTATTCTTTTACTGCTTATCCTTTTGCACAAATTCTATGGAAAAATGCTTTTTGGGCCAGTTTGCATCATGTGATGTACAGACATGGCCTAAAATATCAGCACCCTTGCCATTCTGTAAATAAATGCAACCTTTCGCTCACAAAATTGTTCCAGTTGCAAATGTTTTTATATTCACGTGCTTATTGTTTTTGTTTGCACTGGAATAACACAAAAAATAAGAGAAGACAAGTCAAATCTTATACAATTCCACACAGAACCCAAAAAAATGCACTGGCTTGGCAAAATTATTGGCACCCTTTACTTAATATTAGGTAGCACCCCCTTTGGAAAAGATGACTGAAATCAATGGCCTCCTGTAAGCATGAAGTTTCTTAGACCTCTCTACTGCAATTTTGGACCCCTCTTCTTTTGCAAACTGCTCGGGGTCATTCATGTTTGAAGGATGCCTTGTACCAACTGCTGTTTTGAGATCTCTCCACAGGTGTTCTATGGGATTCAGATCTGGACTTATTGCTGCCCATTTTGCGAACTCTTCAGCGCTTCGTTTGTAACCATTTCTGAATGCTTTTCGAAGTGTGTTTTGGGTCATTGTCCTGCTGGAAGACCCATGACCTCTGGTGGAGATGCACCTTTCTGACACTGGCCACTATGTTGCGTACCAAAATTCGTTGGTGATCATCAGATTTCATGATGCTGTTCACACAGTCAAGGCATTTAGTGCCAGAAGCAGCAAAGCAACCCCAAAACATATTTGAACCTCCACCATGTTTGACTGTAAGGATTGTGTTCTTTTCTTTTTCTGTAAACAGAGCCATGATGTCCTTTAGCAAAAAGCTCTACTTTTGTCTCATCTGGTCACAGTACTTTCTCCCAGAAGGATTGTGGTTTGATCACATAAGTGTTGGCAAACTCCAGTCTGGCTTTTTTTATGCTTTTGTGTCAGCAGTTGTGTCCTCCTGGGTCTTCTACCATAGGGTCCCTTTTCATTCAGATGGCGACGGATGGTGCAGGCTGACACTGTTGTACCCTGTGTGTGCAGATCAGCTTGAATTTGTTTAGAAGTTAATCCGGGTTCTTTATCCACCATTCGAACAATCCTTTGTTTTAATTTTTTATTCATTTTGCTCTTCCATCCACGTCCAGGGAGGTTAGCAACAGTGCCATGGGCTGTACACCTCTTGATGATATAGCGCACAGTGGACACAGGAACATTAAGATCTCTGGAGAGGGACTTGTAGCCTTGAGTTTATCCATGTTTTCCCATAATTTTTCTCCACAGACATCTGTTTACACTTCTTTCTTTTCTCCATGCTCAATATGACACAAACACAAGTGTGTGCAAATGTTGCAAGTGTGATTATTATATTACCCACACCTGTTACTTGCCATGTGTCTAAATGCAGATCAAATACAAATAAGATTAAAAAAAAACACAGTATCTGTTGTCAAGCACATTTCAGTTTTATTTATATCACAGCATAAAAAATAATACCTGTGAATGTACCTGTGATTTTAAGACAACTTCCCCACAAAAGTTAATGATCTTGTGACAGCAGCCATGTGAGAAATCTTACTGTGGAACTGCAGAACACCCGACCAAATTCCAAGCATACCAGAGTCAACCCATTGCTGATTGTTCAGGTAATTATGTAACTCAATATTTAAGAGGAACCAATCTGGCAGAAATTAGACCAAAAACCAAAACTAGCTAGGGTACAACCTTATTTCAATTAAAATAGTTATTAAATCTGTTTAGCTTCATTAAACTCTCAGCTTGTCATAAAGTAAGACAGCGGAGGCACAAACACACAAACAGATCATCGTTAATTCTACAACATATCCAAAAGATGAATTACTTTGAAGTTTATTTGAATGAATTTCATTGAATTCCTTTTCAAAAAGCAATAGCCTTGGTGTTTTAAATGGGTTTATTCCTGTCCTCTGTTTTCCTCTCACAGTCCAAAAACAGGAAATGAATAAAAAAATCTGAAGTGCCTGTAGGTGTGAATGTGAATGTCATTTTGTGTTAGTCCTGTGAGACTTTCAAACTGTCGTGCCCAATGCATGCTGGGATAGTTTGCCGCTCCCTCTGACCTTGAACACATCTGTCCTATTTTCTTTCCACTCTATCCAGCTGTAAATGCCATGTGTACAGTACAATGGTAATCACTTAAAATGCTCCACAGAAAAAAAAAAGATGCTGGCAACACAGTTTTCTTTAGGAGACATCACAGACAATAAATATTTGACCAAAGATTATTGTTAGGAGTGGACAACATCTTTCAGCATCACACTCCTCTTGAATATTGGCCATTTGTTTTTGGTAAAGTCTCATCACAGGGAGCCTCAAAAGTCTCTACCTGAATGTCCAGCTTCTGGGTACCCAAGTACCCAGCTTATATGTCTGGTCCATTTGTATAGTTCTTCCATTTTTGGTAAAAAGAAAGTTTTTTTACTCTTGCCAAAAGACCCCTTTCTCTGCCTTGAGCAACCTTGAGGAGCAGCTGCTCATTTTACAGCCACTGAATGTTTATGCCTTGCTCATGGCTACTCAGTGCTCTGTAGTGTTTTTAGTTTCTCCATTTTCTAGTAGAAGGCTTCCTCCTCATCACAGATGTTGTGCTTGATCTGCTCCATTGAGCTCTTGGTAGATTGTCTTATTAGCCTCCTCAAACTGGAGATGGGCCAGGTTGGCAGTCACTCATTTATTCTGAATTGTTGGTTTTATCTTGCTGACTGAATGGTGGATTAAGTGCTGTATTGAGTGACGTTCTCCAGGTTTATTCAAAAATTTTTCTCATTGTCCTCAAAACAATGTATCTGAACATTGCTGGAGTTTCCATTACTATCATTCATTTTATTGAGCTGAGTCTTACAGTCTTTTACTGTCTAAGTACTGAGAAATGAGCAAGCTGTCAGTACATCTCCTGTTCATGATACAACCTTCTATGCTATTCTACTGAAATAATTCAGTTGAATTCAATATTTAATCTCCTTTGTCTCATGAAAAGTGAGAGGCTGCCATACTCTGCTACACTTCTTCAGAAAACGTCCATGGAACATCCACCATCCAACTTGGTGGTACCAAAACAGATGCATTGTTGCTACAGCTGTAATTATGTAGACACATTCAAGTTTGTCAACTCAAGTGTTATTTGTCTGAGGCAAAAATGGGTAAATAATCAATGAACCATCAAACAAAGTGAGGTTTTCTTGAGGTAGCAGGAAAATATAGTTAACTTCAAGATGTCTGTAAGAAGAATTTACCTCAACTTTGTCAATGCCACTAAAGCCCTGCAGAGACATGTGACATTACTGTATGTACAGGCTGCACTGCACTCATTGTGCAACAGAGTGAAA
Organism: Channa argus; assembly: GCF_033026475.1. NCBI lineage: Eukaryota > Metazoa > Chordata > Actinopteri > Anabantiformes > Channidae > Channa > Channa argus. Next base: position 37,723,416 of record NC_090197.1, read on the forward strand.
TGGATGGAGCTATCAAGCCACTTAATGCAAAATTAACTTCAAGCTATGTTTATAAATGAGTTATATGAAAACATGGTTTTCTACTTTAGGGTCAATAGAAGTTTAAGAGTAAAAAATTGTCTTGTATTGGACATCATTATTAGGCATGCGCATACTTTGTATTGTTGGATTTGAATCTGTATTGTCTGAAATAAACCACTGTATGCACAATAGCTAAAATTGAACCAAGATTTGACATCATACAAAAAAGTCACATACTTGTTTTTTACCAGAGTATAAAAACGTCTTGCCCAAAGTACAATATTGAACCAGATATCCTATTGTATTGAAAGCTTTATTGTATAATGCACCTTAATATTTTAACAGTTTTGTTAATTCATGCGCAAAGGACAGACCCTACAATTTATCTTAAGTTAAATTAGGAAAATGTGCAGAAATGCTTATAGCTCAGAAGTGGTCGTAAAGGCTGACCAAGAGAGTGCAGAAAAAGAGCCATTAAAAACCATCAATACTGTAATAAAAGATAATATAACAAAAATGTTATGCACCCAAATTCACCAGAGCTAAACTTAAAACCATATTTATGTAAATGCAGATTCAGACAATGATCATTACCATGAGCAACCAATATTTCCACATTGTTATCACATTGTCATTTGATATATTGTTATAAAAAATATGGATTTATTCCGTTATGTTTAGGGTAGTTAAGTAAATTATCACTTCCATTACAATTGAAAGATATAGGGTATATAATAACTATGGAGTTGAATATTTATCTTTTTGCATGTATACTGTTTTCAATGAAAATATAATAACAAGTATTTATGAATATGTTTGTCTCAGTATGTGAAACATTCATTTTGTCTCAGCCTTTATTGCCAGAGCTGGGAGGTATGCAGTTGCTCTCATCATATTAAGACAGGATACTTTATATAATCGATGGTTAAATTTAATTGACCTTTTCACCATTTTATCTTGCCCACTTCTTCCTCCTTGATTCTGCCTCCTCAGCACACAATCATAAACTACCGTGTTTGTGATGGTATGCTGAGGATGAATATCTTGCACAGAATACACTATGTTGACATGTTCAGACAGCCCTGCAGCCAGTGCTGTCAGTGTGGACCTCCATCCCCCTCCCTGCCTTACTTAGTGCCCGTGGAGGGGGTTACTGTTGGTTCCAGGAGAACAGGAAATATTAATACATTAATGACATACTTAATGATCAGAATTAAGACAACTGAAGACAAATAATTTCGTTTTCAAACTCATAAATGCAGCATTGCCTACCCATTGTGGATAAACAGATAAACAGGGCTGGTTTTTGCTACTCAGCACTGCGCAGAAACTACTGGCAGGTTGAGTTCAGCTCTGCCAAGCCACCAAGCCTTCCTGTGGTGAAGTTCTCTAGTGCCTTGAAACCCTGCAGAGTGCGTTTTTTTTTTATCGGCAAGCTGTGTTCCCCTCCTGGGTTTCCTTTCTTCTTCACTGAGTGCTGTCTAATAGAGCAGAAATTCCATAAAAAACCGGCAGCGATTTTATTCTACTACACCAGGATACAATTAATTTGACTGAAATATAGTGTAATGAGATCTTACCTTCTTTTTTGCCGCAGACACTTTGTATTAGAACTTCTTTGTGTTCATTTTACAGGTCCATATTTCAATTATGTGTGCTCTGCTTGGTTTCACTGGTGCTCACTGTTGTTTCATGAACAGCTGCAAAAGCTTCAAAATAACTACAGTGGAATTGTTTGTTGTTTTTGGTGCAAACATTGCCACTGTATGTTCTTAGCTGGCTAGTGTGTTAACACCAATACAATCAGTGTCTCATGAATCAGAACCCCCCTTTTGGTTGCTGTTGTCGTTAATCTTTTTTTGACCATTGATCAGTTGCGACCCCATTTGGCATTTCAGAACACTTTCATTTTACAGTGGCCACCTGCATTACTCATTCATATGAGCTACACCATCTGGCTCCTGCAAGAAAAACCTCACATTCATAACTTTGATTCACTCACTTAAGTTTCCTTTTTGGGATTTATATTGATGCATTTTGGCAGAGAGGAGATTTCAAACACTTTTGGTGAGCTTAATAAGACATATGGATGAGAGGAATGCTCTCCTAGTATATTTACCCAATCAGTTATTTTATTTTCTTTATGTGAGAAAGAAGAGAGTTCAAGGAGCTTTTAGTTTGTCGACATGCGGCCAATCTTTTACTAACTTACTCTGTATTTCAATATTTCAGCTAGAGCGCTAAGTTGAAAAAAAGGATTAGATATTTAAAAAGTATCCTAGCACAGTGGGCACAACTTTTTGGCTGCATTGAAAAACTGAAAAACATACCCACTTGCTGTCTAATCTTGCCTGCATTGATCAGACCCCCTTCTCATGCACACTAAAGCTTCCAAGCTCAGCACGCTGCCGTAACCGAGCTGCTCAACTAGCCCGGGCTTTCATTTGTGGTGAAGAAGCAAATGATGCGAGAGTTTAAGCCCATGGAAGAAGGAAGCCATTTCAGATGATATATCAACCGAGCTGCTACTTCCACACAGGGTCATTGTCTCGATGTAAGGAGTCCAATAAAGTCAGACATTTGCTGTTCTGCTTGAGAGCTGTAGCTGTAATATGGTGTATGTGCTGGTTATTTGATGTTCACATATCAATAATTTTAGTGACTTCCAAGGTACGAGAATGCCTTCATCAGTCACATTATACATCACACAATGTTAATTATGTATGTATTAAAACCTCACTTATAGTAATAACCTGTTAGGGCTTAAAGCAGTGACTGAAAATGTGTTTCTGCATCCATTAATTTTATTTATTCACTGTGATTTCACTCCACTGTTTATCTGTATGTCAGGATTTTTTAGGACATTAATAGTTTTATTTTGTGTGAACGGATATTGTGTAGTTTCTCTTATAATTTACGATTGCAGTGACCTGCTCTCCATGGGAGAGCCAACAGCTCTGACTTCAAACAAGCTACCTTCAGCACAACATCTGGCCTATGAGGAAATGTTGCCTTTGTTAATGAAGTGATGTAAATTGATGTGGCAGACAAAAGCCTCTGTATATTACGTGTCTTACTGAGGTGGTATTGAAGTATACGAGGATGTGATTTCCTGCAGGCCTTTGTTGCTGCAGTGCGAGCAGCAAATCCATAAACAATGTTTTAGAAGTCCGTATTTAAATGATGCTGTTTAATGTGATGGTTTTATCAAGTGAAGTTTCATACTTTACCCTGTATCAGCCCCTGGTGTCTTTCATTTTGCTTTCTAAGCTCTATTTTTTATTCCTTGTAAGGTGTTTGGTGCCACATTATTAACACTTCTGTGGTGGTAACATCTCGTAGGCAGCTGTTCTCACCCTTCTTCTCCCAATTAGTTTCTCCTAGTTGTGACATTGTTACCAGCTGTCACTAATTTAAAATAACCAGTATATAGAGTTTAAGTATACTGTATAATGTGGAATTCAGTTATTAACTGTATAATTAAAGCTGATAGAACCATTTATATATGGATCACATGGCTACTGTACTTGTATGAATTATTCGGCAGTTGCCCTCAATTTAAGAGGAGTGTTTTAGCTGTTTTGATTTTACAGCCTGCAGCTTTAATTTTGTGATTCAGTCTCACAGCTCTCATAATGTTGCTACTAGATGCAACAGCAGGCAGCTGGTTTTCTGTAAAGAAAGAAACTTGGAAAAACCTAAAGCACAGCACCAAACAGCACACACACACACACGGCAAGGTTTGCAGACTTGGTACATCCAGTTTAATAAATAAATGCAGACATACATAAATTTAATGAGAAACCGTGTTCCCATTACTAGAGATTATCCACTGTTGAATAATAATAACTAATAACTGTTGAAAGTAAAAAGAACAACACTAATGCTGAATGAACTGAAACTTTATAGTTTTAGTTAAAATAGTTCATAGTGAAGTCTGTGGATTATCCTGGGTATTGTTGCATCTTTTTTCAATGCTACGGGACGAAGCCAAATAAGAGGACAGATCTAGACTCATGCATGGCCACTCGAGATTAGAGATGATGTTTGAAATGAGACAGACTATTTATTTATTTGTAATTTGGTCGAGATGTGTAATTGCTTTTTACTTTTTGTTTTTCCCCCATTCTGCTTGTTCCTGTCCAGGGTCAATAATAAGCCAACATCCATTAAAAAAGATCTGTCATTTGATCTGTCATATTTGTCCTTTATTATTAATATTCCAGTCAGTATCTACTGCAACAATTGCTTTTATGGAATCATCCATCTGTTTAATTGCTGTGGCTAAATGTTATGACGGTTTTATTGATGAGGCAACTTAATTCCAACAGCTGATCAGGCTGGATCAACGGGTCGGTAACAGTGGGAATGGATTGTAATGTGTCGCTCCTTTCATTTATCTCAGGTGTTCATCCTTCAGTGACAAGATCCCCTCTTCTCCTCTTCATACAAACACCTTCATTTCACACCAGTAATCTCTGCACCCTAATCCCTTTAAGTCACCATTAAGCCCCCATTCATTCTTACATAATGATCAAACTTATCCCAGTCCATTTACCCCCAAGGCTTAAGATTTACAAAGGATTAGAGGTTGAAAAATCAATTTGCTTGTTCTTGGATGTCAAGTAATCCAGTTTGGAGATATGTTCTACTGCAGTGTAATGGGTTATACTCTAAATGGTAGCTGACATCAAATGAAACACCTTTTGTAGAAATTACAATAGGTAGATATGCTAATAAATACTGCATTATTATTTAAATTCGGGGGGTAAGTTACATTATTATCTGGTGTACAATGTAGTCATTAAAGAAATGTCGTTGTCCAATGGTTTCAAATAGAGATTTAATGACTTTTGTGACATGTTGAACTTCAAACGCCTGTTTCAGACAGAAATATCTACAAAGTGAATATTGTATCACTGTATTGGTGCATTAACTGCAGCCATAGAGCTTCACCTTGCACTTTCAGCATCTCTCAGAACACAGGACATTTTTCCAGCCGGCAATAAGGTGGATGCAAATTACATCTGACTGTATTCCTGGATGCTTCCCAACTAAATGCATAAAGTTAATTGCCATACAGAAGGGGGGGAAGATAATTTGTCCTAATTTTCCTACCGCTGCGGGTTGTTTTATTGTGTATGACGGTGTCCATGAGGGTATGACTTTGGAAGGTATACAGGCCATTTTATTGGAAGATCATAAATCTCTGTAACACAGTCTGGACAATTGGTACCATAGTTATAAGATGCTATGTGGGTTTTCTCTGAACAAACCCAGAAAGATATCACGCATTCAGCACAAAGTAATGGGGGCCTCAGAGGTTTCTTAGTCAGCCTATTCCCAAAAAGAACAAATGATTAAAAAAAAAAAAAAATGAATGAATGAATTTAAAACTATAAAGTTTAAATTAACTGCATGTTTAGCAGCAATATACTCTGCTTGGGTTACAGTGGTACCTGATGTACTGTATGAAAAAATATATCTTCAATATATTGTGCAGGTAGAGATGTGTTATAATGAAACAAAAGAGATGGAGGTGGCAGGTATGAGGGTTGTGACTCAGTAGGTGGTGAAGCTAGGGTCAGTTGTTTGATCCTCAGTTCTTCCAGGACAAATGTCAGTGTCCCTGTGGCAAAACACTCAACCCCAAGTTGCCTCCCTTTTGTTGGTGGATGAAAGAGACTGCCATTTTGACAAAATATAAATGTAAATGAGCATAATCATAAAAGTGCACCATATGTAAGACCTCACATGGCAATGGGAGTATTGAGTAATGCAGTGAAAATACATTATTAGAGTGATAAGCAGACTCACAGAAGTATTCAGCAGCTACTGTAACAATTGTTTAATAGTTAAGGTAATTTTAATGAAAAAAATGTTTCTGTATCTGTTTCTACCTTCTTAAGGTAGGGAGTATTTGCTGCTTTTCTTTGTTTCTTTTTTCTCTGTGCTTTACACTTTTTCATGGGCAAGACATTTGAGAATATTCTACTCTTAGCTGGCTGTAATTGTGATTAGCATGTTTCACTATCAGATGTTTTATTTACCTTTAACAATCAATTGATTAAAAAAAACTGTTATGAAACCCTTGTTAATACACTACAGCTTGCATAACAAATTAGAAATCTTAGGTACTATTAAGAGTTGCAGTTTATTAGCATCAAGTTAGAACATTATTAAATTTGGTTTTGGTGATTTTCTTTGATACAGGACATATCTATTAAGATAGTCACACTCTAAAAAGTCTAAACAGCATTTAGGATGCAGTATTTAAAGAATGGTATTTTTTTTTTTAATCTAAAAACGTGATGTTCCTGAAACTGTTGTCGATTTAAATGCTTTTGATTGTATGTAAGTGATCTGTAAGTGGCCCCATGTGTACACAGTTTGTGTCTGCTTTAATTGAAGCAATACGTTTCAATAGGGGCAGCTTCTAGTATCCTATTGATGATGGAGGATTGTTTCTTTTGATTTCTACAAACTGTGCAAGTAGTGTTTTAAAAGGCGTAAAATCTGTAAATTGTCTTGTTTACATGAGTTCTTGCTTGTTATCGAAAATGTGACCCCAAACACTAATAACCATTGGTAATTAGAAAATAGGGATGAAAAGCTGAACAGGATGCACAGAGAGGCCTCCCAAGGGAGCTGTATGTTCTGCAGACTTTATGATAGCACAGTGCAGGCAGGGCATTGCTTGACTGATTAATTGTATAAAGGGTGAAGGGCAATATGTGAACAGTAGGTTTTTGTAAAAAGAAGAGTTATAGCTAGAAAACAGCATATTTATTATAAAATTTTTTCCATATATTGTTGCCTCACTAAGGTCAAAGGACATAAATGAAAAACATATTAGTAATACCATGTATATTGCGTAGATTCTTACGTTTGCAGAGGACAGAGGGAAATAGAGACATGCACAGATTAATATCTGCAGAAATTTGAATGACATTGTTTTGCTTTTGTGTGTATTAAGTAAAGACTTGTGTATTGTAAACTATACATGACCATGACACATTTTATGATCCTCTTCAAAAACATGTCCATTATATTTACGAGCTCTGTCTTCCTGTGCCTCAAATGAGTTATGGTTTTGACTAGTTTATTCATTTAGTCATAGAGTTCGGCACTGGTAGCATGTGCTGTTAGTCTGCTTGGTCTTAAAACCATTATAGCATACATATGTAATCAGTTTATGCTCAGAGAATATGCTCAAGGTTTCGCTTCGCAACAGGCACAGCAGTGAGCTGAAATGCCTTCACAGTTTTGTTAGTTCTTTAATACAGCCATGTCTGTCACAGAGTTTTAAAGAGATGTGCATGTATGGCTTTGTTCTGTTGTTTTCCTATGTGTCACTTTATTGTTGCTGTTCTTTAACGTGATGATACATCTGTTTGATCTATAGGTGATCCTCATGTTAACAAAGTACTATGACTTCAACTCTGGCAGAGTAACAGAGAGTTCTTTATGGAGGTAAGCTCACCTGTCTGGTATAACCTTCCACACTCACTCAGTTGGCAGTATATTACAACTACCTTAGACTAATACAATGGTCCGGCAATAAATCTTCCCTTAATGAAGGTGATAATGTTCAGTTAGCCTAGCCTCATTGATATAAATGGGGCAGACAAAATAATAGATACTCCTTTTCTCACTCCAAACAATGAGGACATATAGCCAATTTATCAATATATGCACTTTACACCTTAAAAAAAATACAAAAATCCAGAAAAATGTTGTAAATGATGTAGTGTTCATGGCTACTTGTGTCTTAACTTACAAAGCAACTTAACAGGATCTATTCTAGTGACAATGAATAACCATCCGAGATGAAGGCAGCAAAGCAGTGCTTTTTTAAAATTTCGTATTTATTTTGCTTTTTATTTTTTGGGGGGGAGTACAATCAATATTTTTGAGTAAAGGTCTTATTTTGAAAACAGATTTATAAGTCCTGCCATTGTCAAGCTTTTCTTTCAGCCAAAGAGTAAATGTAAGCTCAAACTTGAGTTATTAAACATAAAATCACAAACATTCTCATGATCAATAATAAAAAAATAATAATACTAATAATAATAATGTTATGCATGCAACACAACATATTTTTGTTTATTTTGATAATTGAAAAAATCTCCATCCATCTAGCAAATTGCCTCATGACTTGTGCTGTTGCAATTTTCTGCTTGCCTGATACGCTTAATGATACAATCAGCATCTTAACTAGTTGGTGTTGCTCCATTTTCCTTTACTCCCCACCACAACTTATTTAATTGATCCTATAATTGAATTTTAGGTCAACTGATTATGGGACCACGTATGAGAAACTTAATGAGAAAGTCGGGCCTAAAACCATCCTGAGCTACTTGTACGTGAGCCCAAACAACAAAAGGAAGGTAAATTTCAACATGAATGTTACCAAAGGTCCTGCCTGTGTTGAATAAACCTGTATATTGTGAGCACTGTGTAGCACAGTCATAATCATTTTCACTACCCTGTAAGAGCCTGCACCATGTGCCATCTCCAAGCAGCACATTACACAAGTGCACTTAAACCCTGTGGAATGGATCCTGTCAAGGTGGGCCACTGATTCCCCCGTCTCCTTTTCTTCTCTTGTTTTAGATCATGTTACTGACCGACTCGGAGGTGGAGAGCAGCCTGCTCATTAGCCTTGACGAAGGGGCATCCTATCAGAAACACAGCTTAGCCTTTGATATTCTCAGCTTGCTTTTTCACCCGGAGCAGGAGGACTGGATCCTGGCTTACAGCCACGACCAAAAGGTAGCGTGTAGCTGTCAGATGGCATGAAATGCCTGGAATAAAAACAGAAAATGTGACAGAAAAGGATGTCTCTGGATGGGAGAAAGGGCTGTTATGTGTGGTGTACTTGCTGCTTTTCATGCTTTTGTTAGGTGTGTGGGCTCCACAAGATTATATATTACAAGATTCTTGGGTCACAACAAAGGTAACCTCTCTCAAAAAATAATTCTAAACTTAGGTTGCTGTCACGGACAGAAGCATTTATTTTGATGATATCGGGCAGCTTTCAGGACATGGTCTATGTGAGCAAAGACGTCCGCCTCTTTCACCAAGGCTGCGGTTGCCAGAACACAGGCAGCTGATCACCTGTGCCCCAAACAAGCCATAAGGTCTCGCTGCAGAATCAGACCTTGAATGGATGTGTCCTAGACAACAGAGGGGAACGTTAACAAGCGAGACACACCCAACCAATCCATAGACATACACACACAGAGTTGGGAGCGTAAACACACACCCTTCATTACTCTGTGTGAGAACCCTGCTGTCTTCTTTACTCAGCACCACAGACATCAAACTTGGCCTCCACAACCTGCTATTGGAAGACTTGATTTTCACAGAGAAAAACAGTCAAGGTCTGAGAAGTGAGATAAATGGTGCAGGGAGGAATATGAAAGCTCAGTTGGGACTGGTTGAAATAAAGACGCCATACAGAGGTTTGCCTTCAGGTCATTCTGTATGTCTTTGTAAAGCATAATATCGTCTGTTTTTTCCTTTTATCCCGTTCGAATGAAATTAATCTTTGGTTGTTTTCATCTTACACCTATTGATCGTCTGTCATGGTTCTTAAAAGTTGCAGTCCTTAGATAAGTCAAAATGATGTTGCTTATCCACATAAAGCTCTGAGCTTAAGGAGCTTGCTGCTCGATCATTATAGCAAGATGACAGAGCTTCTGAATGCTTGGACACAACTCCAGATTTGGGGTAAAAAAGTCTAAGGGTGTCTTTGGGAAAAAAAGATACAATGACTGAAAAGTGAGTTATTTCAGAATACCAATTACACCAAACCCCTGCTGAGTTACTGAAAGGAGGAGCCACTTTGATTTTAACATGGAGTCCCATTTGTATTACCTCTCTTTTCTTTTCCAAGGCATGAGAATGTAAAAGTTCCACTATTTGCTGTTTTATTTTAAAAACCTTAAAACTCTGTACAGTTTTTCTCATCACTGATGCATTTTCAGATGAAGCATGTGCTTCAAGCATGCTTTAGTCAAACATCAGCATATTGACACCACAAAGACTGCCGATTTGACAGCTGCTTGATAATACAGTTAGATATTGATCCTGGTAATCATTCTGCAACTTTTTTTGCCTTTGAAATCGACTCTTGATACTGTAACTCATTTATGCATTCCTCATATTTTTCAGCTGTATGTCTCTGTTGAGTTCGGAAGGAGATGGCAGCTTGTGCATGACAACGTCGTCCCCAACAGATTTTACTGGTGAGATCCACAATCAGGACAGATACATAATTTAATATGCTCTAAAACATCATGAAGAAGAGAAAAACAACAAGTTTCATACATTAGTTCATTAATATGCATTTTAAGCATAGCTGTACATATTTACATGCTTCACAAAATATGTTGGATGAATTCTGCATACTCCCATAGTAGGAAACATATTCTCCCTTATGCTACATCAATGTTGTGTGTGTTAGATCAGAATCTCATTTACATTATAGCAACATATCAGATAAACAAATAAATAATACTCATAAACAAACAAACAAACAAAAACTATTCACAGTTTGGCTTTTATTATTGGATGCGAAGATAAGATTTTACAGAGGGAGATAAAAATAAATGTATTGATAAATAATGTATGTTTGATTTTCTTTTTTTTGTACATAATGTGCCAAGCTCTACTTTAAACATACAGATTAATATTTGATAATTTTAATACAGTCTGGCACATGGTGCTGCTCATGAAATAGTATTGGGGTGCCTCTATGTATTACAAATCGAAACCTTTCCCAACATTATCTATCAGTTGTTGATTTATTTTGTATGTTACTCGATGCATATCGCACAGAATCAGGACTAGTGATTTGGCAGAGAGCTTCTGGGTGTCTCTTTTAGGGTTTTAGCTTTATATGCTGTTGGATGCTGCTACAGGGATTATGACTCAGGATAAATGTTTCATTTATAATGGTTTTTATAGTTGTTGGCTACAAAATCCTTTTCACACTTTATTTCAGAGAATTGAAAAACAGAACCATGAATTAATGAAGGAGGCTGGAGTGACCTGTACTGGAGAGAGTTTCGTGATTTGTGATGACTTACAGATTTGTGTAAATAAAAATCACTGTAGGGCGGAATTGATGACCAATAGATACAATTAGGCTAATGTTTTTATCTCCAAATAAAGGTGAATGTATGGCACTCATTTCTTGAAGGTGGTGATGACTAATAAGGCTCCATTGGTCTCCATTGGCATTTATTTCTAACATTTTTATACTCAAAACAACTTTGTGTAAAATGTTGGCTATTAAATTGCAGCATATTTATTGTTAATCAAAAAAAAAAAAAAAAAAGCTACATGAAGAACAGTGACTGTAAAAAAGTATTCAGCTCCTCTGGAAGTTGTATCCTTATTTTCCATTACAACATTAAATCATAGTAAATTGAATTATGCTTTTCCTTACTCTGATCAGCAGAAAAACAGACCTCTGCTGAGTATTCTAAACATTTTAAAAATATAAAACTGAAAATTAGTGATTATGCGAGTATTCACCCTTTATAAAGTAATGTACCTAAATCAAAATCTAAAACTACACCACAATGGCAATAGAGCGCAGCAAAAAGGCCCAGTCAGAGCCCAGACATCAGTCAAATTTAGACTTTGTGGCTGGACGTGAAAAAGTCTGTTCACTCTAACAGAAGAATGGGGGCTGGAAATTGCAGAGAGCCCTATACACACAGGATCAATGCTGTAATTGCTGCCAAAGGTGCATCTGCTAAATACTGACTTGAAGTAGGAGAACACTTAAGCAATGACTTATTCTCAGTTGTATTTTTGTATTTATTTTGTACAGTTTTCCAGTTTGACACTGTTGACATTAGTCTTTTTCTGATATGTAAAATATTTTCAGAAAAAAATTCTTAGACATCCTGTAACATTAAACTACAAGCAACTCATGTTCACCATAACAAATATAAACATTCAGCTTTGCATAAGGCTTTAAGCAGTCGTCCTAAGTTAGATTATATTTAGTTAGTTTCACCAAGCATCAACAACTCGTTCTTATCTGGAACAATTTGCACTGAACATAAAGTATTAAAGTATCAAGTATTGAATAAATCATACCAAATAAAGATACCTCCTTGATCCAGTCATATGCAGTGAAAATACAGATCTTTCTGATGCACTGCTGCTCCGGTACATTCACAGGTGAGATGTATGTACATGTTAGTACATGTACACTTTTGCAGTAACTTATCATATTAATGCATTGTGCAGTGTATATTTATGATTTTTATCATTTGGATGAATATCCTAAGAAAGGATGTGGTGGTGTCAGAATGCTCTTTAGCAGCATCCTGAAACTGAAGTGTTACCAAGCAGTAAACCAAACTTTTTGATGGTTAAATATTTTAGCAATTACTTTTGTCTTATAGGAAATACGTCCTTCAAAACATGACGTTAACCCCCACCCCCCTGGGCCCCTATGACTACCGAAATTAACTTTCATAGAGTTACTTTCATCACATTCAAGCCTGTGCATTTTATTTAAAAGAATCTGACAAACATGATTTACAAAAACATGCCCACACACAACCTTTTCTAGGTAGACACAGTGGTGCGTGTTAGTTATGGGATGGACACAGTATAACATTGCAAGGGTTTATTTAAGAGCAAGGGCTGCTGTTCACTGATAGAATGGGATGAAGTATTTGACAGAAAGTCCATTAAAAGAGATGGAGCTGTGAGGCAATTACAGAGTGCTGAGGGAAGCAGTATGGAGGCTTTTTATATTCTAGTTCAGACACGGTATGGAAAATGAGAAGAAACCATTTTCTGTCACAACAACTGCTATTAATACAACAAGTGGTCACTCCTGTCGCCATGCACTTAACCACTATCGTGAAGAATCTGTATTGGAAGTGAATGAAATGGCTAAAAACCCCATAAGGAGCAGTGCAGGTCAAATGTCCATTGGGCCAGTGCTTATAGGTAAGGTTGTATTATTGCTCCTAAGAGAACAGAAGCAATCACTGCTCCATGTCCTGTGAGAAATAAAAAAGAAAATCAAAGTCTGATGTAAACCATGAATACTGCCAACTGATTTACATATTAATGTTATGTTCAAATAAATAACAAGACAGTAAGACCTTAAGTGTGTAATGCAGCATAACTAATTTAAAGTGATTTAATTCAAGTTGCACCATAGAAACTTAGGGAATGTCTTATTCTACAGAGATTATGTTCCAGGATATATGTTTAATGTATATTTATTTTTATTGTTGTTGACCACAAAATCTTGTTCATTCTCTTTGCCATGGAACAAAAACGAACAGTCCAGTAGTAAAGATATTAGGCAAGAGATATTGAGTTAAAATGAAATCAGGTTGCACCATTGAAATGTGAGGAGTTTCTTCTTTTTGTTAAAGTGTATTTAAAATTTAAACCAGTTTTCTTCTTTTTGACATGAGTGACAAATGTATTAACAAGCAGACTGTATTTTGTGAGCTACGCAGCAGTTACATGTGGCAGCTACTAAATTAAACATTTCACAGCAGCTGATGTCTTACCAAAAAATATTTGGTGTGGTGCTCCCTGTTTTTGTTAAGTTACCGTATGTGTGAAAATCAATTACGTTATAACTCGTCAGAGTTTGACCCTGCAACAAGTTGGCTTAACCGTGTCGATGTTAAGATCTCATGTATCTGAATTTTGTTTAACTGTTACAGGTCCAGACTGGGTTTAGATAAGGAGCAGGGAATGATCCACCTGGAGATCAGCGTCTCTGATGGACGTGAGTAAAAGCATCATGTATCAAGTAAATCAACTGTGAAAAAAATGTATTAGAAGCTACATCTTCTAAGTACAAGTATGCATAAGCCCTAGTAGAACTAAGAAAGCATATCCAATTACATTTTTACTTGTTCTTACATAGTTGTAATTCCTATATCGCTGAAATGGGTGCGAGCTTATCTTCCTGTTTCTAATAAAACTCTTTTCTCCATCCTGTGTGGAGATTACAATAATTCATTTTTCAAGGGCCAGGCTGTGACCTGCCTGATTTCTTGACCACAGTGCAGAGACGGGGACACTTCCATAAGACCGCGCTTGTTAATGCCCTGTCCCTGGGGGAAACCGCCTCATTTGGCTCATGCTAACAAACTGGAACAGCACTCTCAACTTTCTCTATTAGTGAAAATAATGATTGGCCTCTACAGTTTTGCCTCTCTAGCTCACTTAATGGCATCAGCATAAGCAATGCTAAACCTTGATTGTGGAATTTGGAAGGCTGTTTATTTTTCTCTTGTAATATTTTTAGTGCTCATTTCTTGCTTACCCACAGGGTCACAGTACATAACTTGTAAACTTCAGAATTGCTCTGATGGAAACAAGGGCAAGCCTTTCCCTGGATTTATCATCCCTAATTCCCTGGTGGTTCAGGATGAATACGTTTTCATCCAGGTGGGTTTTTATTGCAAGGTCTGGCTTCATTAAAAGACAATTAAAAGCTGTAAAATCACTGCATTCGATAGCATCTTAATGTACAGTCATGTTTTTCATTAACTAAAAGGGGCTATTATCCTGGGAAAGGATGGCATAAAAACACTGTGTTGTGTATTATACTACAGCTCCACTCCACCATAATGCACAACATCCTAATTAGTAACAAAGCCATCGTGTTGATGGTGGTTTGATTTTTTTGTATACATGCTGTTAGCAATCGCTGTGCACTGGGAAGTTTATGAAGATGCACCTTAAATGTGATGAACTGCAAATCACCCTATGTTGCATTTCTAGGTGCCAATAGGTGGCCAGTCTGTCCATTATGTGTCCTATAAACGAAATGCTTTCTACCCGATGAAGCTTCCCAAGTATACTCTGCCAAAGGTAAGACAGCTGAGAGGATGCTGTGTTTGGTGAGTAGAGCAACTGCGGAGCAACAAAAGAGTGAACAAGCACAGAATTAATTTGTCTGTGGAACACTGTTCCTTCAGGCTATTTTGTGGTGTCATGATGGCTTACTGTGGGTTGACTTTCCAAATTATTTTTTTGTTTGTTTTTTCACAGTTAGTCATAATGTTTGCTGACAAATCCATTAAATAGTTTTCCCCACATTATTGTTCTCCTGAAAATTGACTGTTATACATAATTATATCTTTAGATCTTGTGCTTATTCATAATCCATGCCTTGTTTTTAGTCAGTAGACCTGCCCTTTATCAACAGTTTTACTTAAAGTAATGAATCTGCACTTGCACAAATCCGTGTTTCTGCAGTAATTTCTATTTACTAAAGCACAGCAGGTTGTATGTGTTAAAACAACAGGAGAAATTTATTGTCCACTGTCCATCCAGTCATGTGAATGATACACATCCCTTACCCCGCCTCAGTGTGGGGAGGGATCCAGTAAAATGAAATGAAATTAGTGCACGACATGAAACGCCTGCAGCCTAATCGTTGCTGATACTGGCTGAATGATGTCAAGCAGTGATGAATCACAAGCTTGCTGTTCGAGCTCTGTGGCTGCTGTAATAAAGATTCACACTGTTCTGTTCAAACACAGGTTGTTCACTTGACTAATACACTCATCTACTAAGGAATTTCATGTATTTAGGACTTACAGATAATCAGCACCGATGATAACCAGGTGGTGGCAGCAATTCAGGACTGGCACCAGAATGACTCCTACAACCTGTACATGTCTGAGTCCAGAGGGCTGTTCTTCACCCTGATGCTGGAGAACGTTGTGAGCAGTGGAGGCCCAGAGGGCAACATTATGATAGACCTCTATGAGGTAGGCAGTGCTGTCATCTGTTTTACATATTTTCAGACTTTTCAGACATGTCAGACTTGACCAACTCAAATCCCTGACCTGGATTTGTGTCTGCTGCACTACACAAGCTAATGCATCTTGCTCAAGTAAATAAGTAATTCAATTATACATGAAACTTGATACATGAAAATGATGTTTCTTTCTTTCTGCAGTACTGTATCCTGTTTATGCAATTCTACATATAAGCTGTTCTGACAGTATTTGGAAGTTTAAATAAATTGTATGTTTGATTACTGTTTAACTATGTCAGTTATAAAGATGCAGTATGTAGCCTTTACTTTTATTTGGAAATATGTCCCGAATCTTATTATCACCCTTCTTATCAGTCAGAGATTTCCATTTTTTCTCCTTGATGGGAGCAGTCTTATTTATTGCAATTTCATAGCCGCTAAAAACTGAAGCACTGGACGGAGCATAGCAGAGCAAAGCAGAGCAGAGCAGGATGGGAGGAAGGCTCATGTTAGTGCTACAATGTCTCTTAAGTTGCATATTGTAGCTTCAATAAATCAAAAAACAGAAAATCAACTATAATAGAGACACATTTGATAGAGTAAACATTTAAATCATTAAAGACTTTAAATATATTCAGCAAATAAAGCTGGTACCTGTTTCTCAAACAAATTCTAATGATATAAAACCATCTTTTTATATTATTGGAACTCATTATTTTAATGTTTTCTTCATAATTAGTGCAGATTTTAACAGATTTTGAACATCATAGACAAATGATCAATCTACAAAACTCACTGACAAAATGATGAATGCTGAAATAATACCTAAATGCAGTTTTAATAAAGTTTTTCCTGCCTTAATCCATCAGCTTCTTTCTTGCCTGTTTACCCTGTAAAGGTGATGTGAGCACTGCCATTCATGGACAAACACATCACACACATCTTGTCTTTCCACTGTTTGAGGAAACTTAAGGTAACATGGGCAGGACATTTAAATAAAAGGGCCTACAGTCTTCACTATGTGGTTGTAAGAGCACCATACAAATTTAAATCCCTGGTTTGAGAGCTGTCTTGAACAATAAATCAATCTTTGACTATCTTTGACAAGTAAAGTACAGAACAGCGAGCCTACAAGTTCCCCTACTTCCTTAAGTGTGCCATGTGCACAGATGTCTTTGATGTCCTCACCATAATCGAACAGATGTTGGTACTCTACAGTTTATTGTGCATATTCTAAATGTGTCATATTTCCTTCCTGGCGGCTTTTGTTGGCCTTATAGAATAAAAGGATGCTGTAGGTTCAGTGTTTAAGTAATATACCATATAAACAAGAGTTAAAGAACCACTGGTGTCGCTTGCAGCCCACAGTAACAATGCAGACGAAATAGCAGTTTCTACTTGTGGCCTGAACACATTATATCTATGTTGACAGATGTACTGTGAGGATGCAGTCACTGCACATGTATGCATCACTTTAGATTATCCTCATCTGCAGCCAGCAGTAAAAGCATAACACTGTTCCAAACACATACCTAAGATAGCCATCAGCAGTGGTTGAGCTCACTGACTTCACACACTTTTCATGTTGCAGAAATATTTAGCTGCCATGACTTGACCAGTATAAACAGGTCATTCTTCATGCAACTAAAATTTGTGCTCTAGTGATAGCTGCACAGGAGAGTGTGCATCTCTGCACATAAACACGAAAAAGGAATGTCTCTGGGCTGTGCCATATGTAGTTTTGATTCTGCAGAGTCCTACAGATGGTCCAAAATAGTGCTCCCTGTCAGAAAACTATCGCTTTCAGTCATCTTTTCCTCCCCGAACTAGGCCTTCAGCTTTACTTAAGTTTGAATAATTTAAGGTTTTTTTTTTTTCTTGTTTTTTTCCCCTCCTACTCGTCTCCTTCTCTCATGTTCGCAGGTTGCTGGAATAAAAGGGGTGTTCCTGTCAAATAAAGTTGTTGAGAACCAAGTGAAAACTTATATCACATACAACAAGGGGAGAGACTGGCATCTTCTTCAGGCTCCAACAACCGATCTCCAGGGAAACAAGGTCTATTGTGAACAAGTAAGTGGGCCACTGACAGGAGATAGATTTGATTATTTGGGTTTCCATCATCTGCTCAAAAACTGCTGCACTGAATCATACCATACCATGCTCAAAGAGTGTAAATACATGTACCGTATTAGATATAAAGTGATTTTATAAATAACTATCTTACTAAATAGTGAATCAAAAAATATTCGTTTATTATCAATAGCTGTGGTATAGTATTAGGTTACTAATGATCAGAACTGTGAATACTGCTAACTACTGCTAACTATTGGAATAATTTAGTACTTAAGTGCAGTATTTACTGTACACTTTAATTTTTACAACATGAAGAAATTGACAAACTTATCACTCTGTTTCACATTTCTTAGAATATTTTTAAAGATTTTTTAATGAACAATAATGCATTTTATGCCTATATTGTACAGTACATGAACAAGGTCTGTGTCAGGTATTTTCACATTCTGTCTTCAGCAAACAAATCTCCTTTGTGTGTCTCAGCCTTACTGTTCGTTACACCTGCATCTACATGTGTCAGAGAATCCTTACACCTCAGGAAACATTGTCAGCAAAGACTCTGCCCCAGGAATCATAATAGCATCAGGTGAGGAGATTATTTGATTTGCGCTTTGATTTGCACATCCATACGATTGTTTACTCTCAGCCTCCACGTTGGCTTTCGATCAGATCCCTCAGCTCTCCCAGTCAAATCTGTTCTTTAGTTCTGTTCCCAGCACTTTCTCAGCTAACAACAGTTTCCAAGATGAAATGAAATAAATCTTTCCTCTGCATCTGTTCTGTGTGACTTCAGGTGATATGACTTGTCGTCTGCAAACTTAAACCTTAAATAACAGTGATTAGACTTTGTAACAGTTTATGTTGAACTATCTTTTCTCCCCATGTATTCAGGTGTGGTTGGACCTGAGCTGACCAGTACTAATGTCAGTATTTTCATCACTTCAGATGCGGGAAACACTTGGAGAGAGGTACACTATGAAAACTTTTAGACCGTGGCTATATTTTGTGATACAGGTATCTGTACAATATCTGCACTTCTGCAACATTTGAGTCATGCCTTTACTAAGTGAGATCGTATTTTATTCATTCAACAAAACAGAGAACTTCTTTAAACTTTGTTGTCCTCCCCTTGAACCTTCCTATACTATATTCCACAATAAAGGAGAAACAATATATTTTAGCCAGGCATTATGTGAAGAGAAAATTAGATGACAAAAGTGGGAATCTGAGCATTCAATGCAGAGGTTTTCTGTTCAGTTCATGGTGCAAAAATCACTGTTGCAAATAAATCAAGTTTTGAGGTTTGACACCAGGCCTTGTGCATCTCTATGCTGTAAAATAAATAAATCAAAATGAGTTTTTGCCATCCGCCTCCAGAAGACTCCAGAAATCAACAAAGAAAGCAACACTTTCATGATGCTGTTGTTTATTTACACAACTGAGACTTTAGTTTAAGGAACAATTGTGATTTCTACTTGCTTAGTGTCTAGGTATAAGTATGCACAGTCCTTATGTTGTATATGTAAACTTTTTTCTTGTGTGATGAAGTGAAGCTGCCTTTGTTTGCAGGTTTTTCAAGAAGAATACAGCGTGTTTTTCCTGAATCAAGGAGGATCCCTGGTGGCCATCAGACACACACCTCTGCCAATTAGACACATTTGGTAAGGCTCTCCAAGGACATACCACATCTTTTTAGATACTACACTCAATCTTCAAAACAAGGAGTCAGACTCCTTTCCTGCTGAGGGTTTTTTTTTTAACAGAATTCAACTCTATTTGTGGCTGGTCTGTCTGTGATCCTACCATTGTTCTTTCCCTCAGGCTGAGTTTTGATGAGGGCAGAAACTGGGACAAATATAGCTTCACCTCCTCTCCGCTCTATGTTGATGGGGTGCTGGGGGAGCCTGGAGAGGACACCCTCATAATGACGTAAGATATGAAGGAATGTGAAAGAGCTGATGTGTTTCTAGTTTGTTAATTACTGCAGAAGTTAATTATATTTTACCCTGATCAAGATTTAGAAGTGCACATAGATAATCTTGCATTCATTTAATGTGAGTTTGAAATGGTTTCATAAGCCCAAGATGTAGAGGAGTTACTCAACCCACAGAGGAACATGAGTGAAAGTCAGTGCCTCAAAATTACCCGAAGTGGAATTAAAAAACCTTTTTACGCTTTTTTTTTTTTTTCTTGAGTATGGCCCATTTACAAATTGTTATTACTTTGTTTTATGACTCGTTTGGGCAGAATATTTGGTCATTTCAGCCATCGATCTGAGTGGCAACTTGTCAAAATTGACTTCCGGCCCATTTTCCGACATCGGTGCACATCTGAAGATTATATGACTTGGCAGTTACACAGTGAGGTAAGAAGACGTTACTGCTACTTGGCTGTTGAAAAAACTCAAGTGATTCTCTTTGATTCGTCCACACAATAAAAGCCAAATGGTAAAAAGACAAAAAAATAAGGCAAAAGAATCTTTGAAATGTTTATAATGCATTATTAATCACAGGGCAAAGTGTGCATCATGGGAATGAAGAGAATCTTCCAAAAACTGAAAGCAAACGTTCGATGTGTCAAGGCCAGAGATCAGTATATTTCCCAGATGTCAGACTCCTGCCCATGCACAGAGGCAGATTTTGAGTGGTGAGTTCCATGCTCTGCAGCTACTCTTTTCACTTCATTAAATCCAGTGCACAACACTTTATCAGTCTCCAGGGGCAGAGTCTCGGAAGCAAACCTAAGTTATGGCACAACGCGATTGAGTGTCTGAAGTCTTATTTCTCATATTTCATAACTTATTTTTATATAACTTATTTTCTTCTTTCATATTTTTGTCAGATTTGGTAGTAAGAATTGTGTTGATTGTACATTGTTGAGCATAGATTGTTGATTTTATAATAACAACAAAATTATATTGCTGATAATATAGAAAAATCTAAGCCCAGCAATCATAATTGAATATGTAATAATGATAAATTTGTGCATGTTATATATAGTGCACTTGAATAGATTTTTACAGTAAACTACACTAATGCTTCACTCTTTAAGTATGTCACTCTGTAGTGACTCTCATGTTACAAGCTTAACAGCAGTTTACTACTTGAAAGACTAAATAAACTTTCCAACTCTGGGTCCTGACAGTGTGTTTCCCAGATCGCGATGAAAGGAATGTGACAGATCCCTCTGAATGTTCTAATGTATAATTATAGTTTGTGTAAAAAATGCTTTTTCTGCTTCAGAGGTTTGATGCATTAAATATTTAAAATACTCTGAGCCACTATGTTGTCAAGCCAAGAACACCTGTTCTCACCACAGACATGCACTTATTTTGTTTGAGCACAGTAATTACTGTACATTTGACATTTTAAATAAATAAGTAATCTCAGTAACACCCCTGTGTTTCCTTTTCTGTACTTCTGTACTGAAACAGCGACTATGGGTTTGAGAGACAGGTTGATGGGAATTGCACTCCGGCTTTCTGGTTCATTCCTTCAGCAACATCCAGAGGCTGCATCACAGGGGACAGCTTCCTTAACACCACAGGGTACATATGTCTTGTTTGTATCTGAATTTGCAAAGGAAGTAGCAGGTGCACAAATGCCCTTGATTACATTAAAGCTTAATCTCCTTGAAAACACCTGCTTAATGGTTGTGAAGTATTTTAATACTGTCCATGAATGGCCAGCAATGACAAACATGCTTGTATATTTATATGTATATATTTCAGACGGATGTGTGCTTAACTTACATTTTTGCTTTTATACTACAGTGCTCATCTGTGTTGTTTTCGGGGTCTTTAATGAATTCCAGATATCGTAGGCCTTTGTCTAACAACTGCAGTGAAGGAACTCTGCTGAAATACAGCCCCAAGCGACAAAAGTGTCCCAGGCAGGTCCCCAGGGGCCTCCAGCTCTTCACCAGTGAGGGAACACCGGTTGCAACACTGGGGAAGAATGTCACCTTCTTGGTCTTTTTGGAAGAGGTGCTGACTTCACTTAAGGCGACAGTAGTGTGTCTTACAGGGAGCAGGCTGCCTGCTTTCTCTTTAGCCTTTAGTTTGTTATATGTATATTATATCTAGATGCTGTCAGATGTAGCATAGATGCCTGGGCATCAGCATGTAAAATAAATATGCAGTGATGTGATTTACCACTTTACTTCGTTCTTGTACTAGTAAGTATTACAAAAAATGCGTCCTGTTAAGTTTCAGCAAGGGCACTCATAAACATCTGTATGAGTGACAGTATTTTGTTTTCGTTTTGAAGGGTCTCGGCTCCATGACAAGTTTAACAATGGACTTTGGTGACGGGACCTCCATATCTTATGTTAACATTAGCTCCATCGATGACGGGGTCAAGCATATCTACAGTAAAGTTGGCATCTACCAAGTTTCTGCTACAGCAAGCAACACTCTGGGCTTCGACAGGGCGATCCTCTACCTCCATGTCTCCTGTGAGCGAAATAAGTGACTTAAAAGTTGCTGCTAAAGCATGAACAACTGTATAGTCATTCTTAGATTTTTTTTTAACTGTTGTCTTGATTTGTTATCACAGCTATTTGGAGACTGTAAGATCCTACAGTCTTCAAACAGGTCAAAATACTTCACCGTCTCAACTTTTTGTTATAGAACACTTTCATAAAAGAAATGCTCATGACTTTTTTGTAACCTTGAATTTAATACTTATTCAAAGTGTGTGTCCCTCACACTGCGCAGACGCATATTTGTTGTTCCCTCACTGACACTTTTTATTTTCTTCAATTTAGCACATTACAATGGATTGCAATGGTGGCATTTTAATGGCAGCAAAAAAGCATCAAAACATCCGCAGACATTTGTCAGATCATTCCCTGCAGTGCAGTCAATTTCTCCACCGTCTAGCCATATGGTCATTGTGCTTCAGGCGGGCTGCTGTTGTGCCAAAATATGCCAGAATATGCAACCTCTGTTGGAATTTTCAGCATCACATAACTGCTATATTTAGCCACATTTTTTAACATAGTTTAAAAAAAGTTGTTCTGTGTTGTCTACCTAAAGGTCAGCTTGAACAGGTCCAGCTTTTGGCTCCTTCAGTGGTCGTAAAGAACAAAGCAGTAAACCTCACAACAGTGTTACGGCCCAGCAATGTGGGAACAGTCACCTATTACTGGTGGTTTGGTAACAAGACAGAGGTGAGCCTTGCTTTCTCAGCCTCTGCCATGATGCCTGTATTGAATTCACTTCGCAGGACATACTCACTCACTCACTCACTCAGTCACACACTCACTCACTCACTCACTCACTCACTCACTCACTCACTCACTCACTCACTCACTCTCTGCTTTTCTGCATTTTTAGCCTATTGTGACCCTGGACGGAGTGATATCCTTTACTTTCTCCAAGGAAGGAAGTCAAAGTGTCACTGTGCAGGCTTCAATAGGCAATACTGTCCATCAGGACCAAATGACAGTGGCAGTTTATGGTGAGCCATTATATTCTCATTTTACTTTACTCAGCACATTTAAACAACCTATAAATATAATGTAATATAATCTAATAATATAACGGTGATGTCTGTAGTTTTTATATCTTTAATAGTAAATGAATAAACATTGCAAAACATGTAAAGCTTTTTTGACCAAAACAAAAACTATTTGAAAGAAACATTTACTTGTATAGCTGACAGCTCGATGGACCTAATAATATTGATTGTTTTGTTAAGCTGCTATTTCTGTAGTTAGCAATTATTATTTCTATTTATTAATAAATGTCATTGCTTGTAAAATCACACAAAGATAATAAGGTAATGTCAACATTTTTCCTAAATGTATGTAAAGATTCTCTTTCATTCATTTTATTATTAAAACTAATTTGCTTTTGCATTTAAGGTACAGATTTATTCAGTATAGTCAACCCCGTAACAAAATGTACAAGTTATTTGTTCATTGAAGTGGATTGTTGTGAAATGAGATCCAACATAAGTGATATTAGAAAGAAGTTAGAAAGAAGTGCATTAACTGAATTTGATTTCTGACGATTTCAGATTATTTCCGGTCACATGTTTTGGCCTTTTCTTCTAATTTGGATGAGCTGAACCCCGGGGTGTCTGAGTGGAGAGAGGACATTGCCAGGGTGGTGAAGAGCTCCATGGTTCAGGTCAGTTCCTCAGCTGCTAGCTGGTATTATAATGACCGTAACATAATCAGGAATGAACTAAACTCCAGAAGACCTCACTTCGATTCTGACAGTTTTTTGCACTTTTGCACTATCCAGCTTTTGCACTATCCAGGAGAGAATAACTCAAGTCTCAGTGTAGCAAGCCAATAACATTTTCATTCTTGGTTATGCTGCGGTCGTAATGCATGCATGTGGTCCTGTGTCAAGTGTTACACTCCCCCACTTGCAGTGTAATTAGTTGTTAGCCGCTACATGCTGACATGGCACATCACCCGAAATCATTATTACCGGCACAAGCTTTCAACTGAAGTTGACATAACACTTGAGGGCAGTTAAAACACTGCTATGACAGTTGCCATTTGCTCTCTAAAGAGCTGAATGCCATTGCTTCAATAGAACACCAAAACCTCCAGTAAAGAGAGGCCAACTGTGATTAAGTGTGCCTGGTTTCCCCTCACGGAAACTGTGGGGATGTCAAAAAAGCAGCAGGTTATGTAAAAGACCTGGAAACTGAACTCTATATATATCCTACAGTAGCCCTCAGTATGAAACATTCACTTTGACCTTCTGTCTTGTCAGCTATTACCATGGTTTACACCAGAATACTGACAGCAGACCTCTGGTTACGGCATAAATGCACTAAAAGCCCTGGCCTTTACCAAAGCCTGTCAGACTGAACTTGCATGTTTCAGTTGATCCGTGCATTATATTTTGACAGTGACTGCTACGCACGCAAATGATACATGAAGCAGAAAGCCAACAGTATTTATTCATTAATACAGGTGACCCCAAGGATTGTATTTGAGGACCAAAGAGTAGAATAACTCCACAAACAGTGTCAATTATAAGCCGCTTTAATGAGGTTTTGTTGTTGTCATTAAAGGTCACAGGAATCAGTGAGAATCAGCTCCTGGTCACAGTACTTCCAGGTCTACCAACCACAGCAGAGGTTTTCATTGTGCCTGAGAAGAGGTCAAGAAATGGACCGGTGGATGAAAAGTGGGCGCACCTTGATCAGGTACTGTCTCGTCACATTATTTTAATGGTCCCTGGCAGATGCTCAGTAGAGTGTGGTTTTCTGTCATAATTAAAGCTGCAGAGAAAGAAGCTAAGGAAGTCGAGACGTCTCTAGAGAGGATGTCCCTGGAGAATCTGTACTTTATTTTAGTGTCATACAGCTCTGTTAAGTTATCAGTTTAAGCTCTATCCTTGTTTAAAAAGAAAAACATCTGTAATGATGTTTGGACATTTCCTTCACAAGAAGGTCGCACCTTGTTTGGCAGTTTAATCAATGTTTTCAGCTAAAATATGAACAAAACAGACCAAAACACAGCTTTACAATTTAATGCCCTACATTATATATTGCAAATTAAAAGCATACATAGCCTATGTAGCAGTTTTCCTAGTGTTTTACATATTCTTCATATCATAGTCCTAAAATAAAGGTCAGCTTCTGCTAACAGTTTATTTCATTGACAGTTGTGATCCAGTTGTCCTTTGTCAGAAGGTCTGCTTGCAGCCATGTGTGATTGCTTTCTTGCTTGTGTTATCAGGTGCCCTGGTATATTGTAACAAAGGAGCAATAATCTCCTTTTCCAGAAATATGATCATATATTTCGCAGTGTTTTCCAAAATGAGACAGTTGTGATAAATAACACTTTGCCTCCAGCATTTGTTTTGTCCCTGAGAAACTATTTGTATACATTTCAGTTTAGCAGTGGTATCGCTTTCCTATGTATTACAGCAGTCACCATCATCTTTATCTTTATAATCTGATTATTCCTCGTTTCCAGGTGGCAGTTGAGTCATTTTTTGGAGTTTTATGTTGCATTCTATAATGCTGATGTTAGAAATGTGTTGTGTTTAATATTGTATGCATCCTTGGATTGTTTAATTTATGTACGAAAGTAGTCTGTGACCTGGAGATATTTGAAGTTTTATTTTCAAGGAGAATGTTGTACTGCACAGTTATGGCTTCTGTTTATTTTCCTTATTCTAATTTCTTTCCTTCATTTACTTGAGATACAAAATCTCATTTTACTCATGTGGCTAAAAGTCAAATGTAATTTGGATTTCCAGATGTTTTACAAAGCATTTATACATTTGAGTCATTCTCTTATCTTCCAGGCAGCCCATTGGTTTCCATTCATTTCAGCCTGGTATGAAAATGAACTTGTAAAGTCTCAAAACTTGTGCTTTGGGTGAGGCAATACATCACAATGAGCATCATGTCTGCATTTATATTTGTCAAAGTTACATTATCATTGCATGGTAACATAGTTTTAAGTGCAGCTTGATTTGGAAAGTCTGCACTCCATCGCTACGCAACAATAAGGTTAAGTTTGACAAAAATAAATGCAGACATGATGCTCATTGTGATGGATTACCAAAGTCAGCCAAGTTTAAAGTCTTTGCAAATGTATTTTCATAGCAAAAGCAAATGAATGGACACCACTCACTGCACGGTAGGTAGAGAAATGCTATGCTATTTCTTGGAAAAGGTCAGCAGTAATGAGAACTGTACATTTTTGCAGTAATTGGGGTAAAAGATGCAGAAACTTTGGTGCGGTCCATTAAATGAAAATACAGAGAACAGGAGGAATATATTTACCCTCATTGTTATTAGCATGCAAATAGATAGGACACTCTCAAATCCTAGCTTATAGACTTTCTTCTCATTGTGATTCCAGATTGGATAGAGTACCCTCCATTGAATCCCTGCAGAGTCATTCAATCATAGGCCTGCTTCTCAATACAGTATTTATGGTTTGTAATGGTTTAATCATGCAATACAAACTTAAATTGTTAATTAGCTTTCTTTGTCACCAAAGGGGTAAACCATGCTTTTCCCCCTGGTAGCCCTCATTGTTTCACAGAGGCTCCAGTGCCTTTTAAATGAGATTCCGTGTTTTTCTTGCATAAGTGCCAAATGATTTAATGTTCCCACACATGCACTTTGGATTTCAGTCTACCTAAAGAGTAATGCATTATGTCAACACAAGAGGGCAATGTCTTCCTATCTAAAAGCACTGAAAGGCATCCTTCTGAAATAGTACTCATAAAAAATATCCGTACATGTCCTAGTCTCACTGCCACCTTTTTAGAAGTTTAGGGACTTTCACAGACCTTTAAATAATAATAACAAAACCAGTTGTTTCAAGCCACCATGCTTAATAGTTATTTTATTACGATAAAACAACATTCCTGGTGTTTCAAATTTGATATCTTATGTTACAGAAAGCTATTTAATATGTAAACAAAACAATAAAACTGAGCTGTTTTTCAAGCACTAGATAGACAAGCTCATTTATTCATCATAACGGATGGGACCTCGATGTATTACAAGTAAACATAATTTCGCTGGCTCACACTCAGTCTTGAACTAAGCTAATAGGTATTTAATTACATTGATGCATCATATAATTGGCAACAGTGAGGAAGGAGACAAACTGGGGCAGGCGGCCTGGATTGGGAATTAAAGAGATGTATTTATCTAAAGCCTGTCTGATTACCTGGCAGAACCTCACAGACAATAGGGTAATAAATCTTCAGTTCAATGTTCTCATCTCCAGTGAATGACTTGCAACGTGGATGCACTAAGTGAGCGTGTGCCCACCACACATACACACGTGCATGCGGTTATTGTATGTGTGGAGCAGCTTATTAAAATGTGTAATAGATTTACTGACCCTGATATGCCACTAGAACAAAAAGTAATTATTCATACTGTGTAGAGCAGTCTAATTTTAACCAGTGGAAAGATTTTAGAAAGAGCGAGATGGAATTAGTGAGGCATGGCTAAGGACTCAAATGGGCTCTGGGAAGGCATTTTGGTCTCTTGTTAAATGACTGCTTCATCTAGGTGTGAAAAGGAGAAGAACTTGTGGCACTTCAGGGAGAAAAATTAAAACTGCAATTTTATGATATTAGAACATACTCTGATTTCAAATAGCTTCGCTCACTGAACCTTCAAATCAGTTAATCACGTTTTTTTCAAAATAGGTATACCAAAGTAGTTCTCTGTTAGCAAACAAAGTTTGTTTTTAAATGTCACACCCTATGCCGGCCACACTTTCAACAGATAGGGTTTCCATTGCCATTAAAAGCCTGCTGAGTTTCAGTGCAGCAGGTTTCTCATGTGTCAAATCAACATTTGCTCCTCTTTAGAAGGAAGCAAAAGTTCTGATTCATAATTCAGGCTGCTGGATGAAATGACTGCAGCTGAAATATTGATGACTGTGGAATATTGCTATGCAGCCGCCTCTAACGGAGTCTTCTCTCCTATGTCACCCCCCTACCCCCCAACCCCTTATAGCTTTCTCAGGTTCTGCTAAGTGCTCTGAACCAAGACCTCATCCAGTTTGCACTCAAGCCGGGGGTGCAGGTGAACGTGTATGCCACGCGGCTGTCTCCGGGTGAGTCTGGACTTTGGACACCTACCTGTACAAATGGTAGTACGATCCATTTTAAGGAATGAGATGCATGTCAGGTTTCATATTTGAAGCCACACTTTGTTGTGTTGTTGGAGTTTGAAGATTAAGATGAACAGTAATAGAAACAAACTATTGTCCATATACGTACGGAAAACACAGTCAAACACTGATGAAAAAGTGTTAAATGGAAACTAGATACCTGTTTGTGGCGGGATCTAAGCAGACGTGGTAGATTTTCCATTGTTATTTAGCAGGACTGTTGTGCAGTTGTTAGTCATTAAAGATGAAAAATGTACATTTGGCCTGCATGTGCTTCTTTTTTACTGTTTTTCTCTTTCATTTCCTCCTGCTTCAAAGCCCCACTTGTGGACAGCGGTGATAGTGGCCACAGCAGCACTGCAGTCATCATGCTCGTGTCAGTCGTACTGATGGGCTTGGCTGTCTTTGTAGTATACAAATTCAAAAGGTACACAATACTGGATATAATGTCAGAAGGATCTGTTAGAGAGAAAGTGTCAAAATTAATCCTTAGATTTTCTTCTCATATCATTGCAAATATCTGTGATAGGGTAAATGTTACGGTTTTGTTTGGGTGTGTGTTTGCATACCAGCCCCATTTTCTACAAGCAAACAACTCACTGCAGAACTCCTAAAACTTTACAGAAGTATTCAGACTCCATAAATCTCTGAGTTATGGACGTCTGGAAGACAATAATAGCTCGAGGAATAAGACAATTCCCCTCTGTCTCAATCTGCAGAATATTACAGGGAATGACAGTCTAATCAATTCTCCCAGAGTGCTGAATGGGTGTCAGAGTCCTACAGTTATCAATATTCATCTATCTGACAATGTGAGGGTTGACCTTTTGTAAATGCTAAACACAGCCATTCAAGGTGAGGCATACTTTGCAGAATGGCAGGAAAGGTTGAGGAGATAAGTCCTGAGACAACATATATTATACAGTGAGGGACATACAGTAAATAGCATCCTCTGCTGCAGGTAATCCCACTGCCAATCATAGGGAAATGGTTTATGTTTTCTGTAGTTGGGTAGAATTGTAGGACTCATTACAAAGTTAAACATTAGTTAGCTTTCAGGATCATAATTACCACATTAGGAAATCAACGTTGAGTTTCTAGAACTGCCTCAAATGTCACTGCGCCAGCTGCAAAATCACAAGGGGAGAATGTGAAATTAGAAATGCAAGATGTTAGTTTTAAGCAGAATTGGGGGTGCATCTGAGGGGATAAAAAATTGATTGAAAACTGAGGTGAACAATATGAAAGTGAGAGAGCAATGCCCAGTGGAATGCAAAATGCCCTAGTTTCTAGCTTTCAAGCAATCCTCTCCCATCCTCAACAGTTAAAAATAGTGTATGACACATTATGCTTAGTGAAAGCATTAGTGAAACAGACCTGATGGCAGTTCTCCATTAACTTGACTTTAAAATCGTATTCCCTTTTTCATCTGCTCGACTTACAGGAAAATTCCAGGCATCAACACATACACAGCAGAGCAGCCCGACAAAGAACAAGAGGTCATCCCAACAGTGACCTCCATAGCCATCCCAAACCCTGAGGGGGACAAGCTAACCTCACTGGATCATGTGGATGTTCAGTTGGACTCAAAAAGCAGAGGTATTAATGGCTCTATTTCTACCTTAAAGCTACAGTCATTCTTCAAGAATACAAAATGTTTGCAACACAATGTTTGTTATATTCATAGTCTTATGCAGGACAATGAAGGTCTGTTCTTTATATAGTTGCATTCACTGGGACTGTGGGATTAGACCTGTAAAGATGCCAAGTTAATTACCACCTGAAGCGAATGAATGAATTTTCGAAGCAACAAAATGGGCAGATTCCAAAGTGACCATAACGCAGGCAAACTGGTCGCAGAAACTGCAAAATTATATAGTTGAAATGGTTTTATTCACCCAAATTTTTACATGTCCACCTCTTAGATTTATTCTATATATGTATATGTATATGGGATTTCATTAGTGATGCAAACATTACATTTAAAAAATTCAACACATTCAATCTCTCTACGAGGTTTCACCCACTACTTTGGTTTATCCATCAAACAATTTTTATTGGAACTGTTCTTATGTAAAAAGAAGTTCCAGAAAGAATAAAAGCTATGCCAAAGAGTAAAAGTTTAAAGCTATGGTCACAGTTTGCCTTAAAAATTCAAGGATGCTCTTCTTGTTTTGTTGCTCTCTCTTGGCCGGCTCCTGCAGACTCTTGGTTCAGAGTTTACCTTTGTTGAACTTTGCTTTGCACATTTCCAGAAACAGATGCACTGTATGTGTGGAAGACTAGTCATCATTTGAGCTGCTGAGTACACTCGGCTAGCTGTTCACATTGCAGATTAAAAAAAAATGTATCCAGATCCTGGGAGGACGCAGATGGGGGGCCATAATCTTGTTAACTTTGGGCTTCTTTCTCCTGCTAGATTTTGCACATAAACACATTTAATTACAGTCTGACAGATGTTTTAATTATTTTGCGAAGAAGGGTAAATACCAGAAATACCACTAAAACAATAAAACAAACCAGATCTTTCAAAATGATAGTTGAATCAACACCTCTTTAAAATTTCTTGAACAAAAACTGAATATTATCATCTTCATGAATGAGGATTTACTGCTAGACTGTTCTATCAGACTGAATTAGCTTTAGCTAGGTGTCCCTAATAAAGTGCTAGTTGAGTGTATGCCATTTTAAAGCTATATTGTCATTGCATTAGACTCTAAATCAATCCATTCATGTTGTCAAATACTGATCCCTCACCAAAACCCTGTTATCTCATAGATAAGGTCTCCTCACAGAGGGTTTAACCTTCTCTGATTGGTTAGAAGGGTGAACCTCTCTCAAGACCTTCAGAAAGAATCAGCCCTGCACTGCTGCCAGTGCTGTTCTGTGTTTGTTGGGGAAGATGCTGACAGCACCTTTCCACAATAGCATAAGTTATATTTGGTTGCAAATGTTTGCATCCAATTTTTTTGAAATGTCAAAAAATAATATTTAATGCACATTCAGCTAGTACAAATGTTCCTTCATCACAAATAGTTATTTTCTAAATAATTTATCAAGGGGGAACTTTTGCGGTAATATATTTCATTATTTTACTACAACTTTCTAAACTTACCTGGACCTGTTTTGTTACTTCTGGTGATGGAGAAACATTTTTACAAGTTGAATGTGCATTGCTAATATGTTAGGGTTAAGTTTGTCCTACTTTACTTTGAAATGGCATGCAATCTGACATGCAAAAAGTTAAATATTGTACTAAGTATAATATAGATACATTATGTATGTATACAGTATATATACTAGTACAATGAAAATAAAGGGAATCAAGAGAGAAAGAGGTAGTTTATAAAAGTGTTTCTATGTTCTGTTTGTATTACTATGCAATATGTATTTTTGATGTATACTGCAAAATGTTGCTCAAGGTAAGTATTTTGCATGACATGGACATAAAAGGGAGTGAAAAGCATCACTGTCTGTAAACCATTTACACTCTGTGATGGCTTGGGATACACTTTACTGTATTTTTATCATTCTGACACCAGAATATTGACCTTCACAACCTTTTTGAGGCAGAATGCAGGTCAGTTTGACTGAGGAGAAGGTTAATGTGACCGGCTCTTTTGCTTTTGGA
Source organism: Channa argus (assembly GCF_033026475.1). Classification (NCBI taxonomy): domain Eukaryota; kingdom Metazoa; phylum Chordata; class Actinopteri; order Anabantiformes; family Channidae; genus Channa; species Channa argus. Next base: position 37,755,548 of record NC_090197.1, read on the forward strand.
AAGGCATAAAGCCATTTTAAAAGTAACACAAACAAACACTTAGTTCACCTCCTTTGAATTGTACCAAAAAATACATAGACGGATACAAAAACAGTTTCTCAGTTAACCAAGTTTTTTATTTTTTATTTTTTTGTCTTTGCTGTACCCCTTTGTACAAAAGTTGACAGAATATTTAAAAGCGGCATTAACAAAGAGGAAGAGTAGTGATAAATAGACAGGGAAATATACTTGAAATGCATTTGTTAAGTGCTGATGCATCTCCTTCTCTCCCTGTATTATTGCATGAGTGGCCAAGATACAGTTATTATTACAGTGTGTGTTGTATTTATGTATTTGCCAGCCTGAGTTTGTCCTAGTGAGACATTAGTATTTACAGGTAAGTGAAGCACAAACAAGTGCGAGCTAAAGTGATGAGAATGTCGAGGTGAATTATTTGACCCAATAAAATAATTAGTGCATCAGGAAAGTAGCAGAGTGGTGAAAGCATTTTCATCAAGAACTATCTGAGGTTCCAGTTGATTTACCTCTAACCATAGCTAAAGAATCGATCCATCCATGATAAATGTGTTTGCCTGCAAAAAACCACCCCGTATGCAAATAGCTACATAAAATTCCATCTGTCTGTTTCCTTTCTTCTCCCTCGCCAGGCTACCTGCCATCTCACACAGACATCAAGCTCTCTGATGAAGCGCCCCATGTGTTTTAATGTTGAGAGTCTATGACCGACTCGAAAGCAATACATCTTCTTTGGCAGTTACTTCCAGCAAGCTATGAAACCACGGTCACAATGAATGGTCTCGAGTGTTTTGCTACCCATGCATGGATGGACCAGTTCACACTGTGCTGCCTAATCCCTCTGAGGAGACTGTACAGATTTATACTTGCTTCTTGAAAGGGACAATTTTTGACTGAAAATACTTGTATTTTTGCAAGGACATTGATCTTTTTATGTAAATAATGTACATCCATAATGGAAGAAGTAAAAGTTATTTGTCTCAGCTGGTTACAGCTGCGTATGCTCAAATATGAAAATATCAAACCGCGAAACAGAAGTGATGTGTAATAATATCTCCAAATGTGCTCCTATTTCTGTTCTTTGGGGTTGTGTTTTTGAAGCTTACTTTGTTTAACTATGTGGAAATAGCTTATCTGACCGAACCAGTGAGGAAAGCAGATTCATTAAGCTCTGTACAATCAGTAAATCTTATCAACAGATTCTCATCAAATGAAAGCTTGCAATATCCAGGAGATGAAGGAGGCCTTCTAGTCCCAGATCTGTGTATTTCATCACATCTGTCTCTTCGCCACTCAACATGGTATATTGTATATGTCATAACAAAAATAAAAACGGAACATTAAATGGAATATTCTGGAAAGGTATATACAGTAGATAAGAAACCAAGCAATCCCTTTTGCACTTCAGTGGAACAGTAATTAATGCTTAATTCATAAATATGATTTCTATTGAAACAGATTATCCACAAATCTGTTTGTTCCAAATCATGCATATAGAATATAATTGCAGCAGCAATCATATAAAAGTTTGCTTTGACATCAAGTTTGCTGTTATTCCATGCAGTGACTTTTGAACTTAATATACCTTTGTTGCCAGGAGCATTTTATGTACATTCTGTTTTTTATAAATCGAACAAAATATAAAAATTCTGACTGTTCACAGAAAATCTAAACTGCAACTAATGCTTACTGTAATGCAGTAAAGATGCTACAGTACTACATTTGTGTTTTCATTATTTAGCTGTTAGCTCAACATTTATTCACTACTAAACTTAACATTGCAAAGTTCTGTGACACAGTTGCAAAATGTAAGTTTTCTTTTTTTCGTGTACTGTTCTCACTGTGAAGGTTGTGGGACAACAAACTAGTTTTTTTTTGCTTTGTTTTTAAAATATCTTCTTTATTCTGTTCTGTTTACATGATGATACCAGCTACTCCACATGGCATTTTCTCAGTTTACAGTAAAGCAGAGGAGCCTGCAGTCTGTTCTAGGTTTGCCCCCAAGGACTCAGCGGACAAAAGGCTGCAGATTTGTTCATCTCCTTTGCTGCGAGGGACACAGAGATGGAGAAGACGTATCTCCTGTCAACAAGGCTCAGCCTACGCACAGAGCTTTGGTCAGCTGCTGTCTCTTTGGGATAAGTACTGAAGTTCTTCTTCATCAAACTTTTCTTTTTAAGGGTTGTCAGCATCATATCTCAGTAAGACAAATTGACTAGAGGCTTTTCCATACTTCTTCCTTCCAATTCTGACTGAGCCTGAAGCATAAATAAACTTGTACTCATCATCAGACAAATGCTGTTTCTCCTCACCGATCATCGGAAGAGTTTCATTTTGTGCTTGATATTTAACAACATTTTTGTTGTCCCAATGATCAGCCTGTAATTACGATTTTAAACATATTTGCATGATGTTTTTTTCCCCTCCTCTTTCAAGATACTTATCTTGTGTCTTAATTAGACAAAAAAATCTAAGTGTAAGAAATGTGAACTGCATTTTTCTGTTTCTCAAGAGGCTAAAGAGCTCATTTATTCCTAGTGACGTGATTATACAGTTGGTTGTTACTGTGTTTTTCAGTTGATCTTGAAGAAATAACCACGGTTGCGGAATAAAGCTGAAACACAACATTAACGCAGTGTGTAAAACTCATTTCTAAAACCAGAACGCTTATTTTGGATGTAGCTTTTAGTTGCATTTGATGTTTGATGTAGGTAATCAGCAGACTTCATGAAGGGCAAAGCTATGACGCCACCTCAGTTGACACAAATTGGTACTTTTGATCGACAGGGACTCCCATTTTGTCTCATTTGTTGCTTCTTGTGCTTTAAAAAGCGTTGCTTGGCATGCACAGAGTTTCACTGCAGCCATTTGCATGATACAATGGGGCTGAGCAGGGGGACAATGAAACGCACCAAGTAGCCTGGAGTGATTCTAATGGGCTAGTTCCTTGAGTCTCCCACTGTGCAACAAATTAATTATCCCCTCTACAGGAAATCGACACACGCACACACACACACACACACACACACACACACACACAATCAAGAGAGATTTTCCCAGTCTGGGCAGCACCTTGAATGAAAAATGTCCCACAACAATAACCCACAGCAATATTGTGTTAGCCACAGTGTGAAATTGATGAGCATGTTTCCTTTCATTGAGTGCTACATTACAGTGTCTGGCTGCAGCGAATCATCCATTAGTGATTGTCACCGTTCAATTTGATTGTGCACCGCTGAACATCCCAGGGCAGTTAGAGAAAGGCCTTGGTGTTAATTCAGACTGAGAGCAGGACCGAGAATAAGACTCTCGGGGCGCTGATGGCTGTTGTGTGTGTGTGTGTGATGAAGATTGGTGTGTGATATGAAGCTGCCGAAGTGGCAAACAATGCAAACCAGACAAAACAAGGGGTTCGTTGCTACAGCGTTGCATGTGAAAAGCTATTTTGCTCAATCAGTCACATTTTCCCGTCCTGCTTTGCCATTTGAATGTGCAAGACATTCGCTACATCTGAGGGCAGATAAACAATGCTAATGCCAGTAGTTCTCTAGAAAATCATCTGTTTCTCATCACACCAAAACAGCCTCAGTAATTGTTCCCATTAAGTTGAAACCATCTGTAACTGGCAGCTTGAGTGACAGAGTGATGGAGTAAAATGAAGCTCAGTCTAAGTGTCAGATGGGAATCTTGACATGGGTGTTATTACACTTCTGCCCATTAAAGCTGACTTCAGAGCCTCTGTGGGATCATTAAAAGTGGTATGCTGAAATAGACTGGCTGCTACAAGGCACCTGTCTTCGAGATAAGACTGGCTGTGTTGTAAAAATAAATCTGCACGAGCCCATTTGTTTTCAGTTTTATGTCATGGCAACGTGAACATTTCTCATTCACTGACAGCCAAAGTCTATCTCGGCATCCTTTTGTTAGAATTAAAAAGAGTGAATTATATTATACTTTTGTTGTCACAACACAGTAGGTGCATGCAACTGTATGTAATTATACAAAGTAACTGTAAAAAAAAAAACATAATTCCATATAAAAATACATTTATTTTTTTAACAATTTCAAAATGGCAATTTGTTCACAGTAAGAAATATGATTCAAAACAAGACTGTTTTTATATATTTGACAAAAAAGGAACAGTATCATAGATCATGCACAAATTTTGGCCATTGCACAACTAGGCTATTAGACGGGGTGTTAAATAATGTGTTTAATATGTCAAACTTCAAAATCACTGTCTGTGTATATGTATGTATATGTATATCCATACACATACACACACACACACACACACACACACACACACAAACACACACGTATATACACACAGTTCTTGCCCACCCTAATATAGTCTTAAGTCTTTATCACAAATAATTAGGGCATGCTACTGTAAAACATGATAAAAAAGGAAACATACAGACTGAAGGTGAAGGAAACACACAGTACGACTGCCTGTCCAGTGGTTTGACTTAACAATGTAGGATGAAGCTACTGTATAGATTTATGTACAAATTATCGGTATTTCTTTTTATTGTGTGCCATCTTTCAAAACAAAACCAACTACTGTACATACAAACTTTCTTATGATCATTCAGGACAGATTTGGACATTTTATAGACATTTACAACTCAAAGACCTAGTTGTAGGATGGTAAACATTATCCAGAGCGTAAAGTGAAAAGCATGTTAATGAAATAATTTGTGTTGTTCAGAGGCTGAACAACATGCGGTCTGCGTTAACAACTCTTTGTTATTTGGGCTGTATTATCCATTCAGGATGTACAGGAAAAGGGGCACAATTATAACAAACAAAACAAAAAGGTTACACTCGACAAAATTTTATAGCCTGCTGGTTCAATTTGTGTGATAGAGGGAAGCATTATGCTAAGAGGGAAACATCAACATGTAGTGTGAGATTTGTATTACAGTGTATCAAATTACTTCATTTTAAACCCTGCATAATATGATTGTAATATTTCTTGATTGCCGAAATACGCTCAAAGAGACTCATGATAATTCTGTCTCATTTAAGGCTGAATTTAATGTGACTTGTCCTTATTTACATTAATACCTATAGATTCTTTCTCTGAAACAAACTGTTTCGTACACAAGCCCACTGTCAAAGCTGAATATTCATATTAGCAATGCAACATCCATGGTGACGAAAAAAAGATTAGTGGATTCCTGAATAACCTGACTCCTAACTTCAGGAATTCACCGCCCTCAAACTAGAGGCCACAGAGTTCGACTCATTGTGTTGATCTTAGTCAAGTGTTGTAAACTACATACCTTGTCTATCTGTGAGTGAAAAACATGACTAAAACTAAAATCATTTCAAAAATGTCAATAATGCAAATCATTTCAGCACAACTGGAACACAACAAACTGTACTTACTCAGTAAGAGCGCATGTCTTAGACATTAGTACAGTTTGGGAATTCCCTTGTAACAATTCTCTCCATGTTTCTTCCGATTCCTCCTGAAAACATACAAACAAATACAACACACTGAATACAGGAACAGTTAACTGCTTTGACTTGTATCTGACGTATATTAGCTTGTATCTACATTCATTTTTAGGGTGATGATGTAATAACACTTTTATCCTCAACCAAACAACTCAAAGTTCAATCTAGATTTCGCTTATCTTTCTACATGAAGATCAAATGGTTTGTACAAAGCTTTTATGGCTAACTACAGATTAATCACTCATGTGATTTGGTTGAAAAGTCCCCTGCTGTTCCACCATAGGAGCCTGGCTTGCCGGAGCAGTCCTGAGCTGGTGATGGCGAGCCGATAAGATTTGATCACTGTGACAAGTGGGGTCGTTCAGATTGTGCAGACACAGTCTGTTTCAAAGGTGCCACTTTGAATTCAATGATTTGTAGAAAGCTGAGTGAAGCTAATTTCATGTACGTGGCAGTGAATTCATCAAGGTAAAGATTTGACTGTCAGTTAGGTTTTACCAAACAAAATAGGATTTGAGATTTAAATTGCCTTTACATGGAGCTTATATTAGAACAAAAAATTTATATCTTTAGCAAAATTACAATTTAAAGAGTGAAAAGATAAAGTACAGACTAAAATTAAGAATAAATGTCCTTTATTACATCTTGTAAACAGTGAACTTTTTTGAGAGCTTCTGACAGTCTGTCATGTTGGCTAAGAATAGATCTTACAGAAACAGGCGAGAACACACCTTGTGAAACACGTTTTGGAGTGAATGTACAAATTACTTTCTCTCATGTTCCATTTGTACCAGCAGCTTGATTTTCTTCCTGTTCTAGTTCGTTTTTCTTTTTTGTTTCAATTTCATATAATTTCCTATTATTTTGTCAATTTATATTTTTTTATAAAATATATTGTTATTTCAGATTGACAATTGACAGCAAAAAACTATCACTTTTGGACAGCTGAGTTTGAGCATATGTTGATAAAATATCAATGAAATATCAGCAATAATTATTTAGAGTTGTGTTTCTGGTATTTACTGACTTTGTGCGCCATTTATTGTTTTGTCTGCACCAACTCCTTAGAGAAGTATCTGGCCATTCAGCCACTACATGCTCCATTTATTCGCTGCTCTTCAACTGTATCAGTCTGCAGTTTGGATCTGGGCAGGTAGTGCAAAAGCAATTTTTAGAGCTTTATTTTAATGAATTAGCTCTACTCATGTTAATGTTTGTCAGCAACCTAGATTAGCTCATTCTTATGTAACGTGTACTTCTTTTGTTGTCCAAAAATGACAAAAATACACATCAGCCAGACACACAAAAAAGTGACATGCATCATTACGTCTCTTGTTGGAATAACTCCCATCTACAGCATTCATGGCAACATTTGTTAAAAATTGTGGAATGAAGTGACGAGACCCAGCAAGTTACTGGGTCTCGCTGATAAACAACACAACACAAACAAATACGTTTATCCACATTGTAGATTGAAAGCCACTAAACACAAGTAGTAGCAATTAATTGTTAGTTGTTAGTATCTGGCGATTGTTTAGAGGATCATTTTCTGTTTTAATTGTATTTTAAAGATTTAACCCAAATTTCAAATTTTTTGCACAGCAACTATCACTGAAGAATCAATCAGCATTTATTAAATAAGCAAACAGATGTGATTGGGTAAATCCACCTCTGACTGTTCAATCACGTGGTTAATGTTGTAAAGACTTGAGAGCTGCTATACATGTACTCGCTAGATTCTTCAAAATCAGTGAAGACATTTGTTTGGCTCCTTAGAGCATTCAGTCTAATTTTTGATAAACTCAAAAAAGGTTGACTTCATCCTCATCGTGAATAAGGAGCTTGGGTAGTGCGATATGAGACTACTTCACTCTAACCAGAGAACTGGTTAAAGAAACAACTCAAAGTTTTCTTCACCTCTCATGTTGGGAAATGTTGACTTGATTGCTTGGGTGACTTGTTCTGACTACCTCCAGCCTCATGCAATGCATCGTACAGACAAATCATAAACGTCTTTTACAGCTTAATTAATTTTTATTTTAACTGCAAATGTCTACTTATTATGAAACATGAGCCCATGTGAGCCGTCAGCGTTATCATTCAGAACCAACTGGTATTAACATAAATCAAATTAAGACCCTTAAGTAAACTTACATTCAATTTTTCATTTTAATCTGTCATACCATCTTCATTTTAACCCTTAATGAATTCTGACTGTGGTTTTCTTCATTCCTTCATCTTTTTCTAAGAGCTTGTCATTTTAGTCCAAATGGATTTACAACACATGAAATCACTGAACCCAGACATTAATTAAATTAAGACTGGTTGATGTGTTTTTCCTCGGGTAGGGGGAAAGTTTCCTCTCGGCTGGAGCAAGGCCTACATTACAGGCAATGGAAAAATTCAATACCTAATAAAATGTATTTCAGGGAGATTCTGTTTATATTTGGTATGTTTTGAATACAGTTTACAGTAAATTGGATGCAACCGTATTTTTTAATGCAATATTGTGAAAGACTGCAGATAAACCAGAGAACATAACTATCAGAATAGATTAATGATTACTATTAATTCTGCAGTAAGCTGTACAGAGACATGTGGTACAGAGTTAATTTGGATAAAGATCGATTTGGATCTTACTGTATCAACAGTATAATACATCAGAGCCTGTTGGAACATTTATATCAGCCAAAATCAGACTGCAGGAGAATCAAAGTATAAATGAAATCATTAAACAGCAGGTTGTAAATTAATTTAATCTAGCAAGCCACCAATCAAAGATTCCATGCCGCTCTGCCCTTTTGTAAATAAACACTTTTGAAAGCAACCAAAAAGGAGAATTTGTTTCAGCTCAGTAAAGACTTGGAAGGCTAGAAACAGCTGAGAATGGAAGAATAGTGCTGAGTGACCAGAAAAATGGCCTGCAGCCCCCATGTATGTGTCAGAAACACTGCAATGGTACTTTTGTCAAATAATCCACACTCTCTGCAGGACTTAATAGTTCTCGTCCTAAAGACATCCCAGTGAAAGCCAGGCCTAGCAATCAAACATGTCATCTTGAAATCTGTTAATAGTGCAGATTCTGCAGCTGGGCCAGTGGTGCACTGATAAAGATATTCTTCACCTCAGATATGTGCTAGATTTCAAGAGCCTTTACATAATTTAAATGAGACTGAAACAGTGTCGCTGTATGTTGTGTGTACACCAAATTAAATTACAACGTATTCAAAAAGTGCGCCGTGCAGTGATGTGTGTTTTAGGGTGCTAAAATGTTAATCAGCATCAGTCTCCTACAGTGAGAGTTATCCATTGAGTCCTGGAATATTGTGCACAGATATTAACATTCTATATTTAATTTAGTCTTGGCATAACAATAAATCTCATAACGTTCTGTATATTGTAGTTGTTTCTTTGACTTCCTATATCATTTTTAAATTACTTGCAAGTTAAAATATTTTAATGCAACAGGGGCAAAATGCCATTTTGTCTCTACAGCTATATGTTTATATTTTGCAGGAGTTTTATTTGTAACTTAATTTACATGACATATTGCTACATTAACTCTAGTAAAAGATGGCAGAGTAATACATAATTTCTTCCAGCACTGGAGTAGCAGTAGTAGTAAATGTTTAGCTGACATATACCTCTACTTCTGGCCTCCAGCTCCTTTTCCATGAGTTCTTTTGAAGAGGAAAACTCACTGAGCTTGACCTTGGACATGTTGTCATTTTGACCGACTGTGCTGATCACTTCCGGTTCTTTCTCGTGACTGTCCTCAGTCTGAACATGAACCCAAGGAATTTTCCTAATGACAAAAAAACAGCAGTGGTTTCACCAACATTAAAATTAATTATTTTTTGATGAGTGGCTAAATCAAAACCGTCATCCTTATGTGACTGAACGCACCTTTTGAACTTGTAGATGAAGAATGCGGCTAAACCAACAAATACCACAGTGAGCAGCATCAGCATGGCCGACCCACTGTGAATGGAGTTTGAATCCACTAGTGGTGCTGAAAGAAAAGCAAGTCAAATATTTTCACCAAGACAAAAAGCCTCTAATTAGAAATGGCTCAGGAAAAAAACCTGAGCCATTTCTTATTTCAAGGAGATTACTTTTATTACCCCATGTCATGTAAAAACTGCAGGTACAGTTTGAAGAGCTGCCCTCTGCATGTTATCCCCTAAGGTTGTTAAAGAGAACCTTTAGGAGGTCCTTTGCATCTCCCTGGGGCCCATCATGCAGGTGGCTCATGCACAGTCATGGCTTTTAAATGCTGAGATGCACTATTCAAAGTATTTTCCCATCCCTGCCCATCTTTCTCTCCTTTACTGAGAAGCCTATGAAGTCTATGACCTTTCTGGATCATTTTAAAGGCATCCCAGACCTTTGTATGCAGACACAAATGAAGACAGATACGTTGGTGGATGAAAAGGGTAAAGCCATGCGGGGTTGATCGACAAGCTTTTGCAATATGCTAATGACCTGATGACCCTGTCAATTTCCTCGGCGCATACCAAACGCCTTTTTTGTCAATCATGTAATTGATCGGATGAGCACTACTCACAGCCTCAGGTGCAGAACTGATGCACTGTGAAGGGTATTAAAATCCTGTGATATACAGTTTCATATAAATTTCACTCAGGAAAAAAATACTGTTATTGTATTGTTTATTTTTGTTGTTTGGGTGGAACTCAATTTCAAATCATCCCAAGAAATACATGTGGCTTATCTTTTGCACGTCAGCAAGCAGAACAAATGTCTTGTGGATGTGTGAACATTCTACACTGACAAAAATTAAGTCTAAGGCATTTGTGCCTATGCTTTGTTTTTATGCATTTGCACAATGTGACAGCAATTTTCTTCTAAGTGTGCAGAAATCCCAAGCTAAAGGTACAAACAAACTTACCCAAAGTCTGCTGAGTCATGTACACAATAATGCGAATGTCAGCTTTCAGCTCAAACTGGATCAGGCCTTGGTTCAGGGCAGTGACAAATATGTGTGATATCTGTTTAGGTATTTGACAAAAAACAGAAAAAAAACATGATAGACTGCTATAAATACAGGTCTTCCCTTAAAGTTAAACATAAAGCCTTAATGAAGTTGGAAACTGGCAATTTATGTAATTTATAACATCTTTCTAAAGAGAAAAAAAGCAGACAGACTGACAGACCAGACAGCCAATTAACTTTACATTGAAAAAAACCGTGAATAAAAAGGAATGGTGAATGAAGACACATAAAAAAAAGCTGTTATTAAGTGGTGGACATGTTTTGGCAACGGCATTTGTATGCTTTTTTCATATATATAATCATGTTTCCATTCAGTGGAAGGGAAACAAGTATGCATGATAAAGATTCACACTGTAACTAACCCACTATTTCTGAATTAAATGGTTCGTACCGTCTCTAGAGCCTCCCCACTCCTCCTCTTGTGCTCACTGGATGTGTGCTCATCAGGAAGGATAAACAGCTCTGCGGAAGTTGGAAGTCCCGGGTAGAGCGACACCAGCAACTGATCTTCAGGAACCCCAGATACCTGCAGCGACAGGATACCACAACGGGCAGGCAGGTTTAAAAAGTTGGGGCTGCTGCCTCTAAACTTTGGACAGTCAAATCAAAATTGTCAAAAAAACACAGTGTCTCATGGCACCATTCTGACATCGGCTTCAATTCAGATTCACACCAGATAACTGTCTGGTTACTGTCATCATCGGTAAACTATAAAAAGAACAAATCTCTCACATGGACCATAAAACATCCTGACTGCTGTATCAATACTGCACACAGGTATAAAATAATAATGAACCTGAGAGCCATTGATGGCTGTTGTTGGCCCAAGGAAAGATCTCAGAGCACTAGGGACTTGATGTACCTGTGACAGAGCTGTCCGAACCACACGGCCTATGTCCTCCCTCCACTCGGGGATGTCAGGATTGTGTTCGTCAAGGGCTGGTGAGAACGACAACAGCAGCGACCTGAAGAACTCTGGACAAAGGGCGAAGTGATGTCTGTTACAATATTATAGCTACTGTACAACTGGATTCATGTTGGATTAATTGGATGCGCAGTTTTGTCTTTTTTCATTTGGCAACATATGCCTTGAAGTTAATTGCTCCTCCGGATTTTGTGTTTGTTCACCCTGACATTTTATTCATTAGATAAGTCCGCATTGACATCAACATGGTGCTGCTTGCAGCCTGGACCGAGAGGTATCATACTTTCCCAGAGATAGCGTATTGCATATTCATGTAACATGCATCTCACCAATTAAAGTGCTTTGAAGACTGCCTCCCCCACTCACCTTTAACAGTTATAACTTTTGAATCCTGTATTACGGTGCCCCCAGAAGCAACCTGGACCGTGACCTTGTTTTTTCCCTCTCTCAGAAACGTGTATGAGATGCTTCCTTCCAAGGTTATAATGGGCTGCATTTCAAAAGGAAAAACACTGAGAGCTCCACAGGAAAAACCTGCATCTTTTCAGCCAAATATAGAATATTATGTACATGCAGCCCCTGACATACTCTATAATGAGGGTGTTCTACGGTATACACAATCAACATGATACATAAATATGACCAGGCATCCTATTTGGATCCCCTAGAAAGACACAAGGTAGTCACATTTGCTCTGATTTGTGGGAAAGCTCTGTAGATTTACACTTCGTAAACAACAACACAAGGGCATCAAGAGAAAGTGGGAGAATGGAAAAGACTGCAGTAAACAGCCCAAAATGTGCACGTGTGTGTTTGGGCCATAGTTGGAGGAGGTACAAAGTTTCTCACCTCAGAGCTGTTATCAAACCACCAGAAGAAGGTCAAAGTTCTGCTGTGACTTGGCCAAACCACTGCCGTCAGATTAGCCTCCTTCCCCCTGATGGCTACAATAGGAGCGGAGAGATACACACGCTCCACTGGACCTGTGGCAGCAACACAAAACCAGCACATATTTATCCATACATGCAAGTACACGTGTGTGCATGCCATTAAAAACATATATACATTCCAGCACACACACATTTAAATTCAGCAAACACTGAGCATTATTGTTGTCGCATCTTATGTACTTTTAGCTCGAGGTGTGTGCTTCTGCATTTTCCAAGGCTAAAATTCATAGAAGTAATACAACCACGACTGAAATGAAATTCAGCAGTGGGAACGTGACTAGCCATGAAAGAAAAGAGGTTCATGCTATATGCACTGCCGCAGGAATGAGTAATGAAGTTTCTTATTCACATACTGGTGATGTGTAAAAACAGCGTGCTGCTGTCAGATCCCTGGTTGTTTTCAGCAGTAGCTGTCACTCGGTAAATCCCAGTTCCTTTGTAGATGTGCTTGATGCCATCATCATCAGTCCTGCTCAGGTTAGAGTAAGTGATCTTTTTACCGTCCCCGAAGTCTAGCTGGATGCTGGTCTTCAGAGAGTCTCCCTGTGGACAGACGGTAACATGACATCTGTCACAGCGGCTTAGGTCAGGATACTTCAATTAGACCACATGCAGTACAAGTGAAGTAAGCATGGTCCACTGCTACAGTGTCTGGGCTGAGATGTCCTATAAGCTGTGTCACAAGCACTTTGTAGGTGAATGTGAATGAAAGCAGACAGAAATCCAACTGAGAAAAGAAGAGCAAAGTAAAGAGAGCCACAGAGGTCACGAAAGTGTCTCAAAGTCAGAGAGATAAGTTAACTGTCTATAAAAACTAATGGAAACCTAATAGTTCCACCATTTTCCCATGAAATATCAATACTTGTGCTGGGCATGTTGCAAAAAATTAATCGTTCCTACAGGTTCAACTCTCCTGAATCTAGCAATCCTCTGACTGGGGAACGACATTTTTACCTACTTCCTCAGTCTCATTATGAACATGTTCACATTCTGACAACATTATTTCAGTCAAAGAACCACGGGGCTCACTTGTTGACAAGACTAATTTTGAACAGAGCCTATTAATGATCACTAATACTATAGCTTTAGATAATAAGACTCACATTGTCGAGGTAAACCCTAAAGGTGACGTTGCTTCCAACAGCCGCACTCAGCTCTCCGTGACTGGTGGACAACCGGAGGCCTTGAGGAGGTCTGGGCCGACACGGCTGCCTCCTGGGCGAGTACACGTTTCTCCCTCCCTCCTTACAGTTATTGGACAAAACCTTTCGATACCTTTGAAGTGAAGTTTCAACAAATTGAGAAAAGAGTGATGTCCTAATAATAAATAAGTTATATACTACAACCGCATTTCCAAAAAAGTTGGGAGGAGGTGTTAAAAAAAAAAAAAAACAGAATGCAAAGATTTGCAAATCTCATCAAACAAGAACATAAACAACATATCAGATGTTGAAACCACATTTACCACATTTTACCATTTCATGGGACGTCGCCCCTTTCCCAAAACTCCAGTAACTGGTCTCCTCCCTTCCCCGATGTTTACAGACAGTTGGAAAAAGAAGAGGGGATGCTACACAATGGTACATCACCCTCTTCCAACTATTTTTGAGATGTGTTTCTGCCATCAAATAAAAAATGAGCAAATATTTTCCATGGAATGGTAAAATTTCTCAGTTTCAACATCTGATATGTTGTTTATGTTTGATGAGATTTGCAAATCTTTGCATTCTGTCTTTTTGTACGTTTTACACATCGGCCCACCTTTTTTGGAATTGGGATTGTAATCAACTTAATCATGAACTGCATAAACCTATGTACGTCAAAAGAAATGTAAATGAGGAATGCGCCAGTGGACATTTACTACTGGTGAGTGAACTTGCTTTTTGCATTCCTGATTCACTGCCATCCTTAATTTGTTTTATTTTTTCTACTTTTCCAGTGGCTCCTCAGTTTAATTTTTGCAATTATTTGTTTGTCAACAGCACCGAGACTTAGTATGTATTCTTGCCTGTTTGAGTAGGATACTTATTATTTTTACTTTTCAAGAGCAATCACACATGCTTAGCATTATAATATGTTATGGAATGGGGACACGCTGTAGACAATTTTTTCAACTCTACTATAAAGTGAAGTATAATATTTTGTTTGTGTTGTAGACAACATGACAAACAGGCTGAACTATATTAATATTCTTCTGTGACGGATTGAACATGGGGAGCCACTTACCCTGTGCTGTTAAGGAAGCTTTGGCTGGTGCTGCAGCTTTTAGCTGCACCGTTTGGATTAAACCAAAAAGCAGGGGAGCACTTCCCATTCGCCTGGCGCTCCCAACCATAATCACTGCCAAAAAACATGACACTTCATAAAATGATAAACACTGGTACTCAAACAATCTACCTTCTGCAAGCTTTTACAGAGAGGGAGATGCTTTGCAGTCGGAGTTTTGTGGAATATTTTAAAACCATAACTGGAGACATGATTGTCAGACAAGCAGGATCAAACAGAATTTTAGACAGATGGATAAAAGATATATGAAATTCATTTGGCAATTCATTATTAATTGAATTATAATAAGTCATTCGACATTATGCAAATTACAGTAGTACAAAGAAAAGTTACTAACTCCCATCAACAATTTCAAAACTATAATTAGATCTGATGAATAAAGTCATGCTGGTTGTCCAGTAAATATGCATGTAGGATGGTTAATAAGACTTAAGAAGTTCTGCAAACTGATACTTCTGTCTGTGACTACAAATATCTACAACTAGCTGTTAATTGCATACAATTGAATTAGATTTTCAAAGGAGAGGGGATGTTTGGTACACATGTAATGAAAGAAATTAAGGATCACTGAGGATAAAAGTCCAAGTTATAATTCACTCCCATTGTGAAAATGGAGAGATGAAGTCATTACCATTCAAAATCATAGGCTGTGCAGAGGCAGGGCTCTGAAGAATAGATCCTGGAATAGTCTTGGGCCAACATGCAGCGGTTGCCTGGCCTACGCTTCATATATATCTGCTTCTCACCCATGACACACAGCTCTCCCTGTCAAACAGAGAAACACATAATCTAGTTTTACATACAAAAAGAAAAAGATTTTTGTTTATGCATTCGCTGTGTACTCCGTTTTCTGTACAGTTTTGAAGTTGACACTAAATGAAAAAATGTTTTATATTCCTGTTACCTTGTTGTGCAGGTGCCATGTCTGATAATCTCCATCCATGCATCTCCTGCTAAAGAGGCCCTTGTAGTCGATCTTGATCAGCTGCCACTCAGACCGATGACTAAAGTGTCCAAAGAATCTGAAAGAAGATTCGACAAGGTGCAAATATCTGTTAAGACTATCTTGAGATAAATGCGTACAGGTTTCTGATAATGTAAAAATAGAAGTTAAAGATATGAAGTCTGTCATTTATGTTGAGAGGAAATGCTCCCGTTGGTGAAAATCAAATGGACCTTTCTTTGGTTACGTCAACGGAGGAGATAATTCCCATAAACTTTTTTTATGTTTTATTCCTGCTGGACTGTGCTTGTATGTCTCTGCTTACGTGATAATGTGATTGTCAGATTCTGGCTCCATTAAAACCCCATCCACATACAGAGGTGCCAGGGAGAAACTGTGACGTTCCCATTTTTTTCCCTCGTCAAGGCTGATCCTGGGTACAAAAAACAAAAACACACACAGCTTTCAGTGCATGAACATCTGTCTATCCAAGTTTATGTATCTGCAGTGGATAAATGTATTGTTTTCTGTCTGGGTATAACATTAAACATCACACAGTACACAAGTTTAGAAGAGAAAAACAAGGCACAAAGAAATATGATACAAGATTTCAGGTCATTTAGCTTTTGCCACGGTTGAAAAATGAAGCACCTTGGATTCTCTTCAATGTGAAAAATTATCTCGACAACATGCTGAACAATAGAACAAATGTGCTTTGGCCCAGCTGAATTTGCGAAGGTGACAAAACAAGAGAAAAGAAAGATATGACTCAGGTTGTAACATTAGAAATAGATTTGGGGGCTTTCAAATCACCTTTCTCAGAGCTTAATCGCTTTTGACAGGGCTGTAGTGTGCAGGTACATCAAAGTAGATAGTGTTACAAAGCTCGCAATATGAGGGACATATGAGGGCATTCGCAGTCTCACATCTCCACCCTCCTCTACTTCTCATTTACATAAAAGCACTCAAACCACTGTATCCAACCAGGAGTACAAAGCTGTAACAAACTCCTCTGTTGGAAATGATTCTGACAGTACCAAAGCAGTGGTGTCGATACAATAATCATGCAAACTTGGCCCATCACCATTTCAAAACATCAAATGCAATCATATGCTGCATCAAACCCCCCACTCTAAAACAAAAAAAAACATATACCCATGTAATTTCCCACCACAACTCCTACAGTTTCGACCTACAATAATTATGATGTCAGCTATTGTAGAAGAGTAGCTACACCTACCACAAGTGTCGAATCGGTGTTGGTGCATGTAAGACAGCCAGCAAAGCCCCTCCATTGTCAAGAAACCAGATGTTGTGCTCTTCATCAAAAATCTACGTTGATGCAAAAAGAAGAAAAAAAAAGAAACACATTTGCTTTACTCATGACAGCACACTTTCAGTGCAAACACATCATCCGTTCAAGGTAAACATGTGTAGAGCGTAGACATAGATGGGCCTCACCTGTCTCCAGCTATTTCCTGCGTCAGACGTTATAAACATTCCAAGGTTAGTGGAGGACAGCTCTGTTCCGATATTCCCTGAGTAGAAAAACATGAATAATTTCACTCTGTGTGTATTTACATAGCAAAGCGTGAATACACAACTATATGCACAATCACCTGATAAAATCGTTAGAGTTGTTTTGTGAATCTGTGCGTGTCCTCATTCTCCACTGGAGGACACATTTATAACTGACTGCAACCTAATCATCTCACCCAAAATATGAGATTTAGGAGTGGAAGTTTCAATATCTGATTACAATGACAGAAAGAGGGCACAGAGTGATTACTTTTGTGCGTTCTTGTGTTTGCACAGGAATATCCAAAGTCTCATTACTTCTGTCAGGTCCATTGTGGCCAATTCAGTCTTTAAATCAAATGCAGGATGTTTAGGTAACTCTACCTGTGGCCACAATGATTCCTGGTACAGACTTCTTGCTGGTGATGGGTCCAGATGTGTAGGGATTCTCCGACATCTCCAGATGAAGATGCAGTGAACAAAATGGCTGTCAACAAAATGGATTCCAATACAGCACATGTTGAAACACTATGTATCAGACAGATCTTAACACAGGCAATTATAATTAGCTTTGCCTTCAAACTATTCTTTCCATTGAGAGAAAACTGCAGAGAACATTTATAAAACAAAGATACTTTGTTTCTCTCATCTACTCTGTCGGAAATAAAAGAAAATGCCTGAGAGGACACTGAGGGCATTTGAATTGTTTTATTCTAAAGCAAACATGGCATGTAATTAAAATTCCCCAAGATGCACCGATAAAACTGGCAAAATTGATTCAAATCATTTCACTCATCTCTCTGACTAAAGCACAATGGAAAAACATCAATACAGCTTTTCAAACAGCTGAGGTTAGAAAAGCAGAGAAGAACATAATGGTCATCTGTGTGGCCCAGTGAAACATTGTAGCCTGATATTCATTCAACAATATTTATTATTTCAAACAGTCTCTGAAGAACATACTCGCTTGATCAGGTTAATATCATACCTGCTGAATAACAACACGGCCACATAATGTAATTCAGTGTAATCTAACATTCATTAGCCCGGTGTGACCACACGTAGTAAATTAAAATCACAAAGGTTAATGGAAAGTTTGGTCCCCAAAAACTAAACGTGATGATACACTGATCCAGACAGATAATAAGAATCTTCCAGCCATGCATCTCATCGGCCATTTAGGAGGCTAAAAAGCTAAGCTGATGCTGAAACTGGCACCTGGCCTTGTGCAAACGTGGCTCAGAATCAAAGGACATCAAAGCACAGCTGATGAGGTTGAAACATCTGATGAATGATATGTGTCATAAGCTTCATTTCGCATGAATAAGAGCATTCATTCATTCCTGCCCAAAGGCTCAGGCTCACCAAGATGCAGTGAAGGTTATTTCCAGCCACATCAGTAGCAGGAGCTGGCAGCAGAGCCCATGTTTGTCCCTTGTTGTATGTGATAAAAGTCTTGATGTGATTATCCACCAGTTTGTTGGCGAGATACATGCCATTTATTCCCTCAACCTGCCAAGCAAAACAGACTGTCATTTCATATATTTGAATTTATTCCCTAAAAAATGTATTCTGTCCGCTGTACATTTAAAATATGTCTTCATTGTCTCAGGTACATGTCAGGTAAATTTAGAGATGAAATTATCTACTAGTTTATCAATAAAAATGAACGTTGTGTATTAAAACATTATTTAAGCAGCCGTGGAGTTTGTTTTTATTCATAAGTAAAATAGGCCATAGCACAGCATAAAAATAAGAGGACAAGTACAAGTATAGTTATTTTTTTTTTTTGGTTGTATAGGTAAAAATACAAATGTACTTAAAAGTACTCACAGAAAGGCCAATCTTTGTTGTAACTGAAAATATATATATTAGAGTGAAAAGTACAATACTTCCCTCTTAAATGTTGTGGAGCGGAATTATTTAAGAATTATACTTAATTATACTACAGCACAGTACTAGAGTAAATGTAATAAATTACTACTTCCTCCACCACTGTGTTCGTGTCACTTTTCATGCAAAAATTTCAAAAAAGTACTGGTAAAAGCCTCTTGAATGTGAGTCTTTGCTGCCTTAATAGAATTAAAAAAAAATGTTGGCTTTTATACTGTAGGCAAGACAAAAGGAGTAATTTGAAAAAGTTAAATGAAAAATATTAGGGCCTACATCTAACACACAAAACACCTAATGATTAATCAATAACAAGACAAATTTAAGTCTATTTAACTTCTATTAAACTGAAAGTGGAATGAGCGAAGCTGTGACAGCAACAGCCCATGAATAAGACTAAGTACCCACCTTATAAAAATCGACCAGTAAGTTACCAGCAGGTCCTCTGCCAGTTCTCAGATTCTCCAATGAAAGGGTGAAGTAGACCCCGGGGGAGTCTGAAATATACAGGCTGTAGGTGTTGTTCTGGTTCCACTCCTGGACTGCAGCAAACACCTGCTTCTCATCTGTACTGATGATATGCATGTCCTGTAGGATGGTGTGGGTGAGAAGTAAGGCACAGATAGAAAGAGGTGAGACTCACAGGAGAAAAGCAAACACACAAAAAAACAAAAAAAAAAAAGAGAAAAAGATGACATCTACTGTGGAATGAGGTACATTTCCTCACCATACCCAAACTTTTTGTGCAAGTAATGAAAACAAGCAATTAAACTTCGTTTGTGGTGGTGCTTACCTTTGGTAGACAATACTTTGGTAGTTTCATCTGCTTGAAGGATTCTCTCATGTAGGAGACAAAGTAGCTGGCTCGTCCTGACTTGGTTACCTTTGAAACAAAGCCACAGAAGCTTTGTCACTCTTTAAATAGACCACATACATTTTACTATATTTTAGGTCAATCATTTTTATTTGTGCACCTCCATTTGACTGATGCACTGAGTATGATTTTTTTTTTCCCTACATAGAGGACTATGTAGACCATTTGCAAAATGGAAAAGCAAATGTTATGGGGGGCTTTCTGAAGACATACAGTGTGTGAATGAATTTGCAAGTGTTTCAAATTGTGTCTTGTTTTTGTGAAGTGAGGACATGAAGCTAAAACACTTTTTGAAAGAGTCATATTCATTCACAACGCATGGCTGACTTGGTAAAATGCTTGCAATTTTACTCCACTTTCCACAGTGACTACAATTAGAAACACAACAGAAATTATTATCATTATCTCAATTAGTCCACAGCTAAGAGGCACTGAAGATTGTGTTGGCTTTATCTACAGTGCGTCTTGAAGATCTTAATGCACTACCACTTTCCCATCCACTTACAGACAGGGCAACACTACTTGATTGCTTATTTTCTAATCAACTAGAAGGATGGTGTTTGTCCCGCAACACACTACATTAGGGCTCTAATGGAATAATCTATCGAAAATCAATGAGCTGCATTTTCCCAGGCCACATTTTTGAGGATGTTGCACTTGGCTGTTTCTTCTCTCCCAAGAGACTATGGAGGTGTTGAAGACTGCTTATTTCGTTGTAGCCCAATCGATAACCTCATTACTCTTTGTCAAGTTAAATCCAACTGCCCCAAGCAACGAAAGTCACAAGAAAGTCATCTGTGCCACCACAGCTCTGCACAGACAGACACTCTCTTTCTCTCTGTGTGTCCAGTTATTTTCACCAGCGTCTTCCTCATGTCTGCCCCTGCCTTGATGGTCAATCTAATCTCAGCTAAATGCAATTTGGGCATTTTATTGAATCACCATTTCTGAATCCCACTGTGATTTTTTTTTCACCCCACATATTTTATTTTGCAGCCGTTCCAATCAAGTCTGTGGATTAAGTGTGCTGAAAGTGAAACTGGGTCACCACTAAAGCATTGCTGCTGCAACATCATGTCATATCACAAGATTTAATCTGTGGATAAATAAATTAAAAATGAACAGCAAACATTTAGAGGCATTTATTCCAAATGAAAGGGTGTAGAATGATTTACTACAAGCACAGAGCCATAGAAAGCTACTATCATTGATTTTATTTTTTTCCATGAAAGTTAGTGAGCGACTACCAAGGATGATCAAATGCATTAAGGCTGACCAACGGAGAGAAAATTACTTAGCTGTGGGTGAAAAATCAATGACAGTGGGGGGCATATGAAAATTAAATTTCTAATAATGACCCTAACTGCCACTGTCTAATTGGAGTCAAAGTCGGAGTGAATGGTAATAAGGACACAAACCTGTCAATTCACAGTTCCTTTGCTGTTTTCTCTCAGCAAGAAAACACATTTTTCCGGCATGGTGTGTGTGTCTGTGCAGAAACTCAAATACTGTGCATGCCTTGACATGAACGAGACAAAACATAATCAAAACACACATTGGGCCAGTAGGGAACAGGTGTGTTGGGGAAAACCATTATGTGGGTTTTGATGGAAAAGCAGGAACTGGATGCACGAGAGACTTGAATAAAAACAAACAAAAAATTAAATTGCAGTGAGGCTTTCACATGAAAAGATGAAGACCGCTGGTTGAGTTAAATCAAATAACCTATTGCTATGCAAACCTGTGTGAACACATATTCATCCTGCACAACCAGTGAGTTGGTGTCTACATGACCAGGAAATAGATACTGTCTGTTGCCTTCTGTGCATCGCTGGGCTCTGCACTTCACATACTGAGCGCCTGGAAAGAGCCAAAAGGAAATCAATCAGAAGTAAATTACAATGATTTGCCTTCACACAGTACTTTGCATGCACTGAAGCTGCCATACAGTGTGCAGATGATAAATGTAAGTCTAAGTTTACTGTTCTGAAAGAACTTTAAGCTTGGGTAATTGCAGAGAAAATAGAGAAAGTGCTGCACCACTAATACAAGACAGTAGGGCTTTTTGCAATCCAAATTAGCTGAGGCTCAACACTGATGCAGCAGAAGCTTGTGCAGTGTGCTACACTACAAACAAAAGTTCAGGATGTTATTGTGTGTGACAAGAGGTGTTTGTATGCTAATTCGCATAGAGATTTTCTCGCCACAAGAGGAATATGACTATCTTTGCCAATGCAGAAAAACCCTGTAATTGGTGTGACAGAATATACCATGCTGTTTAGAAGAAGAGAGTTGAGGTTTCTCTATGAGACGCAGGGGATAGATTATAGAAAAGCAGCATTCATCAACCCACTAAAACTCTCCGTTTTTGTCTTGAGACACCCATTGTGCTATACTCGACTTCAGGGACTAATCTGAACAGCAGAACAGGTCTCATCTTCCCCGTGACCTCGCTCTAAATGAGAGGCAAGGGGTCCTGTGGGTCTTGCCGCCGCGTCGGACTACAGTGCAACACTCACGGCCTTTTGCAATGCGTGTCTCGATGTGGACCACGTCTGATTCTCTGTCCAGCCCCATTACCGCCCTTGAAAGAAGGGGAGGAGTAGAAGATAGAAAGGAGCAGAGAGAGGTGGTGGGGAAAGAAAAGGAAAAATGAGAATGAGATGAAGAGAGGCGGAGGCCAGGTTGAGTATCACAGTAGATGGACATACCTATTCTGTAAAACAAAATGTTTTTTGACTCCTGTAAATCAGTCAGTGCAGAATCAGCGTCACAAGCAGCAATTAATCTCAATTCACCAAAGCATCAGCAGAAGGAAAAACAGGGGGGAGGGGGCACCAAAACATCAGCTATTTCCATAAATATCTACCACAGCAAATGTGTGTCGTTATGAAATTGTCATTTGCTTCCACACCGCTATGAAAAATACCGCAACAATTTGACATAATGTGCCAAAGAACGGCGTTCGAAAGCACAAATAATCCATTGTTTGGGTGCTGATATACCTCTTGTATATCAAATATCTCACTGTTCATGCGTGTGGAGAGGATGTCCTCCAACCAATGTCCTTTATATCCTGGCAGAAAAAAACACATTTGGTTTTGACACAAACCATGACAAACAGGGATAAACGGGCTCACATCAACATTCACTGCCTTATGCCCGGGCAGTCAAGATTACTAAATGACAGCGACAACAAAAAGAGCATGTCATATTTGTGCTATGGAAAAAGAAACACAATATCCCTTCAGGTCTACGTGACGTGGATACAATCCGTTTTATGCTTTACTGCCATGAGGGAGATTGGTTTTTGATAAGAGTAAGGTCACTGGATCCCACTGACAGCATAGGGTCATGAACACTATCGTTACGCTTACAATCAATTACAATCAATCTCTGTACAAAACAGTTCAAAAATAAGATCTGCATAATCATACCAGTAGAATCGGCCTGGCATCACGTTGTCATGAACAAGCTGCCATTTCCTCCCAAAGTCCATTGAACTGTAAAGCTGCAAGATAAAATTAGGCCGATCTTTGTCACACTTAAAGTTTTAGGAGGAAGAAGTTATTAATGAGAGGTATCACAGCTATCATTACATCCACAGCAGAATCACATGAAAATCAAAATTCTAAAAAATGCTAATGCTTTTACCCTCATATATTATCCGATTGCCACTTAAAGGTTCATCGTGGATTCACTCAGAAGTTACCTTGGTGTCATGACTGTAAGCCAGTATCCAGTTCTCCTGTGCAGGGTGGAAGAGCAGACTCAGGATGTTGAAGTTAATGGGATACTTCTCAAAGCTTGCCCCTTCATCTGAACTGATGAGAACAGCGCTCTCTACCTCTGGGTCGCTAAGCATCATTATCTAAAGTACAGAGGCCCAGATGAGGAGTATGGCATTAGAGAAGGGAGGGAGAGAGACAGAGAGCGAGAGAGAGAGAGAGAGAGAGAGACACCCTCATTTGGCAGCAATTTTAAAAAAAGAAACTATAATTTAATATCAGGAATAAGCTTGTAAGAGATCTGACAGAGATAAAAGCAACAGGGAAATGCTGACCTTCTGTTTGTTGGTAGGGCAGACGTACAAGTAACTTAAAACAGTCCTTGAACCCACTTTGTCATTGAGTTTGCTGTACGTGCTTCCGTAATCAGTGGATCTGGACACAAACAAACACATGTTCCATGTTTTTATAGAAAAAAGAACTTCCTTAGAGGCTTGCCTAAGACAATGATAAAGCACCATACCTATTGTTTGGCATGTTTTTGCCCATTAACTGCAAATCAGTTATTCTTTATGTGACTCCATCTCCAAAGCGAACCGTAAGCGTTTAGATTGATTTTCGACTATTTTGGCAGCTTTTTGCTTAAAGGGAGAATAATCAACATGCAGAGAGTAGCTTCATGCCATAGTGTTGCTTTTGTTGCTCTTGTAAAAACACTTTTTTTTTTGCAATTCTGCAAGAAATGTGCTGTACCGGAACAATGCGCTGCTGTTTTCCCAACCAGTCATCTCCAGTACTGTAAGTGCATTTTGTTCAACCACAGTGTTTAAGTATGGTGACCTTTTTAAATAATTGCAGATAGTTTTCTTTCATAGAAAGATAGTGCAGACACAAATTAATCACTGGCAAAAGAACCCTGTGGAGTTTTTGATCACTAATGAGCAATGTTTTGAGGAATGGGTGATCACTTTTTTTGTACCTTCTGCTCTAGTGGCAGAGGTTGAAATTATTTTCACACCCACTAGATTATTTTACATTCTTTTTTCAAATCTGAATTTAATCAATACTACAATTTCAAGCACCTGTTGTATTATCAATATCCAGCTCTATCTATTATAAATGTATAGTTGTATTTTATATTGTATATTGGATCTAGTTTAGGCTCTACTGTTAGTGTTATCTGTATGCACCCACAATTTCAATTATCTGTATGTATGTACTGTACATGTGGAAGAACTGACAATAAAGCAGACTTGACTTGACTTGATGTAAGTTGTTTTTTTACACAGTGGGACTTAAATTTCATGAAGAGAGAGAATCCAAATAGTGTCATAAAAATATGACTTAGATTAAAAAGATTAATACATCTAGAACAAAAACAAAGGACAGAGGGTTCCCATGTCAAAATCGACTCATGAGAAAGAGGTTACATGTACATTTACAGTGCATATTAAACTCTTATGATTAGTCAACCACACATTCACTAGGAAAAACCTGACGACTCCCTTTTAGGTTGGAGGTATGCTCCGGAGACCCAGTAATGCATTTTTTGTCCTCTGTGGAGGATGTTTCTCTGCTGCAGTAACCATGTGGCCTGCAGCATTATATCTGTAACCCATGTAGAGCACATCCTGGCCTTTCCAGTTATACTGTGGCAGACACATTTATGGGAGGAAAAGTGATTAATTGAATTAAATACACCAAGTTAAAGACACTCATCTTCATTTTACAGGAATAACAAAAGCATTTTCATGGCTTCTTATTGTACAACCTTAAGTCAAACATTGGAACAATGTGTATATGTTGCTCTGAAACCTCTATGTTCTTTTCAGCATTGATGGTGTAAGCTGCTCACACTATAGGCACTAATGTCCCTCTCCTCTTTAGTGTGCTGTGCTGGAAAGAATTTTAAATTTTGAATCATCTGACCACAGAACAGTTTTCCATTTTGCCTCAGACCATTTTAAATGAGCTTTGGACTAGAGAACATGGCGGTGTTTATGGATCGTGTTCACATATGGTTTCTTCTATACAGCTTTAACTTGTGAATTGCACAGTGAACTGTGTTCACAGACGGTGATTTCTGGAAGTGTTCTTCAGCCCATGCAGTGATGTCCTGTAGAGAATCAGGTCTGTTTTTAATGCAGTGCCACCTGAGGGCCCGAAGATCTAGCGCGTCCAGTTTTCACCTTCGGCCTTGTCCCTTGCGCTCAGAGATTCATCCAGATGCTGTGAATCTTTTGATGATATTCTATACTGTGGATGGTGGGACCTTCAAAGTCTTCACAATTTTACACTGAGGAACATTTTTCTGAAATTAAAATTAGCTAATATTTTCCATGAAATGGTAAAATGTCTCTTTTTTAACATCTGATATGTTGTTTGTGCTCTATTGTGAATAAAATATGGGTTGATGAGATTTGTGAACCATTGCAATCTGTTTTTATTTATGTTTTACACATCTTCCCAACTTTTTTTTTGAATAGGGGTTGTCCACAGGGTACATCTGGTACATGATGGTAAATCTACAATTATCTGAAGGGTTTAACATAATTAATTTATTTTTGTTGATATTGACTTACTAATTGTGGTAGGTTAGTACAGTAAGTACCCTCACCTTCTTTTGTTTTCATGCTGAAGTGTATTTGTTCATATTTATTACAATTTTAGTTCTTTTGCAGTCCAGTTTTACTGTGTTGCATTTGTATTTATGCTTCTCATGCTGTGATGATGAGCAGTGCCTCAAAAGCAAATGTGGGTGGCCAAGGCTCATGGATGCATGTTGGGAGAAAATGCTAGTCTATGTAGTCTGATCCAGTAGAAGAGCTACTGTAGCTCAAACTGATGAAAAGGTTCATGCTGGTTCGGATAAAAAAGGTGTCCAAACACTCAGTGCATCACATGCTGACCTATGTCCCACCACCATCAACGGGTATGTGAGCATCAGAATTGGACCAAAGAGTCATGGAAGAAAGTGGCCCAGTCTGATGATTCACATTTTCTTTGACATCATGTGGATGGCTGCGTGTGTGTGAGTCGCTAACCTGGGGAA
This sequence comes from Channa argus, assembly GCF_033026475.1. Taxonomy (NCBI): domain Eukaryota; kingdom Metazoa; phylum Chordata; class Actinopteri; order Anabantiformes; family Channidae; genus Channa; species Channa argus. Next base: position 37,782,211 of record NC_090197.1, read on the forward strand.
GAGATAAAGCCACGATGCCATATAGGATAAAGGCAAGCTTGCAAAGGCAGTGTGATGCTGTGAGACCTGCCATTCATTCAGATTTTTCTTGCCAAACATTGAGGGTCGGAAGTAAAGCGGGAGGTAAAGCAGTCGTTCACCAATCCCCCAATTGCTGGTTCAATCATCGGCTCCTCCAGTCACATGTCGGAGCATCCAGAGCAAGACACTGAACTCCAACTTAGTTGCTCCTTGGTGTGTGAATGGGTAAATGAGAAGTAGTGTAAACCACTTTGAGTACAAATAGGTAGATATGGGCTATATAAGTGCAGACCATTAACATTTACATTGCTGCTGACTAACTACACCCCTTCATGGAAACTTTTCAGCAGGAAAATCCACTCTGCCACACTGCAAACATGGTTCAAGAACAGTTCAAACACAACGGCAAGTTTAAGGTGTTGACTTAAATTCTACAAATTTCAATCCAATCGAGTATCTGTGGGATGTGCTGGAAAAACTTCCAATCCATGAAGGCCCCCCCAGCTTGCAGTTTAAAGGACTTCAAGAATCAGCTACTGACTGTTTAGCACCAGATACCAAAGCAAAACCTCAGAAGTTTAGTGGCTTCTCAGCCTTCAACGCAATAGTCGGTGGTTGGTCTTAAAGTTAAGGCTGATCGGTGTATATGTTATAAGAAAACTGCGTCTTCCTTTATCTGGAGGAGGTGGAGCGAGTTACAGTCCAGGCAATAAAATGGGTGGTTCCCCACTGTTCTCAAAGGTCAAATGTCAGTTTTAAACCCTGGCATAGTCAGGGATGTTTTTCCTGCAGCCTTATGTGTACTACTGTAAAATACACAGCAGATGTACAGTCCACAGATGAACAGAATTAACAGGTGAAACTGCAGTCAAATAAAAATATTTGCCTCAAAGATGACCTATCAAAGGAAAGAGTGGCTACAGTAAATGACATCCAGCAATTTATCCAGGTGATCAGCAATGGAAAGGCATTTAGCAGGTTTGTTGGGGCTCAAAGATAAGTGTTTATAAGTCCACAGGGTGCCTTTAGCATCATGTAACACTTTGGAAAAAGAATATTGTCATTGTGTCTTGTAATGCATTTGTGCATTGGGGCTCATTTGAAAACCCTCGACAGCTTCAGCATTCAAGGAAGCTCTATCACTAATGAGAAATCACAAAAGATATGGATATCAGCGTGTTTGGTCGCCATCTGCATTAAAACAGTTGACATATTCATTAAGAATTTCCTACTTGGGACTATAATACCATTCAGCATGAACAGAACTTTGACAAACAAATTATGCAGCGTAAACATACACTTTACACATGTCAAGCAACTCTTTGCAAGTTGATTTTCATGCAACACTGATATAGAATGAAACCTTGGCAGCCTGTAAGCTAAGACAACAATTTCTGTTTAGGAGATTGTCAATAGTGAAGCAAATGCAATAAATTTGTAGTTTAACAGCTAGAATATGCAGCATAGGCATAAATATAACACTGTCAAAGACACTCCTCTCCCTTTATGATAGTACATGGTTATACATTAAAAACAGTGAAGAGGCATCCTTTCCAGAGCGGCGCTGAAATCCCTTTTTGTCTTAAATTAGTGCCAGGAATGGCATTTCGTTGTATCTGTTTTCATCCAATTTGGATATCTGGTTTCATCTTCTTGTGTTGAGCTTCTATTTTCAAGAGGGAAGTGAGCTATTCTGTTGCTATGGTGCCACAAATGAGCATTGCAATGATTAAAATACGGGATGAAATATATTATGTTATAAAGAGAGAAAAATATTTGCAGAATCATTGAAGAATGAAACACCCAGTCATTCAGGCCTGTCGCAACACCTAAAGATACTTGCTTGTCAACGAACTGCTTGTTCCTTACAAGTCCATGTATCCAATGACAAGGGTATACAGTATGCGCATGTCATCCCAATCCTTATATGTCTGCTCACCACAAACAGCCAATCCACGCTCTTAGTTCTACCTGAGTGCCTCCAAATGTAATTTCACTGTATAATTGGATAGATACCCAGTGTCTGCTATCATTGTCTGTGCATTAATCTGAATTGTCCCATTTGCTGTTGACATTGTGTTCAGAGACTAACCTCTAAACACATTTGTATTTGTGCGTAAGTACTCCTTTCAGCTGGCAATGGAAGAAAGCCTCTTAAATTATGTTATTACATTGTGAAGCTTCTTTAGCAGAAAAAGTGGTCATCCGGAAACACAAAGAGAATTGATGTGTGTTTAGATAGCTTCTGCAAGTCACCCACCGATCTGCACACTGCATTTTGCCACCAACAGTGGCCTGGAGCTATAGTCATAAATCATTTATTGTGTTATCACAGAAATCATTTACTCTAGTTTCTTTTCATAACATTCAAATCTCTGCTTTTCTAATGCACATGCTAAGAGCCTCCGTGCACCCCTGAGGTACACTCTAATTTACCCATGGTGCCATTGTTAAGCAGACACCTTGATGATGGAAGACCTGTACACAATATGGGATTTCAAAACGTGTCAAGTTGGGTGTAAATCTTAGTGGCGCCTCTGGTGAAACAGATATTAATTTGAAACTCTATGCTTGGCAGACTGATGGTCTCTTTTTCACGTGTATTTCAGAATGAAATGAGTTCTCTGCAGGCTATGGGAGAGGTGAGAAAAAAGGCATATCAGAGGCAGAATTGGGCTCTATGGTATAATCCTTAATGAATTCCATTCTTATTTATGACCTGACAGCACACTGTAATTCACCTCTCAATACATATTGAATGGAATTACTATGGCTATACAGTAGCAATTGCATGTCAATTGCTTTGAAACAAAAGGTTACATATGACAATCAATCAAAAACCCCATACAGAAGTTTCTAGGTCAGAGGAAAGAAGCCAAACACAGAATCCCTCAAATCGGTCTTCCGGTTTATCTTTCAAATATAGCCTCTCAAGAAGTTTCTTTGCTGATAATGGACAGAAAATATGTCGGGCCTTCTCTCAAATACTGTTGCAGTCTTGGTTGTGTTATTTATGAGACTTCAGGAAGCAAAGTGGAGGATGCTTCATTCTGAACCACTTCAGACTACTTTATTAAAACATACTTCATATTGGCTTCCAGTGGAAGTTGATTGTTCATATCCTACCAAGGGAGAAAACTATAAATCATACTTACAGTATACTGCACACTCTATGAATACATTATTGTTTTTAGGGCTGTGCACTTTTACATTTTTATAAACCTTTCGATATAGATGAATTAATATTATATATTAATTATTTTTTTTTTAAATTCTTACCTCCAGAGTGAGCTTTCAGTAACAGCCCCCAGGTTGAAGTCATACAGCTTTGTCAAGATCAGGATCACCTACAACATAACAGCAAAGGGACATATTTAATTACAGGCTGAGGTCTTCACTAAACAGTCATTGCATAAGTGCCTCACCAGCATACAGTGCATTGCCTGTCTACACTTAATGGCATGGAATGAATACGCCATGTCTGCTAAACCCCTTACTAATAAATATCAGCTTCATACAGCATGTTATCCAAATGACAAGTGATCCTCATGTTGTCAGGAGATTTCAGTCTGCTGGTGGCAGGATTTGAAAAAAATCCATGTGGGCTGTCAAGAGTTGTGTCTGTATCTCATGTGGAATGATACCTACATGACAGCAAAATCCGAACCTAATTGTTCAGTGAACAATAAAAAGAAATTCAGTCAGATGCCTCACCACACCGCCCACTCCATTTCCATTTATCTTTTTTTTTATATACTTCCTTCTTGCTTTTGCTTCAAAAAGTAAAAGAAGTTTAAGCACCGATGTTGATGGAAGATGTTGTGTTATGTCACTTATTTCACTCACTGGAAGACGTCCAATTGCAGTTCGGGCTAAATGCTTTTGCATGTTCAGTGAGGACGGTTGGACAATGTGTTTCTGGGAAAACAAAAATGTGGCCCATAAAAGCCTGCCAAGGCACAGAGGGCAGAGTGAAATGGTGTGCGAACGCATTATTGTCACTCGAATGGCATTATAAATGACTTCTCATGGGGATGCTCATAACTCAGGATAGAAAAGTGGGGGTAGGGTAGAGAGTTTGGGGGCAGGGCAGTAAAGGAAGGAGAAGGAATGCTAGATAATAATAATCAATGAGCAGAAACATGGTATAATATGACGAATTCTTTAAAAACCATGAAAGATAGGTCAGAAGCTCAATTACAGGGAGTTTAAACACATTAACCTTGTGGGACCCACGGAACGAGTCATTAAATGGAGAGAAACCACACAAGACTCGGAGGAACAAAGACGTGCCTCTAAGTCTGCCTTGAAAATGTTAAAAACCCAATTGACCCACAATTTAGCCATCAAATGGCCACTGCGCATGGCTGGGACTATCTGCAGTACAGGTTAATTAACCAATCACACAGTGAGATAAGCATTTGCATAACTAAATGCACCATGTCTGCGAGGTCCAACACTGGAGTCTGAATCAATTTGGAGTACAGACTTAGTTAAATGGCTGTGATGTTAGGCCTAATTGCCTGCTTTGAAAAATAGATAGGAGAGAAAAACTCAGCCAAACTGTTGATCGTTTGTCTCAGTTCTTTCTTGCTAACAACAATGACTCTGTGTCATTGGCCATTTATAAAGACTACGAGGTAAATTGATTCTGGAATTGATTTTATCAGTGTCAAACCAGAAGCGGCCCATTCTTGAGCAAAGGGATTCAAATATCCAGCACGACAAATTTAATTGAGTGAACAAAGAATAGATGTGCACAGTTTTAAAGGGTTTCAATCACTCGCACCACTTTACATGTGGATCCAATTTAATCAAATGCTCACGACTTTAGACAAGAATCTACAACAACCTTTAAAAATAACTCCAAATGCCAATCTTAATAATAAAAAGCTTCTGAGCAGCCAAGCTGTAATTGCTATTAGGAGCTCTGTCTTTACTGTTGTCAATGTGTTTGTGTGGTCGGCTCATTAACAAAAGCTGACCCATTAAATTGGGTCAGTGAAGATCTACCTCAGGGACCATCAGACTAGTGAGGCAGATGACTATTTGGATGATTTGTCTCTAAGTGGATACATCAAGAGTACATCACTGGAGACAGTGTGTTCCCACGTCTTCAGCATTATTGATAGGCTGTGCATCTGTGGCGCAAGTCAATAAGGAGCAATACATGCACATGCAAATGCTGAGACTAGTGGGGCGAGTGCGTGACGTGCCCATCAGATGCACTATGAGAATCATACAAATGGAACTGCACTAAACACAAAATTCAAAGAGTTTATGGTGCAGCCTTGTATTTATGTAAATACTGGGAACAAGCAAACACAAAATGGCTTCCAGAATTATTTTGAGCCTTCTAGGTAAATACAATTCTCCATGCATATCATTGCTCACTTGCATAGGCCTACATGAAATTAAGTAAGGACCCTGGAAGGCCAAAAGCAGTGCATTTATTCATTTTTATGTTTTATTGATGCGAGCAAAGAGAGCTTTGCCCCAGGAAAGTCAACCAATCATTTTTCAGATTGGCTCTCACCCTCCAAGGAGTTGGATTTAGTCATCCTTTTATCCTTGCATTCTATTCTTGTTGCTTTCTTTGCGTCCTTTCCTTTCCTGTTTTCTTTTTCGTTCAAAGTCTTTGTCTTTGTTCCTTTTTATTTACTTCTTTTAACCATGCTCTCCAGGTACGTTTATTGTTTTTGCTGTGATGTGGTTTTGCATCCAGCACATTTCACAAGGAATCGACGCGTAAAGAAGATTAAACAAACCAAAAACCAAAGACAAATCCCAGTAAGATGTTATTTGACCAAAGATTTTAGCTCTTTCAAATGGCAGAATTGATAAGGCAACAAAGATATTACAGCCATATTGTCAATGTGACATATGGCACGAATGTCATATGGCAAATCGACTCTCACTCAACATGAGCGTTCAAGCATGCAGCGTATGCATGTACTGAACATTCACAGCCAAATCAAATCTTCACAAATTTCATATACCCATATATATATTTTTTTTTAAAGAGAACTCCTCACATTTGCTCAAAGTGCTTCAGTGGGATGTGAGAGCCATTGCAACACCATGTCGGTGGGCAGAAGATTTTCTACACCACTTGCAATTTTGCCATGAATCATCTGTGTACTGTACTGCCATATGGCTATTAATAAAATGAAATAGACTGTTGCTGCACTCAGAAAGCACTATAAAACTGCACTAACATCATGCTTCAAATGAAACCTGTTGCTTATTCAGCCTCCAGTAAAGCCTCATTAAGACAGCGCCCCTCAAATATTTTTTCTGTCTAATTGGGTAGTCAAGGGAAAAAGGGGAGTCTTATTCTGAACATCACACCTCCAGATTGTCTTTTCTTTTCTGCTCAGGAGGAACACATCATGGGAAGGAGAAACAATCTTTAGAAATGTGAGAAATATACACTTTCATGTGGATCGGGCACTGTTTTTGAACCTTGCCAGAAGGGACAAGTGCAGGATCTAAATTAATTTCCACGGGACCCCCAAAGTTGATAACAGTGAATGATGTAAGATTCTCCGTAACACTGCTAACAGCTCAGGCTCAGAGAAGTACTGACACATTTTTCTATTTCCATTATTTATTATTATTATGACGGATTCTTATGTACGTTTTTTTGGCGTGACACTAGTCCTAAACGCTTACAGCTAGAAACATGGTTCCAACTTTGTTTACTGACAGCTAATGTACAGTAATTGTTATGAATATTTTTATGAATGTTAAGTCTATGGGACCAATGTTTACACAGCAATATCTCAAAAACTACAGATGGTAACGCAATGAAACTTTGTGGACAGCTGCCCCATGATGAAATGCTTCACATCTTACAGTATGGTCTCTTTAGCACCAATGTGTGGCCAATGATAGAATTTGGAGAATAACTCAACAGAATAAAACCTACTTTCATGAAACTCTGGTCATACATGTAGGATGCCACTCCACACATGCCTGTGCAATAACATGCAGGTTTGCAACTAGGTGGCCCAACAGGCTGAGGTCAAGGTCTTATCTCAAAAACTGTAACTCTCAAAGTAATAAAAGTTGGTACACAGCTCCATTATGATGTCCTGCTTCACACTAACTGGCCGTTTATGGGACTGTATTGAAGATTTGTATTTTATTTTTTTAATTTCATGTTCTTTCCAGTCCTAAATTGTTCAATGCCTTTAATACTACGCAGTTCAAGGAACTGCAGTTTAGATTTTTTTTTTTCCAACTGCCTTCACTTCTAAAATGTTCAGGGCTTCCAGTCTCACAGTGGCGAAGGCTGCGAGCAGCTGTAGCAGCTGGCTTTCAGAAATCACACGCATTTTCTTTAGGAAAAGCCCATTCTAGTTTACCATCCTTTACCATCCTCTGAAAAGTTCATGCTGAGATGATACACATGTACAATTTTATGAATACAGTTTTGTATATTGTTCTGCAGGGTAAACACATCAATGGAGAGAGCAGCCTCTTGAGAATTACCCTTGTCTATTTAGCTCCTCTAACCACAATATCAAAATGTCTGACAAGTCGCCGGATTGTGTCAAGACTAATTATATTGTTTCTTAAGTACAAGCTTAAATAAGGAGCTTATTTTTACCCAAATGACATTGTTCTCTGTCAGTTGTCTGGAGGTTAGTTTTTGTGACCTTGGGTTTTAAATCCAAGTGATTTAATCAAATATAATCTGAAAGCCCTCAAGTGCAGGTGTTCTTTGACTTTCCTGGGCTGTGTGTAGAGTACAGTGCCGTAGTATGTGTGAATTTATTTATTTGACCTATATTTTACCAGTAAGATAAATGAGGTACTCATTGAGATTAAAAATCTATTTTTTTCAAGAGTGTCTTGGCCATGACAGGCAGCACAATCAACTAGTTCCAACATACAATAAAACAAGCATTTAGCCATTAAGTACAAACAAACAATACAAGCATTGATAATGAGCTTTAAACCATAAAACCCTAAAATAGTTGGTCAGGTAAAACGTGTACAGCCTGATGACTCTTCAAGACAGTTAACAAACTCTTAAACCTATTCAGTGAAAGTTTCAGCTTTGTTTGCAACTCATTCCATTAAGAAGGTGCAGCAAAGCTGAAAGCCTTTTTTCCCTGTTCGGTTCTAACTCGTGGGACAGACAACAAGAAAAGGCACTGAAACCTTAGACTGTGAGCTGTTCTGTTCGACATAGTCTAAATGCATGGGCATTTTTTTGTTTTACACTTTTCCATCTATAGAGTCAGACCATGAAGACATTCTGCACATGCATACATCTTCATAATAATTATATGTATAAGAATCACTCAAAAAAATGGCTTGGCCACAATACCAGCATCACACAAAAGATACACACAAATAAAAATATGTAACAGAGCTACACCAATATGCCGGTCAAAAACAGCATCACCATTACGTAGTCTGTTCAACAGGGAGAACTGATATGTTTTTTTTTCGCTTATACTATAACGTTTACAGCTTGGCAATTTTAAAACAACCACAGTATTATTATTATTATTTGTATAAGTGTGTAAAAATGTCAATGTGAAAGAAGTTTGTTGATGTGATGAACCCACAGCTTTTTGCACATGTGAAACAAATGTGGATTAACAATACTATTTGTTTAGTACTTAGAGTTTTAGAGTGTGTACATATTAATTTCATTTAAGAATGTGAAGTGGTACTTGTAATAAATTTGTATTTAAAGTACATTTACTTAGCTACTGACTGTGTACTTTTGACAGCTTGACTTGAGATGTCACATCTTTACTGCTTTTGGCCACTCTCAGCTAAAAACAAATCAACACAGTTTGACAAAATAATAAAATAGGTCATTAAGAGTATGTGGAGCATAAGCAAGAAGAAATGAAAGGATGAAAAGGTGATGAGAAGATTAAAAGAACTGATGACCACAATACATCATATTAATTCCTACATAATAAAAAGTCACCTTCTAACCCTAAATAATATATTTTGAGCTCAAATGAAGCCTGTAATCAACCAGGTTGGGGTGAGGCTCATCTTTTACCGAATTTCCCAAGCCTGTGTTACAGTGAAGATTACCAAAAATGGACTCTTCACCATTACTGCTTCAAATAAGAAGCAGAAAAAGTGGTTTGAAGGATAAGCAGGTTGAAAACATGAACACAGTGGTAAGAGCCAAGTCAGATGCAGAGCCATGGGGCCCACTAATGCATCATGGCATTATCAAACACCAAAAGCTGGAATACCAATGTGAGAAGAGCAAGTCGGGACTCTATTGTTCACCTCACTGCACTGCATTTCAGTGGCCTGTTCATGCAGATGCAATTCCAAAGACACAAAAATAAAACCTGTTTCATTTGTTGTGCAGCTCATTACATTCTCAACTTCATTAAGGGAAGGAAGACAGAAGCCAAGGGCAGGAAAAAGTCATTTGAGCAATTTGACAGACACTGGTTTCTTTAAGTCAACTAGTTAATTAATATCCTAGATCTCCAAGCCACACTGAAGTAAAATACCGTTACCCAAGCACAAAACAAATAGTTCTGTGTTCTTTAACTTACATGGAAATTACAAAAACATGCCTAGAATCTACCAGTACAGATGTAGAAAATGATGTGTATCAATGTAAGCTCTACACTTACTGCTAAAAACACTGTAGACAAATTGTATCCTCTTTTTTCCTGAGATTAAATATTAATATATTCATGCATCCATTAGAAATTATCTGATGCAAACACCTGCAGAGAGAAGAAATAAAGTATTGTTTGCAAATTTGCATAAATGTCTTTAAGGTTTGACAGCAGTGAGGGCAAAATCAAGATGCACTACAAGAGGGTAGGGGGATGAAAACACAACATGTTCATTTTGGCTCTGAGGACATCTCCAAAGTAGAGCACTTAGTGGAAAAGTCAAACTTCTTAATAGAAACGGTGCGCTCGAAGCCAGGTCTTACTCCATCTTCATCTTATCTGTGGACAAAATTGATTGATTGTACTTTAGTGGGTGAAAACATACACAGGGATGCTGCTTTCATCAAGGAGACCTCAGCAAAATGGCCTTTGTGCATTAGTCCGCTGTCTGTATGTTTGGTTGTCCTCCTGACTTCTGCGTTTTGGTCACATAGGCCTGATGCTTTGAGCTTGAGAGGTTTCTGCAATCAATTTGGTCCATTATGGGGAGAAAATTAATGAAATGGGTGGAATACAAAAGGGTTTCACTTTTAATACAGCTCTATTGTGCGGACATTTTGTGGGCACGTTATGTCTCGCTCCTGCTTACAACAATGCACAATAAAATGTGCTGTTTGCCATTAATGGGAATAAAAGATTGTGATGGGTCTGCTTCATTTCTTTTAAAAAGGCTTAAGGTAAACAGTCGGTGAAATAAGTTTAATGGACTGGGTAGAGGAGTGTATACCACTCCATATTTTTATTCTGTGTTTTGATGTTGATTCAGGGCTAAATGCACTCTGGTTTGCATGAAAAAGTGAAAAATAAGTAATGTAGCATTCAAGGGCAAATCTGATGGCAGTTTTAGAAGTCATTTTAATGTTTTGACACATTTGACAAAGTTTTAGTCACATCCCATGCAATGTCAAATTAATTTGATGCATTGTAAGTGGTGTGGAGAGCCAGAAATACAACATTAGCATTTTACTTTTACAGATTTTTTTTTTTTTTTGCTCCATGCCACACTTGTTTTCTAATACTTCGTGCTCAGAGGTTAAAGTTACAGTAGCATGACTACATTTGTTCTTTTTGTGTGCAGTGCTTTTCATTAAGCCATGTACTGCAACAAAGATTGGAAATTTACTAGTGTGAAATATGATATTATAAAATTCTTGTTTTTGATCATTTTGAACACTAGTTAGCATTTTGGAGACGTTTGAGCAGTGCAACATCATTCAGACACTTCTTCTAGTCTCTTCTGTTCCTTCACAGCTTTGGCTCCTAATGGCTTGGCTTCTGCCCAGAGGGGTCTGAGCTGGAGCCAAAGGCAATAGTGGGTCCAAATTAAGATTTTGGAAGACAGAAGCCCTCCACCTAAAATGACCCCCTTTACTGCCAAAAGTACTGTGAGACTCAGATCATAGGCTAAATGTGTCCCAGATAGCCCTGTTTTGTCTTTCCCTTGTTACATATTTGCATTTTTAATAATGTGGAGAAGCAAACTGGCTATTCTTCAAGGTTTAGTTAACATTCAGACTCATTTAGAAATGATGTTTATATACAACATTTGTGTTTCCAGTGACATTTAATAGGAAACCTAAGTGCTGCCAGGGTTATTTTCAGTGGAAGACTCTGGTTTTCAAGTTGGGCGGGTGCCAGCATTTCCTGATTCTGCAGTCTTTCAGCCGGGTGGTCATATAAAATATATTTTAGGCATCTTGTGATAATTAGGTCTAAACATTGCAAATACAGTCGAGTAAATCATCTCCTCTCCAGGTATCATCACTGTGACTGACACATAAACTGATAAACTAAATGGTGTTTCAGTTCATTATGTGTCTTCATTGTCACAGTAAGGGTTTTGAGGGTCTAAAATGTTTTTCATCACAGAGAAACATCTGATCCCGTCCTGTAGTCCCACATAGGTTTAGATAACAAAGATCACAGTGAAATAGTGCACAATAATGCACTCCACCACACACTATGCGACTAACTGATAACTTATAACATTGTAAAAGTAGAATTTTTTGCAGAACTGCTCTATTGGATTGCATTAGATTGTAGAGTTGTACCTGATAAATTGGCCAGTGAGTGTATTTGGTTTTGAAATTTTTTCCATTTAAACATTTTTTAGGAGACAATCTGGGTAACGCTGGGTCAATAATGGCATGTACTGTTTATTTAATTACATGTTCACTTAGATATATATGCTACACAGATGAGCTTTAATCTGAGTTGTGTGTTATGAGACATTTTCAGCATTTGTTTGTCCACATGGATGAAATTTTTAATTTAATGGTATTTAATCCTGACATTGTGAACAAACACTTCTTAAACCTTCTTTTCAGAGACTAGCTGATTTGCATTTGTCATTTGCATCCACAACACTTGGATGGATATTTTGTCATTATTTCTGCTATAGTATTCAGCCATATTTAGTTGCTCATTTGTAGCTTCTAATTTGGCGGCAAGTTTTTAGACCAAAGCAAAAGCAACCTGTCATTTTAGGGGATTTTCTCCTTGATATCTATTGAGCGAGTGTTCTGTTTTCTAAATACGTCATTTTGTTGTTTGGGAATTTTCAATCAACTCAATTGATTGCACGGCATGTTCATGATGCTTAAGGTTGGGTCTTTTGTAACTTATTCAATAGAGAAATACATTTTGCACCCCGACCGCACCAGAGAATAATACATTTCTGTCATTATAAACTGCCAAGTCAAACCATTATTTAAGCTGACTGCCACCTGAACAATCCCAGTCATCTTTAAACTTAATAGGAACTGCTCTGCTGCTCCAGGCTTTATGCTGCTTCAAAGCCCAGTGAGTCGCAACACATAATGTAACCAAACGGGGGCCATTTAAGAGAGATTAAACTAAATACAAATCAAGCGTGACCTTTAGGTGTAAAAACTTCTTGCATGAAGTTTGAGTTCACTCTTTGTCAGTGGTGATTAGTGAAAACGTCATCTCCCAATTTGAATTTCAGTTTTATGATATTCCCTAATCAAAAAAAAACATGCATAAATTTGTTTTCATAACCTAATCACATATACAGAGTATAATGTGTCTATCACACTGTGGCAGTTATTAAACTAATTAATCACATGCAAACCTGTCGAATAAGATTCTGCACCCACTTTGCCACTTTGATTAAAACATGAAAATATGTGTGTGTGTGTGTGTGTGTGTGTGTGTGTGTGTGTGTGTGTGTGTGTGTGTGTGTGTGTGTGTGTGTGTGTGTGTGTGTGTGTGTGTGTGTGTGTTTTAGAGAGAGAGACCAGTAGGGAGGTAAAAGCGATGACAGCATGCTTGAACATACAACTGATGGCAGATTTTTATTTGCTGCTTAAAATGCACTTTGCAGGGCAAAAACTACAGTCTAAGTGCTGAGAGTTGATGTGGTGCATTATGGGCTCTGAGCACAAATGATTCCCAGAAAAAAGCCACACTTGCATGTCATTTGAGGAATAAAAACTGGAATTTCACTGATTTATTACTACAGAGAGGGTGACACATGTATTCTATAAGACTAAACTAAAGCAAAAAAAAAAAAAAAAAAAAGAACAGGTAATACTTCCTTCTTCTCAGGAAACCTTTTGAAATGGTTATACAGGCTCCCGAGCATTGTTTCTCTGTATTAACCAGCAGTCTACCTGTTATATAGCACGCCGCCTTGCTGCAGTTTCTATCAGCGTCTTACAATCACAATGGTGGACAAAGCACCCCTGAAGGTTTGAGACTGGCTGGATTAAGACGTATGATACTATCACCTCAAAAGGACAAGGAGGGAGCAGACAACAATAGCTAAAAAACAAGATTAACCTGATTTTGTGTCGTTGGCTACTACTTTGAAATTCAAATAAAAACTATACAAAAAAACTAAAACAAACAAAAAAAAACACTTAAATTATCCATCAATGGTGTTTTAATAGTAATACACACAAACACACAGTATAAGGCTTAAATTAAAATTTCCCATAGCTGACATGCTGCAAAATAATACGTGTGTCACAGCGAGTCACAGTTTGTACTCAAATGTTAAAACATGAGCCACTTTTCATTTTCAGACACAGTATGGATCAAAATCCCCTTTGCCAGTAACTAGGGGGGGGGCACAGATGAAAAGTGCACACATAAAAGATTTTACAAGGTCACATCTCAGCCACTTTGACACAAAATCATGTGTTTTTTTTAAATTAATGGATCTTAATCCAAAATTGTTATAAACTGTAGAAAATGAAAGAGAAATGTGGGAAATTATCAGAACACCAGCACCGAACAACTTTTCCCTTGTTGTATCTCAACACCACAGTAGCAGCTTTTTAATGCACTTTTCATCATCCTGTAACATCCACAAACTCTGGTCAAACACCTCTGTGCATTAGGATCCGTTTCCATTTGATTTCATGGATCAAGGAGTTTTTATGCAACCAGCTCCAATATGCTAAATGGAATGGCTGTCTATCTAATGAACCGGTTTTAAACACAGGTGCCCCCCAGGGCCGTGCCATTTCCTCTTTTTTAGTGTCTATTTATACCACTGAGATTATGTGCAACAATAACTGCCTCGTCCTGATTAAGCATGCGGACAACACAACCCAGGGGGCTTGTCTGATTCCCAGTTGAAAAAAAATAAATAAATGTTACAGAGCTGACAGACTGGTTTGATTCTGGCCGTCTCAGAAAACAAATAGGCAAAAAAAGGAAAGACATTTATTCCACAGCAAGAAGGAACACCTAGTGTGATCGATGTCCAGCTACAAATAAAACATGGTCCTAATAGCAGGTCAATGAGGATGACCAGACCCTTATTTTTATGATACGTGGGCAGTATTTACACTAACACACAGAACTGTGTCTGTAACAGAAGCTCCGGGGATGAGATGTCAATAAACACGCTTATTAACTCTCTCCAGCTTCTACACAGTCCTAGTTTGGTCAGTGGTCTGTGAGGAACTTGCAAAAATGGTCAATCAGGTGCCTAAAATCATTTGGCTGCCAATAGCTCCCTGATCACCAGCTGGCTCGGACACTAAGACTTTTGTCTTCAGTTGAGGGGGGAGTCGCTGCATCCCTTGAGTGCAGAATGTGCTGCAGCGACTGTTTTAAAGATTACCAACATAGTCATATCTCAGCTTGAACACTCAAGTGAGGCAAAAGACTATAATATTGATTTGCCACGGAGGATATCCACAGCCAAGCATATTTATTTGTGTTTTTAATTAGATTGTTTTTCTATTTTTGTCCACATTTGTAGCATTATTACAAATTGTGCCCAGGCAACAAATTGTTTTATATCTTCAAATCTTCATCCCCATACACATTCAGGACAGATTTAAGGAGCAAGAAACACAATCAATACAACATGTAGTTAAGAAGCATGAATTTAAAAGGAATTTGTGCAGTATATGTTTTATTCCCATGGTAGAGTCTAATCAATGTTATCTCTGTTAAAGTCAGAGACCAGAGAGCTCCGGGCTTTGATATCTGAGACAATCACAGAAATCGAATAATAGTTGGAAGACTGATTTGTGGACAGATTTGAGGTTTTATATGATGAAATTCCTTATCAAATCTGAAGTCTGAAGATCCCCTGCTGGCACTTTCACCATCACCTTCTACATCTTTCTCATTTAACACCCTATGGGATTTTACATCTTGGCCAGATCACAGGCAAAGTCTTGAAGTGAATATTTGATAGAACTATCCTAGACCACAGGAATGAAGTAATTTTCCTTCAAATGTCCCTTTTACATTGGATTTATTATCAGTCATTTACATCTAATATAGCCTGAGCTCTAACATCTAGTCATAAAATGCCATCAATTTAAACTCTGCAGTTTCAGACGTACTTTGGGGACCACGGACAGCGGCTCAGACTGTATAAATCTCAAATGTTGACTGGCTGCAGTGACAAGCCCATCAGTGATGATCCAGTGAACAGTGTCCTGCAGTACAAAAGGCCCTCACTGGTGAAGACATCTCAAACCAACAACATATTTCAAAACACATCTTGCAAATCAGATTTTCTTAGGTGCATTTTTGTACAGTCCACAATGATGCATCAACATGCCCAAAGCCAGCGATGCTTCCCATGTTATGAGATACAGTTTATTACCAGAACATGTAAGAGTAAGAAAATAACAATTAGGGATTTAAATATATAATCCAGTGAAATAAATCTGCATTTGTTTGGGGCAATGTGTGAATATCTGCAGTGTTTCTGGGACACAAAAATCTACTGATTTGGTCCCAGATTAATTTTACTGCCGCATGCCCTCTACCCCAGCAAACTGAGGTGATCTGAATTACCTGAAGAAAAAAGGCAGAGTAGCACCTTACTTTTGTACAGAGCTGTTTATAGTTCTAAGATCTTTGTGCCTGATAACTGGTGGAGCCTGCAAACACTTTCACATGCTGTATATGTAAAGTAAGAGATATGATCTCATGGTTTTGCCTTTGTGATGGTAAAATTATGTGCAATCCCAAAGTGTGCATGCTGCTGTAGTGTGTGTGCATGTGCTGTAGAGAGAGAGTGTGTGTGTGTGTGTGTGTGTTTGTGAGAGAGAGAGAGTGTGAGAGACAGAGAGAGAGCCAGTGAGTGAGGGTGGAGGTGATCTGGGTGGTTGCTGCAATGTCTTTTCATCCATTTGAGATGTGCACATTGCCATTAGCCTTTTCAAGTGCAAAGCCTGGCACCACATCAACAACAACTATATTGCAATTCTGGATTAATTCAGGCAATTAGACAGCTATCAACTACTTGCAGGTCAAATGTCAACAAGAGAGGCATGGTTCATTTGCTAAAAGGTCAGATTGTGTCTCATCAGCCTCACATTAAGGGGCCAAGTTGGACACAAACCATTTTAATTGTAGCTACTACACCTTCCTGAGAGACATTTCTTGATTATTTCATAAATTATTAATGTGTTGTGATTGGTGCCAAAAAACCCTGCACCTTCCCACAGCTCTGTGACACACAGATTTACCTGCGGGGTTAACTATTCATTCCAAGTTGTGGTGAAACTGTGTTCATTTGAATTATTCTACTCTAGTTTGAAAAAGCGAGAGGGAATCCTGTAAGTACACGGTCATGTCCACCCGGTTACCGAACAAACAGGCGCGCAACGCGCACGCAGACATAGCCTCAATGTACGCAATAACAGCTAATAAAACTACAAATGCAAAAATAGAAAATCCATATTTTCTATAATAGACCGTGATTGAATGGAATTTAATTGAAAGAAACGATTTCCCTTCGCGCGCGCTGAAACAGCTGTGCGTAAAATGCTTGGAAATATGCATTTCTCAGAAAAAAAAAATGGTTTGCATCCATTATGAGCTGTGTGATTTCCATGTCGGGTAAAACCACTATGAATAGGTGTTAGTGGAAACTCACGCTGCTGTTGTGTCCGGACCAGTGCACCATCGCCTGGTTGTGTGCGGAGTCTCCCGACAGAGCGAAGGTAGAAGTGTCCAGGTGAGGCTCACTTTGCCTCGCGTTAGACCCTCTGGTGTCCTCTCCTGTGCGCCGATATTCGGCTCTGGAGTTGGAAACACCTTGGACAGTGTCCACAAACCTCTCTCTTGACTGCGCTTCTCCACTCACACTGCTATCCACATTTTCGATGTATGTTGGAC
This sequence comes from Channa argus, assembly GCF_033026475.1. Lineage (NCBI taxonomy): Eukaryota > Metazoa > Chordata > Actinopteri > Anabantiformes > Channidae > Channa > Channa argus. Next base: position 37,799,538 of record NC_090197.1, read on the forward strand.
CCACACTCCTTTTCACCTCCTTTCTTGCAACGGGAAATGGGTTTTCTAACCTTGTATTTACTGTAGGTCGCCTTTGGGTGTGTTCGGAAATGTTGTCGTACTTTTTACCAAGTGTTTTGACACGGGGGGGATAGTTTGGTGCTGTTTTAATGCCGATCAGTGCCTCTCTTCCAAGTCCACTCTCCGTTTCACTCCCCGAATTCTTGTCATTGTTCCATTTCAAAGGACCGACCGGTTCCCTTTTAAAAGCATTTAAAACTTTTGTATGGTCGACTTTGAGTGAGACTCGGGTTACACGTGCTTCCAACGGCATTACCTCCAGGCGATAAAATCTCTCGTTTGCTCTGGGAGAACTTATTTCCGCTTGAGCCATAAAGTTGGGGTGAAATCCGTACAGCAATACGGACGCCAAAAGAGAAAAACTCCAAAATGTCCACAGTTCCATTGTATTCCTCCAAGCCTATGGGTTGCCAGTGTTAAAAAAGATGCAACGGTGCTGTTCGCCTTGGATAATGTTCAAGGCATCATATTTACGAGCAAGAAGCCATTGAGCAGACCCGCTCACGTCCAGGAATTTGTCAAAGTGAGAAACCAGTTGGGGAGGCGCTGCGCATCAGGCGAACGCACCGACGGAGACTGACTGCAGGAAAGGTTAGAGCCCATTGTTCATGATGATGTTTACGGGAAAAAAAACAGGTTTGCCTCGTCGAAATCATTTTAAAACTATTCCACAATATTAGTTACATTTTTATTCAGTGAGATCTTAGGTTATTTATTTATAAAACTATAAGTTACCCGAAACAGCACTTGATTGACAGCAAAAGTAATTTGCGCTTTGCAGAACAGTGTTGCGTTCACGCCGTGGCAACATTTTGCCTCTGAAAGCACAGGGGAAAACACATCGTTTACTCGCATCAATCAGTATCAGATTCACCTGTCAGCTGTGTGCACGTGCGTGCGCGTGTGTGGCGTTTTTATGGAAAATTCAGTTGGGCATCCCGATAAAGATCCAGACGTGAAACTAATATCGTTCCTGATGGGCAGAGCCGCAGAGGTGCAGGATTTTCTACCTGTCCACAACACTTTATCTAATTAGAGCACTAATATCATGTGCCTCAGGCCTCCTACTGCAGATTGGCCCAGGCAACAAAAAGAGCTTTGAAGTCATGTTATGGCACATTTCCTGTCATCTTTATGACTGGTAGGGGTCACACAAGCAAAAAGCCTCCAACAACTCTGTCTTAATATGGGAACCATCACATTTCACATTAATGGTTCAATTTTACAGAGCCTTTTTAAAATTTGCGCTTTCTCCAAATCAATATGCTATTTGAGAGGTATTAGTTTCAATTAGTAAAGCCAAATGAATCCTCAAAGGCAATTCCTGTATCCTGCTGACAGAGCTTTTTTGTCAGTCGTTGCACAAATGTACATCAGTCTTGTTATAATTTTCTTTTTCTGTGTAAAAACTATTGAGGCCTGGTCCAGGGCTAAAGCACGCATTAGGTTTATTTGCATCAGCTGTCAGACGTTGCCCAAGGGAGAAACTAACGAAAAGAATTTGTGTGTTCTCCAAGGATGACGAGCACACGTTTGAATCACAAGAAAAGGACAACGAATGTAAAATATGCCCTTGAAATGTGAGTTACAAACTTGGGTATGTACCCTAAGATGAAGTGAGGTCAATTACTTCATTTTCTCCAGGTTAAAACAATTCAGGACCAGAAGACACTCTGCGCTAGCTTCCAAACTTGAAATGAACATGTCAAGTAGTGTGGAATGTTCTCTCACTCAACAAGTGTACAATTGTAGTGTGACTATTACCGTGCAGCTGTCCTCCTGTCTTACTCTCCATTTGACAGTGAACACATTATCTGAAAATATTTGGGACTGCAGCTTGTTACTGTACTGTGGATGAACTCTTGGCTGCAAAATCATCTACTGAGCTGTAAAACATAGTGTAGCAGGAGCATAGGAAACTTCACAGTCCCTGAAAGCTGCACAGCACAAATCAAGCACAAAACAATCCACTGGAAGGACTGACATTGACACGAGTTCATTGCTGAGAACAGCACCTTCTGATCTCTCAAACATTCATAGACAGCACAGTGGAAACAGCAATCAGGACCTTAGCCAGCAGTGCCATTCTCCTCAGAGGGCTCGCTTCTTGGTCACCGTTTTTTGGCACGGCTGTACAAACAAATTGAGATTCATACAAGTGAGGACTCTGGGCAGCAGGTGTTACTGTTGCAACTCAGCCGCACACCAGACAGCTCACTCTCTCTACAGGCCATTCCCGCCAGAACGCCTCTGCAATGAGGGGGTAATTGGACTGATCACACTCTGTTTACCCATCATGCTGCTAAAATGAAGTGGGTTGTTCCCAAACACAGTATGACAGGCCGGGGAGGGAGGAAGAGCCTCTTCCATCAATGACACATCTTTTAATCTGTACTAACCTTGGGTTGGGAGAGCTTTGTGTGGATAACAGCGTGAGTGTGAATGTGTGTTACAAAGA